>NC_052343.1:22262520-22862520 GCF_016432855.1 Salvelinus namaycush
AGATAGAGGGATGGAGAAAGAGAGATGGAGAGAGATGGAGAAAGAGAGCGAAAGAGATGGAGAGAGAGAGATAAAAACGACAGGTTAAGTTAGAGAGATTGATAAGAAGTGTCTGGGTAAGAAACAGTCTAAGATCCTGTCAAAGGACTCACCTGGTTACGAAACATTTGAGCACCTCGTCATGCTTGCAGACAAACTCTATGAAGCGAGGAGATGTCATTCTGGATGAGGAAAGACAAGGAAACACAGAGTGAGCAAGATAAAGATGGAGGAGGAAAGACAAGGAAACACAGAGTGAGCAAGATAAAGATGGAGGAGGAAAGACAAGGAAACACAGAGTGAGCAAGATAAAGATGGAGGAGGAAAGACAAGGAAACACAGAGTGAGCAAGATAAAGATGGAGGAGGAAAGACAAGGAAACACAGAGTAAGCAAGATAAAGATGGAGGAGGAAAGACAAGGAAACACAGAGTGAGCAAGATAAAGATGGAGGAGGAAAGACAAGGAAATACAGAGTGAGCAAGATAAAGATGGAGGAGGAAAGACAAGGAAACACAGAGTGAGCAAGATAAAGATGGAGGAGGAAAGACAAGGAAACACAGAGTGAGCAAGATAAAGATGGAGGAGGAAAGACGGAGGAAGGAGACAAAAAGAGAAGATAAAGCAAGAGAATAAGAGAATGAACACACTCACTACATAACCAGGAGCTGTGTTTCAGAAGAACACAACACAGAGATAAGTAGTGTAGTCCACCTAACTGAGGAACTCAATTTAACCTTGCGCAATACCCTAGATGCAGTCGCACTCCTAAAAACATTTGTCATAAGAAACTAGCTCCCTGGTATACAGAAAATACCCGAGCTCTGAAGGAAGCTTCCAGAAAATTGGAACAGAAACGGCGCCACACCAAACTGGAAGTCTTCCGACTAGCTTGGAAAGACAGTACCGTGCAGATCATCCTATTTTACTTAACTTAATTGAGGAAAATAAGAACAATCCAAAATGTATTTGTGATACTGTCGCAAAGCTAACTAAAAAGCGGCATTCCCCACAAGAGAGGATGGCTTTCACTTAAGCAGTGATAAATTCATGAACTTCTTTAAGGAAAAGATCATGAACATTAGAAAGCAAATTACGGACTCCTCTTTAAATCTGCGTATTCCTCCAAAGCTCAGTTGTCCTGAGTCTGTACAACTCTGCCAGGACCTAGGATCAAGGGAGACACTCAAGTGTTTTAGTACTATATCTCTTGACACATTGATGAAAATAATCATGGCCTCTAAACCTTCAAGCTGCATACTGGTCTAAACTACTGAAAGAGCTGCTTACTGTGCTTGGCCCTCCTATGTTGAACATAATAAATGGCTCTCTATCCACCGGATGTGTACCAAACTCACTAAAAGTGGTAGTAATAAAGCCTCTCTTGAAAAAGCCAAACCTTGACCCAGAAAATATAAAAAAACTATCAAATCTCCCATTCCTCTCAAAAAAAAAAAAAGCTGGTGCGCAGCAATTCACTGCCTTCCTGAAGACAAACAATGTATATGAAATGCTTCAGTCTGGTTTTAGACCCATCATAGCACTGAGACTGCACTTGTGAAGGTGGTAAATTATCTTTTAATGGCATCAGACAGAGGCTCTGCATCTGTCCTCGTGCTCCTAGACCTTTGTGCTGCTTTTGATACCATCGATCACCACATTCTTTTGGAGAGATTGGACACCCAAATTGGTGTACACGGACAAGGTCTGGCCTGGTTTAGATCTTATGTGTCGGAAAGATATCAGTTTGTCTCTGTGGATGGTTTGTCCTCTGACAAATCAACTGTACATTTCGGTGTTCCTCAAGGTTCCGTTTTAGGACCACTATTGTTTTCACTATATATTTTACCTCTTGGTGATGTCATTCGGAAACATAATGTTAACTTTCACTGCTATGCGGCGTTACGCTGGACCCTGATCTCGCTTTTGACGAACATATCCAGACTGTTTCAAGGACAGCTTTTTTCCATCTACGTAACATTGCAAAAATCAGAAACTTTCTGTCCAAAAATGATGCAGAAAAATGAATCCATGCTTTTGTCACTTCTAAGTTAGACTACTGCAATGCTCTACTTTCCGGCTACCCGGATAAAGCACTAAATAAACTTCAATTAGTGCTAAACACAGCTGCTAGAATCTTGACTAGAACCAAAATATTTGATCATATTACTCCAGTGCTAGCCTCTCTACACTGGCTTCCTGTTAAGGCAAGGGCTGATTTCAAGGTTTTACTGCTAACCTACAAAGCATTACATGGGCTTGCTCCTACCCATCTTTCAGATTTGGTCCTGCCGTACATACCTACACATACGCTACGGTCACAACACGCAGGCCTCCTAACTGTCCCTAGAATTTCTAAGCAAACAGCTGGAGGCAGAGCTTTCTCCTATAGAGCTCCATTTCTATGGAATGGTCTGCCTACCCATGTGAGAGACGCAGACTCGGTCTCAACCTTTAAGTCTTTACTGAAGACTTATCTCTTCAGTAGGTCCTATGATTGAGTGTAGTCTGGCCTCAGGAATGTGAAGGTGAACGGAAAGGCACTGGAGAAACGAACCGCCCTTGCTGTCTCTGCCTGGCTGGTTCCCCTCTCTCCACTGGGATTCTCTGCCTCTAACCCTATTACAGGGGCTGAGTCACTGGCTTACTGGTGCTCTTCCATGTCATCCCTAGGACGGGTGCGTCACTTGAGTGGGTTGAGTCACTGACGTGATCTTCTTGTCCGGGTTGGCGCCCCCCCCTTGAGTTGTGCCGTGGCGGAGATCTTCGTGGGCTATACTCGGCCTTGTCTCAAGATGGTAAGTTGGTTTGAAGATATCCCTCTAGTGGTGTGGGGGCTGTGCTTTGGCAAAGTGGGTGGGGTTATATCATGCCTGTTTGGCCCTGTCCGGGGGTATCATCGGATGGGGCCACAATGTCTCCTGACCCCTCCTGTCTCAGGCTGAAAGTATTTATGCTGCAGTAGTTTGTGTCTGGGGGCTAGGGTCAGTCTGTCAGTCAGACATTTACTCCTGAGGTGCTGACCTGTTGCACCCTCGACAACCACTGTGATTATTATTATTTGACCCTGCTGGTCATCTATGAACATTTGAACATCTTGGCCATGTTCTGTTATAATCTCCACCCGGCACAGACAGAAGAGAACTGGCCACCCCTCATAGCCTGGTTCCTCTCTAGGTTTCTTCCTAGGTTCTGGCCTTTCATGGATGTTTTTCCTAGCCACCGTACTTCTACACCTGCATTGCTTGCTGTTTGGGGTTTTAGGCTGGGTTTCTGTACAGCACTTTGTGACATCAGCTGATGTAAGAAGGGCTTTATAAATACATTTGATTTGATTAGTGCAGCATCTGTCTATTATAATGAGTGGATCTGATCCCTCTCCAAAACACAATAATCTGCATTATTGAAAGTGTTTACCTAACGGGAAAAGCCAGGCTATCAGCTAATGAAGAGCAGGCTTGGGAAAGAGAAACACAAAGACAAACACAGCCATTTTCTTCTACTACAGCAGCATAGGGCCAATAACAGTGGCTCCTATTCAACGTTCAATTAGAGTTTAATGATCTAATTAAAATGTAATTATCTAGCCAGGGGGCGAGGAAAGGTGTGTGTGTGTGTGTGTGTGTGTGTGTGTGTGTGTGTGTGTGTGTGTGTGTGTGTGTGTGTGTGTGTAGAGGAGACATTAAAGCTCCATTCTTTCCCAGGCCTACTCACACAAAGGGGATCTGAAGGAGGAAGATTTACATAAAGTATCTATGTGAAACTAGGAGATTATGAGAGGAACACTGACTCTGTCATTTAGTGGCCAATATAGATCTGTAAAATTAGGTGTGTGCACTTGAGTGCAATCCAGAGCTGGCCAAAGAGAAAACCAGCAGATACTCAGGACTCCCAAGAACTGGAGTTTCTCATCCCTGGGTTAGAGGTCAGAGGTCATTCTCACCCCTGTGGCATCTGACAGGAACAGCACATGTAGAAGGCCTGGATCACCGCGCTGAGCCGATTGGCCGTCATAGAGATGACATCCTCTCCGTCCGCGTATACCTCCAGCGTTTCCATAAGAACCTCCGGGGTCCTCTTGCTAACCTCTGGGTCCGGCAAAGGAGGTAGGGGCATGGAGGGTGGCAGCGACGGTGCCACCGTGAAGACGGCAGGGATGGAGGCGGAGTCGACCTCGCCACGTTGTTTGAGGAGGAGGGAGGCGATCTCGCTCCCTGAGGAGGAGGAGTTGGAGGGGTCCTGGTGGCTCTTCTCCAGCTCTGTAGAGATCAACACCAACCACTCATCTAGAGAGTGCCACAGCAACTCCAACGGCTGGAGGAAATCAGAGAGAGAGAGGAAAGGGGGAGGCAAGGAAAGAGACTGAGTGAGTGAAGGAGAGGGAGCGAGTGAAGGGGAGAAAGGAGAGAGAGAGGGGAGAGAAAGAGGGATGGAGAGAGCGATAGAGAGAGACAGACAGACAGATGTTGAAAGAGAGAGAGAGGGAAATAGGGAGAGAAAGAGAAAGAGAGAGAGGAAGAGAAAGAAAGAGAGGGGTAGATGCTGACAAACAAAAACACACAAACACACACAAACACACTCAAAGTCATGCACCAGGACAAGTCATGGATCAGGGATCTGAAGATGGTGAACAATCTCTCAATGCCCGCTTCTGATTCACACCATGTACTACATCTCTGTGTGTATCTGAATTCAGGTTCAGTACTAACCCCATACTGACCTTAAAGACCTGGCTACGCTGCGTCTTGTTCCCATTGTATCCCATGTCATTCCCGTTGTTGGGAGAGGAAGGGCCCAGGCGGAAGACATGGCAGAAGATCCGGATGATTCTCAGCAGACTCTTCATCTGAGCCTCGTAGCTACTGGAGAGACTGGAGAGGAGACTGACAGTGAGTACGGAAGAGAAGAAACATTTACCCCTCAATGACTAGCTTTAAAGGTAGTGGCGCTGCTGTTACATACTTGTAATGCCTGAATAAACTTCCTTCAGAGAAATGAATTAGAAACTAAATAAAAGTGCACTTCCATATGCATTTGCCTCAGGTGTGGCTGGGAGCCTAGTCTAGCAGAGGGTTTATTACCTGAGGAGTTTGTGTCCATTAGTAGTGGCCACCTCTGCTAGACTGGTCAGGATCTTCTGGTAGTGACTGTCACTCTGCTGGGAGACATGCTCTAGAACCTGCCTGAGCTACACACACACACACACACACACACACACACACACACACACACACACACACACACACACACACACAGTTAAAATATGCCTACAAGCACTTTCTAAAAGAAAAAGAGGTGTGTGGACATGAACCTATTCATTGCTCTAATAACAGAGGGAGACAGATAGACCGTAGAATATGTACCATATTCTCTTTGATGTCATCATTCTGTGTCATCTGGATGAGTGTCTGAAACAGTCTGCCATGGTGCTGGATGAGGATCTCACACGTCTCCCCATAACCACCCTGAACAACACACACACCAACACAGTGGGATTAGAAAGGGGGAAAGAGACCGACTGCTGTTTTCTTGAATAATTGACCATTAAGGGAGACAACGAAAATGGCCCGACGACACTGCGACTGTTCCGTCCGGCGCCGCCGCAACTTTGGCAGCTGGGGGGGGGGGGGGGGGGGGGGGGGGTACTGTCATGGATCCCTCCGGAATTGTCATTACGCACACCTGGTCCCTATTCCCAGTTGATTAGTAATTGTATAATTGTGCCCTTTGTTCACCATTGTCCTGTACATTTTTGTTCCAATGTCCGTTGGTCTTGTGAGTACCTGTGCTGTGTTGTTTTGGCTTTCGTGTCACGTGTATTGTGCAGATGATTACGGGTCTCGTCCTGTGTGATAATCATTGTGCGATTGTGTATTTATGCGAGGTACTCCTCTCTCTTTTGTTTGGGTCTCAACCCTGTGTTTGGTATATGTGTTTGTTTGGTCTTTGTCCACGTGCCTGTACACGGCACGCTGTAATTTGGGTAAAGAAATAAGAAAACGTATTACGCATTCCTGCGACTGTCTCCCGACCCTTTATACCAACGTGACAGGTTCTTGTTTGTTATATTAGCCATGTGTTGTCATGGCAATGCTCACCTGTACACACAGATCCAGAGGGGTGACTCCATTCTTGTCAGGTAGGTACTTAGCCCCTCGAGAGAGAAGGATCTGTGCCGTGTCCCTTTGACCGTGGCTGTGGGATATATGCAGGGCTTTAATGTATTGAATGTATTCTTGTATGACTTCAACATTGCTCTCTACTCCTTTTTACTTCTGAGCTTGTGTCTTATCGTAAAGAAATGTCAATGTATATCATCGTACATACAAATGATTATAAACTTAACTGTAACACTCTAGCCACTATGACTAAGGACACACAGAGTTCTGACAAAATATAAATATAAAGTTAGTGATGGTTAAGGTTTAAACTCTATATAACATAATGACAATTCAGAAGATAAGGGTTAACGTTAAGAGGTGGTTAATAGAAGGCTGGAGTCAGAGTTGGAGATCTGAGAAGGGCTTGTACCAAATCAAGATGTCCAGTGTATTATTTCATTCACTAGACAGGTACATTGGCTGGTGGGCCAGCCACCCAATTTAGATTGATATACTCTGTGATGCAGTCAGTTGACAGTAAAGCAACACTTTATTTATCTACAGTTCTTTACAGACTAATTGCTCTAAATCACAGTGCTTTTCAGATAGAGTCTCCTTAATGGGAACTGACTAATGTACAAGTGAAACATAATCAAAACAAAAGATCAGAGGATTATACGATCACTGCAGTCTCCAGCCCTGCTCATCCTCTCTGTGTGTGTGTGTGTGTGTGTGTGTGTGTGTGTGTGTGTGTGTGTGTGTGTGTGTGTGTGTGTGTGTGTGTGTGTGTGTGTGTGTGTGTGTGTGTGTAGAGCTTAATACACAGCACTCAAAGGATGGCTGGGGTGTCACTGTCATGTTCTGAATTAATAGGAACCTCATCATTCTCCGTCTCTCTGAAGCTGAGGGATGAGTTTCCTCGTGCCTATTCTTATCATCTGAATGAGACAGGCTGCATAGAGACCATCAGAGGACTGACAGGGATAGGAGTGTGCTACTGAAGTTTGGGACATAACTCTGAACAGCTGTCTGGCTGTGATCACTGTTCTTTGGTCTCTTCATATTCCATCCCCCAGCTTCCCCCTCCTCCTCCAAATCCTCCTCCTCCCATTAATAGCCTTGTACAATGCCGTGAAATATATGTTTACAGCCACACTGAATCAATACAACACCTTTGCATTTCAATTCCCGAACCAATGTGTTACAAAGAATAGTTAATGCTCCATCTACAATTCTAAGTGGACAATAGGAAGAAGGATGAGAGGAAGTATCGCATCATCATTCCTGTACTAGTGTACGTAGTGACCTGCAGGCGAAGTAGAGGGGTGTGGCCCCAGAGCAGTTAGGTCTGTTGATGTCCGCTCCACTGTCCAGCAGGCACTGCACCGTCTGATGATGTCATCGACCACACACAGGCAAATGAGGAAGAGGGAAAGTGAGAAGAGAAACAAAACCATCATCCAGACTACTGTCTGGTATTCATCATGTTATTCACCATGGAACTTATCATGAAGTTATGATTAATAAACTTTGAAACTTGATTAAGTAACACCGACAAAGGTTCCAAATTAACACAATCCTTTTACGACTACTGAGATATAAAAAATGACACCTGTTCTGTACACTCACAGTCTTGTGTCTATGATGAACACTGAACAGTGTATGGAAATGTTGGTACTTCCATACAGGTCTTGGTTGATATATGCGTGTTATCTACTCACAGTCTTGTGTCCGTTCTGGCAGGCTACATGAAGGGCGGTCTGTCCCATGGCATCCTCTACATCCACATTAGTCACATGCTGCACCAGGTCATGAAGCAGCTCAGTCCGCCCGTTCACAGCCAACCAATGGATCTAGAGGAGGAGGAGGAGGAGGAAGAGGATGAGGGCTGTAGTAAAGCATTAACATAAGTAAACCCTGTATACACACCTTTTTATTGTTTTAATGGCATTTACTGTACGCAGTCTTGACCTGCGTTCACCATTTTTAATAGCACTACATCCCTGAGATATGACAAGAATTTAACAGCACTACTGGTCTGTCTATACACATGACTTCACAGTGATACTCACAGCTGTCAGTCCCTCATTGTTGCAGATGTTCACATCTGCATTGTATTCCAGTAGTCTTCCCATACACTTTTTCTGTCTATAGGGAGGAAAGATGAGGAGGGGGATTCTTTAAGTATCAGATATAATACGGTAAACATTATCACTATCATCAACATCACTAAACCATGTTCACTGGGCTGGCAGGGATCTGTGATCGTCATGTAAAAGGTGTATTCTTCCTCCCTACCAAAGGGGGGCAGCAGAGTACTATAGTGAGTGTGCAGTAATGTCTATGTACAGTATCCTACCCGTTTCTGGCAGCCAGGTGAAGAGGGGTGCAGCCTGAGATGTCCTGGTAGTTAGGGTTCGCTCCTCTCTTTAGCAGTAGAACCAGGCACTCCACTGATCCACAGCTACAACACAATAACCAACCAATCACAAACACCGCAATACACAAATAGATGTAGAGTACACACCCACACAGACACAGAAAGACACACACCCACAAAGACCCACAGAGACACATCACACCAGATACCGAGTTTCATCAGAGACACCACGGTGATAAAAATAGATGCTGGAGAGATTAGGCTGTCTGGTTGGTTTCTAACAAAAAAATGAAACAATTAGAACAATCAGTGATAAAAATGTAAACATTCCTTACTTGGCAGCAATGTGAAGTAGACTTCTCTTGACTCGTCCGAAAGCGTAGTTCACATCAAACTTGGAGTTGAGGAGTAATTCAGAAACCGACCTTCAAGTACAAGACAGACATGTCAGATAATTAATATACAGGGAACCAATGTTGACAACTTCCACTCTCTCGCTCTCTCACACATAAGACACACACACATAAGGCACACACACACACACACACACACACACACACAGAGAGAGTCATACCTGTGCTGGTCAGCCATAACCATTGGCATGAGTGTGTAGACGGCGGTTTCATTGTCTGTGAGGGGAGCAACAGGGAGAGGGTGTGTCAATGATAATTGTGAAATTAAAGAACAAAGACCTTCCTCTGCTAAAATCAGAATTCTTAGTTCTCGAGAGCTCAGTATTCTTAGAGCTCTCTATGTAGAAGCTACTGACTCATCAGTAGACTCATAACTACTGATGTACAACCACTATCAGTGACTGCACTTCCTTCAAACCAGACACTATCAGCTGGGCTGTCAAAATGAATTGCACAATGTAGTGCCTCAGACTCAAGAATGCACTTCCTGTACAAGACAAAACACGCACTTCCTGTACAAGACAAAACACGCACTTCCTGTGCAAGACAAAACACGTTTCTGTTTCCTACTCCAATAGATCTCGAGTTCAACTCAAAGGTAATGTTGTTGCTGTTGTCAGACATGGACACGAGTACAGCGGTAATATAATGGTGTTGCTGTTGTCAGACATGGACACGAGTACAGCGGTAATATAATGGTGTTGCTGTTGTCAGACATGGACACGAGTACAGCGGTAATATAATGGTGTTGCTGTTGTCAGACATGGACACGAGTACAGCGGTAATATAATGGTGTTGCTGTTGTCAGACATGGACACGAGTACAGCGGTAATATAATGGTGTTGCTGTTGTCAGACATGGACACGAGTACAGCGGTAATATAATGGTGTTGCTGTTGTCAGACATGGACACGAGTACAGCGGTAATATAATGGTGTTGCTGTTGTCAGACATGGACACGAGTACAGCGGTAATATAATGGTGTTGCTGTTGTCAGACATGGACACGAGTACAGCGGTAATATAATGGTGTTGCTGTTGTCAGACATGGACACGAGTACAGCGGTAATATAATGGTGTTGCTAGTTAGACAATAGACATGCACTAACATGCCCTTCTGGATCAATAGAAGGTAACAGAATACAGTAATCAACGAGGGAGAAGGGGATCCTCTTCTATAACAGCTATGCTTCCTACTGAACTCAGTCTGTGAAGTCAGTCAGTCTGAATAGTCTATTTACTGACAGGTCTGTCTGTATCTGCAGCCTATGCAACCCATTACTTTATGTCACCACTAGGCTTATATTACCATGACATCTTTCAGTCACTCCTTCGTTTTTGTATCATGAAACAAAGTATGTATCAGTTGGTCTCACTAGATTCGTAGCATATTATTACTATGAAATGGTTACAATAATACCCTATCCAGCATACAGTCTGTAGACAGGGAAATGTCTAATGGCCTCAAGGGTTCCTGGCTTCCGCCTTGTTATTGACCAACTGTAAAATGATACTGTAATTCAAACATTTAATGACTATATATATATATTAGCATGAATATACAGTATTGCTATAGATATAGCTAAAGTCTCCTATTATGCCCTGTCGATTATTTATGTCCTTTGGTCGATAGGCTATACCTTCCGGGAGCTCGACAGTCCTGGCGCGACGCAGAGAGCGGGTCAGCCTGTTCAGCTGTACGTTTAGTTGCTCCATCGCCCGTTCCATCATATGTGTACCAACAACCGGGAACAAAACCGAGGATACAAAGCCTCGAGCAAGATTATTTTTTCGCTAAAAGGGTGCTTCTGGCTTCGATGTCATCCATCGAGCCGCCAAGAAATGTACATTAGGCTGCCCCTTTTTCTCTCTCTACCCTCTGATTCATTCAGCAACATTTCTTGTGTCAAGTCCCATTCTTCCTGTTTTCATTACGTCTGATGGCAGTGCGGTCTGGGTACTGTAGTTTTCAGTGTCAAATATGTGTAGTTCAAAGTATTTTATGACGATTCATTGATTGATTCAGTCATCAAATCAAATTTTATTTTAACATTATTTTAACATTAACATCTGCTAACCATACACATGGTTAGTGTAGAAAAATGCTTGTGCTTCTAGTTCCAACAGTGCAGTAATATCTAACAAGTAATATCTAACAATTCCCAACAACTACCTACTACACACAAATCTAACAAGTAATCTAACAATTCCCCACCAACTACCTAATACACATAAATCTAAAGGGGTGAATGAAAATATGTACATATAAATATATGGACGAGCGATGGCCGAGCGGCATAGGCAAGGTGCAGTAGATGATATAAAATGCAGTATATACAAGTGATATGAGTAAAGTGAGATACAGAAACATTATTAAAGTGGCATTATTTAAAGTGGCATTGTTTAAAGTGACTAGTGATCCATTTATTAAAGTGTCCAGTGATTGGGTCTCAGTGTAGGCAGCAGCCTCTCTGAGTTAGTAATGGCTATTTAACAGTCTGATGGCCTTGAGATAGAAGCTGTTTTTCAATCTCTCAGGCCCAGCTTTGATGCACCTGTACTGACCTCACCTTCTGGATGATAGCGGTGTGAACAGGCAGTGGCTCGGGTGGTTGTTGTCCTTGATGATCTTTTTGGCCTTCCTTTGACAACGGGTGTTGTAGGTGTCATGGAGGGCAGGTAGTTTACCCACGGTGATGTGTTGTGCAGACCGCACCACCCTCTGGAGAGCCTTTTGGTTGAGGGTGGTGCAGTTGCCGTACCAGGCTGTGATACAGCCCGACAGGATGCTCTCGATTGTGCATCTGTAAAAGTTAGTAAGGGTTTTTGGGTGACAAGTCAAATGTCTTCAGCCTCCTGAGGTTGAAGAGGAGCTGTTGTGCCTTCTTCACCACCCTGTCTGTGTGGGTGGACCATTTCAGTTTGTCTGTGATGTGTACGCTCAGGAACTTAAAACTTTCCACCTTCTCCACTGGTGTCCCTTCGATGTGGATGGGGGGGTGCTCCCTCTGCTGTTTCCTGAAGTCCACGATCATCTCCTTTGTTTTGTTGATGTTGAGTGAGAGGTTGTTTTCCTGACACCACACTCCGAGTGCCCTCACTTCCTCCCTGTAGGCCGTCTCGTCGTTGTTGGTTATCAAGCCCGCTACTTTTGTGTCGTCTGCAAACTTGATGATTGAGTTGGAGGCGTGTGTGACCACGTAGTCGTGGGTGAAAAGGGAGTACAGGAGAGGGCTGAGCACACACCCTTGTGGGGCCCCAGTGTTGAGGGTCAGCGAAGTGGAGATGTTGTTTCCTACCTTCACCACCTGGGGGCGGCCCGTCAGAAAGTCCAGGACCCAGTTGCACAGGGAGGAGTTGAGACCCAGGGCCTCCAGCTTGATGATGAGCTTGGAGGGTACTATGGTGTTAAATGTTGAGCTGTATTCAATTAACAGCATTCTTACTTCGGTATTATTTTTGTCCAGATGGGAAAGGTCAGTGTGCAGTGTGATGGCGATTGCGTCATCTGTGGACCTGTTGGGGCGGTATGCAAACTGAAGTGGGTCTGTGTATATCTCTATATTGTTTAGTGAATTATGCTGTTAATATATGTGTCTTGTCAGAATGTGTGTTGTGTTTCAACCATAGAGATCTGACTAATGTGTAAAAAGTCCATTATACAAAAAAGGCAAATAATTAATGTATATAAGATATTATTCTTGTAATGTTTTTAATTGTTCATTTTTTCATTTAATTAATTGGTGCCATCTGTGTAGACTGTCTGACAACTTCTTTGTATTGAATGAATGCAATGACAGACACCCCTGCTTCACACTGCTTATGGTCATGTTCTCTTAAATTGATTTGACTTGGATAAAACTTTCAGTTTGATATGTCTTCAGAAAAAACATCAGTTTCAAACGTCCAACATGTAGTAAACCTCTCTAGCCTTCACACCTTTCTACCCCATATGATTCTGGTGACTTGTTTAATATGTCTTTTTGCATTAAAAAAAGATTGTGAGACTAGAATTGAAAACTTGGGAGTTGTATTTCAAGACATGAATAATGTGTGTGTCACAGGAGGTTGGTGGCACCTGAATTGGGGAGGACGGGCTTGTGGTAATGGCTGAAGCGGATTGAGTGGAATGGTTTCCATGTGTTTGATGCTATTCCATTAGCTCAGTTCCAGACATTATTATGAACCATCCTCCCCTCAGCAGCCTCCACTGTGTGGGTAGCTAGAACCAGAACCTAAAGTTGAGGCATGCTTGAACAAAATGGCGACCATGCTTCACCCTCCAGTGACACTCAATAAAGAGCTTCCAAGCTATGGTGCCAGTCATGTGTAGCCCAACCACCTCATCAGTGAAAACATCTAAGAATGTCATGCATCTCATACTGTCACACTTTGTTTGCATTGAAAATTCTGATTTGCATGCTTTTTCAATGTTTAAGCATAAGGACTGAGGCCAGAAATGTCTCTATGTAAATTATATGACAAGTAAAGTGTGGTAAACAGGAGAAAAAAAACATTGATTAATTGAAAGATTTATTCATCATCATTACATTTTATATTTACCTTTGTGATAATAAAAAAATGCATCAAGAGAAAGACATTATGAGTAGTATAATAAATCCAAAGATTAACCAGGTAGATTTTACAAAAAATTACAATAAATTATGAAAATCAACATTTGGATTACAACATTAAATTCACTCTGTTACTATTAATTTAAATTAGAGTAATACCTTTTTATCTAAAAATGTCAGATATGATCAATTAGTAATAATCAGCCCTGAATTCATTTGTGTATTGATAACAACCTGCTGTTCAATTCCCATCACTGGAAACATTTTATTAGAAAATAAAACAATAACAAAATCATAAAAAAGTATAGGACCAAGTAAACAATTAAGTAATGAATTAATACAGGAAAGATTAGAAATTGTATATTTATTTCAAGTTTATCAAAATGAGCACTGTATCTGAAAGAGAGAAAATATGTTGTATTTAGAAAGGCCTACATTTCCATTCTATGTCCAGGAGATGAATTAAATTCTTTCTAGAAACTCTGAAATAAGAATATTTTGATAATATAATTGTTGATAACCAAAACGGCACAAGAACTTGTTCTTGTACTTTCTCTCTTTTACACCTTTGGCACTTACAACATTTTCACATAGAAATGTAAAATTTTTCATGCAGAATTTCATGAATTTAGTATTCAAGAAATATTTGCAGTTAATTTGTGCATTTACTTTTTAAAATTTGTTTAATAAAAATTGCTGTTCAGACGTGTAACATTCTTAAATGTTACATATCATTTTGGGCAAACATTTGAATACATTGTTGTTGTTTTTCTTGTCCGATTCTGTGATTCAGATGAATGAAATGAACTTTTGTCTGGTTTAAATTGAGATGTAAATGTTCTGTATGAACAATATATCTGTGAGGTCGATCAAAAATGTCCGTTCCAATCGAAATACTTAAACTTTGTCCTAAAACTCTTAGTCTGTTAAGCTATCCCTTATTGGGAATTTAAGTTTCCTAAAAATAACATCCGCGTTCAATTTGTTTTTAAAATCTGCTTTTAGATTCTTCTTCATCGATGCACGTTGCTTGATAGCTACCCAAACACTGTAGTATAATCAAACAACTTTAATCTTAATTCAAATCTCTTCTACAACAAGACTAGCTATTTGAAAACATGTAGACTGTTCGATTGTGAATTGTATTGTAGTTATTCAAATCAAATGTATTTATATAGCCCTTCGTACATCAGCTGATATCTCAAAGTGCTGTACCCGAAACCCAGCCTAAAACCCCAAACAGCAAGCAATGCAGGTGTAGAAGCACGGTGGCTAGGAAAAACTCCCTAGAAAGGCCAAAACCTAGGAAGAAACCTAGAGAGGAACCAGGCTATGAGGGGTGGCCAGTCCAAGTTATTGTATGGTTTACTATTCACATGATATATTTCACTACATGTATTAGGGCTGCATCCTAGAGAGCCAATCCCCAGCAACCACCAGATGACACAAGAGAGCAAAACCTTTCATGTAAATTCCACATTCCGAAATTAAATAGATACCCAGGCCTACCTATTGCTCTGAAGGTCTAAAATAGAAACTACACATCAAAAGAAACAAACACAGTCAACACACAACATAATTGAAGTTTCTAATTATGAAAAAGGCTTTTCTGGGGGAGAAAAATAATATAAAATATATTGCTGCCTATTTCCAATAGGCTACACACTACACATTACTGTACTAGGCTTTCTTTCAATGTAATGAAATGAACACTAGATGGTGCTACGCTGTTACCTATATCAACATGATTGCACTGAGTTCCTAGGAGCAACACTCACTGATCCAATTTGGCGCTATTTGTACAGGCATCCAATCAGCCATGAGAGTAGCAAAAGGTGAGGCTGCACAGAGGCACTATGGCTGGACAGCGCAGCTGTATGGGGGGTGATAGGGGACATATATAAGCCTAGGCAACCGTACCACCTGACACCAACGCCTTACTAACATCTGCGTGATGCCTGCATCGCGTGTTAATGAAAGTCATAATGTGCGTAGTTTATATTTATATTAATTAAATCTCAACCATAAATGTTAGAAGCGTACAATTTTTCCCAGTACAAAGCCACCTTGAACTATAGTGTAGCCTACGGTTTGTGTATTTCCTGTTATCGCTAATCGCCTAGAAAAGATTATGCCCAATCTATAGATAATCTTGTCTTTCCCTCAACACCTCATGGCATGGTATGTTATCTTATCTCGCTGTATACAGATCTAAATGTTGTTAGCCAATCACAGACTGTGTTTTTACCAGTTCCACAAAAACAACCAATAAGAGCTGTGTCCATGGCTTTCAGAGGAGTTAATAGTTGCTATTCAGGCTCCTCGGGAACAGAACAGTTCATAGACTTTCCCAGAGGGTCCGTGCTATACGGGATCATTAGGATGTCCACACCTCTATCAAGTATAAATGTAAATTGGTTAAGTTTAGTGTTAGTTTAGGGTTTAGGGTAAAGACGCCCCAAGGAATCCGGATTGCAGTGACCGTTCATAGAGTGAGCGACTGGCACGGTATTTGAGAGCTCGGCGGCGACACGACATTCATTCGTTTTTTACAAGCGACAGTAGCGAGTGTCTGCCCCAGATAGTTTCCTTATTCGAGACGATGAAAATATTTACCAAGATGTCCTTGATCCAATTGAGGAGTAAGTAGGCTATATTTAAGTTAGGAAATATTTAGGTCTACTAGGCCAAATTTGGTTTGTTTGAAAATACTTTGTTGTTAACATATTGTCAAAAGCACGTAGGCAATATAATTTACTGTGTCAATAGCAGAGTAGACTAGTGTACAATAACGTAATTTGATGTGCTAGTATTATTTATTTAATGGATCAATTCAATTGTAAATTAAATAACTACTTTTCACTGAAGGGAAACGAGGTACAACACGCAACTTCGATCGAAGACCTAAAATCATGCCTGACAATATCACAGCGGTATCCTAATATAGTGTGGATACAGTAGTAGCCTATTCTACAACAATGTAACTATGTGCTTGCTAGTATTATTTATCGAATTGATAAATTAAATTGTAAATGTGGATGGGTACGCTATTTCATTCAATGATTACGTTATTGTACAAGGTAGATACAGGAGTAGTCTATAGTCTACAATAATAATGTAATTGAATGTGCTATAGTATCATTTATTACATTAATGAATACAAATTGTAAATGGGGATGGTAGGCTACTTCATTCAGTGAATACTGAATATATTGCTATCTCTGGGAGTATGTTAATGACGGCTTTTCAGCTGTTGAACTATGGCAATGTGGAACTCATTTCTAAATCTCTTTCTTTTATTCAAGATGTTATGAGCCAGAGCAACCAATCAGCTTCACTGCAGGTGCTCAACCCACTCCCTCACTGTTCTCCCTCCACAAGTAACCACATCCTCTTCTCCTGTTCAACTACTTTGCCACCACACTAAAAATGACTGTACATATACCCCTGTGCCATCTCAGTGTAACATGATCCATCCAAGGCCTCAGCTGGATGCCTAAAATGTGAGCAAAATGCTATTGTGTGTGTGTGTGTGTGTGTGTGTGTGTGCGCGTGTGTGTGTATGAATGGAGTTCCAAGTAAAGACTTGATAAGATGGTGATGAGAGTGAGAGCATACAGTATGAAAATAAAGACCCCTTGGGATCTAAAATGAGTGTGGGGTGCCTCTCGTGTCTCTTTTTTGTCCGTTTGAGGATACTACAGTCACCCCTGGTAGAGGTTCTTGGAACACTGTGATTTAAGTCTGAGCAGAGGTTGATGAAAACCTTCAAAGGTGGTGGTGCTATGTTGCATGTTATCTTGAATAGCAGGCAGATGTTTGAGTACAGAATCAAATGGTATAAACTTAATAGGCTAAGCTTGTTGAGTACACTCTTTGAGAAAGGGGTTCCAACAGGGTTCTTTGGCTGTCACCAAAGGAGAGAACTTTTTGGTTCCAGGTAGAACCCTCTGTGGAATGGAGCCCAAAAGGCTTCTACCTAGACACAGAAGGGGTTCTACCTGGAACCAAAAATGGTTATCCCATGGGGACAGCGGAAGAATCCTGTTAGGTTGTAGATAGCACATTTTTATCTGAGTGTAGGCCTATATTGCAGTCGTGGTTCTATGGATATCTGTGAAGAATAAAATCCATTGGTGGTGGTGAGTTAATCAGAAATACTATGAAACATTCCCACTTTTAGCATACATTTGCAAGCAGGCAAAGTGACCTATGAGGCATGTGTGATCATTCAACATTGGCCTGATTACCAACAACGACGAGACAGCCTACAGGGAGGAGGTGAGGGCCCTCGGAGTATGGTGTCAGGAAAATAACCTCTCACTCAACATCAACAAACCAAAAGGAGATGATCGTGGACTTCAGGAAACAGCAGAGGGACCACGCCCCCATCCACATCGACGGGACAGTAGTGGAGAACGTGGAAAGTTTTAAGTTCCTTGGCGTACACATCATGGACAAACTGAAGGCAAACTACCTGCCCTCCAGGACACCTACAGCACTCGATGTCAAAGGAAGGCCAAAAAGATCAAAGACAACAACCACCTGAGCCACTGCCTGTTCACACCGCTATCATGCAGAAGGCGAGGTCAGTACAGGTGCATCAAAGCTGGGCCTGAGAGATTGAAAAACAGCTTCTATCTCAAGGCCATCAGACTGTTAAACAGCCATCGCTAACATAGAAAGGCTGCTACCAACATAGACTTAAATCTCTGGCCACTTAAATAAATTGACTTAATAAAGGTATCACTAGTCACTTTAAAAGGGGGGCAGTATTGAGTAGCTTGGATGAATAAGGTGCCCAGCGTAAACTGCTTGTTACCCAGGCCCAGAAGCTATGATATGCATATAAGTAGTAGATTTAGATAGAAAACACTCTAAAGTTTCCAAAACTGTTAAAATAATGTCTGTGAGTATAACAGAACTAATATGGCAGGCGAGAACCTGAGACAAATCCAACCAGGAAGTAGGAAATCTGAGGTTTGTAGTTTCATTTAAGTGATTGCCTATCCAATATGCTGTGTCTATGGGGCCAGTTTGCACTTCCCACGGCTTCCAGCAGATGTCAACAGTCTTTAGAAAGATGTTTGAGGCTTCTATTGTGGATAGGGGTCGAATAAGAGCTGTTTCAACAAGTGGACTAGGCTGAGGCCAATGCGCTGTCACGCGGGTGCGCCGTTCCTTCTTTTTCCTCTGTAATGAATACGCTATTGTCCGGTTGGAATATTATTGAAGATGTATTATAAAAAGACCCTAAGGATTGATTGTAAACATCGTTTGACATGTTTCTACAAACTGTAATGGAACTCTTGACTTTGTCTGGATTTTGCGATCGCGCATTGTGCCTTTGGAATAGTGAACTAAACGGAGGTATTTGGACATAAATATGGACGTAATCGAACAAAACAAACATTTCTTGTGGAAGTGGGAGTCCTGGGAGTGCATTCCGACAAAGATCAGCAAAGGTAAGTGAAGATTTATAATGCTATTTCTGACTTTTGTTGACTCCACAATTTGGCGGGTAACTGTATGGCTTGCTTTGGTGGCTGAACGCTGTACTCAGATTATTGAATATTGTGCTTTTGTCGTAAAGCTTTTTTGAAATCTGACACAGCGGTTGCATTAAGAACAAGTTTATCTTTAATTCTATGTAAAACATGTATCTTTCATCAAAGTTAATGATGAGTATTTCTGTTATTTGATGTGGCTCTCTGCAATTTCTCCAGATGTTTTGGAGGCATTTCTGAACATGGCGCCAATGTAAACTGAGGTTTTTGGATATAAATATGAACTTTATCCAACAAAACATACATTTATTGTGTAACATTGAGTCCTGGGAGTGTCATCTGATGAAGATCGTCAAAGGTTAGTGATTAATTTTATCTATATTTCTGCTTTTGTTGGAAAATGGCTGAATGCTTTCTGTGACTAGGCGCTGTCCTAACATAATGATATGTTGTGCTTTAGCCGTAAAGCCTTTTTGAAATCGGACACTGTGGTTGGATTAACGAGAAGTGTATCTTTAAAATGGTGTAAAATGCTTGTATGTTTGAGGAATTTTAATTATGAGATTTCTGTTGTTTTGAATTTGGCGCCCTGCAATTTCACTGGTTGTCGGCGAGGTGGAACGCTAGCGTCCCGAACGATCCCAGAGAGGTTAAATAACGGCACTTTAATAATGTTTACATATCCTACATTATTCATCTTATATGTATATACTGTATTCTATACCATCTACTGCATCTTGCCTATGCCGCACGGCCATCGCTCATCCATAAATTTATATGTACATATTCTTATTCATCTCTTTACATTTGTGTGTATAAGGTAGTTGTGAATTTGTTAGAATACTTGTTAGATATTACTGCATAGTCAGAACTAGAAGCACAAGCATTTCGATACACTCGCATTAACATCTGCTAACCATGTGTATGTGAAAAATAATATTTGATTTGATTTGATTGACAGGACCAACAAAAAAGACATGGTTGGGTCTCCTGAGTGGCGTAGCGGTCTAAGGCACTGCATCTCAGTGCTCGAGGCATCACTACAGACCCTGGTTCACTTCCAGGCTGTATCACAACCGGCCATGATTGGGAGTCCCATAGGGCAGCGCACAATTGACCCAGCGTCGTCCGGGTTAGAGTTTGGCCGGGGTAGGTCGTCATTGTAAATAAGAATTTGTTCTTAACTGACTTGCCTCGTTAAATAAAGGTTCAATAAAAAATATATTAAAAAACATGCAAACAAAAGACGACGTGTCTAACTTGCACCGTTATGCAATTATTAGGAGACGAGATACGCTGCTGCTGCTACATTGACC
Source organism: Salvelinus namaycush (assembly GCF_016432855.1). Classification (NCBI taxonomy): domain Eukaryota; kingdom Metazoa; phylum Chordata; class Actinopteri; order Salmoniformes; family Salmonidae; genus Salvelinus; species Salvelinus namaycush. The sequence continues at coordinate 22,282,848 of NC_052343.1, forward strand.
CACCCTCCATTTGTTTTGTACAATGCTGTTTATTATTTATGTATAGTCACTTCACCCCTACCTACATGTATCAATTACCTCAACTAACCTGTACCCCGCACACTGACTCGGTACAAGTACCCCCTGTATATAGCCTCGTTATTGTTATTTTATTGTGTTACTTTTTATTATTTTTTACTTCAGTTTATTTGGTAAATATTTTCTTAAACTCTTCTTGAACTGCACTGTTGGTTAAGGGCTTGTAAGTAAGCATTTCACGGTAAGGTCTACACTTGTTGTATTCGGCACATGTAACAAAGTTTGATTTGATTTGAAATAGCTAATCCTGGCTACAGTCCAGCACAACACCCCTGTAACGGCTTTCCTCCTCCTCTTCATCCGAAGAGGAGGAGCAAGGATTGAACCAAAATGCAGCTTCTTGAGATGACATGATTTATTAAATTCAAGACGAAAAAACACGAAAACACTTTAACCAACTACAAAACAACAAACGACGTAGACGCACCTGAACATAAGAACTTACATGACACGAAGAACGCATGAAACAGGAACAGACTACATAAACCGAACAAACGAACAAACAAACCGAAAACAGTCCCGTGTGGCGCAACGTACATAGACACAGACACAGGAGACAACCACCCACAACAAACAATGTGAAAACACCTACCTTAATATGACTCTCAATCAGAGGAAATGAAAACCACCTGCCTCTAATTGAGAGCCATATCAGGTCACCCTTAAACAAACATAGAAACAGAAAACATAGACTGCCCACCCAAACTCACGTCCTGACCAACTAACACATACAAAACTAACAGAAAACAGGTCAGGAACGTGACATAACCCCCCCCCTCAAGGTGCGAACTCCGGGCGCACCAGCACAAAGTCTAGGGGAGGGTCTGGGTGGGCATCTGACCACGGTGGTGGCTCAGGCTCTGGGCGAGGTCCCCACCCCACCATAGTCAATCCCAGCTTACGTCTCCCCCTTAGAATGACCAACCTCATTTTACACCCACTTACTTTTAAAGGTAACCTTAATATAAGGGGCAGCACCGGGACAAGGGGCAGCACCGGGATAAGGTAGCTCAGGACAGAGATATAGCACAGGACAGAGAGGTAGGTCAGGATAGAGAGGTAGCTCAGGATAGAGGGGCAACTTCGGACTGAAGGGCAGCTCCGGACAGAGAGACAGCTCTGGACTGAGGGGCAGTTCTGGATAAATGGCCGCTCTGGGCTGAGGGGCAGCTCATGACTGGCTGACGGCTCTGGACGCTCATGGCTGGCTGACGGCTCTGGACGCTCATGGCTGGCTGACGGCTCTGGACGCTCATGGCTGGCTGACGGCTCTGGACGCTCATGGCTGGCTGACGGCTCTGGACGCTCATGGCTGGCTGACGGCTCTGGACGCTCATGGCTCGCTGGCGGCTCTGGACGCTCATGGCTCGCTGGCGGCTCTGGACGCTCATGGCTCGCTGGCGGCTCTGGCAGATCCTGTCTGGTTGGCGGCTCTGGCAGATCCTGTCTGGTTGGCGGCTCTGGCAGATCCTGTCTGGTTGGCGGCTCTGGCAGATCCTGTCTGGTTGGCGGCTCTGGCAGATCCTGTCTGGTTGGCGGCTCTGGCAGATCCTGACTGACGAATGGCTCTAGCGGCTCCTGACTGACTACCAGCTCTGACGGCTCGGGACAGACGGGCGGCTCTAATGGCTCGGGACAGACGGATGGCTCAGACGGCGCTGGGGAGACGGATGGCTCAGATGGCGCTGAGGAGACGGATGGCTCAGACGGCGCTGCGGAGACGGATGGCTCAGACGGCGCTGCGGAGACGGATGGCTCTGGCTGATCCTGTCTGGCGGAAGGCTTTGGCTGCTCCTGTCTGGCGGAAGGCTCTAGCGGCTCCTGTCTGGCGGAAGGCTCTAGCGGCTCCTGTCTGGCGGAAGGCTCTAGCGGCTCCTGTCTGGCGGAAGGCTCTGTAGGCTCATGGCAGACGGGCGGCTTTGAAGGCTCAATACAGACGGGCAGTTCATGCGGCGCTTGGCAGACGGACAGTTCAGGCGCCGTTGGGCAGACGGCAGACTCTGGCCGGCTGAGACGCACTGTAGGCCTGGTGCGTGGTGCCGGAACTGGAGGCACCGGACTGGAGACACGCACTTCAAGCCTAGTGCGGGGAGCAGGGACAGGGCACACTGACCTCTCGAAGCGCACTATAGGCCTGGTGCGTGGTACCGGCACTGGTGGCACCGGGCTGAGTGCACGCACATCAGGACGAGTACGGGGAGAAGGAACAGTGCGTACAGGGCTCTGGAGATGCACAGGAGGCTTAGTGCGTGGTGCCGGAACTGGAGGCACTGGGCTGGAGACACGCACCATAGGGAGAGTGCGTGGAGGAGGAACAGGGCTCTGGAAACGCACTGGAAGCCTGGTGCGTGGAGTAGGCACTGGTGGTACTGGGCTGGGGCGGGGAGGTGGCGCCGGAAATACCGGACCGTGCAGACGTACTGGCTCCCTTGAGCATTGAGCCTGCCCAACCTTACCTGGTTGAATGCTCCCCGTCGCCCGACCAGTGCGGGGAGGTGGAATAACCCGCACCGGGCTATGTAGGCGAACCGGGGACACCATGCGTAAGGCTGGTGCCATGTAAGCCGGCCCAAGGAGACGTACTGGTGGCCAGATATGTAGAGCCGGCTTCATGACATCCGGCTCAACGCTCAATCTAGCCCTACCAGTGCGGGGAGGTGGAATAACCCGCACCGGGCTATGCACACGTACAGGAGACACCGTGCGCTCTACTGCGTAACACGGTGTCTGCCCGTACTCCCGCTCTCCACGGTTAGCCTGGGAAGTGGGCGCAGGTCTCCTACCTGCCCTCCTACCTGCCCTCTTCATCCGAAGAGGAGGAGCAAGGATTGAACCAAAATGCAGCTTCTTGAGATGACATGATTTATTAAATTCAAGACGAAAAAACACGAAAACACTTTAACCAACTACAAAACAACAAACGACGTAGACGCACCTGAACATAAGAACTTACATGACACGAAGAACGCATGAAACAGGAACAGACTACATAAACCGAACAAACGAACAAACAAACCGAAAACAGTCCCGTGTGGCGCAACGTACATAGACACAGACACAGGAGACAACCACCCACAACAAACAATGTGAAAACACCTACCTTAATATGACTCTCAATCAGAGGAAATGAAAACCACCTGCCTCTAATTGAGAGCCATATCAGGTCACCCTTAAACAAACATAGAAACAGAAAACATAGACTGCCCACCCAAACTCACGTCCTGACCAACTAACACATACAAAACTAACAGAAAACAGGTCAGGAACGTGACAACCCCCCTTTAACCAGACCCGGAGAGCTGGAGGTGGAAAGTGACATATCTGCACTCTGGAATGTGGTGAGACAACTTCAACCATATAAAAAACAAGACCAGGAGAAGAACAGAGCACTAGAGGAGAGGATCAGACTGCTGGAGGAGAGGTTGAGGGGGATGGCGTGTGACAGAGAACAACCCACTAGAGAGGTGGTCACCCCTGCAGAGAAGCCAGCAGAACAGCCCACCTCAGCTCCCGACAAAAGTCTCGACACCACAGCAGAACAGTCCACACCAGAACCTGACCATAGCACCGACATCACAGCAGAACAGACAAATGAAGAACCCCAAGCCCATGGGATCTCACCCCCTCTGAGCACCCCCGCTGTCAGCCACCCTGAAAGCCCTCCTGACAACCCCCCCACACCCACTGAGGACATACACAAGACACAGATTGTACTCCTTATGGACGCAAATGGGAAATATATACAAGAAAAAAAACTTTTCCCAAACACAGTGTCTAAACTCTGGTGTCCAAACACCCAGCGTGCCCTAGACCTTCTGTCTGAGGACCAACTAGGTTCACCTAGCCACATAATAATACACACAGGCACAAATGACCTGAGAACACAGCAGGAAAGGGTAGCCACAGCACTGAAGGGAGTGATTGAAAAAGCTTCTTCTACTTTCCCCAATGCACAAGTGGTTATCTCCACCCTGCTACCAAGAAAAGACTTCCACCCTGCTACCATACAGGGGGTAAACGCAAGTATTTCCCGTGACTGTGCCTCAAAAATCAAAATGTTTTCCTGGCCCACCACGCCACCCTGGACTTGAACAGCCTCTATGACCAGGTCCACCTATACAAGGCAGCAGTGCCCACCTTCGCCCGGACTCTAAAGGACATCGCTCTCAAACACAGCCCCAACACTTCACACAGGCGCAACAGAACAATACACACCCCGCCCAGACCAGCAAGACACTCCCCCAAACCCCTACTCTTACACTAGCCCAAGCCAATGGCATATACCAGATGCTCATCTGCTCACACTTACTGGCCTGAGGTCAAACCACACGACCAACAACATTGGACACTTTATGGAACACAAAGCCTTTACTATCTCATCCTGGACTATCCAAGGCCTGAGGTCATCTGCCTTTGGCCTAAAGAGCAGGAACCTGGATTTCATCAAAGAAATTGGAAATACAGACATTGTCATCCTACAAGAAACCTGGTACAGAGGAGACGGACCCACTGGTTGCCACCTAGGTTACAGAGATCTGGTAGTCCCATCCACCAAACTACCAGGTGTGAAACAGGGAAGGGACTCAGGGGGTATGCTAATTTGGTATAGAGCAGACCTAACTCACCCCATTAAATGAATCAAAACAGGAACATTTTACATTTGGCTAGAAATTCAAAAGGAAATTATCTTAACAGAGAAAAATATCCTCCTGTGTGTTACCTATATCCCCCCACTAGAATCCCCATACTTTAATGAAGACAACTTCTCCATCCTGGAGGGGGAAATCAATAATTTCCAGGCCCAGGGACATGTACTAGTCTGACCTAAATGCCAGAACCGGACAAGAACCTGACACCCTCAGCACACAGGGGGACAAACACCTGCCTGGAGGTGACAGCATTCCCTCCCCCATATGCCCCCCTAGGCACAACTATGACAACATATCCAACAAAAACGGGTCACAACTCCTGCAGCTCTGTCGCACGCTGGGTATGTACATAGTCAATGATAGGCTTCGAAGGGACTCTTATGGTAGGTACACCTATAGCTCATCTCTTGGCAGTAGTACTGTAGACTACTTTATCACTGACCTCAACCAAGAGTCTCCCAGAGCGTTCACAGTCAGCCCACTGACACCCCTATCAGACCACAGCAAAATCACAGTCTATTTGAACAAAGAAATACTCAAATCATGAGGCATCAAAGACAAAGGAACTGAGTAAAATTAAGAAATTTTACAGATGGAAGGAATATAGTTTGGAAACCTACCAAAAAACAATTAGGCAACAACAAATTCAATCCCTTTTAAATAACTTCCTGGATAAAACATTCCACTGTAATAGTCAAGGTGTAAACTTGGCAGTAGAAAATCTTAACAGTATATTTGACCTCTCAGCTTCCCTATCAAATCTAAAAATCTCAAATAGAAAACCGAAGAAAATGAACAATAACAAATGGTTTGATGAAGAATGCAAAAATCTAAGAAAGAAATTGAGAAACCTGTCCAACCAAAGACATAGAGACCCGGAAAACCTGAGTCTACTTCTTCACTATGGTGAATCACTAAAACAATACAGAAATACAATACGGAAAAAGAAGGAACAGCACGTCAGAAATCAGCTCAATATAATTGAAGAATCCATAGACTCTAACCACTTCTGGGAAAATTGGAAAATACTAAACAAACATGAAGAATTATCTATCCAAAATGGAGATGTATGGGTAGACCACTTCTCCAATGTTTTTGGCTCTATAACAAAGAACAAACAGCAAAACATATACATGATCAAATACAAATCTTAAAATCAACTATTAAAGACTAACAGAACCCACTGGATTCTCAAATTACCTTGAATGAACTACAGGACAAAATAAAAACCCTCCAACCCAAAAAGGCCTGTGGTGATGATGGTATCCTCAATGAAATGATCAAATATACAGACAACACATTCAAATTGGCTATACTAAAATCTTTAACATCATCCTTAGCTCTGGCATCTTCCCCAATATTTGGAACCAAGGACTGATCACCCCAATCCACAAAAGTGGAGACAAATTTGATCCCAATAACTACCGTGGGATATGCGTCAACAGCAACCTTGGGAAAATCCTCTGCATCATTAACAGCAGACTCGTACATTTCCTCAGTGAAAACAATGTACTGAGTAAAATGTCAAATTGGCTTTTTACCAATATTATCGTACGACAGACCACGTACTCACCCTGCACACCCTAATTGACAAACAAACCCAAACAAAGGCAAAGTCTTCTCATGCTTTGTTGATTTCAAAAATGCCTTTGACTCAATTTGGCATGAGGGTCTGCTATACAAATTGATGCAAAGTGGTGTTGGGGAAAAAACATACGACATTATAAAATCCATGTTCCCAAACAACAAGTGTGTGGTTAAAATAGGCAAAAACACACACATTTCTTCCCACAGGGCCGTGGGGTGAGACAGGGATGCATCTTAAAACCCACCCTCTTCAACATATATATCAACGAATTGGCAAGGGCACTAGAAAATTCTGCAGCACCCGGGCTCACCCTACTAGAATCTGAAGTCAAATGTCTACTGTTTGCTGATGATCTGGTGCTTCTGTCACCATCCAAGGAGGGCCTACAGCAGCACCTAGATCTTCTGCACAGATTCTGCCAGACCTGTGCCCTGACAGTAAATCTCAGTAAGACCAAAATAATGGTGTTCCAATAAAGGTCCAGTCGCTCAGACCACAAATACAAATTCCATCTAGACACCGTTGCCCTAGAGCACACAAAAACTATACATACCTTGGCCTAAACATCAGCGCCACAGGTAACTTCCAAAGTTGTGAACGATCTGAGAGACAAGGCAAGAAGGGCATTCTATGCCATCAAAGGAACATAAAATTCGACATACCAATTAAGATCTGGCTAAAAATACTTGAATCAGTTATAGAACCCATTGCCCTTTATGGTTGTGAGGTCTGCTCACCAACCAAGAATTCACAAAATGGGACAAACACAAAATTGAGACTGCATACAGAATTCTGCAAAAAATATTCTCTGTGTACAACGCAGAACACCAAATAACGCATGCAGAGCAGAATTAGGCTGATACCCGCTAATTATCAAAATCCAGAAAAGAGACGTTAAATTCTACAACCACCTAAAAGGAAGCGATTCCCAAACCTTCCATAACAAAGCCACCACCTACAGAGAGATGAACCTGGAGAAGAGTCCCCTAAGCAAGCTGGTCCTGGGGCTCTCTTCACAAACACACACACCCCACAGAGCCCCAGGACAGCAACACAATTATACCTAACCAAATCATGAGAAAACAAAAAGATAATTACTTGACACATTGGAAAGAATTTTTTTTAAACTGAGCAAACTAAAATGCTATTTGGCCCTAAACAGAGAGTACACAGTGGCAGAATACCTGACCACTGTGACTGACCCAAACTTAAGGAAAGCTTTGACTATGTACAGACTCAGTGAGCATAGTCTTGCTATTGAGAAAGGCCACCGTAGGCAGACCTGGCTCTCAAGAGAAGACAGGCTATGTGCACACTGCCCACAAAATGAGGTGGAAACTGAGCTGCACTTCCTAACCTCCTGCTCAATGTATGACCATATTAGAGACACATATGTTCCTTAAAATACACAGATCCACAAAGAATTCGAAAACAAACCCGATTTTGATCAACTCCATGTCTACTGGCTGAAATACCACAGTGTGCCAAAACTGCAGCAAGATTTGTGACCTGTTGCCACAAGAAAAGGTGAACCAGTGAAGAACAAACACCATTGTAAATACAACCCATATTTATGCTTATTTATTTTCCCTTTTGTACTTTAACCATTTGTACATTGTTACAACACTGTATATATACATAATATGACATTTGTAACGTCTTTATTCTTTTGTAACTTCTGTGAGTGTAATGTTTACTGTTCATTTTTATTGTTTATTTCACTTTTGTATATTATCTACCTCACTTACTTTGGCAATGTTAACATATGTTTCCCATGCCAATAAAGCCCCTTGAATTGAATTGAAAATTGAATGGATAGAAATGTATGAAGTTGACATTACATCATAAAATCCACCTTTTACATTAGCAATTTATGTTATTAGTAACTAACGTTGTTGGTTTGGCGTCAAATAAGCCACTCTTTATATGTTATTTGCCGAATCTCAGTTTGCCATGTGTGTTTTATTCTAGCTAAAGTTCCCTCATTGACGTTGGTAGCTAACTTGCATATTCTTTAGGAGTACTGTGTGTCCCATGATTGCAGGTAATTTAAGACAAATGTATAAAGTATATGTTTTATTAATTTATGAGCACCAGCAAGCAGCGTATTAGCCTGGTTTTGTTAGCTCAGGAAAGTATGTGGTACATTCTAGGTGTATTATATTTCTTCGCCACAAGTGTGACATTGAGTCATTTCAGGTTCATTTGAAATAGTTTGAATACTAAAATGGATGATAGTTTATTCTGATGTTGTGAATATGAGATAAGAATATATTTTTATTATGGTAAATTAGGAATTATTATAAATGGTTAAATCCACTATACGATCACAATGACTTTGATAGACATTTCAATTGTTCTTTTGTTAGTATATTATAGAACAGATCTATGGAGAATTGCTGTGGGAGTGCTATTTATATCCTGTTGACTACTCATCATTCATCCATACTGTGTGGGTCCCATGATTGCAGCTTTGGAAATAAATGAACTATCCATCCATTACTCCTTCCTGTGTTGACTCACTGACTTGAGGGAAGGGACCAGGAAGGTCACCATTGCATTGTTTCGCATAGGCGTCCAGTAATTTAGAGGGTTTTTTTTCTAAATTGACACTGATAGTACAGTGAGTTTTATATATAATGTGTGTATGGTGACTCCACGTTTGGATGAACAGACCAACGGGACTGCAATGGGCAATCCCTTGACGGGTACCTGGAATGATGGAAGGACAATCTGAAGGTAATTATCTTTACACACAACACAGCAGTGTCCAGGCCTCCAGAGTAATCTCTCTATAGCCTGCTATATGGTGGGGAGCCGTAGAATTTACCGACGTAAACAATGCACTTGTATATGACATTATTGCATATACTGAAGTATACATTTTTTGATTGACTTTGTGTTTTTCTTTTGCTGTTTTTGTATTATGTACTTTGAGGTCACTGATACTCCACCTGATGTGGTCGAATTTGTCGAACCAGATCAGAACGCCTTCGAAGACCACCTTCAGGCACGGACTGAGAAGAATGTGGAGGTTTTTGATCATGTAAAAATGATTGTTCACTGTTAATTTATTTTCTGGCCTTCCAAGAGATACAGTTGAAGTCAGAATTTTACATACACCTTAGCCAAATACATTTAAACTACATTTTTCACAATTCCTGACATTTAATCAGAGTAAAAAGTCCCGGTCTTAGGATCACCACTATATTTTAAGAATGTGAAATGTCAGAATAATAGTAGAGAGAATGATTTATTTCAGCTTTTATTTCTTTCGTCACAGTCTCAATGGGTCAGAAGTTTACATATACTCAATTAGTATTTGGAGGCATTGCCTTTAAATTGTTTAACTTCTTGACGCTAGGAGGCGATTTTATTGCTTTTCTGGCTTTCGTGACCAATCTATATTGCTGCTAGCTGTTCGTAATGTTTTGTCTAGTGATCGATAAACTCACAAACGCTTGGATTGCTTTCGCTGTAAACCATATTTTCTAAATCTGACACGATAGGTTGATTAACAACAAGCTAAGCTGTGTTTTGGTACATTTCACTTGTGATTTCATGAAAATAAATATTTTTAGTAATTATTTTTGAATTTGGTGCTCTGCAATTCAGCGGTTGTTTACGAAAATGATCCCGTTAAAGGGATCCATGCGCCAAGTGGTCAAACGTTTCAGGTAGCCTCCACAAGCTTCCCACAATAAGTTGGGTGAATTTTGGCCTATTCCTCCTGACCAAGCTGCTGTGACTGAGGCAGGTTTGTAGGCCTCCTTGCTCGCACACGCCTTTTCAGTTCTGCCCACAAATTTTCTATAGGATTGAGGTCAGGGTTTTGTGATGGCCACTCCAATACCTTGACTTCGTTGTCCTTAAGCCATTTTGCCACAACTTTGGAAGTATGCTTGGGGTCATTGTCCATTTGGAAGACCTATTTGCGACCAAGCTTAACTTCCTGACTGATGTCTTGAGATGTTGCTTCAATATATCCACATAATTCTCTGCCTCATGATGCCATCTATTTTGTGAAGTGCACCAGTCCCTCCTGCAGCAAAGCACCCCCACAACATGATGCTGCCACCCCCGTGCTTCATGGTTGGGATGGTGTTCTTCAGCTTGCAAGCCTCCCCCTTTTTCCTCCAAACATAACAATGGTCATTATGGCCAAACAGTTCTATATTTGTTTCATCAGACCAGAGGACATTTCTCCAAAAAGTACGATCTTATGTGCAGTTGCAAACCATAGTCTGGCTTTTTTATGGCGGTTTTGGAGCAGTGGCTTCTTCCTTGCTGAGCGGCCTTTCAGGTTATGTCGATATAGGACTCGTTTTACTGTGGATATACAGTGGGGCAAAAAAGTATTTAGTCAGCCACCAATTGTGCAAGTTCTCCCACTTAAAAAGATGAGAGAGGCCTGTAATTTTCATCATAGGTACACTTCAACTATGACAGACAAAATTAGGGAAAAAAATCCAGAAATTTACATTGTAGGTTTTTTAATGAATTTATTTGCAAATTATGGTGGAAAATAAGTATTTGGTCACCTACAAACAAGCAAGATTTCTGGCTCTCACAGACCTGTAACTTCTTCTTTAAGAGGCTCCTCTGTCCTCCACTCGTTACCTGTATTAATGGCACCTGTTTGAACTTGTTATCAGTATAAAAGACACCTGTCCACAACCTCAAACAGTCACACTCCAAACTCCACTATGACCAAGACCAAAGAGCTGTCAAAGGACACCAGAAACAAAATTGTAGACCTGCACCAGGCTGGGAAGACTGAATCTGCAATAGGTAAGCAGCTTGGTTTGAAGAAATCAACTGTGGGAGCAATTATTAGGAAATGGAAGACATACAAGACCACTGATAATCTCCCTCGATCTGGGGCTCCACGCAAGATCTCACCCCGTGGGGTCAAAATGATCACAAGAACGGTGAGCAAAAATCCCAGAACCACACGGGGGGACCTAGTGAATGACCTGCAGAGAGCTGGGACCAAAGTAACAAAGCCTACCATCAGTAACACACTACGCCGCCAGGGACTCAAATCCTGCAGTGCCAGTACATGTCCAGGCCCGTCTGAAGTTTGCTAGAGAGCATTTGGATGATCCAGAAGAAGATTGGGAGAATGTAATATGGTCAGATGAAACCAAAATATAACTTTTTGGTAAAAACTCAACTCGTCGTGTTTGGAGGACAAAGAATGCTGAGTTGCATCCAAAGAACACCATACCTACTGTGAAGCATGGGGGTGGAAACATCATGCTTTGGGGCTGTTTTTCTGCAAAGGGACCAGGACGACTGATCCGTGTAAAGGAAAGAATGAATGGGGCCATGTATCGTGAGATTTTGAGTGAAAACCTCCTTCCATCAGCAAGGGCATTGAAGATGAAACGTGGCTGGGTCTTTCAGCATGACAATGATCCCAAACACACCGCCCGGGCAACGAAGGAGTGGCTTCGTAAGAAGCATTTCAAGGTCCTGGAGTGGCCTAGCCAGTCTCCAGATCTCAACCCCATAGAAAATCTTTGGAGGGAGTTGAAAGTCCGTGTTGCCCAGCAACAGCCCCAAAACATCACTGCTCTAGAGGAGATCTGCATGGAGGAATGGGCCAAAATATCAGCAACATTGTGTGAAAACCTTGTGAAGACTTACAGAAAACGTTTGACCTCTGTCATTGCCAACAAAGGGTATATAACAAAGTATTGAGATAAACTTTTGTTATTGACCAAATACTTATTTTCCACCATAATTTGCAAATAAATTCATAAAAAATCCTACAATGTGATTTTCTGGATTTTTTTTCTAATTTTGTCTGTCATAGTTGAAGTGTACCTATGATGAAAATTACAGGCCTCTCATCTTTTTAAGTGGGAGAACTTGCCCAATTGGTGGCTGACTAAATACTTTTTTGCCCCACTGTAGATACTTTTGTACCGGTTTCCTCCAGCATCTTCACAAGGTCCTTTGCTGTTGTTCTGGGATTGATTTGCACTTTTCGCACCAAAGTACGTTCATCTCTAGGAGACAGAACGCGTGTCCTTCCTGAGCGGTATGATGGCTGCGTGGTCCCATAGTGTTTATACTTGCTTACTATTGTTGGTACACATGAACGTGGTACCTTCAGGCGATTGGAAATTGCTCCCAAGGATGAATCAGACTTGTGGAGGTCTACAGTTTTTTTCTGAGGTCTTGGCTGATTTCTTTTGATATTCCCATGATGTCAAGCAAAGGGGCAGTGAGTTTGAAGTTAGGCCTTGAAATACATCCACAGGTACACCTCCAATTGACTCAAATGATGTCAATTAGCCTATCAGAAGCTTCTAAGCCATGACATAATTTTATGGAATTTTCCAAGCTGTTTAAAGGCACAGTCAACTTAGTGTATGTAAACTTCTGAGCCACTGGAATTTGATACGGTGAATTGTGAAATAATCTGTGAAATAATCTGTCTGTAAACAATTTTTGGTAAATTACTTTTGTCATGCACACAGTAGATGTTCTAATCGACTTGTCAAAACTGTAGTTAGTTCACAAGAAATTTGTGGAGTGGTTGAAAAACGAGTTTTAATGACTCCAACCTAAGTGTATGTAAACTTCTGACTTCAACTGTATATAATATGTATTTGTAATAATATGAAATATAATTGTATTTATTTATATTATCAATCAAGGTGAGACTGAACATGGACAAGGTGCATGAGAAGGAGAGCCACCTGAGAAGAATCAAGGGGACCTAGTTCTTCGACATCTGGGTGAATAACTTGGCTTGGAAGAAGGACGAAAGGAAGTTGAGACCTGGGAAAGCTTGGTGCTCTTTCGCTCCTAGCTGGGGTCAACATCCGTTAAGGTGAATATAAAAATCTCCAATGATAACTATTTACATTTGCTGCCTAGTGGTGGGCAGCATCACCAGTACCAACACTGGCCCAGGGGTTTCTCCAATAAGTGTAATCTCAAGGCTAACCACTGGGTCACGGTAAGTAACCGTCACGTCCAGGTAGGTACTGTTAAGGTGTATGACTCCAGTGGTCATAACACCACCCTGGAGTTTCTCACAACTCATCTTTATCGTTTCCAGGGACCATCCCTTAACAACCCCACTGACATCAAAAAATAGACAGGTATATTTTCTGTCTGGCATTAACATTATTGCATGTCTAATCAGACATTTAATTTAAATCATTCAATCTGTATTTGTACATACCTGATAATCATTTAATCTGTGTGTTTGCTTTATGTCTGTTTCCTACCCTTCTCCCTTTACTCTGCTCCTATTCTCCAGGATCTAGGGGTTCTGCCTAACACCCAGACATGGATCCACCTGATGTTCTCCATTATCAACCACCCTCCAACTTTTCATTACATCAGCTACTGTTATTGTCAAGTTGTCATTATCTGCTAAAAAAGAGCAAGAAAACTATCATACTGGGCACATAATATGAGCTGCATAGATTAGCTAAAAACACTGGCACTGCAAACACTCAGAACAAAGATGGCAGCAGCGCCTGGACATAACAAGATTCAACAACTGAGACATAAACTGAACAAGTTCCACAGACATGTGACTAACAGAAATGGAATAATGTGTCCCTGAACAAAGGGGGGGGTCAAATTAAAAAATCAAAAGTAACTGTCAGTATCTGGTGTGGCCACCAGCTGCATTAAGTACTGCAGTGCATCTCCTCCTCTTGCACTTCACCAGATTTGACAGTTCTTGCTGTGAGATGTTACCCCACTCTTCCACCAAGGCACCTGCAAGTTCTCTGACATTTCTGGGGGGAATGGCCCTAGCCCTCACCCTCCGATCCAACAGGTCCCAGACGTGCTCAATGGGATTGAGATCCGGGCTATTCGCTGGCCATGGCAGAACACTGACATTCATGTCTTGCAGGAAATAACGCACAGAACGAGCAGTATGGCTGGTGACATTGTCATGCTGGAGGGTCTTGTCAGGATGAGCCTGCAGGAAGGGTACCACATGAGGGAGGAGGATGTCTTCCCTGTAAAGCACAGCATTGAGATTGCCTGCATTGACAACAAGTTCAGTCCAACGATGCTGTGACACACCACCCCAGACCATGACGGACCCTCCACCTCCAAATTGATCCCGCTCCAGAGTACAGGCCTAAGTGTAACGCTCATTCCTTCGATGATAAACGCGAATCCGACCATCACCCCTGGTAAGACAAAACCACGACTCGTCAGTGAAGAGCATTTTTTTCCAGTCCTGTCTGGTCCAGCAACGGTGGATTTGTGCACGTAGGCAACGTTGTTGCCGGTGATGTCTGGTGAGGACCTGCCTTACAACAGGCCTACAAGCCCTCAGTCCAGCCTCTCTCAGGCTATTGCGGACAGTCTGAGTACTGATGGAGGGATTGTGCGCTCCTAGTGTAACTCGGGAAGTTGTCGCCATCCTGTACCTGTCCCGCAGGTGTGATGTTCGGATGTACCGATCCTGTGCAGGTGTTGTTACACGTGGTCTGCTACTGCGAGGACGATCAGCTGTCCGTCCTGCCTCCCTGTAGCGCTGTCGTAGGTGTCTCTCAGTACGGACATTGCAATATATTGCCCTGGCCACATCTGCAGTCCTCATGCCTCCTTGCAGCATACCTAAGGCACGTTCACGCAGATGAGCAGGGACCCTGGGCATCTTTCTTTTGGTGTTTTTCCAGAGTCAGCAGAATGGCCTCTTTAGTGTCCTAAGTATTCATAACTGTGACCTTAATTGCCTACCGTCTGTAAGCTGTTAGTGTCTTAACAATAATTTTTTCAGAGTTCCCAGTTGTCTTGAACGCACTGAAGTCGGAATATCAGAAATAGCCGACTTCCGAGTTGTTTTGAATGCGCCACTAGAGACCTAGACTACCCCTAACAAAGAAAAGAAAAGGGGGATACCTAGTCAGTTGTACAACAATGCATTCAACTGAAATGTGTCTTCCGCATTTAACCCTACCTCTGAATCAGAGAGGTGTGGGGGGCTGCCTTAATCGAAATCCACGTATTCGTCGCCCGGGGAACAGTGGGTTAACTGCCTTGCTCGGGCAAAATGACAAAAAAAGTTTATCATGTCGGCTTTAGGATTCGGTCTAGCAACCTTACGATTACTGGCCTAACGCTCTAACCACTAGCTTACCAAGAAGCCTATGTGTTTGTATTGATGCGAGAAATAGACATATCTACACAGTAATGGTGGCTGCGATATCAACTAGCTTAATAATTTTTGCATTGAGAAGATAGGCCTATTTTAGCTAAATCGACAAATTAAATTGATGAACTAAACTGACACTTAAACTAACACATGTAGATGTTTTTAAGGCGTTCATGGTAAGATCATTCATAATAAACTTACACGCAAACTGGCACGTGACAGTGACACGTTACGCGATGTGAACACTGCGTCTACATGACGTGTACGTGTCACGTGACGTGAACGCGTCGGCAGTTTGACGCCTTAGAAACAAACTTGTCTCCATTGACAGTCCATGTAAATTCATGCTGTTATTTTATGGAGCTAGGAAGATGTTAGGTGACTTGGTGAGAGCTATCAGTAGCTTCATGAGGCTTAATTCTGGCATGAATCACCCCCCATACAGCTGGTAGCTGCAAACAGCTTACCAATAGACAAGTATCGATACAAACTACCTTCTCCATCCTTCCTCAGGAACGGATAGCCTTTCCATCAGTTGCTATATTCTCAGCGGTGAACAATCGGTAAGCTAAATTGCTGCATATGTGTTCCCCACTTCTTCCTATAGCCTAATGTTTTGCAATTAATTAACCATAAACATTATGCAAGTATGCTTTGATTTTGGACCAGGCAATGCAGAGAATTGAGGGGGTCAAATGAGCCAAAGCGGAGATTATGTTACATTAATGAAAAATGTTACATTTATTTCATGTTCTTGTAGGCTTTTTAATCAATGCAATTGTTTAGCATCCAAACAGTTTGTTACCGTGTGGACATTCTTACCTAAATTCTATTGAAATTCATTAGGCTATACTTTCTAAAAGGCTATATTCCGAAGATGGAGATGGTGAGGCAATAGGCAAAACAGCTGTGAAACCAAAGGCAGTACAGTATGAAAATAGGCTAAAATTGCTTCTCCAATTTAAGCGATGTCATGGCGACGTTGGCTCACCAAGCGCATGCGTAGAAACACGTCTAATGGTCGTCTTGAGCCGAACTGCACGTGCCGGCTGTCAAATCAACGGCACTCCTTCGATATAGGTTGTTTTTGAAGAAAAATGAAATCCTATCAGTTTGTCACTTTCACAAGGTTGGAGTAATGACGTTTGTTTACTGAAAACATTCGCTCGAATCTAGGTTGTACCTTTTTAGATTTCGAGAAAACTAACAACTAAGGAATAATTTTTTACTTTGTTCATTGACTCATTGGCCTGGTCTGCTTGGAACTCTGTGGCGAAACTCTCCAGTCTCCATTCGCTGAGCTGAGCGGTTAACCCTTGCCAGACCGCTACCTCCATAGCTTGATTAAGAGTTTCCGACTCCGGGAACGAGATGGTATCCATCCCTATTGAATTGTACAATACATATTTTTAAATAATGCATGGTCAATTTCCCTAGGTTACCCTTGGGGGAGTAATTTATTATATGCTATAGTTGATATGAATGGGAAATGGTGGACTCTGTATATTTCCACATTTCATACAGTTCATACATTTACTTTCAGTTATCTTGGGCATTCAACAACTGGTTATGAAAGTGCACCCTCTTCAATGATGTCCCAAATGCAGGAGGCTAATGTGTAGTCTAGACGCCAGACATCCTCGATGCATTCTGGGCCTAATTAATAAACATCCCTGCTCTTCTTCACAGATATCCAGGGGTTTGACCTCGCAGGGGACAACCTTAAGTAAGTGCGTCACGGTCACCATGCCTTGGATTATTCTGAAATAGGAAACTGTTAAAATCATTATGCATGCGATAAGTACGTTTTTATATGGGGAGTGTAACTCAATCCAGTCCAATCCAATAAAAGCTTGTGTGTGTGTGTGTGTGTGTGCGTGCAACTATACTAAGTCCCCACAAGAATAGTAAACCAACAAAAATTTGACCAACTGTGTACATTTTGTTGGTCCCCTCAAGGTAAAATGCTATTTCTAGGGGGTTTAGGGTTAAGGTTAGAGTTAGTGTTGCGGTTATAATTAGGGTTAGGAGCTAGGGTTAAGGTTAAGGTTAGCTTTTTGGGTTAGGGATGAGGGTTAAAGTCAGGGTTAGCGTAAGAGTACAGGTTAGGGGAAAGAGAAGATAGGATTTTGAATGGGACTGAATTGTATGTCCCCACAAGGTTAGCTGCGCAAGACTATGTGTGTGTGTGTGTGTGTGTGTGCGACACATCTCCTTCGTAGAGTTGATCAGGCTGTTGATTGTGGCCTGTGGAATGTGGTCCCACTCCTCTTCAATGGCTCTGCGAAGTTGCTGGATATTAGTGGGAACTGGAACACGCTGTCATACATGTCGATTCAGAGCATCCCAAACATGCTCAATGGGTGACATGTCTGGTGAGTATGCAGGCATTGGAAGAAGTGGGAGATTTTCAGCTTCCAGGAATTGTGTACAGATCCTTGCGACGTGGGGCCGTGCATTATCATTCGGAAACATGAGATGATGGCGGTGGATTAATGGCACGACAATGGGCCTCAGGATCTCGTCACGGTATCTCTGTGCATTCAAATTTCCATCGATAAAATGCAATTGTGTTTGTTGTCCGCAGCTTATGCCTGCCCATACCATAACCCCATTGCCACCATGGGGAACTCTGTTCACAACGTTGACATCAGCAAACCGCTCGCCCACACAACGCCATACACTGCCATCTGCCCGGTACATTTGAAACCGGGATTCATCTGTGAAGAACACACTTCACCAGTGTGCCAGTAGCCATCGAAGGTGCGCATTTGCCCACTGAAGTTGGTTACGACGCAGTCAGGCCGAACTGCAGTCAGGTCAAGACCCTGGTGAGGATGACGAGCACTCAGATGAGATCCCTGAGGTTTCTGACAGTTTGTGCAGAAATTCTTGGTTGTGCAAACCCACAGTTTCATCAGCTGTCCAGGTGGCTGGTCTCATACTATCCTGCTGGTGAAGAAGCTAGATGTGGAGGTCCTGGGCTGGCGTGGTTATACGTGGTCTGCGTTTGTGAAGCCAGTTGGACGTACTGCCAAATTCTCTAAAACGACATTAATTTCTCTGGAAACAGCTCTGGTGGCATTCCAAATGCACGCTCCCTCAAAACTTGAGATATCAGAGGCATTGTGTTGTGTGACAAAACTTCTCATTTTAGAGTGGCCTTTTATTGGCCTCAGTACAAGGTGCACCTGTGTAATGATCATGCTGTTTAATATGCCACACCTGTCAGGTGGATGAATTATCTTGGCAAAAGAGAAATGCTCACTAACAGGGCTGTAAACAAATTTGTGCCAAGAAATGTAGCTAAGTTTTTTGTTCCTATGGAACATTTCTGGGATCTTTTATTTTAGATCATGAAACATGGGACCAACACTTCACATGTTGCGTTTATATTTTTGTTCAGTATGTTTGAGACTTAGTTATTCTACCATATGGTTTAAATAGATTCATTGTCCAATATTTAATTTCCCTTTAATGTGTTTCAACATAACATTTTTAATCTCCATAATCTAATTTATTGGGCACAATTGTGTATTTCAAAATGTGATGGACTAAAGATTTAAAGCCTAAGATATAACCTCGTTGAGCTCAACAGTTTAGCAAAGCGGTAGCCTCAGAGAACGAACAATAGTTTACACATGCACCTAAATAAAAGGTCCACAATCTTAATGTGATTCCAATTGCGCATTTCTTACATTTATTTTAAATCGAATCGTTCGTTCCCCCGTTTCACTATCTCGACCTGCTAAGGCATTGGAAGAGAACAACCCTTTAACGTTCATCTTCGCCTCCCTTCCATCAATGCCCGGGCCCCTCCCAGCCACTCACTTTGCATGGGGGAAAATCCTGATTATCACCATACATCCATCATAAGTACCCCAATATCACCCCGAAAGGATCTCAGATTCTCGGAAAGGGTTACAAGATTAGGCAATACAATCGACATTTGCGCAAAGACTATATGGACGTAGAGCCCATTTTACGCATGGTTTTTCCACAAAGCTGTTCAAAAAAAGAGACATTCGATCTAAATATAATGTGTACAATCTGATTCTGATATATTTACACTTTACATTGTAGTTTAAACAGTTAAATTGTAGTTTTCTACATTTCTTAGAGTTGTTAATAATAGTAGCAGTCTAATGATTTTTTTAAACAATATGAACCTTGGTGGCACTCAAAAGCTAGACTGCAAAAAAGTGTTCAATGGTAGAAAATGGAATGAAACCTAATGAACTCGATAAAATGAGAGAAAGGGAGAGAGAGGGAGGCTCTCTGGTGGACTCGGCATTTCTGGTTGAAAAGAGTTAAGAACTGATAAGTACCAATCACATTACCAATTATGCATGGATACTTTCACCTCATAACTGTGACTATACATGGTCTGATTATGTTTTACCCTCTGTCCTCACCTTTAATATCATACACACAACACATAAGGCTGAGTTTTCTGTTTCCAAATCCTCCTCAATCTTCCCAATAGGCGCCGATTCAGTTTGACGCATTTATCCCCTCATTTATGATACCTGAGAAAATAACTGCTTCGGTAACATCTGATACGACTGCTGCCTGGTCATTCTGGCCCAATGTTCCACGCTGAGCTCCAATTCCTCTCATATTCTGCATCTTCACAAACAATTTGAAGGCGGATTGAAGTGTGAGGTGGGGTCCATCAGAGGATTCCTGCGGGAGTGTGGGCGTGTTTAGATGGTATTGGGAGTATTTCTCCCCCAATCCCCTTCATAAAGAATTCGCCTAACCTTCGCCCTGGTCAGTCTCTTGTGTTTTGAACCCTCTTTCGTTATTTATGCCATAGTCTAATTAACGGGGAATCGTTTTTATTTCAATAATTGGATGATAATATTTAATAAAAACAGGTGTTAATATACACAAATATCCTTTATGTGGCCTGTTAATGTGTACCATGCAAGGAACACATACGCCTATCTATGAGATATTTCTGCTAACTTGATCTGTACATGGGTTTTGCTAAAAATGATAACCTACGGTCGAGAACAACACAGGAATGTCAACAGCACAGGAATGTCAGGTCATGCCTGTATGATCTATGCGTTCATGTTTTGTCCTTAGTTTCCTTTTACGCGTTAGATATATATTTTGGCCAATCTGTTGTTGCCTCATACATGTCAACACAGATGAGCTTTTAAGTAATACGGATTTCCATATTTTGTGATAAATAGCCTAAACTCACTTTACCTGGTGAGTTTCAAGTTTCAACGTTTATTCGCCACGCGCACATGTGTAAAACAGTAGAGTGACATTCTTAACATGAGAGCTCTTTCCCAATAACACAGTGATAACAATAATAATAATATAGATAATAATACAAATTAAAAGTTAGTTGAGAGTAATGATGGATTGTCTTTGTGAGACAACTGTGATACCTGTGAAAATAGGTTTATTTCATGCCCCAAGCATTGTGGCTGTGGTGCTCATAAATATATATTTTAGGAGTCTGACAAAGTAGTTAGGCTAATGATTTGTCCATCCCCGGAAAGACTGTACCCACCAAATTGGTTCATGTCATGTCTACTCACATAAACATTTCAAGAAGGATAGGCATATGTGTGATATGTCACAGTTACAAAGACATTCATTTTGAACAGATAATAACGAAGTAGCCTAATTCAGTGCAATAGTTACCTTGGAGTTAAATGTGATCACAGTTTTTATTGATATATACAGTACCAGTTAAACGTTTGGACACACCTACTCATTCAAGGGTTTTTCTTTATTTTTACTGTTTTCTACATTTTAGAATAATAATGAGGACGTCAAAACTATGAAATAACACATATGGAATCATGTAGTAACCAAAAAGTGTTAAACAAATCAAAATGTATTTTATCTTTGAGATTCTTCAAAGTAGCCACCCTTTGCCTTGATGACAGCTTTGCACACTCTTGGCATTCTCTCAACCAGCTTCACCTGGAATGCTTTTCCAACAGTCTTGAAGGAGTTCCCACATATGCTGAGCACTTGTTGGCTGCTTTTCCTTCACTCTGCGGTCCAACTCATCCCAAACCATCTCAAATGGATTGAGGTTGGGTGATTGTGGAGGCCAGGTCATCTGATGCATTACTCTCCTTGATGAAATATCAAATATCAAATATATTTTGATTTGTTTAACACTTTTTTTGGTTACTACATGATTCCATGTGTGTTATTTCATAGTTTTGATGTCTTCAATGTTATTCTACAATGTAGAAAATAGTACAAAAAATTAAGAAAAACCCTTGAAGGAGTAGCTGTGTCCAAACTTTTGACTGGTATTGTAAATATCATGGCTTAAGGATATGCCTATATATTTAACATATTCCATACATAAATTAGGCTACTCATTCAGTTTATTCTTGGCATGAAATGACAGCTAAAGCATTTGCGTGTCAATTACTTATGTTTTGAAAGGTCTAATGAATAAATTAACGTGGCATAGGCCTACACAAATATGTTGATGTTCGGTTTGTGGAACGACGATTGGTTATCTCTGTGCTCTGAACGAACTCTTTTGCCTGGATTCGAGGAGAAAAAAATGGCAGTGCTATCCGGTATCCTTGGGACGTCCATACCCTAAACCCTACCATAATCTTAACCCCTACCTTTACTTTAACCCTAGCCTTAATCATAACCCTTACTAAACCCTATCCTTAACCATTACCTTAACCATTTTACATGTCAACTTCAATTGGTTAGGGACGACCTAAGGATCCCGGTTTGCACGGACCAAACAAAATAGTAGCCAGAAAGCATGTAAATTGACAGAGTCACGTGAACAGAGAAAGAGAAATCCATAGAAGAATATGCTGAAAATCTATGGGGGAACGCACGTTGGATTATGCACCCTAAAGTATGGTCGCTCGAATCAGAATATTCGACTGACGCAGAGGAATAAACAATATCAAGACCCGCAGAGTTTATATCAACGAAGTTTGGAGCGGAAACTTGTCAGGGAAACATGGACGAAGGTTATTCTATATTCTATGTAGCTCTGCTTAGATCTCTCTGGCGTCCCTCTTTCCTGGGAAAGGAGAGAGTACTGACTAGCCTCCGAGATGTTGTTGTGTATCTATTTCCAAGATGTTGTGTTATGTAGCCTACCGCCCACGGCGTTTGCGATATACAGTACTTCGAGTTTTTTTGTGCGCTTTTTGCAGAGCTTTATGGGTGACAATGGACACCTGTCCTTTGCGTCATATACAAAGTTATTTCACCTTTGTTGTTAGAAAATGAAAAGTGACGCACGTGCAGATGGAAGTTCATAGCTGATATATAAACACTTCAATATCCAAGTTGGAGTAGCCTATGATGGCTATTTATCAGATAGCAATCAAAGCAAAGCAACTGCAAGCAAATTCCATCTGCTGGCAAATTATGTAAATAACGTTTTTTTATATATGTTTTTTATGAGTTGGTTACCCGCTCTGGAAAATAAATACTTTGCATTTGAATTGTGTACAGGACAGAATACATTTCAGAAGCGGAATAATTTGCCCAAATAAGTTTTACTGAAACAAATGGGAAGTGATTTTATTGATGTTTTAACATTGTGTTCTCGACTTGCTTTCAGGAGGGGTGGGCAAAGGTGGCGATAGAGGAGAGGAGCCAGGATCCTTGCTGAGTGGGCAGCAACAGTCCATGCACGGCGCAGGCCACTGCAAGTGGTTCAATGTGCGGATGGGCTTCGGGTTTATATCCATGACTAGTCGTGGGGGAACTCCCGTAGATCCTCCTATGGATGTATTTGTTCACCAAGTAAGTTAAGTTGAACCATGAATGGATACAAATAATCCGCCGATAGATAGTCAAGCTGAACCCTCATGTCTACACGAGTTGGATGCAAATTGTCCCACATACGAGGTGATCACACAGTGCAGGCTATTGGATAGTTTGTATCTCTACCACATATCTCTGAGACACATGCACATTGTTGAGGAGCAGTGGTGACATTGTAACACCTAAATTGTAGCATCAGGAGAATCATAGATTCTGAGTCCTCATGAATGAGCAGTTATTTGGGGTGTCTGTAGGACTACAGGAAATAATTAACATTTGGAAAATTATTGTTATAGTAAAATCATTTTGCATTGTAAAAATGGGTGATTTATAGATGTTACTCGTCATGTTTTATAGACCCAGAAGATGGGGGAAGGGCCTCTCTATAAGAGGGGGTTTTCTGAAGCCAAAGAAAAGATAGGTGGTGCATGCATGGTGGTGGTCAGGTTAAACATGTGCTTAGAGGCCAACCTCACAACCAGGTTTAGATTTTGGACATTATTTCACTCCTGTGTGGGCTTTGGGCTGTGTATGTTAAAGCACTGCTTTCCTTCACCATCCCGTGTCATGTTGCAAGATTCCATTGACACTTTACAGCCTAATTAGAGCCAGAATTCCACCAAATCCACCCAAATATTGCCACATTTTAGGTGTGCTTGATTTAGCTTGCCTAGTCCCAAATCTGTGTGGATCAATTGGTAGAGAATGGCGCTTGCAACGCCAGGGTTGTGGGTTAGATTCCCACAGGGGACCAGTCCGAAAACGTATTGCACTCACTACTACTGTAAGTTGCTCAGGATAAGAGCGTCTGCTAAATGACTCAGATGTAAATGTAGTAGGATTTGCTTGGGCAGCATAGGCTTGGGGAGTGGTGTGGTGGGGGACATAGTGAATGATGCGATGGGAGACTGGCTGGAGTGGATCCTTGGTTATGAAAGCCCATCAGTCCATCTCATCTCACTGTGTATGGCAGACTCCTCCTTCCTTCCAGGGCTAGGCTAATACCAGTCTTTGTTTCTTCCTGGTGTTTTTTTTTCCCTCAGAAAGGGGAGAAGGAAAAAAAAGATACCTACTTCCTTACAGCGAGTCATCTATTGATAGAGGGACTGATTATAGAGAAGACTGATTTCTATGGCCAGCTGATCAAATCAAATCAAATGTATTTATATAGCCCTTCTTACATCAGCTGATATCTCAAAGTGCTGTACAGATACCCAGCCTAAAACCCCAAACAGCAAGCAATGCAGGTGTAGAAGCACGGTGGCTAGGAAAAACTCCCTAGAAAGGCCAAAACCTAGGAAGAAACCTAGAGAGGAACCAGGCTATGAGGGGTGGCCAGTCCTCTTCTGGCTGTGCCGGGTGGAGATTTTAACAGAACATGGCCAAGATGTTCAAATGTTCATAAATGACCGGCATGGTCAAATAATAATAATCACAGTAGTTGTCGAGGGTGCAGCAAGTCAGCACCTCAGGATTAAATGTCAGTTGGCTTTTCATAGCCGATCATTTAGAGTATCTCTACCGCTCCTGCTCTCTAGAGTGTTGAAAACAGCAGGTCTGGGACAGGTAGCACATCCGGTGAACAGGTCAGGGTTCCATAGCCGCAGGCAGAACAGTTGAAAATGGAGCAGCAGCACGGCCAGGTGGACTCGGGACAGCAAGGAGTCATCATGCCAGGTAGTCCTGAGGCATGGTCCTAGGGCTCAGGTCCTCCGAAAAGAGAATTAGAGAGAGCATACTTAAATTCACACAGGACACCGGATAAGACAGGATAAGTACTCCAGATATAACAGACTGAGCCTAGCCCCCCGACACATAAACTACTGCAGCATAAATAGTGGAGGCTGAGACAGGAGGGGTCAGGAGACACTGTGGTCCCATCCGATGATACCCCCGGACAGGGCCATACAGGAAGGATATAACCCCACCCACTTTGCCAAAGCACAGCCCCCACACCACTAGAGGGATATCTTCAACCACCAACTTACCATCCTGAGACAAGGCCGAGTATAGCCCACAAAGATCTCCGCCACGGCACAACCCAAGGGGGGGCGCCAACCCAGACAGGAAGACCACGTCAGTGACTCAACCCACTCAAGTGACGCACCCCTCCTAGGGACGGCATGAAAGAGCACCAGTAAGCCAGTGACTCAGCCCCTGTAATAGGGTTAGAGGCAGAGAATCCCAGTGGAGAGAGGGGAACCGGCCAGGCAGAGACATGAATGAAATGCATATGACGACAGTGCATCTAACTGCTAACCAACACTGTTGGAGCAATGCAGTTGCAGTATGTTATCTGTCTGCGTGCTTTTGACCACTGCTTGTTTGATGTTGAATCACTGTCTCCACGGGCTTTTGAGACCACTGCAATGAACGATTTACTCACTCTTCAATTACAATTCAGATTCATTTTAACTGGGAAATATTTGGTGCATGAATCTGAGACTGATTTCTGGGAATGTTTCACAAAGTTGCGTGGATTGATATACTGTAGGTTTCCTTGCATAGCTTGAATGTGACTAACAAATGACTAACAGGATGCTACTGTAGACAGGACTGTGGAGAGACCGCATATGGCTTTGTAGAATGACCTGAATAACTGCTTCAAGCGGGGGAATTTCTCTCTTTAAACTGGGAATTTGTTGTGATCTGTTGACGATGAAACAGTTGAAGCTCAACAAACTCCTGAGGTATATTCAGGAGTTAAACTTGCTGAAGCCTGACGCAGCCTGAACTCTAGGGTTTTGTCATTTATTCATCATATCTGGCCTCTCCAACCCTCTCATTCATATCACGTTTCTCTCAATCAAGCCGTCCAGTGGCAAAAGCTTCCTCCACTATTGGAAGAGCTAGTAAACAGACTATGTGCTGGAAAAATGAAATTAAAGTACTGTATATACCCCGTACCCTTCCTCTTTCTCCTTGCTCTCTTTTTCTCTTTCCCTTCTCTTCTATGCCCTTTTTCATTCCCAAATTCTCCAGGCCAACTTACTCACTCCCCCAACCGAAAACAGGCAAAATGGCTGCGGTGCTGGGTTGGTCTGTGGTAGCCCAGAGTTTAGGTGGCTCCAGCAGGGCTAACAGAGAGCTGGGCTGAGGGCTGATGGCTCAGATATGTCAGGAGGAGAACGAGGTGTCTGGAGCAGAGAATCCTGAACCTATGCTTTGACTTCTGTTGAAACGCAAATCGGTGACTACGAGTGACTCGTAGAAATATGGGCTAGATTAGTTGTTGGCCTCTGTAAAGGGTTAAGTTTCGTTGCATGTGGTTTCATTAGGATTCATGAGTTATTCAGTTTTTTTTATTCGTTGCTAGATTGAGTTATTTGTTTTTAGGGGAGGGGGTTTGTCACTGCAGTTGTTCAGACATGCAATAATTTACATTACTGTAAACAACTTTCACAGAAGTCAAATAATTCGTTTTAATCAGTAGTATTCCTTTTGTGTATTAGAAAAAAGTTATTATGTACTGTGAACTGGGGGTAAATTGGCTTAATTAAGGCTGTAGTTGAGGTAACAGTTGCTGTAAATGTATGAATTAATTTTGTAAACATTTATTTTGGACAAGATCCATGAAAATGTAATTAGATGTAAAATAGTAAAAGTTAATAGTAAAACTTGTTTATGAAAAGTTGTTTAAGAAAAGGAATAAAGCTCTAATTGAGAGATGATTAGGATATTTTGAATATATTCAAAACCTAAATTATCTGTGTTTAATTTGATAAAACATAAATAGTATTACCATTTATATACTATATATAGCTACTATTTAATGTTTATAATAAAATAATTGTGAAATAGTATTTTCTATTAGTTAATTGTGTA
Organism: Salvelinus namaycush; assembly: GCF_016432855.1. Classification (NCBI taxonomy): domain Eukaryota; kingdom Metazoa; phylum Chordata; class Actinopteri; order Salmoniformes; family Salmonidae; genus Salvelinus; species Salvelinus namaycush. The sequence goes on from NC_052343.1 coordinate 22,309,933, forward strand.
TTTCTTTGATGGATGAAATGGTTGGGTTTTTTTTACTCATGAACTTCAATCAAGCAATTAATATTATTTGACACATGAATAGATCATACATACAATTATATTTAACAAATAAGGAAAGGGAACCAACTGTTTTAAAGTTTCACAAACAGTAAGATATGATTTAGGTTGTAATACATATTTTATACCTGTAAAAATTATGTTTTTGTATTTTATAATGGGACAATAGTGATGTTAATAGTAGTAATTATAATATATTTGTTATTACAAGATTATATTCAACAAATTCATTTTTTACACCAAAATCCTGTTTCACTTGCCATTAAATCATTTTAGAAACATTTAGTGATCTATATTAGCAACTGAATGCCTAAGATTCCGATGATTGAGTTCACAGATCATCATGTAAGACTGAAACTTGACTTTTCTTACTAGCACTGGCTTTGCTGATAGCTGCTTTACTGAGGAAAGTTTTACTCACTACGACTGTGAGATGTGGTTGTCTCACCCAGCTACGTTAAGATGAATGCATTAAGAAAGTATAGTGTTCTGCTGTAGTGTGCTAAGGTCCATCTGAATCCTCTGGTATAGGAAGTGAGAGGTGGGTTGATTTAGTTTTACTGTGTGTGACTAGACCATGAGATCCCTGTGTAACCTGTGTCTTCTTCTCCCTATCCTGCCCCTGTCCTATCCTCCTTCTATCCCAGAGCAAACTGCACATGGAGGGCTTTCGCAGCCTGCGGGAGGGAGAGCCACTAGAGTTTACCTTCCAGTGGTCCCCCAGGGGCCTGGAGTCTGTACAAGTCACGGGCCCCGGGAGAGGCCCCTGCTCGGGCAGTGAGAGGAGACAGAAACCCAAACCCCCGGCCCCGCCGCAGAGATGGAAGCCACAGGGAGACCGGTGAGTGAACCATAGAATTACTAGCACAGACTTTCCTTTCAAGTCAATGTTCAGTTATGGGTGAATTCAGGGAGGGAATTGAGACTGAGACTGGCAACAGAACAGATGATGTTGGAAGGAACAGGGTAGTACTGCCGTGATCATTAGTGGTGTGTGTTTGTGTGTGCGTACATGCATGTGCGTGTGCCTGTGTATGTGAGCATTGATGTAATATATTTAGCAGTAGCTGCATATTCGTATTTACCTGTGTATGATTCAGAGGTTCTGTGTGGAGTATACCTGCTGCATTAGTCACATTATGTCAAACGTTCACATTTGTAGAGGTTCTTTTTTAACAGCTGTTTCCCATCCAGATGCAATGTTTTAATGTATAGCAAATATCACTTTAGACTGAAGAGGAATTCTCAGAAACAGGCTTTCTATTTTTTACAGGATTGCCCTTTTATTCATCATTAGGTGATGTTGTATTGCATCATGTTGCGTTATGGTGGATACTAATTTTATGACCCGAGTTAGGCCTATGCTACATCAATTATCACATTTATTTAACAATGTATACTTATTTTTTGTGTAGACATTTCATCCTAATTTCCCTCCCCATTGTTATAATGTAAGAGGGATCTTTCTTCAAAGGAAGGAATAGAAATATGTTGAGGTCAGTGTGTTGACCTCTAACCCCTGACCTTTCTGGGTCAGTAACAGAGCTGCTGGTTGGATCCAAATTGGCAGATTAAAAACATTTTATAAACACTACATTCCCTTTAGTACATCCACCAGAATTTATTTTTTTATATTCTTTATATTGGTTTATTGTATTTTTTATTTCATGGATTGATGTATTACAGTGTTACACTGTTAAACTCTTGGCTCCCCGATCTTTATAAACATTGACAATATTTGAACATTTTGGAATTTACAAATAAATTGTGCCAACACCTTTCTCTTCACTTGAGTTATTAGTTGACTTGAAAGTCAAACCTCAGCTGATTTGTTGTTCTGTGCAAGTATTAGAAATGATGCAAACATAAACGTTGTGGGAACTATGTAACCATGTGTCTAAACAGTGCCTGCCTATGTGATTGATATGTTATAAAAACATAGATTCAGCGACACTTGTGAAACCTTTACTACCAGCTTGTCTTGTGAAAACTGGTTATTCACTCTTACCAGCTAGAATGGGAGTCTATGTGGTGGGGGTTGGGGAGTGGAGGAGGGGGTATTGGTAGGTAACCTCCCAAGCAAGCGAACTAGCCTGGATGAAACCTAAATTCCAATGCCCTTCCCCCTCTCCTCTCCTTCCCTCTCCCCCCTCGCATGTTCTAATTGAAGATGCCACCGAGAGGGACCCCCTGCAAGCCTCCAGCTTAGTCATGCGAAACTCTTTGTTTCCATCTGAAAGAGTTAAAGCTGCAATATGTAACTTTTTGAGTGACCGACCTGAAATGTAGCCTTATAACATCTGACTGCAAGTTAATAATGTCGTAATGAGCCTATCTGTTTATGACCTGATATCTAATGATCACGTCTATTGCAAATGAATTGGTATGATTTGCTCTTATATTAACCAGTTAATTGAATAGCTTCCTTTTTGATTCAGTAAAACAGACCATGTGACAGCCTGGAGTGACACGCCTTAGTTCCCTGTGTGGAACCCTGCTTTGTTTCGCCTTGTCATCACTGTTTCGCCTTGTCATTGTTTCTGCCTGTGAGCAGCGTCTTGGTTATTTATTGCAGGCCTTAGGCCTGTTGTAGACATACTTAATTTCTATATACATTTGGCAGTAAGCTATACATATCAGCATGTTGGCAACTGTTATTAAAGCGCATTTTAGCAGGGAAAATAATTATCTATTTATCTATTTATTTTATTTGTCATCTCTTGATGAGACCACATATGAGAAGTATTGTATATGCATTGGTCGCTTTAAATGTTTTCTGTTAGGTTCAGTATTGGTGTATTCTATGGTGTCTATGGTGTATTCTATGTGAAATGCTGCCATCTAAAAGATACATTTGGACCAACAGATTTTGGGTAAATATAATTAAACCAATCTAGTAAGCATGTTATAATTGTATTTGTACCACATTACATTCTAGAGAAAATGTAATGATATCCCATATAAGAAGTTCTAGGTTTTATTCTTTGAATTCAGAATAAATACGCCCTGAAGTTGAAAGAAATGTATTGTTTGTGAATTGGAATGTGACAAGGATCTCCACTCTCTGTCTCAGATGCTATAACTGTGGAGGACTAGACCACCATGCCAAAGAGTGTGGCCTACCGCCCCAGCCAAAGAAGTGCCACTACTGCCAGAGCGCGACGCACATGGTGGCCCACTGTCCTCACCGCCCCCCCGGCCCCTTGTCTCCTGCCACAGCCACTCAGGGAAGACGCACTACTGTGGACCAGTACCCCGGTACCTTTACCACCACCTCCTACAGCCCCAGTCCCAGGCAGGGAAACAGGCACTCCCAGCCCTCTCAGGACAGTTCCTCCCCCCTCAGCAAGTCCTCTAGCAAGTCCTCCAGCTCTCCGGAAGACCCGGCACAGATCCAGAGGAGATCTGGAGTGCACCACAGGTGGAAACAATCCTGATCCCCAACCACCATGGACGGATGCCACCTGTTAGTATTACCTCTGGTCCAATAAAACCCCCTTCCTTCAGTCTGATCAGTCTCCTCCTCAGGCAGACACATCCTGAGCTACCTCTGGGGCAACCTCAAGCAGATCCACATTTCTAACCAAATGGACAGTAAAGTATCTATTTTACTTCCCCAATCCCTCCCAGACTCTCCCTCTACCAAACGCTATACATCTTAGCTACCTCCTGGGCCAACTCAATCCATCTCCACATAGATAGACCTATAATCTTAGTTACCTCCTGGGCCAACTCAATCCATCTCCACATAGATAGACCTATAATCTTAGTTACCTCGTGGGCCAACTCAATCCATCTCCACATAGATATACCTATAATCTTAGCTACCTCTTGGGACAGATTCAGCCTCATCTACCTCAGATTGGTAGCACAGGAATGGTCAGTCACCCTTGTGTTTCCATTGCTCAGTCAGGTTCATTGACATCCGCTCTACTATCAATTGCAATAAGAAGACAACTGGGAATGGGACTGACACACAAACAGCCAAAGCAATCTTGTTATTTCTTTTTTGATAATTTACCTGATCTGAACCCTATTGTCCCAAAGCTCAGTCTGTTCAAATTCACCATTCACCTGGATTCACCATTCACCTGTTCCAATGGGAAGAATTTCTTAGATTTTCTTTCTCTATTTTGGAGATCTACGGAAGGGCGGTTCGAAGCCTTGGTTTTCTCTGTGCGTTTTTCATCAGACGGTAGTCAAAGACACCCAAACCCAATCATACCTCTTAGGCCCGGTTTGCCGAACAAAGATTAAACCTAGTCTTAGACTAAAACGCCCTTTCAATGGAGAATCGTGATCGTCATTGAACTTGCTTTTTAGTCCAGGACTAGACTAGATCGGTCTCTGGGAAACTGTTTCTAACTAAACCAATGCTAATATGATCATTTGTCTGTTAAGGGCAGTGAAGAAGTAGTATACCTGCCTCCATATGGTCTCATTCATCCTCATCAATAAGAATACTCAATGTAAATATTAAGATGTATGTTGAATGCATTTATAAGGAGACATGGTTTATGTTTCTTTTAACTTTACTCACACCATATCATGACCATACAGTACTCTCTCTCCCACAGGGTACGGCTGCACTGACTGACTGTGAAAGGGAATTCTCAGTGTGTCAGCGGAGCAGTCACTTCTTAATGTGTGTTGACAAATCAAACTTAATCTAATCGAATGACCTTAGTAGGAAGTGTAATATGACAAATAATCAATGGGGTGAAATGTTTGCCTTCAATCTTTTGACTGTGTGACTGAAGGGCATGAAACAAAGCCCAGATATGTTGTATAATGCAGCTATGAATTAACGTCTAGGCTCTACTATGTTTACTGACAGTGAATACATGTTATACTCCTAGATCATATATATAATCAAACATTAGCACAAACCAAACTAGATCCCTGGAGGACTCAAATGTTAAATTTTCTCGCAGGAGGAAGAATGTTCAGGGAACTTACCAAAAAGTTTACTTTTTGTTTTGAGGAGAATCATCATCATAGAACTAAATGTGTTTTTGTTTTAAGCAAACCATGTGATATCGATATAGTGTTCAACTCTATAGACTTATGTACTGATATTAGTAACTACCTCTGAGTTCTAGGTATAGATACTGTTATTATGTCCATGTTACATTGTAAACAGACATGTCCACACCTGTCTGAACCTGTGCGTTATTGTAAGTGCATACCACCATCTAGTGGTCAGTTCTGGTAATTTATATTATGTTTACATTATGGTTTCTGTTTGTCTTAGCATTCCTTGGTCACATCACTAAGACAAAGGACCAAACTGAAATCCTACACACAGGCCTATTTCACTGAGTGTACAAAACATTAAGAACACTCTCCTAATATTGAGTTGCACCCCCCTTCCTCCCTTTTGTCCTCAGAACAGCCTCAATTCGTCAGGGCATGGACTCTACAAGGTGTCGAAAGCGTTCCACTGGGATGCTGGCCGATGTTGATGCTTCTCACTGTTGTGTCAAGTGGCTGGGTGTCCTTTTGGTGGTGAACCATTCTTGATACACACGGGAATCTGTTGAGCGTGGGAAACCTAGCAGCGTTGCAGTTCTTGACAGAGGTGCACCTGGCACCTACTACCATACCCCATTTCAAAGGCACTTAACTTTGTCTTGCCCATTCACCCTCTGAATGGCACACATACACAAAAAAAAATGTTAAATTAAAAAAAAAAAAAAAAAAATGTTTCATCTTTATTTAACCAGGTAGGCTAGTTGAGAACAAGTTCTCATTTGCAACTGCGACCTGGCCAAGATAAACGCATAGCAATTCGACACATACAACACAGTTACACATGGAATAAACAAAACCATACAGTCAAATAATACAGTAGAAAAATAAGTATATACAATGTGAGCAAATGAGGTGAGATAAGGGAGGTAAAGGCAAAAAAGGCCATGGTGGCGAGGTAAATACAATATAGCAAGTAAAACACTGGAATGGTAGATTTGCAGTGGAAGAATGTGCAAAGTAGAAATAATGGGGTGCAAAGGAGCAAAATAAATAAATACAGTAGGGGAAGAGGTAGTTGTTTGGGCTAAATTATAGATGGGCTATGTACAGGTACAGTAATCTGTGAGCTGCTCTGACAGCTGGTGCTTAAAGCTAGTGAGGGAGATAAGTGTTTCCAGCTTCAGAGATTTTTGCAGTTCGTTCCAGTCATTGGCAGCAGAGAACTGGAAGGAAAGACGACCAAAGGAGGAATTGGCTTTGGGGGTGACCAGTGAGATATACCTGCTGGAGCCCGTGCTACGAGTGGGTGCTGCTATGGTGACCAGTGAGCTGAGATAAGGCGGGGCTTTACCTAGCAGAGACTTGTAGATAACCTGTAGCCAGTGGGTTTGGCGACGAGTATGAAGCGAGGGCCAACCAAAGAGAGCATACAGGTCGCAATGGTGGGTAGTGTATGGGGCTTTGGTGACAAAACGGATGGCACTATGATAGACTGCATCCAGTTTGTTGAGTAGAGTGTTGGAGGCTATTTTATAGGTGACATCACCGAAGTCGAGGATCGGTAGGATGGTCAGTTTTACGAGGGTATGTTTGGCAGCATGAGTGAAGGATGCTTTGTTGCGATATAGGAAGCCGATTCTAGATGTCATTTTGGATTGGAGATGCTTAATGTGAGTCTGGAAGGAGAGTTTACAGTCTAACCAGACACCTAGGTATTTGTAGTTGTTCACGTATTCTAAGTCAGAGCCGTCCAGAGTAGTGATGCTGGACGGGCGAGCAGGTGCGGGCAGCGATCGGTTGAATAGCATGCATTTAGTTTTACTTGCGTTTAAGAGCAGTTGGAGGCCACGGAAGGAGAGTTGTATGGCATTGAAGCTCGTCTGGAGGTTAGTTAACACAGTGTCCAAAGAGGGGCTAGAAGTATACAGAATAGTGTCGTCGTGTATCAGAAAATCACCAGCAGCAAGAGCAACATCATTGATGTATACAGAGAAGAGAGTCGGCCCGAGGATTGAACCCTGTGGCACCCCCATAGAGACTGCCAGAGGTCCGGACAACAGGCCCTCCGATTTGACATACTGAACTCTATCAGAGAAGTAGTTGGTAAACCAGGCAAGGCAATAATTTGAGAAACCAAGGCTGTCGAGTCTGCCAATAAGAATGTGGTGATTGACAGAGTCAAAAGCCTTGGCCAGGTTGATGAATACGGCTGCGCAGTAATGTCTCTTATCGATGGTGGTTATGATGTCGTTTAAGACCTTGAGCCTGGCTGAGGTGCACCCATGACCAGCTCTGAAACCAGATTGCATAGCGGAGAAGGTACGGTGGGATTCAAAATGGTCGGTAATCTGTTTGTTAACTTGGCTTTCGAAGTCCTTAGAAAGACAGAGTAGGATAGATATAGGTCTGTAGCAGTTTGGGTCTAGAGTGTCACCCCCTTTGAAGAGGGGGATGACCAAGGCAGCTTTCCAATCTTTGGGAATCTCAGACGATTCGAAAGAGCGGTTGAACAGGCTAGTAATAGGGGTTGCAACAATTTCGGCAGATAATTTTAGAAAGAGAGGGTCCAGATTGTCTAGCCCGGCTGATTTGTAGGGGTCCAGATTTTGCCGCTCTTTCAGAACATCAGCTATCTTGATTTGGGTGAAGGAGAAATGGGGAGGCTTGGGCAAATTGCTATGGGGGGGTGCAGGGCTGTTGACCGGGGTAGGGGTAGCCAGGCGGAAAGCATGGCCAGCCGTAGAGAAATGCTTATTGAAATTCTCAATTATAGTGGATTTATCGGTGGTGACAGTGTTTCCTAGCCTCAGAGCAGTGGGCAGCTGGGAGGAGGTGCTCTTATTCTCCATGGACTTTAGTGTCCCAGAACTTTTTGGAGTTAGTACTACAGGATGCAAATTTCTGTTTGAAAAAGCTAGCCTTCGCTTTCCTAACTGCCTGTGTATATTTGTTCCTAACTTCCCTGAAAAGTTGCATATCACGGGGGCTATTTGATGCTAATGCAGAACGCCACAGGATGTTTTTGTGCTGGTCAAGGGCAGACAGGTCTGGAGTGAACCAAGGACTATATCTATTCCTAGTTCTACATTTTCTGAATGGGGCATGCTTATTTAAGATGGTGAGGAAGGCACTTTTAAAGAATAGCCAGGCATCATCTACTGACGGGATGAGGTCAATGTCATTCCAGGATACCCCGGCCAGGTCGATTAGAAAGACCTGCTCGCAGAAGTGTTTTCGGGAGCGTTTGACAGTGATGAGGAGTGGTCGTTTGTTTGCAGACCCATTACGGACACAGGCAATGAGGCAGTGATCGCTGAGATCTTGATTGAAAACAGCAGAGGTGTATTTGGAGGGCGAGTTAGTTAGGATGACATCTATGAGGGTGCCCGTGTTTACGGATTTGGAGTTTGTGTGAGATTGAGGGCATCACGCTTAGATTGTAGGATGGCCGGGGTGTTAAGCATGTCCCAGTTTAGGTCACCTAGTAGCACAAGCTCAGAAGATAGATGGGGGGCAATCAATTCACATATGGTATCAAGGGCACAGCTGGGGGCAGAGGGAGGTCTATAGCAAGCAGCAACAGTGAGAGACTTGTTTCTGGAAAGGTGCATTTTTAGAAGTAGAAGCTCGAATGCTTTGGGTACAGACTTGAATAGTAATACAGAACTCTGCTGGCTATCTTTGCAGTAGATTGCAACACCGCCCCCTTTAGCAGTTCTATCTTGGCGGGAAATGTTATAGTTGACGATTTCAGGGGTTTTGGTGGTTTTCCTTAGCTAGGATTCAGACACGGCTAAGACATCCGAGTTGGCAGAGTGTGCTAAAGCAGTGAGTAAAATAAACTTAGGGAGTAGGCTTCTAATGTTGACATGCATGAAACCAAGGCTTTTACGGTTACAGAAGTCAACAAATGAGAGCACCTGGGGAGTGGGGCTAGGCACTGCAGGAAATTGATTAACTTCTACATCACCAAAGGAACAGAGGAGAAGTAGGATAAGGGTACGGCTAAATGTTATACGAACTGACCGTCTAGCACGTTCGGAACAGAGTAAAAGGAGCAGGTTTCTGGGCTCGATAGCATAGATTCAAGGCATAGTGTTCAGACAAAGGTAAGGTAGGATGTGAGTACATTGGAGGTAAACCTAGGCATTGAGTAATGATGAGAGATAGTCTCTAGAGACGTTTAAACCAGGTGATGTCATCGCATATGTAGGAGGCGGAACATGGTTGGTTAAGGCATATTGAGCAGGGCTAGAGGCTACAGTGAAATAAGACAATAATCACTAACCAGGACAGTAATGGACGAGGCATATTGATATTAGAGAGAGGCATGCGTAGCCAAGTGAACATATGGGTCCAGTGAGTGGTTGGGCTGACTGGGAACACGGCGATTCAGACAGTTAACAGGCCGATGCTAACAAGCTAACAGTTAGTAGGCCGGGGCTAAACAAGCTAGCAGTTAGCAGACCGGGGCAGGCAAGTTAGCCTTTGGGGGACGTCGCGATGGGGGTAAGTCTGTTTTTGCCTTTTCGTGCGGTGACGTCGATAGACCAGTCGTGGAATTAGTAGGATTCCAGGTAGATCTAGGTAACTATCTAACTAGGTTAGCAGAATGGGCCTTCAGCGGGCGTCGCGCCTGAGGGGCCTGTTGGAGTCCTCGGGCAGATTATGTCGGTATTCCAGTCGTAGAGGATCGGCGGGGTTCCGTGCCCCGTACCGGCAGTAGAAGGGGTCCGGATATTGTAGCCCAGGAGTGGGCTTCGGTAGTAGCACAGGAGCCCTGGCAGGGCTAGCTTCAGGCTAATTGGTGCTTGCTCCGGGATGGAAACGCTAGCCAGGAGTGGTCACCCGGGATTGCGGTTAGCTAGTTGCGAAGATCCAGATGAAAAATGTTCAGAGTTTGCGGTAGGAATCCGGGGATATGGAGAGAAATAGGTCCGTTATGCTCTGGTTTGTGTCACGTTGTTCGAACTGGCGAGAGCTTTCCGAGCTAAAGGTTAATGACTGCTAGCAATGGTTTGCTAACTGTTAGCTGGCTAGCTTCAGTTGAGGGATTCCAGATCCGAAGTAAATATAAATACTTTAGAAAAAATTTGATCCACGCCACATTGGGTGAGGCGGGTTGCAGCTGAGTATTTAGAAGTTGAAGTTTAGGAAAATATTTTTAAAAGATATGCGAAGAAAAAGATGTAAAAAATATATATACAAGGGACAGGACAAAGACGTGTCAATCCATGTCTCAATTGTCTCAAGGCTTAAAAATCCTTATTTAACCTGTCTCCTTCCCTTCATCTACACTGAATGAAGTGGATTTAACAGGTGACATCAATAAGGGATCATAGCTTTCATCTTGATTCACCTGGTCAGTCTATGTCATGGAAAGAACAGGAGTTCCTAATGTTTTGCACACTCAGTGTAGTTGTAATTTCGGCACTATCCTAAATTATGAATTTCTCCTTAGATTCAAACAACGATGGTTATGTAAGAAATGTTCATAATGTTTTTTACTGTCATCAAATCACTGCTGGACATATGGAACTGTGGTTTCTGTCAAACTCATCTGACAACAAAATGTATGATTTAGTCATATTTTTGTTTATATGACAACTTTAACGCCTCAGTGAATTATGTGTTGTATCCTCTCTGTTATGTGTGATCCTCGGAGATTGATGGAACTACTGATATTGTTTTAACCTTGTATGGATCATATCATCTAATAATGTGTATTAATGATCAATTCATAACAGATAAGCAACAGTGAATCACTACCTCATGGTTATGTAACAGGGTAGCAGTCCATTTCAATTCAGTCAAGTCCATTTGGCCCTGTGGATACAGACTTAACCAAAGCACTTATTGTGGAGATATATGCCTCAAAGACAACGCAGAAAGCACTGTTGTGTAGCCCACATCCAGTACATATTGTGATGTGATGGACTCACGTTTTTGTTAAATTGTATTATACTATCAAGTGTTCCTCCAAAGCAGAAGATTGTCTTAACGTCTCAAAAGAGCACTGATATGTTTTATTGTTTTCCTGTTGGCCTGAATGAATGAATTTTATTCAATTCATTCATTGTATTCAACACCATTTTTTTTTGTTACATCAATCATGGTTTGTCTGAGATATTCAAAAGGTTTATTTGACTGAAATAATAAAACCTGTTGCTTACATCATCTTTTGGTCTGGTTGATCTTTCAGGGATGTGATGGTTTTAACCACGTGTCAAACTCATTCCACGGAGGGCCGAGTTTCTGTTTGGCTCCTCGTACTTGATTGATGAATTAAGGTCACTAATTAGTAAAGAACTCCCCTCACTTGGTTGTCTGGGTCTTAATTGGGAGGAAAACCAAAACATGCCCTCCATGGAATGAGTTTGAACATTGACCTGGTTTTAACAGTGACAGTAGTTCAGACTGAGAAAAGAAACCGGTAGTACTCATGATAGCTCCTAGAGGGCGCTATAGGATAAAAAGCAAAGGTCTACAAGCTATCCATCATTCTTTTTCAAGTGTTCCCTTTGAGTAATTAATATAAGGTAACTATCATGGCATAAAAAAAGTGATCCCAAACTTGTGTACTTATCACTGTGAAAAAAACAGCACAATAGCCTCAAATGGTTAGCATTGACCAGGAGGTTTAACTTGTTAAATCTTTACATTCATCAAAACACAACACTGCAGAAGCTCAGTGCATAAATAAGAGAATTAATCACACAATATGTCGCACAATGAGTAAAAGGTTTAAAAGAAACCTTCCTCAAAGGTTGTGCTTACACTAAAATGTTTTGGTTGTGACACGTGATACTTTTTGAACACTCATTGAGTATAAGAGCCAAGCAAAGGCATTGTACTACATCCAATCTAACCGGATTTTTAAAAAGTACAACAGCTACAAACTCACAATAATACCAAACACTACAAGACAAAGTGAGATGCCAAAATGTACAGTTCTGTTTTCCAGCTACAGTGGGGAGAACAAGTATTTGATACACTGCCGATTTTGCAGGTTTTCCTACTTACAAAGCATGTAGAGGTCTGTAATTTTTATCATAGGTACACTTCAACTATGAGAGATGGAATCTAAAACAAAATCATTTGCATTTTATTGCATGACATAAGTATTTGATACATCAGAAAAGCAGAACTTAATATTTGGTACAGAAACCTTTGTTTGCAATTACAGAGATCATACGTTTCCTGTAGTTCTTGACCAGGTTTGCACACACTGCAGCAGGGATTTTGGCCCACTCCTCCATATAGATCTTCTCCAGATCCTTCAGGTTTCGGGGCTGTCGCTGGGTAATACGGACTTTCAGCTCCCTCCAAAGATTTTCTATTGGGTTCAGGTCTGGAGACTGGCTAGGCCACTCCAGGACCTTGAGATGCTTCTTACGGAGCCACTCCTTAGTTGCCCTGGCTGTGTGTTTCGGGTCGTTGTCATGCTGGAAGACCCAGCCACGACCCATCTTCAATGCTCTTACTGAGGGAAGGAGGTTGTTGGCCAAGATCTCGCGATACATGGCCCCATCCATCCTCCCCTCAATACGGTGCAGTTGTCCTGTCCCCTTTGCAGAAAAGCATCCCCAAAGAATGATGTTTCCACCTCCATGCTTCACGGTTGGGATGGTGTTCTTGGGGTTGTACTCATCCTTCTTCTTCCTCCAAACACGGCGAGTGGAGTTTAGACCAAAAAGCTCTATTTTTGTCTCATCAGACCACATGACCTTCTCCCATTCCTCCTCTGGATCATCCAGATGGTAATTGGCAAACTTCAGACGGGCCTGGACATGCGCTGGCTTGAGCAGGGGGACCTTCCGTGCGCTGCAGGAAATTAATCCATGACGGCGTAGTGTGTTACTAATGGTTTTCTTTGATACTGTGGTCCCAGCTCTCTTCAGGTCATTGACCAGGTCCTCCTGTGTAGTTCTGGGCTGATCCCTCACCTTCCTCATGATCATTGATGCCCCACGAGGTGAGATCTTGCATGGAGCCCCAGACCGAGGGTGATTGACCGTCATCTTGAACTTCTTCCATTTTCTAATAATTGCGCCAACAGTTGTTGCCTTCTCACCAAGCTGCTTGCCTATTGTCCTGTAGCCCATCCCAGCCTTGTGCAGGTCTACAATTTTATCCCTGATGTCCTTACACAGCTCTCTGGTCTTGGCCATTGTGGAGAGGTTGGAGTCTGTTGACAGGTGTCTTTTATACAGGTAACGAGTTCAAACAGGTGCAGTTAATACAGGTAATGAGTGGAGAACAGGAGGGCTTCTTAAAGAAAAACTAACAGGTCTGTGAGAGCCAGAATTCTTACTGGTTGGTAGGTGATCAAATACTTATGTCATGCAATAAAATGCAAATGAATTACTTAAAAATCATACAATGTGATTTTCGGGATTTTTGTTTTAGATTCCGTCTCTCACAGTTGAAGTGTACATATGATAAAAATGACAGACCTCTACATGCTTTGTAAGTAGGAAAACCTGCAAAATCGGCAGTGTATCAAATACTTGTTCTCCCCACTGTATATGTAGATAGATATTTTGATCATGTAAAAGCCTTTTTCAAGCTATTGTTTAAGTTATTCTACCATAACTAACCAGGGTCTGTATCAGATTACAGGATAGGTGGGTGGTCAGTACTGTTGTTGTAGGATAATGTCACATCTCCTTACACCTCCTCTATGGCTGTCGAGTGGGTGTGGTGTTTCTTTTTTTTTTTTTTTTTTTTTTTTATAAATTTTATCCCCTTTTCTCCCCAATTTTCGTGGTATCCAATCGCTAGTAATTACTATCTTGTCTCATCGCTACAACTCCCGTACGGGCTCGGGAGAGACGAAGGTCGAAAGCCATGCGTCCTCCGAAGCACAACCCAACCAAGCCGCACTGCTTCTTTAACACAGCGCGCCTCCAACCCGGAAGCCAGCCGCACCAATGTGTCGGAGGAAACACCGTGCACCTGGCCCCCTTGGTTAGCACGCACTGCGCCCGGCCCGCCACAGGAGTCGCTGGAGCGCGATGAGACAAGGATATCCCTACCGGCCAAACCCACCCTAACCCGGACGACGCTAGCCCAATTGTGCGTCGCCCCACGGACCTCCCGGTCGCGGCCGGCTGCGACAGAGCCTGGGCGCGAACCCAGAGACTCTGGTGGCGCAGTTAGCACTGCGATGCAGTGCCCTAGACCACTGCGCCACCCGGGAGGCTGGTGTGGTGTTTCTTAACAGGAGAGTCTGGCTTGGACTCTATAAAGACATCGTCTTCTATTTTTTCTTCAATGGGCTTCATCGTTTTGGATGTCTTGGAGGCAGGAGATTTTTCTGGAAAGAAGGACACAACGGTTAGCGTGGGAATAGAGGTGTGTGTGTTTTTTTATGTAACTGTGTGTGTTTTCATATGGCCACAGACGAACGCACCATAAAGGTGACACAAACAAGGTTATCATAGGTCACAAATTCCACAATCCTTCATTCTGACTCATATGACAATACTTTAAAAACAAAACAGAATCACAACCACACATTTGAAAGAATACACAGATAAGCCCTAATTTCACATACTGTATGTTTGTGTTGGAGACGGGGGGAAGACAGTGTGAAGTTAAATCAACATGGTAAGAAAACAAAATCATTCTGAATCCTTTTCCAGACATATCACTCACATTTGCAATTCAACCCCTACATTTGATATGGACATTGCAACAGGATAATGTAGAAGCTATTGGGGTTAAAGAGTGTCTTGTATGTGTAAATACTGAACATGTTCCAGTAGGAGCTGTACAGCAGCACTATTACTACAGGATGGATGATATGAATGAATGCTGTCCTACTCTTAAACACTGAACTTTGAAGATGTTAAAAGGACAAACCAGGTTACCGGGGATCACTCGTTTTAGAACAGGCAACATAGTGCAGAGCTGTAGGGTTAAATATTTAGGGTTGGGTTTGAGGGAATGAACTAGCCCGAGTCCCAGATCTGTTTTAACTGTCTTGCCAACTCCTATGTCATTGTCATGCCAAATGATAGTTGGCAAGACAGCACAAACAGATCTGGGACTCAGGCATTAGGAAGGTGAATTTGAGGGCAGGGGGAGGGAGAGAAAAGAGATAGTCTTACACCCCCTTCAGGGCAAGGTGTGATCTGAGAGAGTGGGTTGATTCACAGCTAGAGGAGGAGGAGGGGGAGGAGGAGGGGACAGGAGAAACAATGTCAGAGAACAACTAACTAGAACACAACACCTAGTAAACAATGTTGTCAGATTGGAGCTAAACCCCTAATAAACCAGGATTTAGTGTCTGTTAACATCCCACACCAGAGAGGATATGAGGGCTAAACGACGAAGACGGACTCAACCGCGGATACCCATAATGCCTCATGATTTGAGTAAATTAAGTGACTGTTTAACAGCTACTATTGACCTGGCAAAGATCCACCGTGAATCGAAACTTTGTCACTATTAAAAGGTGGCATGATAGTGTCAGTCCTTTTCAGACTCAATAGCTATTCAGGTTGTTGGACACTGACAGATGGGCCAATAGTATCACAGCTTGATGGGAGGTGGTGAGACTTACGATGTGAAGAGCCACTGGAGCCTCCACGGTGGATCTGGTTCAGGATGTCATCGGTGTCACTGGTGCTGCCCATGCTGTTCCTCATCTGCATCATAGAGACCTGGGAGCACAGGCTGGGCTGACGCTCCATCTTCTTCGCTGCCTGTTCATGTAAACATTGTCATCGTTATCGTCATCATTGTTATCATCGGTGTCACCACCACCATCATCATCATAATCTATGTTATTTCTGCCCCCAGCTGTACCCTGGACACCATATGTGAATTGATTGCCCTCCATCTATCTTCAGAGCTCGTGCTGTTAGGTTACCTACACTGGGACATGCTTAACACCTCAGCCATCCTACAATCTAAACTTGATGCCCTCAATCTCACACAAATTATCAATGAACCTACCAGGTACAACCCCAAATCCGTAAGCGCGGGCACCCTCAGATATCATCCTGACCAACCTGCCCTCTAAATACACCTCTGCTGTCTTCAACCAGGATCTCAGCAATCACTGCCTCATCGCCTGTGTCCGTAATGGGTCTGCGGTCAAACGACCACCCCTCATCACTGTCCCTAAAACACTTCAGCGAGCAGGCCTTTCTAATCGACCTGGCCCGGGTATCCTGGAAGGATATTGACCTCATTCTGTCAGTAGAGGATGCCTGGTTATTCTTTAAAAGTGCTTTCCTCACCATCTTAACAAAGCATGCCCCATTCAAAAAAATGTAGAACCAGGAACATATATAGCCCTTGCTTCACTCCAGACCTGACTGCCCTTGACCAGCACAAAAACATCCTGTGGCGTACTGCATTAGCATCGAATAGCCCCCGTGATATGCAACTTTTCAGTGACGTTAGCAACCAATATACACAGGCAGTTAGGAAAGCAAAGGCTAGCTTTTTCAAACAGAAATGTACATCCTGTAGCACAAACTCCAAAAAGTTCTGGGACACTGTAAAGTCCATGGAGTATAAGAGCACCTCCTCCCAGCTGCCCACTGCACTGAGGCTAGGAAACACTGTCACCACCGATAAATCCACGATAATTGAGAATTTCAATAAGCATTTCTCTACGGCTGGCCATGCTTTCCACCTGGCTACCCCTACCCCGGTCAACAGTCCTGCACCCCCCACAGCAACTTGCCCAAGCCTCCCCATTTCTCCTTCACCCAAATCCAGATAGCTGATGTTCTGAAACACCTGCAAAATCTGGACCCCGACAAATCAGCCGGGCTAGACAATCTGGACCCTCTCTTTCTAAAATTATCCGCCAAAATTGTTGCAACCCCTATTACTAGCCTGTTCAACCTCTCTTTCAAATTGTCTGAGATTCCCAAAGATTGGAAAGCTGCCGCGTTCATCCCCCTCTTCAAATGGGGAGACACTCTAGACCCAAACTGCTACAGACCTATATCTATCCTACCTTGCCTTCCTAAGGTCTTCGAAAGCCAAGTTAACAAACAGATCACGACCATTTCGAATCCCACCGTACCTTCTCCGCTATGCAATCTGGTTTTCGAGCTGATTATGGGTGCACCTCAGCCACACTCAAGGTCCTAAACGATATCATAACCGCCATCGATAAGAGACAATACTGTGCAGCTATATTCATCGACCTGGCCAAGGCTTTCGACTCTGTCATCACCACATTCTTATCGGCAGACTCAACAGCCTTGGTTTCTCAAATGACTGCCTCGCCTGGTTCACCAACTACTTCTCAGACAGAGTTCAGTGTGTCAAATTGGATCAAATTGGAAGGCCTGTTGTCCGGACCTCTGGCAGTCTCTATGGGGGTGCCACAGGGTTCAATTCTCGGGCCGACTCTCTTCTCTGTATACATCAATGATGTCGCTCTTGCTGCTGGTGATTCTCTGATCTAACCTCCAGACGAGCTTCAATGCCATACAACTCTCCTTCCGTGGACTCCAACTGCTCTTAAATGCAAGTAAAACTAAATGCATGCTCTTCAACCGATCGCTGCCCGCACCTGCCCGCCCGTCCAGCATCACTACTCTGGACGGTTCTGACTTAGAATATGTGGACACCTACAAATACCTAGGTGTCTGGATAGACTGTAAACTCTCCTTCCAGACTCACATTAAGCATCTCCAATCCAAAATTAAATCTAGAATTGGCTTCCTATTTCGCAACAATCATCCTTCACTCATGCTGCCAAACATACCCTCGTAAAACTGACTATCCTACCGATCCCTGACTTTGGCGATGTCATTTACAAAATAGCCTCCAACACTCTACTCAGCAAATTGGATGCAGTCTATCACAGTGCCTTCCGTTTTGTCACCAAAGCCCCATATACTACCCACCACTGTGACCTGTATGCTCTCGTTGGCTGGCCCTCGCTTCATATTTGTCATCAAACCCACTGGCTCCAGGTCATCTATAAGTCTTTGCTAGGTAAAGCCCCGCCTTATCTCAGCTCACTGGTCACCATAGCAGCACCCACCCGTAGCACGCGCTCCAGCAGGTATATTTCACTGGTCACCCCCAAAGCCAATTCCTACGTTGGCCACCTTTCCTTCCAGTTTTCTGCTGCCAAATACTGGAACGAACTGCAAAAATCACTGAAGCTGGAGACTCATATCTCCCTCACTAACTTTAAGCACCAGCTGTCAGAGCAGCACACAGATCACCTGTACATAGCCCATCTGTAAATAGCCCATCCAACTACCTCATCCCCATACTGTTATTTATTTTATTTTGCTCCTTTGCACCCCAGTATTTCTACTTGCACATTCATCTTCTGCACATCTATCACTCCAGTGTTTAATTGCTGTATTGTAATTATTTCGCCACTATGGCCTATTTATTGCCTTACCTCCCTTATCCTACCTCATTTGCACACACTGTATATAGACTGTGTCGCACTGCTTTGCTTTATCTTGGCCAGGGCGCAGTTGTAAATGAAAACTTGTTCTCAACTTGCCTACCTGGTTAAATAAAGGTGAAAAAATAATAATAATTTAATCTAAGGAGACAATTCTTAATTCTTAACTTAGGAAGGTTAATGACCAAATCACAATTACACTGTGTACAAAGTGTACAAAACATTAGGAACTCCTGCTCTTTCCATAACATAGACTGACCAGGTGAATCCAGGTGAAAGCTATGATCCCTTATTGATGTCACCTGTTAAATCCACTTCAATCATTGTAGATGAAGGGGATACAGGTTAAAGAAGGATTTTTAAGACTTGAGACAGTTGAGACATGTATTGTGTGTGTGTGCCAGTCAGAGGGTGAATGGACAATACAAAATATTTAAGTACCTTTGAACAGGGTATGGTGCCAGGTGCACCGGTGTGAAGAATTGCAACGCCGCTGGGTTTTTCACACTCAACAGTTTCCCATGTGTATCAAGAATGGTCCACCACCCAAAGGACATCCAGCCAACTTGACACAACTGTGGGAAGCATTGGAGTCAACATGGGCCAGCATCCCTGTGGAACACTTTCGACACCTAGACTCCATGCCCCAACAAATTGAGACTATTCTGAGGGCAAAGGGGGGTGCAACTCAACATTAGGAAGGTGTTCCTAATGTTTTGTACATTACGTGCATGTTTGTAGAAAATAGAAACTACAGTGTCTCAGTTTCTGAACAGTGACTAAACCCACCTTGTCACTGAGAGTGGGGTCGTTGAGCGAGTACAGCTTGTTGGTGATGTCTTTGCCAATGAGGTACCTGAACACCTCGTTCAGGAAGGAGTCAGACTCCAGGAAGTAGGTGAGCCTCTCTCTGGACCAACACAGGAATTTACAATTCTCCTCCGCCATGATGGTCACCTGTAAATGAATCAAGAAGTCACAGGTTGTCATGGTATCAAACCTGCCCTATCATGACCTAATCATGCCAACAGTACTTGTGTTGTTTGGTCTACCCAGTATGGATACACTATGAACTGGAATATGGGTAAGTGGTAAATTGGGTTATATATATAAAATAAATTTTAAAAAGAAAAAAAGAAAAAAAATTATACATTCAATAATCTGAGTGTCTAGTTACCTGGAATTTTTCTCCTCTGTTCATCTGGGTTGATCTAAACTCAGGGGAGTCGATGAAGGCGTTCGTGTAGATGTTATGGAGGAAATGACCTCGATATGACACCTTCATTCTGTCGCACAAAAACGTATAGTCAACATGGATGACCATGGACGGATCAAATGCACACAGATGCACACAGATAATGTTAAACCTTATTTTCTCAAACACCATTCATGGAAAACCGGGGATGGAATGACATGGTAGATATGTGACAGGGAGATGTCTCAGAGTGATACCTACTTTCCTTTAAGGAGGATACTGAGGCGCTCATCCACAGAGGTCTTGTCCTCGGCAGCATACACCTGTCCCTTCTTCAGGCTCTGGATGGTGCAGAATTGGCCCGTCAGTCTCTGGAACAGGGCCTCGCGCACGTGAAGAGGCTCAAACATCCGCTTGTACACTGACTTCAGCTCCCTGTCAATCTTAATCTGACAGAAGACATAACACGGTTACAGCTCATTGTCTATAGCTGATAGAGTGGAATATAAAGTGTTATGATGGATGATTGACGTGACTTGAGCTAGGCTCCTGATTCAGGGTGGATAACCACAGGGCGTAACATAAAGGACCAGGCATTAAGTATATTTTAGGGTCTTTAATAAAATATCACCACAGCAGCCATCATAAAGTGAGAGCCACCTAGTTCTACTCATCCTTGATATTGAATTGATAGGACACAATTCACTCATGTATGTCATTCAGTGTTAGTAGATGGAGGGAGGAGCAGAGACATGGGAGTGAAGAGGACAGCAGTATAGATGTAAACATAACTTCCTTTCTCGTTATGAGGAGAGGTGGTCCCATTCTGTCAGTTATGTGAAGGCCCTCTACACACTGGAAGTCCACTGGTTGCAGCAGTGCATTTGAAAGACCTGCATCTCATTTAGGTAGAGAGAGACAGAGTGGCCCCAACCCCAGGGGGATGTGACGCTGTCTCACCGCTGAGAGACACAATGGAAAACTAATCTCCAAAAGTCCTCATCAAAATAACTGTTCCAGGCAACTTGTATCTACTCTAAGCTGTATGTATGTACTGTATATAAATGGACCACAATCAACCTCTAACTGGACTGTGTTGGGTTGGGGCAGAACTCACAGGTCTGCGTTTGTAGACCAGGTAGAAGAAGTGCATGAAGTTGACCAGCAGGAAGACCACGTTCCACACCATGACATCCAGGTTACACCGGTACAGCGCTGCCCAGGTGATGAACAGACAGCTTCCTGTCAGGGACAGGAAGTAATAAAGCACACTTGAGTTATTATTGGTTGAGTTATATCCTCATATTGCCCTATAGCGGTACATTTTTAAACTAGCTTGAGAAAACTCCAGTAGGCAGTTGTACTACCACCAACATAGTGGTCATATTATATGATATCATTCCACTCTACTCAGTGTCTTTCCCAGCTGTACTACCACCAACATAGTGGTCACGATATGATATCATTCCACTCTACTCAGTGTCTTTCCCAGTTGTACTACCACCAAAATAGTGGTCACGATATGATATCATTCCACTCTACTCAGTGTCTTTCCCAGCTGTACTACCACCAACATAGTGGTCACAGTATGATATCATTCCACTCTACTTAGTGTCTTTCCCAGCTGTACTACCACCAACATAGTGGTCCCGATATGATATCATTCCACTCTACTTAGTGTCTTTCCCAGCTGTACTACCACCAACATAGTGGTCACGATATGATATCATTCCACTCTACTCAGTGTCTTTCCCAGTTGTACTACCACCAACATAGTGGTCCCGATATGATATCATTCCACTCTACTTAGTGTCTTTCCCAGCTGTACTACCACCAATATAGTGGTCACGATATGATATCATTCCACTCTACTCAGTGTCTTTCCCAGTTGTACTACCACCAAGATAGTGGTCACGATATGATATCATTCCACTCTATTTAGTGTCTTTCCCAGCTGTACTACCACCAACATAGTGGTCACGGTATGATATCATTCCACTCTACTTAGTGTCTTTCCCAGCTGTACTACCACCAACATAGTGGTCCCGATATGATATCATTCCACTCTACTTAGTGTCTTTCCCAGCTGTACTACCACCAACATAGTGGTCACGGTATGATATCATTCCACTCTACTCAGTGTCTTTCCCAGCTGTACTACCACCAACATAGTGGTCACGATATGATATCATTTGCATATGCGGCTATGGAACCCTGACCTGTTCACCGGATGTGCTACCTGTCCCAGACCTGCTGTTTTCAACTCTCTAGAGACCGCAGGAGCGGTAGAGATACTCTTAATGATCGGCTATGAAAAGCCAACTGACATTTACTCCTGAGGTGCTGACTTGCTGCCCCCTCGACAACCATTGTGATTATTATTATTTGACCATGCTGGTCATTTATGAACATTTGAACATCTTGGCCATTGTTCTGTTATCATCTCCACCCGGCACAGCCAGAAAAGGACTGGCCACCCCTCATAGCCTGGTTCCTCTATAGGTTTCTTCCTAGGTTTTGGCCTTTCTAGGGAGTTTTTCTTAGCCACCAAGCTTCTACACCTGCATTGCTTGCTGTTTGGGGTTTTAGGCTGGGTTTCTGTACAGCACTTTGAGATATCAGCTGATGTAAGAAGGGCTATATAAATAAATTTGATTTGATTTGATTCCACTGTACTCAGTCCCTTTCCCAGCTGTACTTCCACCAACATACTGTAGTGGTCACGATATGATATCATTCCACTCTACTTAGTGTCTTTCCCAGCTGTACTTCCACCAACATACTGTAGTGGTCACGATATGATATCATTACACTCTACTTAGTGTCTTTCCCAGCTGTACTTCCACCAACATACTGTAGTGGTCACGATATGATATCATTACACTCTACTTAGTGTCTTTCCCAGCTGTACTTCCACCAACATACTGTAGTGGTCACGATATGATATCATTACACTCTACTTAGTGTCTTTCCCAGCTGTACTTCCACCAACATACTGTAGTGGTCACGATATGATATCATTACACTCTACTTAGTGTCTTTCCCAGCTGTACTACCACCAACATAGTGGTCATATTATTTCTAACAGCAATTCAATGCATATGAATCCTTGAGATGGAGTGAACAAGTGGATACTTTGAAGAGAAGGGAGAGATACTGTGGTGTTAGAACTGGTAATGAAACTGAAAATCTGGGCCAGCAGAGGCCAGTATGGACCCACCTGTCATCAGCATGAGGCGCAGCAGGATCATGTGCAGGGTCAGGGTGGTGGGGATGACCAGGCCCAGGAGGAGAGACAGGTTCCCCAGGTGGAAGAGCAGGTGGTGGGCCTCCTCCCACTCCTCACAGGAGGTTATGTTGGGCTCCAGGGTGGTCATCACCGGACCTCCACCTCCAGCCCCGAGTACAGACCCAGGGACTGCCGACCGCAGGGGGGCCAGGGTGGTGTAGAACAGGCTACTGGTCATCTCTGGAGAGGTAGACATCCTGATCCTCACCTAGAGAGAGGTGGGGAGGGTGTTGTGGTTGTTTATGTACTGCTTATGAATGGGGTATGTACATGTTATGAATGTATTATTATGTTGGTACCTTTCAAGTTAAGTGTTACAGGATTGGTGGTAGAAACAGCAGTGTACATCAGTTTGTCACTATCACAATCTCAATATCCTCAGGTTTCAATAGATTTTCATAACAGATTACTGTATTTCCAAATGTTTTATTTTATGTAGTAATGCATTAGAATAACTTTTGAGATGCTTATAGGCCTACTGACACTGTCAACATAATACTTGATTCATCAACTAACTGATTTAATACTGCAAATAGCCTGGGAATTCATCATACCGATCATACAGCACTGGAGTGACATTGAAAGGTTTCACTTGGAAATATCGACCTCAACTGGGTTTTGAGCGGATCTCGTGACTAACGCGCAACAATATTTGATATAGATTGTGAAATGGAAATGGAAAAAGTGCGAAATGAGTCGGCTACAATACTCTGCTTGTAGAAAATTAACGGGACCCACCGGCAGACGTCTTAAGAAATAGCCTAATTTGTTTGAGCGGTAACTTTCCTTTCACCACTCAGTCAGAGTAAGATAACAGAAAATTGGAGATGTAACTTACCAATCTGACAACAATCGATCAAACGCGTCGCTGGACAGGATAATGAATAGAAAACAATGGACACGTAATGAGGAGCTATAAATGTATGTCCTCGCGAGCTGGGGGACTGCACAATGTGAGTCGCGCATTCCAGTGAACTGACAGGCATTGACTAAAATGGGCAAGAGGCGAGGGGACAGCAGTCAACACTACCCCGCCGCTGCGCACCAGCAAAGTCCGGGCACGCCAACAGGGGGAGGTAAAACGTCCCTTTAACTGAAAATATAGCCTAGCAGCCAGCAACTCCTAGAAAATAATATTATGAAGCCAGTCGAGTGAATCGTGTTATGTGTTTCGAGATGTTGGTAAACCTAATTGAACAGTGCTCCTTCCCCCTCCAGAGGTGACATGAGCTGCGTGATGAGGTTGACAAGAGCAGATATTAATGAGATCAGCACCAAGGTCAGCGCGAGAAAGTGATTGACACTCACCTGTAGGCTGCTCTACAGAAATGCACGCTCCCCGAGGAAAATGTTGTAGCAATAATGAAAGTTATTCGAGATACAATACGTATAGGGTTACATTGCATTGTTAATCATTTTTTATGATTAAACACAAATATTGACCAAAAAAACTCAGTAAGGCATTGAATATACAGTCTCAATTTAAGACAGGCAGGTAGTAAAGTGCACTATAAAACATAAGCAGGAATCAGGGGGTAACATTTCACTGGTATTTTGATGCAGAGAAAATCTCTCTCACACTCCCACACACGTCTCGCAAACCAAGTGGAGGGTTACTTGATGTGCTACAATGTATTCTATGTTGATGCGTAAATTACATAGCTTATGCCCCATCTATAGCCTAAGCACTTGAGGATAACAAACAGACAAAAACAACATCCATTAATGAAAAACAAACATTAAAAAGTTCCGTTCCAGTCACGAGACAGTCTCTTTCGGTGCTGTTATAGTTATAGGGACACGGGCACGGTGGCCATGGTCATATTGCGCTGGGACTCGTAGGAACGCATCTGTCCGGTCTAATTCAGGCAACGGGGGCACGTGACAGTAGGTGGGTAACCGGAGATCATATCGGAACCCGCGGCTGTCGAAAGCCTTGTCGTTGAGGGAGTACAGCTTGTCCGCGATGTCATTCCGCACCACGAGCGCAAAGACCTTGGCGATGTAGCGGTGTTTGGCAAAGAGTAGGTACAGTTTCTTACGTCTCCAAGAAACGTACCTACAGCAATTATCTGCACGCAGGGTCACCTGGGGAAAGAAAACACTAACGCTTATACACTGAGTATACCAAACATTAAGAACACCTTAATATTGAGTTGCACCCACACAGGGGTGTTGGCCAATGTTGACTCCAATGCTTCCCACAGTTGTGTCAAGTTGGCTAGATGTCTTTTGGGTGTTGGACCATTATTGATACACACAGGAAACAGTTAAGCGTGAAAAACCCAGCACCTTGCAGTTCTTGACACAACCTCGTGCGCCCGACACTTACTCCCATACCCCATTTCAAAGGCACTTCAATCTTCTGTATTTCCCATTCACCTTCTGAATAGCACACATACACAATACATGTCTCAATTGTCTCAAGGCTTAAAAATCCTTATTTAAGTTGTCTCTTCCCCTTCATCTACACTGATTGAAGTGGATTTAACAAGTGACATCAATAGGGGATCATACAGTAGCTTTCACCTGGATTCACCTGGTCAGTCTATGTCATGGCAAGAGCAGGTGTTCTTAAAGTTTTGTATACTCAGTGTATATGCCAGACACATTAGCCAAAATGTGCTTTAGTCGATCAGTTTACTATTTACCTGGAAAAGTCCCTCCTCTGACGGCCGGAGAGAGTCCCATTCAGGTGAATCGAGAAACTGGAAAGGATAGATGTAATGTAAAAACTCTCCATTTACTGTCACACGAATTCTGTAAAAAAAAGAAAAGTGGGACATTAGGCGATTGTACATGACATAACATCAAATACAGTTGTATAAAATGTCAAAGTGAAGTTCAAATGCACCTGCCGGACAGAAGAACGGACAGCTTATCAATAGCAGTCTTGCCCTCCATGGCAAAACAGTGGTCTTTCTCTATAGTGTGGATGTCCCCTTCACAACAGGCGACTATCTTGCCGAAGTGGGTGAGCGACACCCCCAGCTTTTTGAACAGGTAGCTGTACAGATCTTGAAACTCCTTTTCGAAAGTAACATTCCTCAGCCGGTAGGCGACATGCACAACTTGAACTGCACATACCCCAAAGAGAGCGAAATTCCACAAAAAGGTGTCGGTGGTGCACGCGTCCGACCATGACCAAATGGTTGTGCAGAAGAAACCGAGCGTCAGAAAGGTAAACAAGTAGAGGAGCCCATAGAACCCGCTCCCTCCCATGAACCCCAAAACAAGGAAGATACTGGCGAGGTGGAAGATGGCCACCTCGGATCCCCCCTTCCATTCTTCGCACAACGGGTGCACGACAGCCGCCGTTAAGTTTTCAGGAGGTGGGAAAAATTCTGGCACCTCCATTGTCGCGCACGTCACTTTTCCGAAAACTGAGAGGTGGTAAGAGAAAACGAATAAGTTTTCACGGAGACTTCCACCCTAACATTTAATTTGATTATATCACCTCTTAAAATATGACCCGGGTATCGGGACGGGGGTGGCTAAGTAGTCTACTGCTCCCCTTGGTCCTGACATCCTACTGATTATTAAAGCTCTATCGGGCTCAACCAAACCATATCTTCTATGCACATGACGTCTAGGATATATCCAATAATTGAAATGCGATATTGAGATATAAGATGTACGGATATCAAATTACCCATTCAACAAATGACAGCCTGAGCAAATGACATTACACAACACCACCAAGTAGGCCTAACATGTTCACCTTTCAATGAAAATCTCAGATAATTCTCAAACTCACCAAACATATACTGTGATGATGGTGTTATGAATTTGCCTGATTAAGAGAAGATTGTGATGATGAATGATAAGCCTCCAAGGTCTCTGACAGAAGGTGGTCTCCAACAACTCAGTAGGGCTGTAACACTTCCTCTACTTGTTTCTTGTTCTGCTACAGGTGTAAAGGTGAGTAGGATGGACCCTGCTATAGGTGTAAAGGTGAGTAGGGTGGACCCTGCTATAGGTGTAAAGGTGAGTAGGATGGACCCTGCTATAGGTGTAAAGGTGAGTAGGGTGGACCCTGCTATTGGTGTAAAGGTGAGTAGGATGGACCCTGCTACAGGTGTAAAGGTGAGTAGGGTGGACCCTGCTATAGGTGTAAAGGTGAGTAGGATGGACCCTGCTATAGGTGTAAAGGTGAGTAGGGTGGACCCTGCTATAGGTGTAAAGGTGAGTAGGGTGGACCCTGCTATACGTGTAAAGGTGAGTAGGATGGACCCTGCTATAGGTGTAAAGGTGAGTAGGATGGACCCTGCTATAGGTGTAAAGGTGAGTAGGATGGACCCTGCTATAGGTGTAAAGGTGAGTAGGATGGACCCTGCTATAGGTGTAAAGGTGAGTAGGGTGGACCCTGCTATAGGTGTAAAGGTGAGTAGGATGGACCCTGCTATAGGTGTAAAGGTGAGTAGGATGGACCCTGCTATAGGTGTAAAGGTGAGTAGGGTGGACCCTGCTATAGGTGTAAAGGTGAGTAGGGTGGACCCTGCTATAGGTGTAAAGGTGAGTAGGGTGGACCCTGCTATAGGTGTAAAGGTGAGTAGGGTGGACCCTGCTATAGGTGTAAAGGTGAGTAGGATGGACCCTGCTATAGGTGTAAAGGTGAGTAGGATGGACCCTGCTATAGGTGTAAAGGTGAGTAGGATGGACCCTGCTATAGGTGTAAAGGTGAGTAGGATGGACCCTGCTATAGGTGTAAAGGTGAGTAGGATGGACCCTGCTATAGGTGTAAAGGTGAGTAGGATGGACCCTGCTATAGGTGTAAAGGTGAGTAGGATGGACCCTGCTATAGGTGTAAAGGTGAGTAGGATGGACCCTGCTATAGGTGTAAAGGTGAGTAGGATGGACCCTGCTATAGGTGTAAAGGTGAGTAGGATGGACCCTGCTATACGTGTAAAGGTGAGTAGGATGGACCCTGGGGGGATGAAACAGCTCAACTCTAATGAGTGGTTGTGTATGTGTGTGTGTCTGTGTGTGTCTGTGTGTCTTTCCCACTCCTTCATCTCTCTGTTTTCAGACCAGGACATCATAAATCACAGTGGTAGACTAGCAGTAGGGAGACAGCAGTGATCTATCTAGGCTAAAATAACTCACTGCAGTTTCCCCTGGTGAGCTGCTGCCTACCTGACCAGACAGTCAAGGTGACATTGAGAATCACAGAGCTGCAGAGGACTGAAAACTCAGGCGGTGTGAAATATTTAGGACATGCTGCAATCACATGCAGAGATCCCCTGGGTCCAAATCCTTCAGTATGTCAGACAGACAGAGAGAGCTAGATACATCCTCTGTGTTTGTGTCAGTGCTCTCTGTGTTTGTACGAGTGCTTTCTCTCTCTCTCTCTCTCTCAAATCAAATCAAATTGTATTTGTCACATACACATAGTTAGCAGATGTTAATGTGAGTGTAGCGAAATGCTTGTGCTTCTAGTTCCGACAATGCAGTAATAACCAACAAGTAATCTAACCTAACAATTCCACAACTACTACCTTATACACACAAGTGTAAAGGGATAAAGAATATGTACATAAAGATATATGAATGAGTGATGGTACAGAACGGCATAGGCAAGATGCAGTAGATGGTATAGAGTACAGTATATACATATGAGATGAGTAATGTAGGGTATATAAACATAAAGGGGCATAGTTTAAAGTGGCTAGTGATGCATGTATTACATAAGATGGCAAGATGCAGTAGATGATATAGAGTACAGTATATACATATACATATGAGATGAGTAATGTAGGGTATGTAAACATTATATTAAGTGGCATTGTTTAAAGTGGCTAGTGATACATTTTTACATAATTTCCATCAATTCCCATTATTAATGTGGCTGGAGTTGAGTCAGTATGTTGGCAGCGGCCACTAAATGTTAGTGGTGGCTGTTTAACAGTCTGATGGCCTTGAGATAGAAGCTGTTTTTCAGTCTCTCGGTCCCTGCTTTGATGCACCTGTACTGACCTCGCCTTCTGGATGATAGCGGGGTGAACAGGCAGTGGCTCGGGTGGTTGTTGTCCTTGATGATCTTAATGGCCTTCCTGTGACATCGGGTGGTGTAGGTGTCCTGGAGGGCAGGTAGTTTGCCCCCGGTGATGCGTTGTGCAGACCTCACTACCCTCTGGAGAGCCTTACGGTTGTGGGCGGAGCAGTTGCCGTACCAGGCGGTGATACAGCCCGACAGGATGCTCTCGATTGTGCATCTGTAGAAGTTTGTGAGTGCTTTTGGTGACAAGCCGAATTTCTTCAGCCTCCTGAGGTTGAAGAGGCGCTGCTGCGCCTTCTTCACAACGCTGTCTGTGTGGGTGGACCAATTCAGTTTGTCCGTGATGTGTACACCGAGGAACTTAAAACTTTCCACCTTCTCCACTACTGTCCCGTCGATGTGGATAGGGGGGTGCTCCCTCTGCTGTTTCCTGAAGTCCACAATCATCTCCTTTGTTTTGTTGACGTTGAGTGTGAGGTTATTTTCCTGACACCACACTCCGAGGGCCCTCACCTCCTCCCTGTAGGCCGTCTCGTCGTTGTTGGTAATCAAGCCTACCACTGTAGTGTCGTCCGCAAACTTGATGATTGAGTTGGAGGCGTGCATGGCCACGCAGTCGTGGGTGAACAGGGAGTACAGGAGAGGGCTCAGAACGCACCCTTGTGGGGCCCCAGTGTTGAGGATCAGCGGGGTGGAGATGTTGTTACCTACCCTCACCACCTGGGGGCGGCCCGTCAGGAAGTCCAGGACCCAGTTGCACAGGGCGGGGTCGAGACCCAGGGTCTCGAGCTTGATGACGAGTTTGGAGGGTACTATGGTGTTAAATGCTGAGCTGTAGTCAATGAACAGCATTCTCACATAGGTATTCCTCTTGTCCAGATGGGTTAGGGCAGTGTGCAGTGTGGTTACGATTGCGTCGTCTGTGGACCTATTGGGTCGGTAAGCAAATTGGAGTGGGTCTAGGGTGTCAGGTAGGGTGGAGGTGATATGGTCCTTGACTAGTCTCTCAAAGCACTTCATGATGACGGAAGTGAGTGCTATGGGGCGGTAGTCGTTTAGCTCAGTTACCTTAGCTTTCTTGGGAACAGGAACAATGGTTTGTATTCGGTCATGTTTCCGGTCACCTTGCCCTGGTTAAAAGCAGTGGTTCGCGCTTTCAGTTTCACGTGAATGCTGCCTTCAATCCACGGTTTCTGGTTTGGGAATGTTTTAATCGTTGCTGTGGGTACGACATCGTCAATGCACTTTCTAATGAACTCGCTCACCGAATCAGCGTATTCGTCAATGTTGTTGTTGGACGCAATGCGGAACACATTCCAATCCACGTGATCGAAGCAGTCTTGAAGCGTGGAATCAGATTGGTCGGACCAGCGTTGAACAGACCTGAGCGCGGGAGCTTGCTGTTTTAGTTTCTGTTTGTAGGCTGGAAGCAACAAAATGGCGTCGTGGTCAGCTTTTCCGAAAGGAGGGCGGGGAAGGGGCTTATATGCGTCGCGGAAGTTAGTATAACAATGATCCAAGGTTTTACCAGCCCTGGTAGCACAATCGATATGCTGATAGAATTTAGGGAGTTTTGTTTTCAGATTAGCCTTGTTAAAATCCCCAGCTACGATGAATGCAGCCTCAGGGTGTGTGGTGTTCCAGTTTACATAGAGTCAAATAAAGTTCGTTCAGGGCCATCGATGTGTCTGCTTGGGGGGGAATATATACGGCTGTGATTATAATCTAAGAGAATTTCCTTGGTAGATAATGCGGTCGACATTTGATTGTGAGGAATTCTAAATCAGGTGAACAGAATGACTTGAGTTCCTGTATGTTGTTATGATCACACCACGTCTCGTTAATCATAAGGCATACACCCCCGCCCCTCTTCTTACCAGAAAGATGTTTGTTTCTGTCGGCGCGATGCGTGAAGAAACCAGCTGGCTGCACCGACTCCGTTAGCGTCTCTCGAGTGAGCCATGTTTCCGTGAAGCAAAGAACGTTACAGTCTCTGATGTCTCTCTGGAATGTTACCCTTGCTCGGATTTCATCAACCTTGTTGTCAAGAGACTGGACATTGGCGAGTAGTATGCTAGGGAGTGGAGCGCGATGTGCCCGTCTCCGAAGCCTGACCAGAAGACCGCTTCGTTTGCCCCTTTTACGGTGTCGTTGTTTAGGGTCGCCGGCTGGGATCAGATCCATTGTACTGGGTGGAAGGCAAAACACAGGATCCGCTTCGGGAGAGTCATATTCCTGGTTGTAATGATGGTGAGTTGACGTTGCTCTTATACTCAGTAGTTCCTCCCGACTGTATGTAATGAAACCTAAGATTACCTGGGGTACCAATGTAAGAAATAACACATAAAAAAACAAAATACTGCATAGTTTCCTAGGTTCTCTCTCTCTCTCTCTCTCTCTCTCTCTCTCTCTCTCTCTCTCTCTCTCTCTCTCTCTCTCTCTCTCTCTCTCTCTCTCTCTCTCTCTCTCTCTCTCTCTCTCTCTCTCTCTCTCTCTCTCTCTCTCTCTCTCTCTCTCTCTCTCTCTCTCTCTCTCTCTCTCTCTCTCTCTCTCTCTCTCTCTCAGCCCTCCACCTCTCGCTCTCTCTCTCAGAGGAATTCTTGCCCTCTTTTCAAACCGAAGGTTACCACAGCTGTCTATGGGAGATGGGGAAACAGTAAGGGACAGTCTGAAGGTATGTAGTGGTGGAATCGGACCCTGGCTTCAGCTGTTGTGAGTGACTTGATGCTAGGAGTGGTTATCCCCCTTCCCACACTCCAGTCTAAGGTTAACATTGTTGTTGCACCACGGGCCCCTCAGAACACTAAACATACACGCTCACCAACACACTACCCTGGTTATCAAACTCAATCTCATTATAAAAGAGGTGCAACTCATTTTAGGCGTTGGTACATTTTAGGCGACAGAGCCAATGTTTATATTGTAGAGCAAATATTGGAGCAGTGTTGATCCCCGGGACACACTCCAGTCTGAGATGAACATAACCCGTAATTAAGCAGTACAACATTAGAGGTGCTGGTGTGCACCGGACCAATTCAAGCACTGTGTGTACGTGAGTGTGAAACTACATTTAAACACAGGGAGCATGTGATGTAGATTGTGCCAGCTACCAGTAGCCTGCCAGCTATACAAAGACTATCATAAACCCAACCTGTCTATAAATAGGACTATACCCTCCACACGCTAGTGTGTGTGTGTGTGTGTGTGTGTGTGTGTGTGTGTGTGTGTGTGTGTGTGTGTGTGTGTGTGTGTGTGTGTGTGTGTGTGTGTGTGTGTGTGTGTGTGTGTGTGTGTGTTTTCCAGGTGCGTGTTTGACAAATGGTGGACCTTCTCCCTCATTAATTTAGAGAAGGATGGTCTTAATTGGGCCATGGCATTAAACAACCTTGGCAGAGAGAGGGGAGAGAAGTATCTATCCCTTCGGTCTTCATCTGAGAAAGAGAGAGAAAGAAAGAGAGAGAGACAGATAGAGAGAGAGAAAGAGAGACAGGCAGTCAGAGACAGATAGAGAGAAAGAGAGAGGGGGAGAGAAGAGAGAGAGAGCAGGTGGGTATGAAAAATGCCAATTAGTATGAGCATGTAGGGATATCTGGATGTCTGGTACTAGCTTTGCTTAGGAGAAAATATGTCAGACAAATACACCCACCCCTACACACACTCCACACACACAGACACAGAGACAAACGCGCGCACACACACACAACACTGGTGAACTCAAACCGAGGCGTAATGAATCTCTTTCAGAGAATTCTCAGCACTGTCATTAGTGTTATTTTTAGAGACTCCCCAGATAGAGGCCCTGGACCTTGGATTGACTGAGGAAACCACACACACTGTACGCCGACTCTAATGACTCTACTCATGCAAATATACACTGGTGTATTTTGTCATGCACACACACACACACACACACACACACACACACACACACACACACACACACACACACACACACACACACACACACACACACACACACACACACACACACACACACACACACACACACACACACACACACACACACACCATGATTGACAAGATAAGTCCGACAAGTGACAGGCTTGTGATAGTGTCCCATTACTCTCCATTAGATGCAGCCATTAACTACAAGCCCATAACTATTAACCTCACATACATACATACCACACATACTCTCCTGTGTCCCTTTCTTCATCTGGGAGTCTGGACGATGAACTCAATTATTTCCTCATTAACTGACAGGCGAGACGGAGATTTGCTATGATTGACCCCAGTTTCCATGGAACTGATAGTTTTCCATTCCTGCATACAAATGAGTCAGACTGTCCTGGGAGGCACAAACACACATACACACACGCACACACACACACACACATACACACGCTCGCACGCACACACACACACACACTGTCCCAGGAGGCAGTCCAGCTCTACAAATGCAGGGTGACAGGCCTGCTGCATCATGTTAGGGGAACACAGAGCTACAGGAAGGGGACATAACTGGGGGCATGTAAGGAGGGGTGGGGGACAGGTAGATTTGTGGGGTGAGTAGAGGGGACAGACAGATACATGGACTGAGCTGGGGTGGGGGTGAAAGGCAGATCAGACGAAGAAAGCGGTGTGGGTTTGTTTGTCTCTGAAAGCCTTATATTGCAACGAGGCTATGACAGTATTGATTTACAATTATATTATGGCACATATTCTATGAAGGAAGAGAATATTGTGTTTAATTTAAATCATGAACACACGCTATTACACACGTACATTGTAATATTGTTTTATGGTGGTATTATACATTTTGTATTGTAGATATGTAGTGGTGTAATAATGTTATATGTTTAATGTGTAATGTAAGTGCCTTAATGTGTTTGGACCCCAGGAAGAGTAGCTGCTGCCTTGGCAGGAACTAATGGGGATCCCTAATAAATACAAATGAAGTAATGTAACTACAGGTACCAGCAAAATATTGATAGGCTACCAGAGCCCAGATTATACAGGAGGACTGAGATTGTCCTGGGAGTGGAACTAGAGACATTTTAATTTGTCATTACCTCAAAAAGAGCTATTTATTAGCCTACTTTGATTTCCTGTTGCAGAGAGAATCTGTTGCATCTCGTAGTGGAGAAGAGAAAACAGGCCATCCTCCTCCTCCTCTTTGTCTTCATCCTGTACGTGTCCATCAGAGCAGCAGATCAGCCTCGCCAAAATGTTTCTGGGTCTTTACAACGCACAGACATGCGCACACGCACACACACGCACACACACACACAACAGGGAAAGGGAAAAGGAGAAAAGGGGACTGGCCTCTGATAAAAGAGAATATGGAAAACGAAGTGCCTCCTTTCATTCCTCTCGTATAATGAGAGAGACTCAGACGGGGGATACTTATCTGGCCTTTTCTCTCTCTGTGCTCCAGAGACATTCATTTGTTCATTCTTTCTGACGAACAAGAGACTCTTCTGTTTTTTTGGACTTGAAGAAAAAGAGAAAAGGTGAGCGGTGTCTTCGAGTATGGCACCTGTCAAAACTCTGAGTATGGCTCCTACACTCTTAGAAAAAAAGTAGTTACCTAGAAACTAAAAGGGTTCTTCTGCTGTCCCCATAGTAGAACCCTTTGAAGAACCATTTTTGGTTTCAGGTAGAACCCTTTTAGGTTCCATTAGGATCCTTTCCATGGAGGGTTCTACGTGGAACAAAAAAGGGTTCTCCCCGGATCATAAAAGAGATCTCTTATGGGGACAGCCAAAGAACCCTTTTGGAACCTTTTAAAAAAAAAGAGTGTATAAACACAAACAAACACACACACACACACACACACACACACACACACACACACACACACACACACACACACACACACACACACACACACACACACACACACACACACACACACACACACACACACACACACACACACACAGAGACACTCTTTCCAGAGTTCAAAGCTCCAGTCACACACATCACTCTGAATATGTCCCCAACATAAAGTACTGGCATTAAAAACATCCCAACTAGCTTCACAGAGTTGGTAGCTAGCTAGAGCCATTGGTTCTGCTTTGCAAGTCATACTCAGTAAATTCTCCATCTCTCCCACACACACTCATGTGAACACATGTCCAGGAGCAGAGGAGAGGGTCTTCATTTCCTTGTCTTCTTCATTAGTCAGTGTAACTGTAGGTCCCACTCCAGTAATCAGGAAGCTGCTTGCATAGTCACAGCTAGGAGGACCAGGAAGGTGTGTGTCTAACACAAGAGGACTGACTCACTGGCTCTCTCTACATTGTCTAAAAGTCTGTTCTCTCCTCGCCTCCTCCATTGCACTGATTTGAAAGACCTGACCACGTTAAAGCCAGCCTAATGATGAGCTTCCACCATATTGTTTCCACTTAGCAAATCTATCCCAATCAGTGTAGATGAAGGGGAGGAGAAGAGGGGAGGGCAGTTTGATAAACCATTGAGCCAAAGTGGCAGGTGACGGAGACAGAGAGCGGGGGAGGAATGACAGATAGATAATCTCTTGGTGATGAGTACCACTTATAGCACCACAGCTACAGTTGAAGTTGGAAGTTGACATACACCTTAGCCAAATACATTTAAACTCAGTTTTTCACAATTCCGGACATTTAATCCTAGTAAAAATCCCCTGTCTTAGGTCAGTTAGGATCACCACTTTATATTAAGAATGTGAAATGTCAGAATAATAGTAGAGAGAATGATTTATTTCAGCTGTTATTTCTTTCATCACATTCCCAGTGGGTCAGAAGTTTACATACACTCAATTAGTATTTGGTAGCATTGCCTTTAAATTGTTTAACTTGGGTCAAAGCTTCCCACAATAAGTTCGGTGAATTTTGGCCCATTCCTCCTGACAAAGCTGGTGTAACAGAGTCAGGTTAGTATGCCTCCTTGCTCGCACACGCTTTTTCAGTTCTGCCCACAAATTTTCTATAGGATTGAGGTCAGGGCTTTGTGATGGCCACTCCAATACCTTGACTTTGTTGTCCTTAAGCCATTTTGCCACAACTTTGGAGGTATGCTTGGGGTCATTGTCCATTTGGAAGACCCATTTGCGACCAAGCTTTAACTTCCTGACTAATGTTTTGAGATGTTGCTTCAATATATCCACATACTTTTCCTCCCTCATGATGCCATCTATTTTGTGAAGTGCACCAGTCCCTCCTGCAGCAAAGCACCCCCACAACATGATGCTGCCACCCCCGTGCTTCACAGTTGGGATGGTATTCTTCGGCTTGCAAGCCTCCCCCTTTTTCCTCCAAACATAATGATGGTCATTATGGCCAAACAGTTCTGTTTTTGCTTCATCAGACCAGAGGACATTTCTCCAAAAAGTAGGATCTTTGTCCACACGTGCAGTTAAAAACCGTAGTCTGGCTTTTTTATGGCGGTTTTGGAGCAGTGGCTTCTTCCTTGCTGAGCGGCCTTTCAGGTTATTTCCATATAGGACTTGTTTTACTGTGGATATAGATACTTTTGTACCTGTTTCCTCCAGCATCTTCACAAGGTCCTTTGCTGTTGTTCTGGGATTGATTTGCACTTTTTGCACCAAAGTACATTCATCTCTAGGAGACAGAACGCATCTCCTTCCTGAGCGGTATGATGGCTGTGTGGTCCCATGGTCAATCAATCAATCAATCAAGTTTATTTTATATAGCCCTTCGTACATCAGCTAATATCTCGAAGTGCTGTACAGAAACCCAGCCTAAAACCCCAAACAGCTAGTAATGCAGGTGTAGAAGCACGGTGGCTAGGAAAAACTCCCTAGAAAGGCCAAAACCTAGGAAGAAACCTAGAGAGGAACCAGGCTATGAGGGGTGGCCAGTCCTCTTCTGGCTGTGCCGGGTGGAGATTATAACAGAACTATGCCAAGATGTTCAAAAATGTTCATAAGTGACAAGCATGGTCAAATAATAATCATGAATAATTTTCAGTTGGCTTTTCATAGCCGATCATTAAGAGTTGAAAAACAACAGGTCTGGGACAGGTGGCGGTTCCATAACCGCAGGCAGAACAGTTGAAACTGGAATAGCAGCAAGGCCAGGCGGACTGGGGACAGCAAGGAGTCACCACGCCCGGTAGTCCCGACGTATGGTCCTAGGGCTCAGGTCCTCCGAGAGAAAGAAAGAGAGAAGGAGAAAATTAGAGAGAGCCAAGATTTTCAAAATGTTCATAAATGACAAGCATGGTCAAATAATAATCAGGAATAAATCTCAGTTGGCTTTTCATAGCCGATCATTAAGAGTTGAAACAGCAGGTCTGGGACAGGTAGGGGTTCCGTAACCGCAGGCAGAACAGTTGAAACTGGAATAGCAGCAAGGCCAGGCGGACTGGGGACAGCAAGGAGTCATCATGCCCGGTAGTCCTGACGTATGGTCCTAGGGCTCAGGTTCTCAGAGAGAGAGAAAGAAAGAGAGAACGAGAGAATTAGAGAGAGCATACATAAATTCACACAGGACACTGGATAAGACAGGAGAAGTACTCCAGGTATAACCAACTGACCCTAGCCCCCCGACACATAAACTACTGCAGCATAAATACTGGAGGCTGAGACAGGAGTGGTCAGGAGACACTGTGGCCCCATCCGAAGATACCCCCGGACAGGGCCAAACAGGAAGGATATAACCCCACCCACTTTGCCAAAGCACAGCCCCCGCACCACTAGAGGGATATCTTCAACCACCAACTTACAATCCTGAGACAAGGCCGAGTATAGCCCACAAAGATCTCCACCACAGCACAAACCAAGGGGGGGCGCCAACCCAGACAGGAAGATCACGTCAGTAACTCAACCCACTCAAGTGACGCACCCCTCCTAGGGACGGCATGAAAGAGCACCAGTAAGCCAGTGACTCAGCCCCTGTAATAGGGTTAGAGGCAGAGAATCCCAGTGGAGAGAGGGGAACCGGCCAGGCAGAGACAGCAAGGGCGGTTCGTTGCTCCAGAGCCTTTCCGTTCACCTTCACACTCCTGGGCCAGACTACACTCAATCATATGACCTACTGAAGAGATAAGTCTTGAGACCGAGTCTGCGTCTCTCACATGGGTAGGCAGACTGTTCCATAAAAATGGAGATCTATAGGAGAAAGCCCTGCCTCCCGCTGTTTGCTTAGAAATTCTAGGGACAATTAGGAGGCCTGCGTCTTGTGACCGTAGCGTACGTATTGGTATGTACGGCAGGACCAACTCGGAAAGATAGGTAGGAGCAAGCCCATGTAACGCTTTATAGGTTAACAGTAAAACCTTGAAATCAGCCCTTGCCTTAACAGGAAGCCAGTGTAGGGAAGCTAGCACTGGAGTAATATGATCAAATTTCTTGGTTCTAGTCAGGATTCTAGCAGCCGTATTTAGCACTAACTGAAGTTTATTTAGTGCTTTATCCGGGTAGCCGGAAAGTAGAGCATTGCAGTAGTCTAACATAGAAGTAACAAATGCATGGATTAATTTTTCTGCATCATTTTTGGACAGAAAATTTCTGATTTTTGCAATGTTACGTAGATGGAAAAAAGCTGTCCTTGAAACAGTCTTGATATGTTCGTCAAAAGAGAGATCAGGGTCAAGAGTAACGCCGAGGTCCTTCACAGTTTTATTTGAGACGACTTTACAACCATCAAGATGAATTGTCAGATTTAACAGAAGATCTCTTTGTTTCTTGGGACCTAGAACAAGCATCTCTGTTTTGTCCGAGTTTAAAAGTAGAAAGTTTTCAGCCATCCACTTCCTTATGTCTGAAACACAGGCTTCTAGCGAGGGCAATTTTGGGGCTTCACCATGTTTCATTGAAATGTACAGCTGTGTGTCATCCGCATAGCAGTGAAAGTTAACATTATGTTTTCGAATAACATCCCCAAGAGGTAAAATATATAGTGAAAACAATAGTGGTCCTAAAACGGAACCTTGAGGAACACCGAAATGTACAGTTGATTTGTCAGAGGACAAACCATTCACAGAGACAAACTGATATCTTTCCGACAGGTAAGATCTAAACCAGGCCAGAACTTGTCCGTGTAGACCAATTTGGGTTTCCAGTCTCTCCAAAAGAATGTGGTGATCGATGGTGTCAAAGGCAGCACTAAGGTCTAGTAGCACGAGGACAGATGCAGAGCCTCGGTCTGACGCCATTAAAAGGTCATTTACCACCTTCACAAGTGCAGTCTCAGTGCTATGATGGGGTCTAAAACCAGACTGAAGCATTTCGTATACATTGTTTGTCTTCAGAAAGGCAGTGAGTTGCTGCGCAACAGCTTTTTCTAAAATTTTTGAGAGGAATGGAAGATTCGATATAGGCCGATAGTTTTTTATATTTTCCGGGTCAAGGTTTGGCTTTTTCAAGAGAGGCTTTATCACTGCCACTTTTAGTGAGTTTGGTACACATCCGGTGGATAGAGAGCTGTTTATTATGTTCAACATAGGAGGGCCAAGCACAGGAAGCAGCTCTTTCAGTAGTTTTCCTCAAAGAAGTTCATGAATTTATTACTGCTGAAGTGAAAGCCATCCTCTCTTGGGGAATGCTGCTTTTTAGTTAGCTTTGCAACAGTATCAAAAAGAAATTTTGGATTGTTCTTATTTTCCTCGATTAAGTTGGAAAAGTAGGATGATCGAGCAGCAGTGAGGGCTCTTCGGTACTGCACGGTACTGTCTTTCCAAGCTAGTCGGAAGACTTCCAGTTTGGTGTGGCGCCATTTCCGTTCCAATTTCCTGGAAGCTTGCTTCAAAGCTCGGGTATTTTCTGTATACCAGGGAGCTAGTTTCTTATGACAAATGTTTTTCGTTTTTAGGGGTGCAACTGCATCTAGGGTATTGCGCAAGGTTAAATTGAGTTCCTCAGTTAAGTGGTTAACTGATTTTTGTCCTCTGACGTCCTTGGGTAGGCAGAAGGAGTCTGGAAGGGCATCAAGGAATTCTTGTGTTGTCTGAGAATTTATAGCACGACTTTTGATGCTCCTTGGTTGGGGTCTGAGCAGATTATTTGTTGCGATTGCAAACGTAATAAAATGGTGGTCCGATAGTCCAGGATTATGTGGAAAAACATTAAGATCTACAACATTTAAAACTAGGTCCAGAGTATGACTGTGGCAGTGAGTAGGTCCAGAGACATGTTGGACAAAACCCATTGAGTCGATGATGGCTCCGAAAGACTTTTGGAGTGGGTCTGTGGACTTCTCCATATGAATATTAAAATCACCAAAAATTAGAATATGATCTGCTATGACTACAAGGTCTGATAGGAATTCAGGGAACTCAGAGAGGAACGCTGTATATGGCCCAGGAGGCCTGTAAACAGTAGCTATAAAAAGTGATTGAGTAGGCTGCATAGATTTCATGACTTTAAGCTCAAAAGACTAAAACGTCATTTTTTTTTTTGTAAATTCAAATTTGCTATCGTAAATGTTAGCAACACCTCCGCCTTTGCGGGATGCACGGGGGATATGGTCACTAGTGTAACCAGGAGGTGAGGCCTTATTTAACACAGTAAATTCATCAGGCTTAAGCCATGTTTCAGTCAGGCCAATCACATCAAGATTATGATCAGTGATTAGTTCATTGACTATGACTGCCTTTGAAGTGAGGGATCTAACATTAAGTAACCCTATTTTGAGATGTGAGGTATCACGATCTCTTTCAATAATGGCAGGAATGGAGGAGGTCTTTATCCTAATAAGATTGCTAAGGCGAACACCGCCATGTTTAGTTTTGCCCAACCTAGGTCGAGGCACAGACACAGTCTCAATGGGTATGGCTGAGCTGACTACACTGACTGTGCTATTGGCAGACTCCACTAAGCTGGCAGGTTGGCTAACAGCCTGCTGCCTGGCCTGCACCCTATTTCATTGTGGGGCTAGAGGAGTTAGAGCCCTATCTATGTTGGTAGATAAGATGAGAGCACCCCTCCAGCTAGGATGGAGTCCGTCACTCCTCAGCAGGTCAGGCTTGGTCCTGTTTGTGGGTGAGTCCCAGAAAGAGGGCCAATTATCTACAAATTCTATCTTTTGGGAGGGGCAGAAAACAGTTTTCAACCAGCGATTGAGTGCTGAGACTCTGCTGTAGAGCTCGTCACTCCCCCTAACTGGGAGGGGGCCAGAGACAATTACTCGATGCCGACACATCTTTCTAGCTGATTTACACGCTGAAGCTATGTTGCACTTGGTGACCTCTGACTGTTTCATCCTAACATCGTTGGTGCCGACGTGGATAACAATATCTCTATACTCTCTACACTCGCCAGATTTAGCTTTAGCCAGCACCATTTTTAGATTAGCCTTAACGTCGGTAGCCCTGCCCCCTGGTAAACAGTGTATGATCGCTGGGTGATTCGTTTTAAGTCTAATACTGCGGGTAATGGAGTCGCCAATGACTAGGGTTTTCAATTTGTCAGAGCTAATGGTTGGAGCCTTCGGCGTCTCAGACCCCGTAGCGGGAGGAGTAGAGACAAGAGAAGACTCAGCCTCAGACTCCGACTCGCTACATAATGGGGAGAACCGGTTGAAAGTTTCTGTCGGCTGAATGAGCGACACCAGTTGAGCATTCCTACAGCATTTCCCTCCAGAAGCCATGAGAAAGTTGTCCGGCTGCGGGGACTGTGCGGGGGGGTTTATACTAACGTTACTATCTGTACTTACTGGTGGCACAGACGCTGTTTCTTCCTTTCCTACACTGAAATTACCCTTGCCTAACGATTGCGTCTGAAGCTGGGCTTGTAGCACAGCTATCCTCGCCGTAAGGCGATCGTTCTCCTGTATATTATGAGTACAGCGACTGCAATTAGAAGACATCATGTTAATGTTACTACTTAGCTTCGGCTGTTGAAGGTGCTGACGAACCATGTCCAGATAAAGCGTCCGGAGTGAAAAAGTTGAATGAGGGAAAAAAGTTGCGATGGAAAAACTAAAAATATAAACGGTAATTAAAAAGAAAAAAAAGAAAATGTAAAGTTGTCAGCTAGCAAAGTAAAGTTGGCAGCAAAACGCACAGCAACAAAACGCACAGCAACACGTCTGCAAATTCAACAGGAAATGGGGTGCTTCTTTCTCGTTGTCATTTCTCTTTCCATGGTGTTTATGGCTGGTTTCTTTTTCTTTTGGCTGGTTTCTTTTGATTTTCCCATGATGTCAAGCAAAGAGGCACTGAGTTTGAAGGTAGGCCTTGAAATACATCCACAGGTACACCTCCAATTGACTCAAATGATGTCAATTAGCCTATCAGAAGCTTCTAAAGCCATAACATAAGTTTATGGAATTTTCCAAGCTGTTTAAAGGCACAGTCAACTTAGTGTATGTAAACTTCTGACCCACTGGAATTGTGATACAGTGAATTATAAGTGAAATAATCTGTCTGTAAACAATTGTTGGAAAAATGACTTGTGTCATGCACAAAGTAGATGTCCTGACTGACTTGCCAAAACTATAGTTTGTTAACAAATTTGTGGAGTGGTTGAAAAACGAGTTTTAATGACTCCAACCTAAGTGTATGTAAACTTCCAACTTCAACTGTATCTTCCAATGGTACAACTGCTGTCGGCATCTAAAGATGATCCAATTTGAATAAACGCTTGGATTTCACTTATTATTGATATCTACATAGCGCATTGATGTGAATCACACTGCTTCTCTCTCATTTAGCTATTTGCGCCTTACGGATTGTGGTTGTTGTGGATGGCTGTTCACAAATCAAAATGTGTATTTGAACCAATGGTTGAATTCAAGAAGTTTAAGCTGCCTATCAATCACTGTTTTTGAAACCAGGGGACTGCGTTCTTGCAACAGTTGCATAGTGTGGATCCAAGCCTATGGAATGAAAGTGGGGCTTTTATTACTCAATCTAATTCATGCTGATAAAGAAAATGAGTCCATAGGCCTAATGTACACATGCTCAAACTTGCACACTTTTGATAGACTTAAAGTGGCAATCTGTTGCTACATAAATTTTTTGATTTATCAATCATTTTTATATCATGGATGGTCAGTCTTTGCATCCATAGCTCTGTCTATTAATCCCCGAGCGGTTACATTTCTGCAGGCCCATCCCTCAGCTTTTTACCAAAACAGAGGCGGGGCAACCGTTTTGTTATTGTTTCATCTGTGGATTTGCCCTTTAAACAGCTGCATCTTATCAAGATATCAAAGTGTCACCAACAAAAAGGTAAACAATAGTCCTATAGCAAATGCAGCATATGGCATTCATTTTTCACAGGTAAATAGCACTTTTCAGTAGTGCTCAAAGCATGCTGTTCCATGAGCGCAGCATTTATTTTTCAACTCAAATCAATGAGCCCAATCGGTCCTCCATGACAGCAAAATCATAAACAACACAGTAGGGCTGGCTAATAAGTCCTTAGTTTTGGGGTCATGCTCAGGTAAAACAATTAGGCTAATCTATACTTCCATATTTCAATGTCCTATTCTTGAAGAGTAAGGGGTATAACATTTATTGGAATGACTAGAATTCTGATATACTTTGGTTTTTAAATGTAAAGCTATAATTTCATCATATTATTATATGTAGTAGAAAGCGATGGGTTAGAAGAAGCCTACATAACCAACCCATAAATAGGGCTAGGCGTCCTGCCAGTGGGACACCTGTCGACAACTTCTGGTGAAATTGGAGGCCGCACAATTCAAATAAATAATCATGAAAATTATGGATATTAAACATCTAGGTACATACAACTGTCTTATATTGGTTAAAAGCTTCAATTATTGTTAATCTAACTGCATTGTCCGATTTACAATAGGCTTTACAGCGAAAGCATGCCATGCGATTGTTTGAGGACGGTGCCCCACATCAAAATATTTTTCAACCAGCGCAGGCTTCATAAAATCACAAATAGCGATTAAATATTCACTTACTTTTTAAAAATCTTCCTCTGATTTGCAATCCAAAGTGTCCCAGCTACAACATGCATGATTGTTTTGTTAGATAAAATCCTTCTTTATATCCCAAAAAGTCAATTTAGTTGGCGCCATCGATTTGAGTAATCCACTCGTTCAACAGGGGAGAAAGGAATCCAAAAAGCTACCGCTGACTTGTTAAAACAAGTCAAAATATGTTTCTATTTAAACCTCAGGTACCCTAAAATGTAATTAAACTATAATATTTCATACGGAAAGAAGTATGTTCAATAGGAAAGTAAAATTAGCAGGTGCGTGTCCTCTTCGTCGCACGAGCACAGACTGATTTCCAACTCTGACTCCCAGTACCAAAACTCAAAATTCTTCCTCATTTGGGAAGAAACAAGCCTGAAACCTTGAACAAAGACTGTTGACATCTAGTGGAAGCCATAGGAATTACAATATGTGAGCTGGAATTGCATATGCCCCATAGCTTTCCATTGTTAGAGCATGGTCTCTCAAAATAAAAAAAATTGTGGTTGGTTTATCTTTGGATTTTCTCCTACCATATCAATTGTGTTATAGT
Source organism: Salvelinus namaycush (assembly GCF_016432855.1). NCBI lineage: Eukaryota > Metazoa > Chordata > Actinopteri > Salmoniformes > Salmonidae > Salvelinus > Salvelinus namaycush. Next base: position 22,354,265 of record NC_052343.1, read on the forward strand.
CTAATACATTATCTTTAACATTTCTACAAACGTCAAAGTGTTTTCTATCCAATGGTACCAATTATATGCATATCCTAGTAACAGGCAGTTTACTTTGGGCACGTCAGTCAGACAGGAAGTGGAGAAAAATAGACCCTAGCCTGAAGAAGTTTGAAATTAAATTTAACATCCATTTATGGCCAGCTATGTAAACTTTAACATTGATTTATCCTGAAATAGATGTAATTTTTGTCTTCTTCTAATGCGTCTTAAGGGGAAAGTAATCTAAAGTAACGGAATGTTATCAGATTACATTACTGAGTTTGGGTAATCCAAAAGTTGTGTTACTGATTACAATTTTGGACAGATAACTAGTAACGGATTACATTTAGAAAGTAACCTACCCAACCCTGACGGTAACTATACCTCTCATCTTTCCATTACAGGGAGTAACTCCAGGTCCACAGGTGAAGGGTTTGTGGCGTGCACCTGTAGGTGTAAAAATTATTTTAATAATGACAGTTGTCGAGTGGAGAATGTATCTTATAGACCTAGGAGAGTCTGGGGAACTATTGGTCGCCCTATCCCCTGAGTTAGCTGTCTTGCTGAGTGGTTTTTAATACATGTTTCCCCCACCCTGGCGACCATTGACTGTAAGGCTGGTGCCGCAGCTGGAATCAGCAGGGCACTAGGATTGGGACAAGACCTGGAAAGGCAACACCCGTAGGTAATAGACCTGGAGCAGGGGTAAACTAGCCTAGCTCACTAATCACAAGGGAGAGGTATGAGTCGAGCATGACAGTCTCCACAATAACCGTCATCACCGCTTCAAATCACCATGACAGTACCATGGGAAATGATCTCTAACCTTGTGCATAGTTAGCAGGACAGTGTCTTATAAACATATGGTAAACATGTTTTATTAAGGTACCAATATGTTAACCAACCTACCACACATCATCAATACTACTGCAAAATTGCAAGACTACTACGCTCTTTAGTATATCTTGACTTGTTAAATAGCTAATTAAAGCATGGTAGACTACATGGTTCTTGTGTCACCTTATACGTTTACCTCATAATACCGGCATAACAGCGCCATCTTGTGGAACGTACATAGCCATGCGTGACACAGTCGGGACTCTTTGCACAGTTGATTTTATTAATGAAAGTGAGCATAATAATAATAATCATCATAATAATCATAGTAATAATACAAACATTTTGTTTGTTGTTTGTGTGCTATCAAAGGAATCCTTATCGCAACTACACCATGTCCTTGTCGTAATACTATAGACTATAAGACATCTGGAAGAGAATCAGACATTCACAACATGAAGAGAGGCAGAAAATAAACCATATCAAACCGTACCCATGGCATTTATATACATACAAACTTGTGCAACATTGCATTAGATCAGACATATTCTGACACAGTAATGTATGTAATGATGACAGAGATGATTTGCATTTCTGACATGGAAGTAAGTGCAGGGCTGTGTTAGAACAGTTAGTATATAATATATACAGATAGGGAAGAGAATTTATACAATCTATTCCTTACGCCTCTGTCTATATCTTGCTTGAAAGCACGCACACCCGTGCCCCCACACACACACATTCACTCACTCAGACTTTCCATTGGAAGCCATTCTAGGCTGTCAGTGCGATGTGCCATTAAAATCCTTCCCCGGTACTCTTCCTGTCCTCTCATTTGATGGCCTGCCAGATGATGATAGCCAGGACGGTGACCACCAGAGACACCACCATGGCCAGCATACACATCCTCTTACGGGACTTCCTCTACAGGGGGAGGGAGCACAAACAGGCCGTGATTTGTGACTGGAAATAATAATTTGTTCTTAACTGACTCGCCTGGTTAAATGAAGGACGCTGATCATCGACAGAGTGTTCGGACTTATCTACAAATCAAACACGGCCCATGTTGTGATGGTGTTGATACCTGGTAGTAGGGCTGACACAATCGTCGTATAATTGTGTAACCGACAAGTATGGACAATAACCAAAACTAATGTTAGAATGGTCTTAATACGTTCATTTTAGGAGGGGGGATTCAACTTTATTTTCATGTAGAAATAGTTTACCCAATAGCAGTTTTTCATTACATGAAGAGGGTAAAGTTATTTTACAAGCAGAACGGCACGTTTGGGAGGAAAACCTTCCTTTCCAAAAGTTCCAAATGGTCAAAACCCTTAGTTTTTGAGACAAGGGTGTCATGATGTTGGCTTGATGGGGGAGGTTTATGACCCCCATAAATACCTTCCCCCCCGTTTCTCTCTCTCTACTCTATAGAGTTGACTCTTGAAAAAGCCCTTTGTTAACATAGAGATTCTGGGGACATCAAAAGGTGGGAAACGGAAACATATTTCGGTAATCCAACCAGTTAAAAATATGCGTTGGGACTTAATGAATATGATGTCAGTTCAGTTGGCGTCTGAGGCATGATTACTGATGACAGGATGACATAAACTGTATCTTGGAAAGTCGACACATTCTAGTTATCAGATTCACATGGAATTGTTGTGCAATGTAAATGTTTAAATATTAAACTATTTGTGAAAAGATTAAATGTAATTTTAGCTTCTTAAATGAGAGAACGGTTTATCATAGAGAAACTATGCTCAACTCAGTGGCCCGCCCATGTGAACAGACACTGGTTGTAAACTATGAAACATGGTCCTCTCTCCCAATCCTATATAAGCCCCTTTACAAAAATGTAACTTCCTGTTCCAAGGACGTGCGGACTGGCAGTCCCCACGTTGAAAGGACAAAGACCACCTACAGAACTAAGCCAACATCAGCAAGAACCTAACGCAATTGGCATCGAATTTCAATGTGAAGTTGACGACCTACATGCCGGAAGGATGAATTTCGACTATACCAGCCAGAACATAGCATGAGCTTAAAGTATGACCACTTGGTGTGAACTTTGAACTCTTATTCATTAAAGAAGTGCTACCCCCTCCGCCCGCTAAACGTGGGCTAGGAGAGGACGGACAGAGTATCCATTCTACCACGCTCCAGTTCACCACTAGACAGTCTTCAGAGGACCAGAGATCCATGCTGGACAACCCGGCCTACGATCTACGACCAATCTACCGAAGCGCAGCTCAGAGTAAATATTTATTGCATTTTCCTTTTTCACATGGGCGGTAATTTAGAATGCATAAGATACTGTATTTACGATAGCATAGCTTCTCCCTTTGTTACTCAGTCTTCCAGCTCTTTCACTCAAACCCAAATCCCCTCTCTGTGTGTAACCAGCTGTCATATCTGTTCCGTCCGCTAGGGACGTTTTCCTTTATGACATAATTTGTAATCAATGTATGATACATTCTGTGCATATGTAATTCTGTGTGATTATTTAGGTATTTAGTAAATAAATGATTAAACCAAATGTTGTATTGCTGATTCAACTTGTTAGCCAGGGTTCGTGAAGATAACCAAGAATGTACAACTTTCAGATTAGACTGAAATAAGGTGACGATTAAATATTGACTGCTACTGATGTAAACGATTACTAGGTCTTTAAGAGTTTATTCGGAAGATAATAGCTCTATAAACATTATTTCGTGGTGCCCCAACTTTCTAGTTAATTATCTTCCTGATTAGCTTAATCAGGTAATATTAATTACAGAGAAATTATTTTATAGAATAGCATGTCATATCACTTAATCCGGCATAGCCAAAGACACGACAGGGGTATCACCAAAGCCGTGTTGTATTCATTAGGTATAAAAACTTCATTAGGTATAAAAACAACATTAGGTATATTCTCCGTTAGTCAGCACCTCTACACTAAATAATTTTCTCTGGGTGTGCGCCAGCTCATGCTTTTTATTAGATTAGTATTCATTAGGTATGATATAGCTAATTTTCAAAGATGCATTATAAGCTCAAACATTATTAAACAAAAATGACATTTATGACAATAATGGTGGTCATTCCATGATTGTCACAGCCCTACCTGGTAGTAGGCGGCCCTTTGGAGCTGTCCGGTCCCTCTGTCTACATGGACCTCTGCACTCTCCACGTTAGCCTCAATGCTGTCTGTGAAACAGAGAGGAGACTCAGTGAAGGGCAGGGTCACAGGAGCCAGGACTGATACAGTATCAGATGGAATTCTAAACCATCACAGACAGCAACCTTCAGAACCAGCATGATATCAAACCAGAGAGGGAGAAAATCCATTTCATGTCTACTAACCGATCATCTCTCCCTGGTCGTGGATCATCACAGCCAGGTCCTTAAAGATCTGGTTTACATCCATGATGTCAGACTGGAGGGAGAGGAGGAGAAAATCACCACCAGGGTTAGTTAGGCTGATGTCCAAATCGAACCCTACCCCCTACCTGTCAGATTTACAGGAGTGGCTATACTCGGGAATAGGGGCTAAGGGCCAGGCTATAGGACAGGCTCTGTGTAATGGCTGGAATGGAATAAATGGAACGGTATCAAACATGTGGTTTCCATATGTTTGACATGTTTGATACCGTTCCATTTATTCCATTCCAGCCATTACACAGAGCCCGTCCTCCTATAGCTCCTCCCACCAGCCTCCACTGACTAGAGAGTTTGGGCAAAGGGTTGATTTGGAGTTGAACAATATGCCAAATGACTCAAATGTAAATGTAATGTGGCTCTGTGATTCCTGTATGGAATGTGAGTGGAGCTGGTAGCTGGGTGAGTACCTCTAGCTGCCTGATGTTGGTCTCCCTCTCCTTGATGACCTCCAGGTCCTCCTCTGTGACCTCTGGCTCCTCCAGCTGCTGGGTCTGACTCTGACTCCAGTCATCATCATCTCTACACACACACACACCAAACACACACACGAACGGACACAGACACACACCTTTGTTACAACTTAACATTTTTATTCTAACAGAATATTTGATAGGATTCTACCTCCACTGTGTACCTACTTTTCAAATGTCACAAGTTGTTCATCGACGTTCCCCTCATCTTCCTGCTGAAATAAAAACAAACCCATCATTGAAACACTCTCATTCACATTGCATTACACTAATCAGTCATCATACTGTAATATGACAATGCATTTCTAATAACACTATTGGTGAGTGACTATGACAGACGGCTAATTCTAGGCCAATGAGAAAGCAGGGTGTTTACTGTGAGGCGGGACCCGGCACGGGACCTGGCCACTGATTCCCTCTCCTTCTCGGCCGCCCGTCGCTGGACTGCCTGGAAGTTGTTGAGCGCTGCAGAGAAGTCACTCATCAGTCGGTCCTTCTGGATCTTCTGCTGTCTCTGGAAGGATCAATCCCACAATACAGTAAAGTAGATTAGAGTAGAGTACAGCAAAGTAGAGTATAGCAAAGTAGAGCAGAGTACAGTAGAATAGAGTAGAGAAGAGCAGAGCAGAATAGATTCAGTAGAATATACTGTATGGTGAGATGTCCTCGCCAGAGTTAGATATGATTTACACATTTGGGTTGTTAGATAAGATGATATACTGTATCAGGAAACAGAACACAAGAATATCGACATACAGTTAGTTGAAATGTTAGCATTAGTAGGACTTTGATGTAGCCTGGTCCCAGATATGCTTACACAAACAGATCTCGGACCAGTCCATAGATGTGGAATTCTTCCTTAGAACTATAGAAATATACAGTATCTATGCATATAACTCCCACTCACCTGTTCAGAGGGAGGGAGAGGCATGGAGCCCAGATCTTTCAGGTGTCTGTTGGTCTCTTTGGCCAGCTGGTTGGTGTAGTGCTGTACCTGTTGGCTGTGAGTAGCAAACACACAAACATACAGTTGAAGTCGGAAGTTTACATACACCTTAGCCAAATACATTTGAACTCAGTTTTTTTTTTACAATTCCTGACATTTAATCAGAGAAAAAGTCCCGGTCTTAGGTCAGTTAGGATTACCACTTTATTTTAAGAATGTGAAATGTCAGAATAATAGTAGAGAGAATGATTTATTTCAGCTTTAATTTCTTTCATCACATTCCCAGTGGGTCAGAAGTTTACATACACTCAATTAGTATTTGGTAGCATTGCCTTTAAATTGTTTAACTTGGGTGAAACGTTTCGGGTAGCCTCCACAAGCTTCCCACAATAAGTTGGGTGAATTTTGGCCCATTCCACCTGACAGAGCTGGTGTAACAGAGTCGGGTTTGTAGGCCTCCTTGCTCGCACACGCTTTTTCAGTTCTGCCCACAAAGTTTCTATAGGATTGAGGTCAGGGCTTTGTGATGGCCACTTCAATAGCTTGACTTTGTTGTCCTTAAGCCATTTTGCCACAACTCTGGAAGTATACTTGGGGTCATTGTCCATTTGGAAGACCCATCTGCGATCAAGCTTTAACTTCCTGACTGATGTCTTGAGATGGTGCTTCAATATATCCACATAATTTCCCTCCCTCATGATGCCATCTATTTTGTGAAGTGCACCAGTCCCTCCTGCAGCAAAGCACCCCCACAACATGATGCTGCCACCCCCGTGCTTCACAGCTGGGATGGTGTTCTTCGGCTTGCAAGCCTCCCCCTTTTTCCTCCAAACATAACGATGGTCATTATGGCCAAACAGTTCTATTTTTGTTTCATCAGACCAGAGGACATTTCTCCAAAAAGTAGGATCTTTGTCCCCACGTGCAGTTGCAAACCGTAGTCTGGCTTTTATATGGCGGTTTTGGAGCAGTGGCTTCTTCCTTGCTGAGCGGCCTTTCAGGTTATGTCGATATAGGACTCGTTTTACTATGGATATAGATACTTCTCTACCTGTTTCCTCCAGCATCGTCACAAGGTCCTTTGCTGTTGTTCTGGGATTGATTTGCACTTTTCACACCAAAGTACATTCATCTCTAGAAGACAGAACGCTTCTCCTTCCTGAGCGGTATGACGGCTGCGTGGTCCCATGGTGATTATACTTGCGTACTATTGTTTGTACAGATGAACGTGGTACCTTCAGGCGTTTGGAAATTGCTCCCAAGGATGAACCAGACTTGTGGAGGTCTACAATTTTTTTTCCTGAGGTCTTGGCTGATTTCTTTTGATTTTCCCATGATGTCAAGCAAAGAGGCACTGAGTTTGAAGGTAGTCCTTGAAATACATCCACAGGTACACCTCCAATTGACTCAAATGATGTCAATTAGCTTATCAGAAGCTTCTAAAGCCATGACATAATTTTCTGGAATTTTCCAAGCTGTTTAAAGGCACAGTCAACTTAGTGTATGTAAACTTCTGACCCACTGGAATTGTGATACAGTGAATTATAAGTTAAATAATCTGTCTGTAAACAATTGTTGGAAAAATTACTTGTGTCATGCACAAAGTAGATGTCCTAACCGACTTGCCAAAACTATAGTTTGTTAACATGAGATTTGTGGAGTGGTTGAAAAACGAGTTTTAATGACTCCAACCTAAGTGTATGTAAACTTCCGACTTCAACTGTATATATTTCATTAGTGATGCTCTTGCTGTCCCCATCAGTGGTGGAAAAGACTAACTGTTGATGCAGTCAGTTAGTGTTAGTAGTTACTTAGTTACTGAGTAGTAGTCAGTAGTAGTAGTCAGCATTAGTGTCAGTAGTACTCACAGTCTGTCCTGCAGCTCTGGGGTCTCTTGTCTCGTCCCCATCTGGTACAGCATGTTTTTGATTTGCCCAGCTGTATAGCAAAACAAAAACTGTGAAGTGAGCTGAACTAAGAGAAGGGGGAACTGAGAAAGCAGGATAGAACAACTTTTCTCTCTCTTTATCCCTCTCTCTCTCTCTAAATAGAGCACTATATACTGTAGGCAGACTCAGGCTATTCTTGTCTCAGAAGGTCCTCTTTTTGACTTCAGTCATCTTCTCTGCCTAATATTAGTTAATTCCAGAGGAGATCAGAAGTAGGTGGAAGACACAAATAGACCCAAAGCATCAAGCCTCCTAGACTTATTTGTGATAGTAAATTGTCCAAAGTGTGGGTGTCTGGTGTTAGGGTAGGTTATAGAATAGAATGTGCCTACTTTAATATACCATATAGGGAAATGTGCATTGCAACAAGGTGTCACTCGCAGCAGTAGAACACTGCGTTCTGTCACTGTCTTGTTCATTTCACCACTCACTGTTCTGTGTGATTTTCTGGATGTTTGCACTGCATGTCTGGGTGAGGTTGCTGAAGTCTCGCGGCTGCGGGTGATAGCTGTCTGTTCTCCCGTATGACATCCTTGCTCCTGGCGTCTGTCACACTCCGTAGTGGGAACTGAATTGTTGGACACACCTGTCATACAGTCACATATAGCAGCCTTCAAATATTCAAACAAGCACCATTATCAGATTGCATATAATATCATCACTTGAAGCTACATAAGACTAAGTAAGGATTGAAAGACAGAAATAGTTGTGGTTTATCCTCCATCCGACCACATGGGTGGGCTATAATATATCGACAACTTACAGTGCACATTGCCGCATAGGCTAGGCCACATTTCGTCATGAACGCAGGTTGTTTACAATCGGAGCGAAGGTTCGGCAGGCACCCGGGCCGACTGTAGGCTGGCTATCCATGTGCACATAACAAAAATACCCGTCTACTTGGCGCGCTACTTCATTATAATGGCCCAGATAACAGTAGTTTACTGTTGCAAAAAAATATCCCAGAAATTGTATTTAGCGGGTCAACCATGACCAAGATATGAGGTCACGTTATCATGTTAACTGATTATTAATTAGACAATTCTGTGGGCTGCTCATTTCATGATTGTAGGCTATAGTATAGCCCAATTGAACATGAATGACTATTTAAGAATAGCCTCGGTCTAACACTATTATTCAACCATAACATCTGAAATCTCGGCAAAAAAATATAAAGTGACAGCGACAAGCCTGCGTAACATTCAACAATTTTTATAGAGCCCTAAGTCAGTCTGACATGCTCATATAGGCTATTGGGTTCAATGGGTTGTAAAGCCTATAGGCCACTAGCATAATTAAAATCGAAAGGCAGAAGACAAGCAATTCAACTTAATTAAGAAAACAGCTACACTTTGCATCGGGTTAGAAACAATTGTAACCAGTTCCATTATGTGTTGAACGCGGTAGATACAACGTAGCCTATCCAGCTGAATCACTGACAGTTAGGGGCACTGGCAGTCGCAACGTAACCTACTTTCTGGGTGATTTTACCAGTGTAGACAATCAATATAAATATGTTTTCTACTTACATCTGTAAAATGGTTGATACAATATTATGATAAAACCCTTACTTTTCAATGGGATTGCAGTATAATGCGTCGTTTCCAGTTTATGTCTCTGTGTTATGAGATTTCTTTAAGACCGAGCCCATAATGCGACGTCACAGTATTTCAGCGTGCGCATGTCATTGTGTCAAACTCGCTACTCTGCTCATATTCTGAGGCAGCAGACAAAAACTCATAAACTGAAACATACTAGATCTGTACTACATAAGTAAAATAGCCACTTCGAGTTAAGTGTATCCCTATAGAAAAGTAACTCATTTTATGAATTCTGATTTGTTTATGTTAGGTTATAGGCTACTTTCTCTGTTGATGAGAGATTCGTATCTCTGATATGAGGGTTGGGATATGATTGGAGTGCAGCTCAATCTGCAGGTTCATTATTATCAAGCCACTATGAGCAACATCCGTCAGTCAGTCCTAAAATCTAGGTCAACATAACTAACGATAGAATAACTAAGCCTTTTGGTTTAATAGAGGCAAGCAATAGTAGGCTGCCCTGTGCCTGTCCCTTGACTTTCACACTGCTTCTTATAATGGATCCCAAAGGCTGCTCACATGACCAGCCGGTGTCAGGTCCATTAGTAGGGCATGAACAGATTGAGTGGGTAGGATGTTGCAACATGGTCTCAGAGCATTTCGTATTATTCTGTACGTAAATCCGTGACATTCCATTTAATCAAAATGTAAGCCGAGATCTACCGCTGACTTTTTAAATCATGACTTAAAAAACGTAAGCCTATGCAACATTAACCAATTAAAAACAGTACTGTAGCAATGAGGTTTGTGCAGTAGGCCCAATACATTATCACTGCGTATTGGCTAGAGAAAGAGGACAGTCTTCCAGCTGATGGCGAAACTCAAATCACATGCACCAATTCATGTTGTTACTCCTATGTCCAGAGAAAGTTAAATATTTATTGATATTAAAATAGACAAGTTGATCGGAACACTTCGCTATACTCATTCATTGCAGCTGCAGTACTGTTTGTAGGGAGAACGCACATTTAATGGCTTATAGCGGTTTTGAACAAAGTGTTGACAGTGCTGAATAACAACTTAAACATGAACTTACACATAAAAACAGCACCTCTTTGCTGTATTCGTTGTCTCTCTCTAGTCATGGTTTTAAAAGTTTTTCAATCTCAGTATCAATTTTGCTGTGCGTTTGATGCTTCTTTATTCCAGTCTATGGCTCGAGGAACTGTGCAGACACAGTAATCTGAGCCATCTCATTGGCCAGCTGTAGGCCTATAGATGCACTTGAGTTGTTCTCTGGGCCTGCCGGGTAGGCGGAGTTCTACCTTCAGACACATGAAATGGTTAAACATGGGAACACTTTGCCTTCCCGGTGCTAGGGCAACAGAGCAAAACAAAAACTAGGAACGCAATGCTTTATCGTTGGGTTTTTTACAGAAATGTTTGGTGATCGACTAGGAATGCCTTGGAGATCGACTGTTTGGTGACCACTGATTTAGTATATGTTACGTTTCATATGGTATGTATTAATTTGTTGATGTCCATCATCAGGTTCGTAAATTACCAATTGAAAAACGTATGATATGTTACAAATTCCAATTTGTTGTGGCTAACGTTAGCTAGGTAGCTAACGCTAATGTTAACTAGCTCTGGGGGTTAAGGTTTGGAGAAGGGTTAGCTAAAAGGATTAAGGTTAGGGGAAGGGTTAAGTAAAGGGGTTAGGGTTGGGGGAAGTGTTAGCTAACATGCTAAGTAGTTGCTAAAATGCAAAACATTTCCATATTGATATTCGACCTCGCAACCTTCGGGCTGCTAGACGTTCACATGATCCACCCATCCCAACCGACTGACCAACCTACTTTTGTTTTTGCCATAAGAAACCTATGTAAACATACCAAACGAAACATAACATCTGGATATACGTATACTATATTACATTGAGTCTATGAGAACAGTCTGCAACGATACTCTCTCTCTGGTGCTGGGTGTGTGGAATGATTGAGGTAGCCAGATGCAAACTGAATGGCTGTTTTACTATTGTTTCAGGATTCTGATTCCAGCCTATAATTGAGGATTCTAGGAAGGACTACTTTCCCCTCAATTAATTACTGGGCATCTGGTGAATTTAAACTAGTAAAATATGGATTTTCAAGTGCATGGAGCAAAAACATATATCATAGTTTTTGTGCTTCTCTACTCTGTTATTACAGGAGCAGGTTTGTAGTTAATCTTTTCAAATAGAGTAACAGATTATTTTAGGGCCACATTTTAATACATGCCGGTCTTAGAGCATCAATGTCACAAGTATTTATCGTCAAAAGCAAGAAATATGAACACTGGTGATTTGAGCTTGTAGATACTGATATTCTTTGCTGCAGTCAGCATGTGGTCTCGGAGCTAATTAACACTGAACAAGCTGATCTGATACTGTATTTCTACTACAGTAATATGAGGTGATCTGTAGACTAGCCATAAAGAATACCATCATATCCTGCTATACAGGACATCACATTTGACATTGATGAAACAGTTACACTTTATAATAACTCTGAAGATTAAGGATTCATAACCTATTTATTAAAGTATTTCATTATATATATATATTTTTAAAGCATTTATAATTTATTAAGCATTTATAATGTATTATTCATGTAAGTTATTATAAAGTGAATACACGCGCCTCCACATTGTCTTCTGTTGACGAATATTTACATAAAGCAGAATCAACAATTCTGTCTGTACCACAGCTTTCAAATTATAACATGGAGGAGAAAGGTTTAAAACACCCACTACACAGTCTTCCACTCCACAATAAGAAGCAAGTGACCCTAGATTTTTTAATCAATAGGTTGAATAGGGTGTCGAATAGGGATTATATTTCAATCTTATTCTATTTTCCAGTGTGGACAATAAATATGAAAAGGGTAGCTATGTGAGGGAGGGAAAAGACAGGCTCAAACTAGCACCGCGGTCCTTGAAGATATGATTACAAAGACATCAAGCACCGAAACAAACCTGTTCATTGGGCAAATGGAACCAAACCAGTGCCCAATAACCCCAAAGAAATTAGTGGGGGTGAGCAATAAAAATTCAGACATGAGGGGGGCATCCTTTCAGTCACTGGAGCTGGGTTCACACGAATCATACACTGTGGTCTGTTCGCTTAGCCCATTGCAAGTGTACGAGACACTGAAGACCAGCTACTCTTGGCAGGCAGGACGAGATGCCTTTGAACCTTCACACTGGGCTGTTCCAAACAATCCACATCAAGAGGTTGAGAGAGTCCGACTGTTGCTGTCTGTCGACCAGGGGGTCTGCTAGCTCTACTGTGCCTTGGATGGTGCAGCAGCAGTAGGACCAGGAGGCTCCAGGGCAGGCCAGTGGCAGTCTATGAGGGCATCATACAGCTCCTCACTGTCCTCCATGTACTGCCTGTTGGCTGCCACCACATCCAGTACCACCATTGGGTCTGCAGGAGGCACACACACAAGGCACACAGTAAGATCGCACAGCACGAGAGCCATGAAGATCAGACAGACTGGACAGTTTGTAGGCTATACTCCAGGCCTGGGTTCAATACATTATGTCAAATTCTTAAGCTGCTTTTTTGTACAATGAAGATTGAGAAATGAAAGAAAACAGAGCACTCACACTCCAGCCCATCATCTTCAGTCTCCCCATAACCCTAAAACAAAGAGACAGGTCTTTACTCACAACATGGTACCGCTTATGTATATGTAAAGAGCGATAGAGTAGAGGGTGGGTGGGAGAACACACCTGGTTGCTATAGTCATAGTGGTTGTAGTTGTAACCTCCGTAGCTGCCTGTGTTCTGCTCATACCCCCAGTTGGAGTAGTAGTCAGGGTACTGTTGGTAGTACTGGCTGTTGTTGTACGAGTATGGCTGATTGTACCTGTTGTCTGAGTAACCACCTCTGTTTTACAGGAAAGAAAACCTTTATGAATAAACATAATATTTATTAAAAATCAATATGCTATTAATAATGAGTAATGAATGAAAAGCGTGGATTATTTGGGAACATACCAAACGAATGGAGTAAAAGTGTCTTCCTTCATCTACACACAACTACCTTCTCTACTGTATGAAAGGAGGCTCTGTTAGTCCCTGGACAAAGTAAGTTCAGTGGCATGCAGTACATACCTGCTCTCTCCTTGTCTTCCATACGTGGCACGGTTTAGTTTGAACCTCTTCGGCTGTAGAAAAGAGAGAGTGTTTTGTTCAGAATGGATTATTCCAGACGTTATTTATCTCTAATAAAGTTAATGGGTATATCAAGAGTTCACCATATGCCCTATACATATCCAATCCTCTCAGAGTGCCTGAGATAGGTGAAGGAGGTATGGGTCGATTCGAGATTGGAAATCAATGTGGAATCATTAAGTGGTGTGTGTGTGTGGTGGCCCTGTACCGGTGTGGCTCCAGGGAGAGGCTTCCCGTTGACTTTCCTTAGACACCTCTCAGCAGTGGCCTCGTCCGCCAGCTCAACAAAGCAATAGCCTGCCGCACCCCTACACAAAGTGAAGGACCAAAACATGTACGTGTCGTGTTTGTGCGATTTCTTCTGTTGTTGAATAGTGATAGTAATATACAGTGGCTACTAGACATTCCCAAAGACAAAAAGTATATCAGTCATAACCCTTCTATTGCAGTAGCCTAATGTTCTCCCTTCTTACCAGTTCATTTTGTTCCGGATGATTCTCACCCCCACCACAAGCTCTCCCATGGTGGCGAATGCACGAGAGATGAACTTCTCATCCATGTAAGGCTCTAGCTACAGGGGATGAGAGAAAAACACTAAGTTGAACAGAAAACCTCTACTCTAGCTAGCTACCTACACTCTGTAACTTAATGTAGCTAGCTAGCTACATTCAACTTAACATATTCTCAAACATTCAGGGTCACTGACTTGGTGTGGTCTTTATCACCTGGAAATGACAGGCTTCATGAGACTAGAGGCTCTTTAGGGCTTGTCAGTGAGCAAGAACTAGTTAACGTTGGCCAAATAATGAAAATGCCTGAGGGTGCATCTATTAGCTAACGAGCTAGTTTCTCGCATGGTGGTAGCACTGAGGGTTGGTAACACTAGCTATCCTAAAGTGGGAGTCACACAAGAGCTAGGATATGCTAATGCTAGTTTTCTATGCATGCAACGTTATTATAATAACATATCAGGACTTACATTACCCATCCATAAGCAACTCATTTTGTTTACAATTTCAGATCACCAACGTAAGTGCAGCTTCATAACACACGCTGCGACTGTTGCAAATCTACAGACTGCCATCTAGAGGATTTGTGGCTGGTGGTTGGGGGTGTGCTGTTCATTGTTGCATTATGGGATAGTAAAGTCCTCCACATTGCGTCACATTTCCTAAAACATATTGGTGCTTTTGGTGCGTTCAAGACAACTGGGAACTCGGAAAGAGCGGCAGTCATCTTCAAGTTGGAAAGTCGGAGTTCAAGCAAGGGGCCCGAGTTCCCGGCTTGGAATTCTGAGTTGGATGACCGTTCAAAACGATTTTTCTCAAGCGGAGCTCGTTCCCAGTTGTCTTGAACTTACTGAAGTCGGAAACCTCCAGTTGGTTTGAACGCGGCATAACTGCTGCGAACGAGTCATTGGAAAGGTCGTGCCAGACAGAAATGTAGCTTGTCCACATGACAAAAACGTGGGTCACTAAAACGTTTTAAAATATGATGTGATTACTTCAAGTATGTGCCTTTTGGATTCCGGGATTAGATTTTACTGTAGCATGATACCGTACGCGTTCTGTTGAATAACATCTGAATAATCAAGTAGCTGACGTTAACTTCTAGCTAAATTCACAGAATAACTAGCTAAACATGAGTCCTGTTGCTTCAAATCAAGAGACAGCTGCAACAGGACTTCCTGCTCCTGGTTCTTCGGGATCCCCTGGAAGTAGCACACCTTTCTCCATAACTGAATACATCCAGCAAGTCTACAGCCATGTCAAAATAGAGAATTTGGTTGCAGGACTCAGTGGAGGAGTCGTGTCAACACTGGTGCTTCACCCTCTTGACCTAGTCAAAATCAGGTTTGCAGGTAACGTATGTCAATGTGTGGTTCTAAAACTCTTAGCTACAAGTTGTTTATTTGTCCGGACTAAAAAGGATTTGCAGCAGCTAGCTAACTTCTACATTTGACAGGTGTAAGATTGGGAACCTGCAAATGATGCAATCAGCACATGGTAATAACATAGGAGTAGCTAGCTACCTGGCTATAACTTGCATGGACAGTTGATGTTCTGTTGACTCTGACAGTGTATATTTTCCCCTGCCTTGTATTTTCTTTGCAGTGAGTGATGGACTGGACTTGAGACCAAAATATAATGGCATTATCCATTGTTTGAAAAATGTGTGGCAGCAGGAGGGGGTTCGTGGACTCTACCAAGGAGTCACCCCAAACATCTGGGGTGCTGGGGCATCATGGGGACTCTACTTTTTCTTGTATGTATAACCAGAAGAAGTAAAACTGGTCTACTTTCTCTGGGATAATAACTTTACAATATTACGCTAGATGACATGACAGCATGCATGCATCAGCTGACATTTATTTTTTATTTTAGTAGTCAATCCCAGGTTGTTGTTTTTTTACTTCAAGGCGACAATATTGTAGAATAATAGTGAAGACATCAAAACTATGAAATAACACCCATGAAATCATGCAGTAACCTAAAAAGTGTTAAACAAATCAAAATATATTTTATATTTGAGATGCTTCAAAGTAGCCACCCTTTGCCTTGATGACAGCTTTGCACACTTTTGTCATTCTCTCAACCACCTTCATGAGGTAGTCACCTGGAATGCATTTCAATTAACAAGTGTGCCGTGTTAAAAGTTAAGTTGTGAAATTTCTTTCCTTAATGTGTTTGAGCCAATCAGTTGTGTTGTGACAAGGTAGGGGTGGTATACAGAAGATAGCCCTATTTGGTAAAAGACCAAGTCCATATTATGCATATTATGGCAAGAACAGCTCAAATAAACAAAGAGAAATGACAGTCCATCATTACTTTAAGACATGAAGGTCAGGGAATCCTGATAATGTCAAGAACTTTGAAAGTTTTTTCAAGTGCAGTCACAAAAACCATCAAGTGCTATGATGAAACCCAGAATTACCTCTGCTGCAGAGGATAAGTTAATTAGCGTTAACTGCACCTCAGATTGCAACCCAAATAAGTGCTTCACAGAGTTCAAGTAACAGACACATCTCAACATCAACTGTTCAGAGGAGACTGTGAATCAGACCTTCATGGTCAAATTGCTGCAAAGAAACCACTACTAAACCACTACTAAAGTGGAACCACTACTTCAAGGTCTCAAAGCGAGTGACGTCACCGATTGAAACGCTATTAGCGCGCACCACCGCTAACTAGCTAGCCATTTCACATCGGTTACACTGGTTGAGAGAATGCCAAAAGTGTGCAAAGCACATGGCAAAGGTGGCTAATTTGAAGAATCACAAAGATAAAATATATTTTGATTTGTTCAACACTTTTTTTTGGTTACTACAGTACATGATTCCATATGTGTTATTTCAACATATGTGTTATTTCATTCCATATGTGTTATTTCACTAAAGGACACCAATAAGAAGAAGAGACTTGCTTTGGCCAAGAAACACAAGCAATGGACATTAGACCGGTGGAAATCTGTCCTTTGGTCTGATGAGTCCAAATTTTAGATTTTTGGTTCCAACCGCCGTGTCTTTGTGAGACGCAGAGTAGGTGAACGGATGATCTCCGCATGTGGTTCCCACCGTGATTCATGGAGGAGAGGTGTTATGGTGTGGGGGTGCTTTGCTGGTGACACTGTGATTTATTTAGAATTCAAGGCACAATTAACCAGCATGGCTACCACAGCATTCTGCAGCGATATGCCATCCCATCTGGTTTGCGCTTAGTGGGACAATTATTTGTTTTTCAACAGGACAAGGACCCCAAACACACCTCCAGGCTGTTTAAGGGCTATTTGACCGAGAAGGAGAGTGATGGAGTCCTGCATCAGATGACCTGGCCTTCACAATCACCCGACCTCAACCCAATTGAGATTGTTTGGGATGAGTTGGACCGCAGAGTTAACAGCTAACAAGTGCTCAGCATATGTTTGAACTCCTTCAAGACTGTTGGAAAAGCATTCCTCATGAAGCTGGTGTAACAGTATAACTTTACATCCATCCCCTCGCCCCGACCCGGGCGCGAACCAGGGACCCTCTGCACACATCAACAACAGTCACCCACGAAGCATCGTTACCCATCGCTCCACAAAAGCCGCGGCCCTTGCATAGCAAGGGGAACCACTACTTCAAGGTCTCAAAGCGAGTGACGTCACCGATTGAAACGCTATTAGTGCGCACCACCGCTAACTAGCTAGCCATTTCACATCGGTTACACTGGTTGAGAGAATGCCAAAAGTGTGCAAAGCACACGGCAAAGGTGGCTAATTTGAAGAATCTCAAAGATAAAATATATTTTGATTTGTTCAACACTTTTTTTTGATTACTACAGTACATGATTCCATATGTGTTATTTCATAGTTTTGATGTATTCACTATTATTCTACAATTTATAAAATAGTAAAAATAAATAAAAACCCTAAAATTAGTAGGTGTGTCCAAACCTTTGACTGGTACTGTATATATTTTTAATAATACCATATTTGAGTACTAACAGTCAAATAATAGCTAGACAGTCAGGGAGAATCTATTATTATTATTTTTTTATATCGCATTCAGGGCACATGTCTATTGATTCTGTTATAAGTGAGTAGGTGTGTCCAAAATTTTGACTTGTATTGTGTATATATAGCATGCTTTCTATCTGGTTTTGGTTCTTTAAGTTGACACTGAAACAGTTTTTCTGTCCTGAAAATGACCACGGCCTGCCTAAGAATTTCCTTTACAGAAAAAAACCTGTAATTAGCTCCAATGACTGTAATTTCCTCCATATTAAAGTGGTAGTTTGAGACTTCCCCAGAGTCGGTTGAACAGGAACAGCTAGCATGCTAACGGTTCGTGTAGACTTCAAGTCATTACGCTAATTCTAGTTGGCATTGGCTTGTGAAACTACCTCTAACTTCCTTCATACTGGACACAGAGACATAAAAATGGTATACACAATGGTATTCTGTTGCAGTTAGCGATATTCATAATATAATTATTTTTCACATGATGGCGGATATCCTGTAGCCCAGTTTGAAACCCTCTGATCTATCCAATCAAATATGAACTCATAACTTAACATGACTGTTGACAATAGCACTTTTAAATAGCAATGGTAGCTTCGGGATTTGTCTATTGAAGTGTCCAATTAATTTTCTGTTCTGTTTGTTTTAACTTACCCCACAGTTACAATGCCATCAAGGCGTACACTAAGGAAGGCCGTCATTCTGAACTGAGTGCCACAGAACACCTGCTGTCAGCCACCCAAGCAGGTTAGTACTGCCTCTGTCTAGACCCCAGGGACACACACACTGATGGTGGCGTGAGGTCAATACAATGTCTATAACCACAACTTCGAAGGTCAACACTGTTTGATCTATCCCCATAGGACCAGTGTGGGTGGGTCCATGCTTTCATTCCAATCAAACAGTTACCGTTACACACCTAAATAAACATATCATAGTCTGCTCCACTAGTCCAGACTTTGATTAGTTGAATCAGGTGTGTGACTGACTGGTTGGAACAAAATATTTGACTCTGACTAAGGAAAAAGTACATATGTATATAGTTACTGGTCAATTTGCTGACATTTTATCATTTTTCTGGCTATATACAGTCATGTGATTTACCCTAATCATGTTAGAGAGTTCAGTGGAATAAACTAATCCAACTGCACTCACTGACAGACAATGGTAAAGGGAAGAAAGACACTGACTGCCCTGTATCATGTTCTACCAACCTCAAGTGATTTTAATTCAACATAATGAGATAGGGATGTCTTCACCAGCTCCATGCTTCACAGGCTCCATGTAGTGTAGTGTAGAGCTTGTAGTTTGGTTTAATTCATGTTGTGTGTGTGTGTGTGTGTGTGTGTGTGTGTGTGTGTGTGTGTGTGTGTGTGTGTGTGTGTGTGTGTGTGTGTGTGTGTGTGTGTGTGTGTGTTAGCTCAGAAACTCACCTCTGTTTCCTCCGTCTCCAGGTGTATTGACTCTCACCCTAACCAACCCTATCTGGGTGACTAAGACTCGCCTGGTGCTGCAGTATAACGCTGATCCCACCAGGAAACAGTATAAAGGGATGATAGATGCACTGGTGAAGATCTACCGGCATGAGGGGATACCTGGACTGTACAGGGTGAGGCTCAGTATAACCCAGGTTTTGTCATCAGTATGTATGATGGCTGTATCCTGAATAGAGGCTATTAGGACTCTTGTCTGCTTAGAAGTCAAGTCCAGGTCCAGTGAATGTGCAGGACATGTGAATGGTGTCACATGTAAACATGTTTTCTCCTTATGATCCCTCACAGCCTAAAATTAGGCATTGTACC
This sequence comes from Salvelinus namaycush, assembly GCF_016432855.1. Taxonomy (NCBI): domain Eukaryota; kingdom Metazoa; phylum Chordata; class Actinopteri; order Salmoniformes; family Salmonidae; genus Salvelinus; species Salvelinus namaycush. Next base: position 22,373,978 of record NC_052343.1, read on the forward strand.
ATAAAACTTCAATTAAACGCTGAGTCTCAAATAGCTGTCCTTTTTAATAGCCGGGCATCGGCAAACATTTCAGCAAGTAAAAGCCTGTTTCAAATAAACACTGTCAAATAAACACTGTAAACACTGTTCCAAATAAACACACAAATGAATTGTTTACGAGGTTACCATGGACAAAGCTCTGATATTCCCACAATCAACATTTTTTATTTAATTCTGTCATTGTTGCTAGCCATGGCGCCACCAAAAAGAAAACACGAGATGAAATGGAGCTCTCCATGGAGCTGATGGGTGAAATTGGGGTATGATTTGGCAGCCTTGTCTTTGCAAGTCTGATCTACAATGGATTTGTTATTATAATGTTTATACTGGTCACAATAAACAGTGTGGTAGTCTTTTCAACTTTTCATTGTGCAAAAGTTGTGTGCATTAACGAAATAGCCGCCTGGCTCAAATAGAAGCCTGTCTCTAATAGAAGCCTGTCTCTAATAAGCACAGATTGTGTTCAGTGATTGAAGAAAATAAACGCCCCTGCTATTAAAGATGCACTATGCAGAAATTGCTCCACCATTTCCTGGTTGCTCAAATTCGAATAGTTAGCCTCATTTCATTTTACAAGCAAGTATAGTGTAGTGTAGAGAATCATTCTACCATCTAACCCGCTGTGAAATAGCTTTTCCATACCCAAACATTGTTTTTTCAGATGTTTGAGCTGGTGTTCAAAACCGAAAGTAAAATAGGCAAAAACAAAATTTAAGAACCAGAATCATAGAAATAGCCACATAGAACAGATCTACCACTTCTTAGACTTTCTTTCAATGAGTGACATATCTATAGTTCACATTTCTAAGTTTTACGTATGTACTGTAGTTGCATAAGATTTGAATGCATGTTTTATAGACTACCACTAGGGGGCAGTACCTCCATTTTTCATTTGAGCAATTTAGCACACTCTTATCCAGAGGGATATACATTTAGTGCATTCATCTTAATTAAGATAGCTAGGTGAGACAACCACATTTCACAGTCATTGGTGGAAAAAGTACCAAATTGTCATACTTCAGTAAAAGTAAAGATACATTAATAGGAAACGACTCAAGTAAAAGTGAAAGTCACCCATTAAAATACTACTTGAGTAAAATTCTAAGTATCTGGTTTTAAATATACTTAAGTATCAAAGTAAATGTAATTGCTAAAATATACTTAAGTATCAAAAGTAAAAGTATAAATTATTTCAAATTCCTTATATTAAGCAAACCAGGCGGCACCAAACCAGTACAGATACCTAAAAAAACTACTTAAGTTGTACTTTAAAGTATTTTTACTTAACTACTTTACACAGCTGTTCACAGTCATAGTAATAAGTACATTTTTTCCTCAATAAAGTAGTTATCAGCAAAGTCAGTGTTAGTAGGAGTAGATCATGCACATGGCAGGGCTGATCAATGACAGTCCTCTAGGGCTAAAACACTTCTGGTTGTCATCTTCTCCTAATAAGGGACTAATTCAGACCTGGGAGACCAGTTGAGTGCAATTAACTACCAGGTAGAAACAAAAACAAGTGTTTCGGACCTCCAGGACCGGAATTGAACAGCCTGGGTAGTCGATAGGATAAATTGTCTTTCAAGATATTAGTGTTTTTATATCAGCTATAAGTATTTTTCAATATTATAAATACCATGATCATATCAATTGGATTTGGAAGTTAGTATATAACATTTCATTTAAAAGTTTATTTGTCAGGTACAGATAATGACCCCAGTGTTTAATCCTCCAGGGGTATGTTCCTGGTTTGTTTGGCACATCACACGGGGCATTGCAGTTCATGGCCTATGAGGAGCTGAAGAGAGACTACAACAAATACAAGAAAATGCCTTCAGAAGCTAAACTGGTGAGTGCAGACTGCAGAGTGAGGAAACATTAAGACTTCTATAACCACACCTACTTTTAATGACTCAACTATATGGGGAATAAACCTTTAAAGTACTTATAAAGAAAACCCACATACATCTAAGTGTTGCAGGATTTCTGGAAGAATTACCGTAATGCTTATTAAAGAAGTGACTCTAAGGCATCATTCCTCCAACCTCTCTCTCTCTCCCACTCTCTCTCCGTCTAACCAGAATGCATTGGAATACATCACAATGGCAGCTCTATCCAAAATATTTGCTGTGGCTACCACATACCCTTACCAGGTGGTGCGGGCTCGCCTGCAGGACCAGCATAATAAGTACAATGGAGTCCTGGATGTGGTCAGGAGGACATGGAGGTAGGCCAAGACCACACTGTTGGTTTACTGTACATACAGGGAAAACAGCTAGTTTTAGGTTAACTAGCCAAAACTTGGTATAATTGACTATTAAGTGGGCATATAACCATGTTCATGGGATTTGGTAACATAACAGTGTGAAGCAACTAAGATCTGCAGCTTCAAACTCTTAACTCGACAGAGAGCCACAAGAAAGCTTGCTAACGCCCATACCAATGCTGCCATTTCAGTCAGTTTTTTTCTCCCACATAGTGACTACTGTGTTTCTTTTGGCCCCTCCTCCACAGGAATGAGGGAGCTGTAGGGTTCTATAAAGGCATGGTGCCCAACCTGATCCGTGTCACCCCAGCATGCTGTATCACCTTCGTGGTCTATGAGAACATGTCTCGCTTCCTGATGGGCCAGAAGTGAGGAGGACTAAGGAGACAGCCATGGAAGGACCACAAATAGGAAGGGACTCAGACAGTGTATGTGGTGCTAGATAAGATAAGCCATGAACTGAAGTCTCCAGAACTGTCACAGCAGGTAACTGGACAACTGGAGCGGACATATCACCTGGATACACTTCTGGCAGCCGAGTCAAAACAACCATAAAGTAACTCCTAAAGCATGTGGTGGAATTAGATCTTATTACCACTATGATAAACCAGGACTCGCGTCTATCGTATGCAATTGAGGTTTGGCATTCTCAGAGACATGATGTTGACAATGCTGGTAATTAAAGACTGGTCTCTCTGTCTCTTGGATGCATCACAGAAGAACAGACCTCACTGGAGGTACTGTACAGGATGTGGGTGTGAAACATCAAAGAAAAAATCAACCATTCTTTCAATGCTGCTGGCTGTGGTGTGTGTGTGTTAAAGAGCATACCTGCTATTTTCAGGGTACTAATGTACCCCCAATTTGTTTTAATTTAACTTATTGGCATCATACTGTAGTGCATGTAAACCTTCATGTTGATTATGTCATAGGAAATGATCACAGAAGACTGATTGCACTGTTCAACATCTTTGAAATATTGTTAATTTCAGAAGTCTTCATCTGAAATATCAGTGTTGAATTGGCATTAGTCAATTTCTTTCAGGTAAAATATTCTATTCAAGTTTCAACCTTTGTTGCTTTTGTATTTGTTAGCTTTTTTTTGTTTCAGATTACATTTTACAGCTGTTCTGTGTTCACGTGTCATTTGGAAAAAGGGATCAGCACATGCATTTCTTTATGATTTCACCTGGTGTTATGATTTTTATGAATAATGACTAAATGATGTATACATTTAACGTAGAACTATAACTAACAGAATTCTACCCTGTCATTGTATGATTGTATGAAATTTATTAAAATCATAAATCTATAAATCTGATGTGTGTAGTTTTAGTCAGAATTAGAACAAGGACTTTTTGTTACTTTTTAGTATGTAAGCAGGGTGCAAGTGTGAAACAAATGATAAGAGGAGCTATCGACAGACAAGCTGTACTATTGTGTTCCTTACAGGACATTCTGTCCCCACCCAGGGAGGGGAGAGACCTTGGGCTTGAAGTAGATTGTATAACAGGTGGCAGACAATGTATGAGAAGGAGAAGACTTGTGAACTATATTGTCATTGTCTTAGAGGAGGAGGGACAGTTATGACGAAATGAGAGGTATATAAACCAATGTACATGTAAGGATGGGCAGAGCTCTCGTAAATAAACATGCTGGCTATGGTAGACTGGCCTCTGTCTGTTTCATTTTAATAAGAACCTTACAAATTCTTAGTAACAGACAGAGTATGTTAATTGAAGTTCAGTTTATGAACATTGAGAACAAAATTCTCGTAACACTTGCCCATGATGTATTTATCAGAGTTATTGACGTCACAATAAGCCAGATTTGAGTAATTTACATTGTGGTGCTGAAACTTGAAGCAGAAGCCGCGGCACAATTGGAAATGGATAGCTCATGGTGCTGAAAGTAGGCAAATTCGAGTAGGCACAGTCTTCATTTTAGACTTTACTGACAACAAGAGGGCTTTGTGTTGGAGCATATTTATTCCTATTTAAGAAATAAGAGATAGGTCTACCTGTTTGACAGACGAAATTAGGCTGTAGGCTGCTATATCCATAGATTTGTCTGTCGTAAATAAACATGCTGACTATGGTAGACTGGCCTCTGTCTGTTTCATTTTAATAAGAACCTTACAAATTCTTAGTAACAGACAGAGTATGTTAATTGAAGTTCAGTTTATGAACATTGAGAACAAAATTCTCATAACACTTGGTCATACAAATGTCACGTCCTGACCTTCGAGAGCCTTTTTATTTCTCTATTTGGTTAGGTCAGGGTGTGATTTGGGTGGGCATTCTAGTTTTTCTATTTCTTTGTTGGCCGGGTATGGTTCCCAATCAGGCAGCTGTCTATCGTTGTCTCTGACTGGGGATCATACTTAGACAGCCTTTTTCCCACCTTTAGTTTGTGGGATCTTGATTTTGTATAGTTGCTGTGTAGCCTGTAGAACTTTACGTTCGTTTTGTATTTTGTTGTTTTTCAGTGTTCATTTTAATAAAAGTAAGATGTTCGCCACCTTTGATCGATCCCAGTCCTTGTGGTAAAAAGTATGTGGGTAAAACAAAGCGCAAATTAAAAGTACATATCTCAGAGCATCGTAGCACCATTAGGTGCAAAAACTTGACTTACCCAGTTGCGGCCCACTTTTTGGAGGCAGGCCACTCGATTTCGTCTCTGCGTTATATTGGCATCGAACATGTCACCCTCCCTAGGAGAGGGGGTGACCTTGATAATTTATTGTTAAAACGAGAGGCTGTCTGGATCTTTAACTTAAAGACCCTTGCTCACTTCGGTCTCAACGTAGACTTTGATCTGAAGCCATTCTTGTGACTATTGTGACTTTGCCATTGTAATTGTTTGTGGGCTTGTGTAGTCTAAAATGAATCTATGATCGTATGCTATCCATTTGTTTTTTGTATGCTGTTCTTTGTATGTCATTTTAATATTTGAGAATTAACCAATGATATTAGGCCACTCTTGGCCATGATTACAGACACCTGTGTGTCTTTTGACACTATATAAACGAGTCATTCCGCAGTGTTTGTGATTATACCCTGATGAAGACAGCTTGGCTGTCGAAACGTTGGTAATTACATTTTTGCATCTGAGCTCCTAGAGTGTGCGGCTCTCCTTTATTTTCAAGTCGCCTACCACGCTGCACCTTGGTCTCCTCATTCAAACGACGAGCATAACAACAAAGCAATTTTCAAAGAATGTTCTTCTCTGATAGGAAAACATTTGGTAGATTTTCTTTAGCTTCAGATTAAATTTAACAGCTATGCTGTGTTCACTTGTCACTTGAAAAAACTATGTCTAAATGCATTTAAATGCATCTAAATCTAAATGCATTTCTTTATGAATTCACAAATGTTAAAAAAATATATATATTCTCTGATAGGAAAACATGTTATAGTGTAATGAGTAACACAATGCTTGATTCATACAAAATATTACTTTATTGACAGTAATTCATTTAAAAATGTACGACTTCAACAGATTACAAGCGCAGCCAAAATCTTGCCTTATTAAACAGGAATGGGACTAATGAGGAATAAATCTAATTTCAGGTGGCCAATAAACTAGACCCTACCTATGTGCTGTAGTACAAAACATTCAAGTGAACATCAGTGATCCTGTAGTAGGCTTTAGCCACAACTGAAGTTGTCTGATTGGCCAGAGGACATTGTCAAAGACTAGGAACACATCCAGAAACTAAACTGATATGTAGTCAAAGGCTTCAGAAGGACTGTTAGGGGTTCTTTCTCTATGGGGCCTGGTCCCATCACTTAATAAAGACGGCCTCATTTGGGCAGCTCCTCTATGAAGACCCTGGATACGGAGTTCCACCCTGTAGATGCGTCTCCTCTGGGGTAGTCAGCACAGGTCCCCACCCAGATAGCCACGTCCACCAGGCCTGCCCGGATCCCCTCACACAACCCTTCAACTGGGACAAGACGAGAGGAATACACAGGTCATAGATCCTCTCACACAACCCTTCAACTGGGACAAGACAAGAGGAATACACAGGTCATAGATCCTCTCACACAACCCTTCAACTGGGACAAGACAAGAGGAATACACAGGTCATAGATCCCCTCACACAACCCTTCAACTGGGACAAGACAAGAGGAATACACAGGTCATAGATCCTCTCACACAACCCTTCAACTGGGACAAGACAAGAGGAATACACAGGTCATAGATCCTCTCACACAACCCTTCAACTGGGACAAGACAAGAGGAATACACAGGTCATAGATCCTCTCACACAACCCTTCAACTGGGACAAGACAAGAGGAATACACAGGTCATAGATCCTCTCACACAAACCCTCAACTGGGACAAGACAAGAGGAATACACAGGTCATAGATCCCCTCACAAAACCCTTAGACTGGGACAAGACAAGAGAAGTTACTCTAAATTCAGGTAAAGTGTCACTGAGAGAAAAACTAAAGTAATTGAGGTTTATTTTCAAGACAACTTCCTGAGTTACATTGAACACCCACACTGCCGTATGTGTGCCAAGACGAGGGCTGTTAATTGCTTTGTTTTGGTCTTGCTACACTGGTGAACTTGGCAGCTAAAGAAGAAAAACTATGGAGTAGGCATCCGTATGCCAAATGTCTTGCTTCACAGTGGAATTTAAACAGTAATAGTAGAGATATTATTAATATTTTAAGGCTACAATAAATTTCACATTTGAGATATATAAGCAAAATACCACCACAAACAAATAGCTACCCCTAGCTACACTATCTCAGTTTAGCTCCGTTCCACTTACCGGATGAGCTATACATGTTGGTGGTATAATCTGTAACCAGATGAGGTTCTGTATATAGTGAGTGTAAGGTTGATTACCAGATGAGGTTCTGTGTATAGTGAGTATAAGGTTGATTACCAGATGAGGTTCTGTGTATGTTGATGGTGGAGTTGAGCTCAGGGCTGCCTTGGTCGAGGTAGATGATGAACTCGATGGGCAGAGGTCCTGTACACTCAGCTCCATTGAAGGTGAAGTACCAACGCTGGCAGCAGGCTGTCTTACACTTCAGCCTCAGGGAGCCGCTGAAGAGCACACGCAGGGCACTGTCTGACCGCAGCTTGGTGAATGTACAGTCCTACAGGGAGACACGAGAGGCGGAGAGGAAATCCTAACACTAGCATCCAATGATAGCATCTTCAATGTTTTATGTTTTGTATTCATGTCTCGTTTCAATTCAGTGTGAATAATAGAATGTTGTTACTAGTAATTACACTGTTAGTACACAGGCTTAAGAGCAAATGAAAATAACATGTTAACAAATGTTTTTCTCTAAACAAACACAATCAACATTATTATGGATGATCAATATAGTAATAATGCTGATGTAACTATATTACTCCGTGCCCCAGATCCTGTCTAATGAGCATTGCCTGCTACTTACAGCTATCTTGCCCAGGTCGATCCCATAGTTGAGTGAGTTCCAGGCACACTGCTTGTAGTTGGGTTTCCAGGGCTCCTCAAACACCTCACTCACACACTCTCCTTTCTCCCCCTTGATGCCATCGCGCCCCGGGATGCCAGGGGTCCCAGGGATGCCATTGGTGCCAGGGTTACCCTCCCTTCCAGGGGTGCCAGCCGGACCCTGGGGGCAGCTGTTGTACTGGAGAATGAGAGAGGGAGTGAGAGAGGAAGAGGTGGAGGGAGAGAGAGAGAGAGACACTGTTATAATGGGGAACAAGAAGGAGAGACAGACTGTTCTAATAACCACACTAATAACACACCACCTAGAGTTAAGAAATACCAGGTTGTCATCTAAGCATCATATGAACTACATCAAATGTATGTGCCCACATTCATGACAATGAACATCTAGACCTGTAATGGATAATGGTGGACACAGACGTCAGTTCAATGTCTAGTTTTGATGTACAGTTGATTGAGTTGTCAACTAACGTGAATTCAACCTGAAATCAACAGAAATGTGAACCTTGTCATGGATTTAGGTTAAAGGTTGGGTGAAAAAATTCCTTTACGTTGATGACTTTTTGCAAATCCAATCAGTTTTCCACGTTGATTCAACTTCATCACATTGATTTTTGTTTGTTTAAATGATGTGGAAGCAACATTGATTCAACCAGTTTGTGTCCAGGGGGACTTGACTCCCAATCACAAAAGTGCAAAAGAAGATGTCAAATGTCTGAGCCATTTGTGACCAAATTAAGTGAGTGATAGAGTGAATGAATCAGGAATTCAGAGTGTAAATCTGTGTTCCTGTGTTTGTGGTCAGTCGGTGACTTGAGACAGACAGACCAGCATGATTCAATGTCCAGTTCTGTTTTGTTTAAACAGATGCTCCCTCTTACTCACAGTGACTCAAAGACATACAGACAGGCTGGCTGGCCAAAGTAACCATACCACACACACACACAGAGAAACCATGCTTCTCTAACACGACTGTTTATCGCAAGACTCTCATACTTAGATATACTTGGTGAATCTGCAACTGAGTAGATGTAAATGGGGGGAAATCAGGAATAATTTTTCTGTGCTGTTGTCTGATGTACTAGGCCTAGAGTCCAGTATTTAACATTCAAACTTGTGATACTCTTAGTTAAGCACATTGTATCAGAATAAATAATGTAGCATTGTTCTCAGATCAAGAACATTCACTTAAAGGATATAAAAGGACATAGGAAAAAGTTAGCCAGTGCTCAATGGAGTCATTAGTAACCGTTGAGAATCGTCTAGGAATTAGTCATGCAGCTGTGCTGTGCTAGGTTGTGCTGTGCTGTGCAAAGACTGAGTCTTCTATAACAAAAAAGAAACCAAAGACAAAGTCAGCTTATATTACAGTGAACTGGTTATTTCAAGAACTTGTTCTAACTTGAGCTGATATTGTTCATATTACTTTTAGACAATGAGCATTTCAGGAATGCAAAAATCAAATATAAAATGGGGTAGGCTATGGAATTACATGCCATATTTAAATTCCAGCTGTCAAGACACAAATGGTATACTGAGCAATATACCAGGCCTGAAGAGACCTGGGCCAGGTTTCCCAAAAGCATCTTAAGACTAAGTTCATTGTTAGAACCTTCGTAGGAGTATCGTTATATCTCCGAGCTGTTTCCCAAAACCATCGTTATTAACGTTGCACTTGAAAACACTCGAAATCTTGCCCTCCCACGTCACTTTATACACAGAAGATCTCTGCTAAACATAGAATCACATCTGTCTCTGTGACCATGAAAACTTCAGAACAAAGTTGACTAGAAATTCAAAGCTGCCAATGTCCTTGCAATTGATACAAACTAGCGACCTATAAAAATATGTTTCAAATGAGAGATGGCCGAATTAAAATATAAACAGTAAGCTATAGGCCTATTTCAATCATATTGAAATACATTTCATGTTCAATAAATTTAGTTATATTTTGCTGTCTTTAATTTGTCTCAACATATTTTATGATGTGTAGCCTAACATGTGCACAATGATCTGCCAAATCAGTGATTTAGTGCAATTCTATCATTAGAATAATACCACTCAATATTTCCAGCCATCTGTGATAATATCGTTCTGCCACTGAACAAGGAAGTTAACCCACTGTTCCTAGGCCGTCATTGTAAATAAGAATGTGTTCTTAACTGACTTGCCCAGTTAAATAAAGGTAAAATAAAAAATAAATAAATACAAATATCTCTCTAGGTCTAGGAGCTGATCCGTCGTCAGTATTGTGAAATAAGTATAATGTTAAAGAAAGATTTTGATGGAGAAAGCTGATCCAAGAGCAGCACTCGCTTTCTTTCGATCCTAACAGTATCAACACATGCTCCAACGATACACAGCGACAATTCTCTCTGCATGGTGTTTAGGAAAACGCCTGATATATCTTCGGCTTTTGTAGGAAAGATGCATCGTTAAAACACTCGCAAGCCTACATTCCATCGCTATTGGAAAACCGGACACGGGTCTGTTTTTGCCATTAAGTGACTATGGTGGAGCCACCTAGGGGGTCTGCTCTGACTGGGGGAGTGATGTGTCTGGGTCCCGCAGCTTACCAAACAAAGTACCAGGGTCATGCTGTTGAAATGACAGATTGTGACTTTAAGATAAACCAAGTATTCTCCTATAAAAGCACTTGAGCACATGCATGGGATTTGGGATGCATAATACAGTAGCCTATAAGTGACAATATGTAAATGCCTCTGTGACTATAAATATATTTGAATGTGGTTATTATCCTTTATTAATATATGCCATTTAGCAGACACTTTTATCCATACATTACTTGTGGGTGGTCCCGGGACTCCAACCCACAATCCTGGCATTGCAAGCGCCATTCTCTATCAACTGAGCCAAACAGGACTGGATCCAATATCATTATAAGACCACCGTTGAGGGAATGTCTCAGACGTTTATTAGGGTTTGATTTGTTTCTGGAGAGAATTCAAAAGCCATGAAAGGCACCTCTGTTCCGCTCAGCTACACAGCTGACTTTCCTATTAACTAATCCGAAACGTGCTGAACAAACTGCAGTAGCCCACTGTATAATATAAAGTGTTTATACTTTACACACACAAACATACTTCTGCTGTGATAATAGAGAAAGTGACTGTTATTGTAACTGTGGACTAACATTGAGAAATCCCCAACACACCATACGTTAAGTTTGGACTCAATTAGGTTTTACACAGATCCAAACTTTTCAAACGAGCTGGACAAAAAGAAGACCCAACATAGAGAAAAAAGTGACGTCTCAGCAAACCGTGTGCAGACTTCAAACCAGGGTGAGAGCATGCTGCTACAGACATACAGAATACACAGTAACGTTACAGTGGCAATAAAAAAACGATATGCTCTGGAAAGGATGAGATTATTACCATGTTGTTCAAATAAGAGGTTCTTGAATCGGATTCAGCAGAGATTCTGGTGCAGTTTGGTTTGTCTGCATCGTTTCCAGTACACTAGACAGATAATAACAAGATGATGTTCATCAAATCACATTACTCAGTTATTACCATGCAGTCCTTTACTGCTGGTCAGATGTATGCACTAGGACTACACCAAAGCAAACACCCACTAGTTTACAGTAGGCTAAACCTACTGGGCAAAAACTGGTTGAAACAACGTCGTTTCCACGTAATTCCAATGTGACGAGTTGAATCAACGTGAAAAACTAATTGAATTTGCAAAAAGTCATCAACATAATGACATTTCGTCTTTTTTTCACCCAATGTTTAACCTAAATCCAATGACATGGTGACATGTTTTGTTGAATTCACGTTAGTTGACAACTCAACCAAATGTAAATCAAAACTAGAAGTTGAGCTGACGTCTGTGCCCAGTGAACAAACAATGAACCAGCCAGACCCCTCATGACTTCTGTCTGGGTCTTTGTTATTCTTCTGCATGCTGGACCTTTGCCAACTTCTTGTTTGCATCAATTATGCCCAATATGCCATATAATATTGAAAGAACATTAGCGAGTGGCCACTGGTCAACGTGGCACCAATCATCCATAGCCCACTCAAAATTATGGTACTGTAGATATAGAACTGAAAATCACTAAAAAATAAAATATGTTTGAAAAAAAACGTTTGATATTTTAAAGGATGAAATAATGAAAGAAAATTGCAAAAATTAAAGGCTTAAACTTTGGTTAAATGAATCGGGATGAGATTCTGTAGTTTTCGGGACTTTGAGGGCTGTGCAGCTTTAACCCAAAATAGTTTATTTGAGATGTTTTTTTACCTTTTCGTATTCAACATCCTTCCTGTCAAGTGCCTTTCTCAATTTCTCTGCTCCGTGGAAAGGTAGAATCACGCAGGTGAGGAGCAGCAGACGAGTTAGAGCTGATACCATCTTTTATTTTCCCAAAAGATCGAGAGAGACCACAGCACTTCCCTGCTGCTCTGCTGCGCCGTATTTCAAGTGAGTGGGGGTGAGGGAAGTTTAGAGCGCGCCTATGCTCTGCCTATAAATGTGTTCTCACATAGCGTATGATTTATGAGTTTTTGCCACTAAAGTTTGTCAAATGTCTGGACCTACTCAGAAGTTGTCATGGGCGGGAAATAAAATGTTATTTGAAAATATAAATTATCTTAATGTGAGCCTACTGCGTGTCAATTGGTCTGGAAGTGGAACATGTGTTAACCACATGGTCACTTGTTCAAGACCCGTTTAGGCTATTTGTTCCCCCTCAATTGCTTCACAACAAACGGCTCCAGCGAATTTTGAACTTTTACTGTTGAAAAGCGATATCTCAAGTATAAATAACGTAAAGTGCACACACTAAAGGGAGATTATTTTGTTGTTGCTGAGCAAAAGAGTGCTTTTTACTCACAACTGCAAACTTCAAGGAGTTGGTGTGATGGGAATCGGTGATGTCATCGGCCTCCCACCTTGCTTGAGGAATAATAGAGGAGCAATAAAGAACAAAAGAGGAAATGTCTTCAGCGTTAGAGATTGAATAGAGCCCAACATCTTGATTATGCTTCAGCTTGTTTACAGTTGTTGTGGGCTGCCCGGTGCCCCACCACTAATAACAGATTGGGAAAATGGAACTATGTAATTTCTCATATATTGTAGACCCACATCAATGTATAGAATCAGTTATATGTGGGTATTCTAGTCTGTTATTTCATGAAATTGGGAAGAACTCAATGGCATACTCCTTGTGTCCGCTCGCCTCACCTCATTGGGGACACTGCCCTGTGTAGGGTGCCGTCTTTCGGATGGGACGTTAAAACGGGTGCCCTGACTCTCTGTGGTCACTAAAGATCCCATGGCACCTATCGTAAGAGTAGAGGTGTTAACCCCGGTGGTTAAATACCCAATCTGTCCCTCATACCATCACGGTCACCTAATCAGCCCCAGCTTACAATTGGCTCATTCATCCCCCTCCTCTCCCCTGTAACTATTCCCCAGGTCGTTGCTGTAAATGAGATTGTGTTCTCAGTCAATTTACCAGGTAAAATAAAAATAAATATTCTCAAACCCATTGGATGAGAAAGGCAGAGCTCCCTCCCCTCTGATCTTCTCCTCCAATGGGTTTTGAGAAGGAGGCGTATTTAATTGAGATCTTTAAGTATTTTTCCTGTAGACTAGCTGATGATGATTATGTTGATGACTACAAACAATTATAGGTTATGTCTATTGGTGCTTTCAAGACAACTGGAACCCAGAAAAGAACGAGGTCAAATCATGATGTCAGTTATTTTCAGGTCGCAAAGTCTGAGCTCTAGAAAGACACCAGAGTTTCTGACTTGGAATTCCGAGTTGGATGAACGTTGAAAAAGACTTTTCCCAGTCGGAGCTAGTTTTTTCCCGTCTTGAACGCACTGAAGTCAGAAGTCTGCAAGTTACGAGTTCCCAGTTGTTTTGATCGCGGAATTTAACACAAACATGACAACATGGTTCACTATGTGTATGGGCGATACAAAACTAGGCATCCATTCATGAGACAAATTTTATTTTATTTTATTCAATAATCTTTTATTAAAAGGAAATATAACTGATACAAAATATATATCAAATAGTACATACAACATAAGACTACAAAAGTTCACAAAAATGTACAGGGAATTTAAAATATATTTAAAACATCTATAGCCTAAACAAGTCTATATGCAATCAAGGATGAGTAGTGGTTATATTAGTCATGTGTGAAGGAATGGAAGCAAGAGAACAAATTCCCTTTAGCTGTAACCTTTGTCTTCTGATAGCCACATAATAATATACAATACATATGGATGAAGATCAAGGACAGGGTCAGATTAAAGACAATAAAACAATTCAGCATGGAGGGATTCAAATACTTCTCAAATTATTTATGTATGTATGTATGTATGTATGTATGGATGGATAAATGTTTTTTATTAATAAAGGGTGCAAGACTTATTCCCAACAGGCCTTTCGGGAAAATGCTTGCAAGAAAAATGTGTCGTCAAACACAGTTCATGGATTACCAGTAAGAATCATGACAATTTAAATACTGAACAAAAGCCACACATTGGTCAAAATAGATCAACTCAACTAGGTACATGCTTTGGATTGGATTTCGTCTCTGATTTTTCTACTGTTTTCATATTGGATCATCAGTTAGTATGTTAGGTATACATACTATATATATTTGGTTTAAAGATAATTGCGTAACAGAAATATAAACTCCAAAAAAAGACATCCGATCTCTGTACAAATTGTACAGTACTGGGTTCAGTACTTTGCACTGGGTTCATCTCTAAGTGGTAACTCCTCTAGTGTAGTGAGATGTCAAACCACAACAACTTACATAATGTCAAGAGTCAGAAATAAGCCTGGTTACTTTGTCCACATATTTCACTGGAGATGAATATGCACATGGAATGACTATGTCACACATGTAAAGCATCTGTAGGTAGACAGACAAAAAAGTAGGTTATCTGAAGACCATGATTTAGTTCACAAGGCACATTCTTCTAGAAACTGTAGTATAAAAAATACATGCTCCACTCAGATTTACTGGAAATGAAGTTCATGACGAGAGTCAGCAAAATTGAAAAATGCTTATGTAACTATTTATAGATATACTGAAGAACACTGTAATGGAAAAGGAATGAAAAGTAGAGTAGCAGACTGAGTGTATTGGTAGTCAGAACCTGTCTACTGCAATTACTTTAACTACAGAACTGCTATGCTTGCTACTCATTGTTTCATGATGGAATTATCTACATACACATGACATTAACCATTTGAATACAAAAATAAAATAAAAAGAGTTAACCACCACAGCTAGATATCTTTGAAGTTCTGATTGTTTGGTGAAACATTCACGATTTTCAAGCGCTTAAACTCAGTGTAAAGACTAGTCCAGTGATAAAAAATAAAATAGTTTACATAAATATTGCCAGTGTATATTCTACACACTTTACATATCAATCTACCCTCAGAAAAGTACAGCTTTCATAAGTAAATAAACAATATGTCAACCTAAGTGACTGTTTTACAGCAGGGAAATGCAACCGTTGGTCTGAAGAGCTGCATGATTCTCTAACCTCATTCACCTTGGTGGCCAGTGATCCAGTCAAGCTGACTGATGTACAGTAGCTACACCTGTTGGGTCGGTCACTGAAGGGAGCTCTCTAGGACCCTGGTGGCCCACCTAGTCTCCTCCTTCCGGTCTCTGTGGTGTGAAGGAAAACTCCTGTCCTTTGGATTTTCTCAACTTTCTATTCTCCCTCAGGTACTTAATCGATCCACTAATATCACTGATTGTTCCGAGAGTGTACACATCTGGTATGGTATGACAGGCTAAATCAGTTGCTCATTTGAAAGGAAGAACAGAACAAAAACCAGCAGACACTCAGTCCAGCCCCTGAGGACCAGAGTCACCCATCTTTGTTGGTGTTAAGTATCATAGGAGCCTGCTGGTTGGGCTCAGAAGCTGCTGTCCTTGTCCTTTTTCTCCTCCGGTAACTGGCGAACCAGGTGAGGGACAGAGCCTTTCGCACTGCCGCTGTGGGAGTGGCTTAAAGCCAGGTGCTGTCCACTGGGCACCTGTCTCGTCTCTGATAGTTCACTCCGGGGAGTCATCCTACAAGACAAGTTTGTAAAAAAACAACCTATAAACATTGGAGCGGACAAAACCTTTTGAAGTACGTATGTATAGGTCAGAAAGTACTTGGGCAAAAGGGTGAAAGTATCTGTCTTTACCTTCCCTCTGGGACTCTGTGGAAGCTCTCTGAGCGGCTGCTAACCTTGCTGGAGCTGCCCTTTTTACTACGTCTCTCTGCCCCCTCTCTCCCCCCAGACAGGGCCTGTCCACTGGGCTGCTTCTCCCTGTCCCTCTCCCCCAGCCTGGAGCCACGGGTGGAGCTGCCTCTCTCCAGCTGCTCCCTGGCAGAGGCCTCAGATGAGCCCCTGGCCTCAGAGAAAGAAGCCTGACTCCGGATGACCTCATGGTTGACCACTGCTGAGGTGCCGTGGTTGCCTGTGGCTGAGGCACCGGTGCTGGTGCCCATGGACTTGGAGATGACCTTGAGTTTGTGGGAGCCGGGGTTGTAGTGGTTCTTCTTGTGCTGGACACGGCTGTTGTGTTTGAGGAAGAACTCACAGGACTCCTGGAGAACTCTACGGCTCTCACTAATGGGGCTGGATAGAGAAATATAATTAGAACACAGTAGAATTATATCTATCTGCAATCTGTAAATGTTGCATACTGTAAAACCCAAGTTGCTTCCCAAATGGAACCCTATTCCTTATATAATGCACTACTTTTGCACTAGGGTGCCATTTGGGATACAATCCATGGAAGAATATGATTTGTTTCAGCAGTTGAGAGACAGGCATTAGTGAAATGTCCTTACTCTTTCTTCCTGGTCCTGTTGAAGAAGAAGGCCCATTCTGAGCAGGTCTTCTTGCTGCTGACCCAGAACACAGCTGAGATCCCAACCACCAGGGTCATCAGGTATTTAATCAGGAATAGGGACAGGTCCGGGCGACCAGACTCTGTAGTCTGAAACACAACATTACAGTGTTATAAACTGTATTATAAACCGGGTAGTTTGAGCCCTGAATGCTGATTGGCTGAAAGCCGTGGTACATCACGTGTATGACATAAAAATACTTTTTACTGTTCTAATTAAGTTGGTAACCAGTTTATAATAGCAATAAGGCACCTCGGGGGTTTGTGGTATATGGCCAAGCCATTAGCCGTGGAATATTAGCCATATACACTACCGGTCAAAGGGTTTTAGAACACCTACTCATTCAAGGGTTTGTCTTTATTTTGACTATTTTCTACATTGTAGAATAATAGTGAAGACATCAAAACTATGAAATAACACATATGGAATCATGTAGTAACCAAACAACTGTTAAACAAATCAAAATATATTTCATATTTGAGATTCTTCAAATAGCCACCCTTTGCCTGGATGACAGCTTTGCACACTCTTGGCATTTTATCAACCAGCTTCATGAGGTAATCACCTGGAATGCATTTCAATTAACAGGTGTGCCTTGTTTAAAGTTAATTTGTGGAATGTCTTTCCTTCTTAATGTGTTTGAGCCAATCAGTTGTGTTGTGACAAGGTAGGGGTGGTATACAGAAGATAGCCCTATGTGGTAAAAGACCAAGTCCATATTAAGGCAATAACAGCTCAAATAAGCAAAGAGAAACGACAGTATATCATACCTTTAAGACATGAAGGTCAGTCAATACAGAAAATGTCAAGAACTTTAAAAGTTTCTTCAAGTGCAGTCGCAAAAACCATCAAGCGCTATGATGAAACTGGCTCTCATGAGGACCGCCACAGGAATGGAAGACCCAGAGTTACCTCTGCTGCAGAGGATAAGTTCATTAGTTCCAGCCTCAGAAATTGCAGCCCAAATAAATGCTTTACAGAGTTCAAGTAACAGACATCTCAACATCAACTGTTCAGAGGAGACCTGTGAATCAGGCCTTCATGGTCGAATTGCTGCACATAAACCACTACTAAAGGACACCAATAAGAAGAAGAGACTTGTTTGGGCCAAGAAACACAAGCAATGGACATTAGACCGGTGTAAATATGTCCTTTGGTCTGGAGTTCAAATTAGAGATTTTTGGTTCCAACCGCCGTGTCTTTGTGAGACGCAGAGTAGGTGAACGGATGATCTCCGCATGTGGTTCCCACCGTGATTCATGGAGGAGAGGTGTTATGGTGTGGGGGTGCTTTGCTGGTGACACTGTGATTTATTTAGAATTCAAGGCACACTTAACCAGCATGGCTTCCACAGCATTCTGCAGCGATATGCCATCCCATCTGGTTTTGGCTTAGCGGGACTACAATTTGTTTTTCAACAGGACAATGACCCAACACAACTCCAGGCTGTGTAAGGGCTATTTTACCAAGAAGGAGAGTGATGGAGTGCTGCATCAGATGACCTGGCCTCCACAATCTCCCGACCTCAACCAAATTGAGATGGTTTGGGATGAGTCGGACCGCAGAGTTAAGGAAAAGCAGCTAACAAGTGCTCAGCATATGTGGGAACTCCTTCAAGACTGTTGGAAAAGCATTCCAGGTGAAGCTGGTTGAGAGAATTTACATTTGAGTAATTTAGCAGATGCTCTTATCCAGAGAGACGTACATTCCTCTTAAGATAGCTAGGTGGGACAACCACATATCACAGTAAGTATACTTTTTCTCAATAAAGTAGCTATCAGCAAAGCTAGAAATAGGGTGGGGGGGGTCAAGTGCAATTTTGTTGTTTCAGGAATATTTTATTATTATCCCTTTTGGGAGTATTTTTTTAAGATACTCTATGAAGAGGTAGGGTTTCAGGTGCTTTCCGAAGATGGAAAGGGACTCTGCTGTCAGGGGGAAGCTGGTTCCACCCTTGGGGAGCCAGGACAAAGAAGAGCTTGGACTGGGCTGAGCAGGAGCTGCCCTTCAATAGGGGTGAGATGGCCAAGAGACCAGAGGTGGCAGAACAGAGTGCTCGGGTTGGGGTGTAGGGCTTGAGCATAGGTAGGGAGAGGCAGTGCTCCGTAGGCAAGCACCATGGTCTTGTAGTGAATGCAAGCTTCGACTGGAAGCCGGTGGAGTGTGCTGAGGAGCAGGGTGACATGGGAGAACTTGGGAAAGTTTTAAAACCAGGTGGGCTGCAGCATTCTGAATAAGTTGCAGGGATTTGATGGCACAAGTGGGAAACCCAGCCAGCAGCGAGTTGCAGTAGTCCAGACGGGAGAGGACAAGTGCTGGGATTAGGACCTGCGCAACTTCCTGTGTGAGGTAGGGTCATACTCTACGGATGTTGTACCACACCCCCTCGTGCCTTATTGCTTAATGAGACCATTTTCATTTAAACATCTGCCAAATATAATCATACATTTTACTGTGGCTGAAAGAAGGCATAAGAAGAGCAATGATTTTTAACATCTATTAATGTTAGATTAATTTTGCAGTGGTATATCTTCATAGAGATATCAAATTATTATGAAAATGTTCTAGTGCTAAGCGTGTGTTACCTTGTGTGAGCAAGGAATACTGTACTCCTGGCAACGGTCATTGATCCAGGTGTTTTCCCAGGTGGAGCGCTGGCTCTGTTCATAGATATAACACCCCTGCAGAGTGACCAGGGGCACCAGGTACAGACCACTGAACACCCCAATACGGATCATAAACTTCTTCAGCTTCTCCTGGTTCCTCTCATCGTGCTGGATCACCTGACGCACGTTGTTGAGCGACACGATCCCAGCCAGGAGCAGAGACAGCCCCACCACCACCCCGATACACAGCGGCGCCAGCACAAAGTACCGCAGCGCGTCCAGATCATAGAGCCCCACGAAGCACACCCCGCTGATGTTATCTCCCTCCACCTTGTTGAGAGCCAGTAGCATGACAGTTAGTGCGCCGGGGATCCCCCAAGCGACAGAGTGGAACCACACCGCCTTCTTCTCGATGGCCTCGCAGCTCCACTTGGGCCCGGCGGCCAGGAACCAGGTGATGGTGAGGATGACCCACCAGACGATGCCAGCCAGGGAGAAGAAGTAGAGTAGCATGAAGAGTAACGTACAGCCTTTACTCTGGGAGCCCAGCACTACCGTGTCCATGGCAGCCGGGTGCACCGCCTGGAATGAATGAATGAATAAATAGATTAACGAATGAATGACTACTTTTATGTCCCATAGAGAAGTTTGCTAGGAAAAGAAGTATACCTGGCATACATATAAAACATCACAATATATAGTTACATGACTTCAGATATCGTCATAAAACATACATCACAAGACATGGGCTGTATCCCAATGGCACCCTATTCCTTACATAGAGTGGATTTGGAAAGTACTCATACCCCTTCACTTTTTCTACATTTTGTTACGTTACAGCCTTATTCTAAAATTGAATAAATTCATTTTGTCCCTCAATCTACACACAATATCCCATAATGACGAAGTGAAAACAGGTTGATATTTTTGCACATTTATTAAAAATTAAAAACAGAAATACATTATTTACATAATTATTCAGACCCTTTGCTATGAGACTAGAAATTGAGCTCAGGTGCATCCTGTTTCCATTGATCCTCCTTGAGATGTTTCTACAACTTGATTGGAGTCCACCTGTGGTAAATTCAAATTGATTGGACATAATTTGGAAAGGCATAGAACTGTCTATATAAGGTCCCACAGTTGACAGTGCATGTCAGAGCAAAAACCAAGCCATGAGGTCAAAGGAATTGTCCGTAGAGCTCCCGAGACAGGATTGTGTCGAGGCACAGATCTGGAGAAGGGTACCAAAACATTTCTGCAGCATTGAAGGTCCCCAAGAATACAGTGGCCTCCATCATTCTTAAATTGAAGAAGTTTGGAACCACCAAGACTCTTCCTAGGGCTGGCCGCCCAGCCAAACTGAGCAATCGGGGTAGAAGGGCCTTGGTAAGAGAGTTGACCAAGAACCTGATGGTCACTCTGACAGAGCTCCAGCGTTCCTCTGTGGAGATGGGAGAACCTTCCAGAAGGACAACCATCTCTGCAGCACTCCACCAATCAGGCCTTTATGGTAGAGTGGCCAGACGGACGCCACTCCTCAGTAAAAGGCACATGACAGCCCGCTTGGAATTTGCCAGGGGGCACCTAAAGGACTCTCATACCATGACTAACAAGATTCTCTGGTCTGATGAAACCAAAATTGACCTCTTTGACCTGAATGCCAAGCGTCATGTCTGGAGGAAACCTGGCACCATCCCTACAGTGAAGCATGGTGGTGGCAGGATCATTCTGTGGAGATGTTTTTCAGCGACAGGGACTGGGAGACTAGTCAAGATCGAGGAAAAGATTAACAGAACAAAGTACAGAGTGATCCTTGATGAAAACCTGCTCCAGAGCGCTCAAGACCTCAGACTGGAGCAAAGGTTCACCTTCCAACAGGACAATGACCCTAAGCACTCTGCCAAGACAATGCAGGAGTGGCTTTGGAACAAGTCTCTGAATGTCCGTGAGTGGCCTAGCCAGAGTCCGGACTTGAACCCGATCGAACATCTCTGGAGACCTGAAAATAGCAGTGCAACGACACACCTCATCCAACTTGACAGAGCTTGAGAGGATCTGCAGAGAACAATGGAAGAAACTCCCCAAATACAGATGTGCCAAGCTGCTTGTAGCATCATACCCTAAAAGAATCAGGGCTGTAATCGCTGCCAAAGGTGCTTCAACAAAGTACTGAGTAAAGGGTCTGAATACTTATGTAAATGTGATATTTGTATTATTATTTTTAATACATTTGCCTCCCATAAAATGTAAAACTGTTTTTGCTTCATCATTATGGGGTATTGTGTGTAGATTGATGAGGATAAAAACAATTAAATACATTTTTGAATAAGACTAATGTAACAAAATGTAGAAAAAGTGGTCTGAATACTTTCCGAATGCACTGTAGTACAATACTTTAGACCAGGGTCCATAGGGCTCTGGTCTAAAGGAGTGCACAATACAGGGGATTGGTTGCCATTTCAGACACAGACATACACAGACCTTGTTGCAGGATGCATTGTTCCCCAGCAGGAAGCCGATGAAGTAGATGAGCGACACGAAGCTGTAGCACACGGCGTAGAAGATGATTGGCCGTTCGGGGTAGCGGAAGCGTTTGACGTCGATGAGGAAGGTGAGAAAGGTGAAGAGCGTGGCGCAGAGGCAGACGATGGAGCACACCCCGATGAAGGTCTTGGCGAACTCGATCTCATGGGGCTTGAAGTACATGTTGGCGCAAGGGGGAGCGCAGTCCCCGGCACCCAGGAACGTGGATCCCTGGCCGGGTCGGGTCTTCAGCTGAAGGGGGCACCAGAAGCCCATGTCCCTCTTGGCAGACAGAGAGGTCTTGGGTGTGGTCAGTCTGGTTGGTGGCAGGACTGAGCCATCTGGAGAGTATAGGCAATCTTCCAATCTAGAGGAGAAAATGTAGGGTGAAGAATCAAAACCATAACTAAATGAATACCAATTCAAAACGTAGTGCTGATAAATGTAATAACTGGTCAACTGGCTGTTAGCAAGCAGTTTATAAACGCTTACTATTTGGTCATCTGAAAAAAGTCAGGCATGTGCCTTTTCATCTATACAACTTGGCACAGTACAACACGCCTATGTATGTAACAGATGTTGTGGCTCAGTGAACCTCGCACACGTGATGTGTAACCTGGCCTGAGACCTGGAGAATTGAGTTCAACTCAGTCAGTCACATTTACCTGTCGCACTTCAGCTCCGGAGGCCAGGTGATGCCGAAGGTGCCGATGTCCTTCCTGCAGTCTGACCTCACTTTCTCACACAGGTCACGACATGGCCGGATCACTTTGGTGTCCTCAGTGCATGCTGGGATAAAGGCCTGACACAGGAAGTGATGTACATCCGGAGAGCAGCGCAGGTTGACCAGCGGCATGAAGGGCTATGGAGACAGAGGGAGGGAAGGGGGAGGGGGAGTGAAATAGAAAGAGAGAAAGGGAGAGAGAGAGAGAAAGAAAGAAGGAGAGGGAGAAAGATAGACATAGATCCATTCAGATTTTTATGGTTCAAGAAATACTAGGGTTGCAAAATTCCAGTATCTTTCCCTCAATTCAAAGGTTTTCCAGAAGTCCTGGTTGTAGTTTCTGGATTTCTGTCCTAATTTTGGGAAAACCTGGGAAAGTTACTGGAATTTTGCTACCCGAGTAAATACTAGTACCATGTTCCTGTAGCTGTACCTGTAAGGGTGGAGCTGAACAAATGGTCAGGCATGTTTTTAATCCAATAACCAATATTGATTTCAACTAGATTCATCTAGACATCACAACAGTTTGTAATTAAAAAGTCAGTCAACGTGAGGTTAATACCGTCACTCACGGCCACAATACAGTCCATGCAGTTCCCTTGCCATGGGCAGATCCATAAATAAAATTGTTTTATTTTCCTGTACATGTGACTTGGTTGGAAAAGCTAAAAAGGCTACAGTACATAAGGCTGTACTGCACTGTATTATGGTGCCACACAAAGGGTTCCTTTCACAGGCTGTCTCAGTTTCAACAGGTTTGAGTAGAGGGGGGTGGGGGTCGGCATCAGGAAATGACTCTGGGACTATTTGGAAACCAGGAGTCAAGAGGGATGTTGACTGGATTGGACAGAACTGTTGGGTTTCTGCTCAGTATCCATTCCATCACACTAAAGCTGCTGCTCTGATCTAACAACCGGTAAACAGTTCACAGTGATTTCTACCAAAGTATGAAAACATATCTTTCCAAAGCATGAATGGTGATTTTTGGCATTGTTGAGTCACGCTTAACAGAGTTTTTCCAAATAAACAGATCTTGTCGAAGTAACGACCATATCACAAAAGCTTAAGATACCATCTGTAACGACTGCCACAAATCATTCCCAAAACAATTAGAACTGGATCCTTCAAAGGTTACAGACTGTATCATGTGGCCATCTTAATCTAAGGGCCACTTGGTTTGGATCAGATACTCCATGTTATCAAACATTCCTGTTCAGTTTACAAATGCAGTTGTGCAGAAAGAACTATGACTGCTGGAGGCAGTAAATCCAGCCGATGTTTACACTGTATAAGCAACATTTCCCCATCAATCCAACCATCAACACAGGGCCAATCTAACAACTACACTATTCAACATTCTCTCCCTGATGGTTTCTCCAGCCTCAGGCTGGCTGCAGCCCAGATCTAGATGGGGCCTGGGGAACTGGCTCTCCGACTGTATGAGTCCTTGTTTCACTTCTTTAGAGGTTCCAAACTACATCTCAAAGAGCTCTTCTTAGTCTGCCGTTTCTTGTATTTTTCTGTGGAGCCACTGTAAATAGGAATACATTTAGAGTGTATTGGAATTGGGGCCTCTGTATATCCTCATTCAAAAAGCTTGTTCCCTCTACTGTGGATTTCCACACAAGGTCCCTTGACTATGGGTAACAATGACTCAATTAACCTTTTACTGCAGTTGTAATGGTCTGGGTGTAGCTGGTGCAGAGGAGTCAGGCGCAGGACAGCAGAGATGAGTAACACAAGTAACTTTACTCAAATATTCCAATAAGATGTCGTAATACCGAACCCACAATAACGGACCGAACATACATAAAACAATCACGCACAAAAACCATGGGGAAAACAGAGGGTTAAATAATGAACATGTAATTGGGGAATTGAAACCAGGTGTGTAAAACAAAGACAAAATATAAATAGAAAATGAAAAGTGGATCGGCGATGGCTAGAAGGCCGGTGACGTCGACCGCCGAACGCCGCCTGAACAAGGAGAGGGACCGACTTCGGCGGAAGTCGTGAAAGCAGTGGGCTAAATCAGGGTCACACAGAGTGTTTCTTGGTAGTCTTAAACAAATATACACCTCACACACATGGTTATGGGCTTTAAAAAAAGAAAACACCTGTACCATGTCAGAAATATAGTTGAAATGTATTAAATAAAAATGTTGCATCCCAATATTACACTTTATATACATCACAGAAGACTGAAATATAACAAAACCGTTTGACATAGAAACACCAGATTACTGGCAGTTATTTTTTTTAAATGTTTATTAATTATTAAATTATGAAAATATGAATAACATTTCACCCATAAACTTCCCTTTTCGTCCTCATGCTAGCTACCAGTAGCCACAGCAGCCATTATGGAATGAACAACAAGGGAGCTGATTGGCTGACACTACCATTCCAAAATGGCTGCGGTGGCTACTGCTAGCTAGCATGAGGACGAAAAGGGAAGTTTTGGGGGAAAACTAGCAGTATTTCAATCTTCTTGATGTATCAGTGTGGTGGGGAAACTAGCAGTATTTCAATCTTCTCAATGCATCAGTGTGGATAAAGGTAACATTTGGAGTACAATTTCAAAGCAAAAAGAGAACATTCACACGGTAGTGCCTCCTCTATTGAAGTTCAGGTATCTCCCATCCCTGCATTGAGGTACCTTTTCCAACCCATATCTCACACCAGCTCCACGGTGTCTTAATGGAACCATGATTGCGTTCCGAACTATGTCCTGCTCTGTGTAAAAAAGCATAACGGTAGGGTCGGTCTCTTATGGCAAAGATGGCTGGTAGCCCTATGCGAGACTGCTGGCATCGAAACCCCCCCACTGGGGGAAAGGAGTTCCAATGGCGGGCCTTAAGGCTATTATAACTGGTGGCGGTGGGGAGGTGGATGGTTGTTGAAAAATGTTGCTGAAAAACAGCAAGTGAGAGAACGAGGGTAAGTTGACATATAAATACCTCCTTAGATTTACACCCATTGGTTGAGAGAGGAAGGTGATCATTGCAAAAGTGAGTCCATGGGCAAGCGTGAGGAATGTGTATTATTGTGCCGTGCTTATAGGCTATAAGGTAAATAGGTGAATGACGTTCCACACATGGCTAATAGGAAAGAGAAGAAACAGGACGCTATGCTGACGATGATACGTTTGTATTCACTCCCAGGATGCCAGTAGAATAGGAAACAAAAGTGAATTATGTTATGCTGACTGGATGAAGTTAAACGAGCATGCAGTCTTCTGATTGAACTTTCGTAAACTACATTACATGTAACTGAACACTGCATCTACAGCGAGAGCGGATGGAAGACCTTTGAGAATGCTAAGACACAAGCTTCAATACTCAGCTATCAAATTAAACTGTCACATGCGGTGAATACAACAAGTGTAGACCTTACATTGAAATGCTTACTTACAAGCCCTTAACCAACAGTGCTGTTCAAGAAGTTAAGGAAATATTTTTCCATTAAAAAGACTGCATTTCCTCTACATCTTAGCAAGTTCATAGAGAATGGTTTGAAAAATAGTTATTTTAATACACAATTATCCTTTTGCACCTGTTGGATTCAAGGCAAACATATGAAAAAAAGCTATTACATATGTACGATCTTAATTTGATCATCCTGCAGCAGGATAAATTCCCTGTGATGCAGGTCATTTAAAACATGTTGGGTATTTGAGGTTTAAAAAGGCTTCTGTAGTTGGTAATTTCCTCTGACATTTTAGACTTGATTTCCCCTTACGAAAAATGTATCAAAACCCTACAAAAATGTCCCCTCTATGCTCCAAGTCTGATGGGAAATCTAAGGGTTTTATCACAGTGAGAAACACTCACCTCCATCCTGCTGGCTGCTATGTCCTGGTCATAGTGCTCCATCATGTTGGGGAAGAAGGTCATGTTGTAGAGCATCCCCAGGCAGCGATGCACCTTGATGGGTTCACAGGTGAACAGACTGTGGGCGTGGCAGCTCCTCGCCCCTATCAGTGCCAGGCACACCCAGACCAGCCTGGATATCATCATGGTGGCAGCCGGTTGCTAGGCTAAACTCTTTGTGTATAAACAGCTCTATTTGGTTCAGTGGAGGGATAACTTTATTTTGGGGCCCAAATCACTCTTCATCCACATTCCTCTAGGCTTGCTGGGGTCCTATCCATGGAGACAAAAGGAGTAATGACAGGTAAAACATTCCCATCAGCCACCACATCATCGGCACGGTGGCATGTTCGGAAATCGCAAGCTTTAAAAAAGAACAGAGTATAATTTATCTGGTATGTTTTGAAGGGCTAGTATGGAGTTTGGTTCCAAAGCATTAAAAGGTCGTGTGCAGCAGTTTTTTTCTCAATATCAAATCATTTCTAGTTACAACTAAGTACCTTACTGTGATTGTTTTCAATTAAAGTGGTCCCCCCCCCAAAAAATGAAATGGCTAGCTAGTTAGCGGTGGTGCGCGCTAATAGCCTTTCAATCGGTGACGCCACTTGCTCTGCGACCTTGAAGTTGTGGGATCCCTTTGCTCCGCAAGGGCCCCAGCTTTTGTGGAGCGATGGGTAACGATGCTTCGTGGGCGACTGTTGTTGATGTGTGCAGAGGGTCCCTGGTTCGCGAGGGGACGGACTAAAGTTAAACTGTTACATTAGCAAAGATATTTGGTTGGACTGTCTGGGAGTGGTCTCACTCCTGAAATAACTAAAAACTAGCTGTTATTGGCAGAGAGGTTTTGAACTCTCTTTCTTATTGGTCTATTAACTAATTGATATCACCAGGCAGGCCAAAACACCATCCCAGAAAAACAGGCTGAAATTTCAGGTGGCGTTTTCAAACAGCTCTTACACTAAAAGGGCACTATCACAATATTATTCCAATCTCATTGTGTGGAAATATGTATAAAACACAGGAAATCACGTTTTTTCACTGCATTGGGCCTTGAACGCCAATATTTCTAACACCTTAGTGATAAAATTTACAAAGTCATTGTAAATAATAATTTGTTCTTAACTGACTTGCCTAGTTAAATAAAGGTTACACACAGATAATTCATATTGATCTGAGTGGATTATTGCTAGTGAGAAATACATCTGTCCAGTCTCTTCTGCAGTGGATTATGTGGTAGAATTGCACACTGAATTGCAAACTAATTCAATAACAGCATCAGCTTGTTGATACAGGTTTAAAGCTTTAAGTGTCTTGTGAAGTCTGGTACGTAACAATGTCTGATTGGAGCATGCCACGCCATCTAATCTCACACAGGTAATGATTCACAGAAAGCACTGTCTGGAATGCATGCAGTTTGCATTCAATAAGTGTATAATTTGCTGTACTGCAGAAGATAAATCACATATTTCCCTTTTTAATCTGCTGCAATAGTCCTATGCACTTTTGTATGGTTTTTTATTTGTTGTTTTGTTTATGTTTACATGTATGTGTGTGTTTGAGCTGTGGAGAGAATTGCTTTAACAATAAACAAACAAATCAATCAAAACTGATTTAATTATTATTATTATTATTATGATTTTACCAAACAATCTAATGTTTTGCTGCTGTATCGATTTGCATATAGCGAACCACGTGACTTTTTCTATTATGTTCAGTAGCTTGGAATAGTTGAGCCAACAAAAAACATATTCGATCCCCAAATTAGGCTACTAACAAAAATAGCACTGAGAAAAGGCTATTGAATAGTAAAATGGTTTGACTTGGTTACAATTCACGTACACTCCAGTCAAATTATTTTAAAAAACATCGATTTTTCATTTTTAAAGTAAAAAACAACTACTTCAGAATAAACCCTATTATCAAAGGTTTAAGAAAATTACACTGCAGTTACATGGAATACTTAGAATAGGAATATACAGTTCCTTTCTTCATGTTTTTCCCAAATTGGCATTCGGAAACTCCATTTGTTCCCCATGTCTGGCAGCCAACTTCGGGAAGTGCGACTAGTAAATATCCCTGTCTCAGTGCCTTGGAAAGGGCCTCGATAAGTTTCGAATGTAACATCTATTTAGACAAGGACAGAAAAGTCACACAATTACACTTACCCTTTCGTTATTAGTTTTTCCTAAAGAAAGGGCATCGTTCCATTGCAATCCTTTCGGATTTTGCGACAATGTTTCCAGCGACTTTGAACTATCCCCCGCCTTCTTCCTTTCAGCTCCACATCCTGTCTGACTCCGTGTTCGATACAACACCCATATACAGTAACAATCCGGGGAAATACTGGCCGTTGTTATATGCAAGTGCTATTATCAAGCGTAGACAGTGTAGCCACAAACATTATGTATTTTATAGTGGTACTATTCAAAGTAGATGGATAGTCCTCCATCTCAGATAATACATGCATCATAACGCTGTATCAACTTTGTACAATTTAGTGATGATTTTTGTTAAATTATTATATTTTTCACTGTAAGGGGAGAATTCAAGTTGTACATTAAAGATACAAAATTCACATAAAAAGGCTGCAGATGAAATGTCACAAAGAAATGCTGATCATGGTTGTATTATGTGATTGACTGGGTTCGCCAGCAGATGGCAGGAATGGTTCTACAAAGCATAGGCCTACAGTGTATCATATTGTAGCCAATTTTGGGGACAAAAAACGGTAACAAAAATCTAAATGTCATGCATAGGACTTAGCCATCATCTTTATCTTGATGTCTGGAAACATCTTGACACATACAGTTGAGAAGTCTTGAGTTGAGACACTTAGCGACTAGATAGTAGGCCTATCAGGTTATAAAAACAAATGAGAGGCAGTGCACTACAGTAACTGAAGTCGTGTTGAGGGGGTCACATGTCATCAACACAATAATAGCCTACAATCTCGGCTGCATTCTATACCTTCTAATTTTGGTCAAAGGTGCTGCCCATTCCTTTTTTCTCAACTGGGGGGGATTGGGTCTGGCAGCATAGCACTTGACTTGCCTTCAGAAAAGAAAGATTTACTAGAAAACCTTTAACTTGAAAAACACTTATATTCACGCTGTCCCATCAGCAGCTGTTTCTTTCACACAAGTAGCCTCCATCATGTACCCATAAATGGACGACCACTGCATCCTGATGGTACAGAATTAAAGATGCCTGTCTACTCAAACTCCTTGCTCTGGCGAAACGATACGCCACGCCCAATGACGTTGGTTTGTAGGAACAATGGAGCTGAATAATTCAGTTTGTCATCAGGCAAACATTAAAGTGATGCTCCAGAACTTTTGGATAATTTCAGACAGTAGTTTTGAATGTAGTGCTCACAAAGCAAAACGGGTACACATTTTTTTGTTTACTATGTAATCCAATGGTGTACTTTGTCATTAACAGTTACATTTTTACATTTTTGCAATTTGTATGAAATGTTTTGAATCCACTTCGTACAATATGTTAACAAATGTATTGTGCTTAAGATCCCGGACTGCATCTTTAACTTAATCACACATGTATTTCACTCTTCTGATTATCCCACTGGATCGTGTCTTGGACTTTATGTCCTGTTTTCCCCGTCTATGTCCATCAACCCTATCATGTTTCCTCACCATTCAGACCTAATTGAAATGTCTTAATCAGCGATATCAGACACTTAAAGATATAGAAAGTCATGTCAGAAGCTAGCAGATTCATTACTTACCAGCAACAGCTGCAAATTCCAATAAAGCATAAAGTTTTGAAGTTTACTTTCCTTGCTTTGTCGAACAACACTATCATGAATCTAGCAAATAATTGTTGTGGGGCAGAGTGACGTATTTATTTTGTTTCATAGCACAAATGTTTATTAGCACGTTTCTCACATTGGCTTTAGCAACACCCTGGCAAGTGCAGGGGTTTGCCTAGCAGCATCTGCCTCAGATGGAGTCAGTCTGCATAGCACGATACACTCCCATGATTTGTGAATCAGTTTGAATCAGTTCAGACCGAACAGCTAACGCCACAGCCGACAGCTAAAATTACTTTGAAAAAATACGATTTCTGCTAATAGGGTGAAGTATCTAGCAAAATAACTACATTATGGCTTTCACTAATCATAAACTATTTACATATAATAGAAATTTCAGTACATTTGTGGACACAATTCTTACTTAGCCTACTCAACCTTGAATTAGTCTTGATACCATACCTGGAGGGTGATTAATCATGTTTTATATGTTATAAAGTTATAAAAAGAATTATCCGAGGAAAGGAAACAGATACATATTTTAGATTCAATCAGAAGTAACATTATGCTCTGTTGTTGTTGTTTGAAATCAACCTTTGCTCATTTACTTTCAGTGCCATGATAACTCTGCATCATAAATATTTTCCTTGGGAACTGATGGATTCAACAGAGCAGGCTGTTCTCATTGGGATGAATCCAAGATAACTGTCATTGCCCAATACCAGCTTACTGAGTTTCAGCCTCACGGCTAGAGGGTAATGCCAAGAACCCACGCCATAGCCTGTGACAGCTTGTTCATTTAATTTTCCATGTGAAGTTGGGCTGAAGAATTGCTGATGTATTTGAAGTACTAAGCTTTGTGACACCAATGTAGCTTCCTGGACCAATGCATGATAACAGCGGCAGCACCTCTTGCTGACAATGGCATGTGGCACTGAATTATGACATAATCAACTTTGACTGTTCTGTTCCTGAATCATCGACAGTACATTTTCAATGCTGGAAAGAGAGAAAGTTTGTATGAGGTACAGTGGCTTGCGAAAGTATTCACCCCCTTGGCATTTTTCCTATTTTGTTGCCTTACAACCTGGAATTAAAATAGATTTTTGGGGGGTTGTATCATTTGATTTACACAACATGCCTAGCACTTTGAAGATGCAAAATACTTTTTATTGTGAAACAAACAAGAAACAACACAAAAAAAGCAGAAAACTTGAGCATGCATAACTATTCACCCCCCAGAAGTCAATACTTTGTAAAGCCATCTTTTGCAGCAATTACAGCTGCAAGTCTCTTGGGGTATGTCTCTATACGCTTGGCACATCTAGCCACTGGAATCTTTGCCCATTCTTCAAGGCAAAACTGCTCAAGCTCCTTCAAGTTGGATGGGTTCCGCTGGTGTACAGCAAGACATACCACAAATTCTAAATTGGATTGAGGTCTGGACTTTGACTAGGCCATTCCAAGACATTTAAATGTTCTCGGGTTGATGAGAGGTATTGGGTTTGCACCAAACATAGCATTTTCCTTGATGGCCAAAAAGCTCAATTTTAGCCTAATCTGACCAGAGTACCTTCTTCTATATGTTTGGGGAGTCTCCCACATGCCTTTTGGCGAACGCCAAATGTGTTTGCTTATTTATTTCTTTAAGCAATGTCTTTTTTTATGTCCACTCTGTCGTAAAGCCCAGCTCTGTGGAGTGCACGGCTTAAAGTGGTCCTATGGACAGATACTCCAATCTCCGCTGTGGAGCTTTGCAGCTCCTTCAGAGTTATCTTTGGTCTCTTTGTTGCCCCTCTGATTAATGCCCTCCTTGCCTGGTCCATGAGTTTTGGTGGGCGGCCCTCTCTTGGCAGGTTTGTTGTGGTGCCGTATTCTTGACATTTTTTAATAATGGATTTAACGGTGGGATGTTCAAAGTTTTAGATATTTTTTTATAACCCAACCCTGATCTGTACTTCTCAACAACTTTGTCCCTGACGTGTTTGGAGAGCTCCTTGGTCTTCATGTGCCGCTTGTTTAGTGGTGTTGCAGACTCTGGGACCTTTCAGAACAGGTGTATATATACTGAGATCATGTGACACTTAGATTGCACACAGGTGGACTTTATTTAACTAATTATGTGACTTCTGAAGGTAATTGGTTGCACCAGATCTTATTTGGGGGCTTCATAGCAAAGGGGTGAATACATATTCAGTTTTAAATTTTTTAAATTTTTTATAAACAAGTAATTTTTTTCATTTCACTTCACCAATTTGGACTATTTTGTGTATGTCCATTACATGAAATCCAAATAAAAGTCCATTTAAATTACAGGTTGTAATGCAACAAAATAGGAAAAACGCCAAGGGGGATGAATACTTTTGCAAGGCACTGTATGCAGAGAATGTCAGTTCAGGGAGACATCTTCAATCTTCCATCACTGCATCAATCATTGCTCACATGCCTACCCGCTGAACTCATGGCATAAAGCTGTTTCGTCATAGTGTCCTTTTCAGTGAGACAGAAAGGGAATAGCGCAGGGGCTGGCTGGGACATAGCTTCAGAAAGTGGCTGGGGCTGGGGAATAGCTGCCGAGGTTGACAGCCAGGGTGTCTGTTTCTGAGGCTGTGTTGATCTGGCAATGACTCTGAAATCTGACCATGCAGCTTACAGAATGACCCCAAATAATTTCCCCAGCGGGCACTTGATGTTCCTCAATCTTAAAGAGGCCATTATACTGTCTCATAGACCCATCAGCCATGATTTATCAATGTATACTGAACAAAAATATATACGCAACATGTAAAGTGTGTTTCATGAGCTGAAATAAAAAATATGCACAAAAGTTTATTTTTCTCAGTCTATGCACAAATTTGTTTACATCCTTGCATTTCTCCTTTGCCAAGATAATACATCCACCTGATAGGTGTGGCATGTCAAGAAGCTGATTAAACAGCATGATCATTACACAGGTGCACCTTATGCTGGGGACAATAAAAGGCCACAAACAAATGTGCAGTTTTGTCACACAACACAATGCCACAGATGTCTCAAGTTTTGAGGGAGCGTGCAATTGGCATGCTGACTGCAGGAATATCTACCAAAGCTGTTTCCAGAAAATGTAATGTTAATTTCTCTACCATAAGCCACCTCCAACGTCGGTTTAGAGAATTTGGCAGTATGTCCAACCGGCCTCACAACCACAGACCATGTGTAACCACACCAACCCAGGACCTCCACATCCGGTTTGCACCCCTGCCCAGTCATGTGAAATCCATAGATTAGGGCCTAATTTATTTATTTAAATTGACTGATTTCCTTATATGAGCTGTAACTGTATATTTTTGTTCAGTGTAGTTTGATTGGTGTTTGTATTCCTCCCTAAAACTATGATCAGAAGAAAATGATCACATCTAAATAGTCAGTTCTTAGTTTCGATGATTAATCTACCGTGTTGTTATTAAAATGGTGTTAAGCAAAGATCACATTTAACAGAAAGGAACTATATACACAACAACTTGCTTGTGAGACCCACAGTTGGTCTATGACAAATGTGGCATAACATATTGTTTGTCCAAAGTGATGATTGGTGATCAGTGAAGACACACATAAACTTGTACAATTCTCTGTTTTCTTTAGAAAATTATCTAGATAGCATGTATGGCATCGCTAAAAAGGCCTTGATGTTGAAAATATCTTAAATATATTCTTTACTACTCAAATCTGGTCAATCTGTTCAGTGACAAAATCAGTATTGTTAAAGGACAATGTAAAGAGAGGTCCATCTATTGCAAAACTTCCAGATGGCGTGCTAGCATTTCCAGGATCCATACCTCTACATCATCACATGGAATTATTGTACAGATATAACTACAGGGCAACCCTTACTGAGGAATACCTGGGTAATCTGTCCACTAATACATGCACTGATGATGAAAACTTTGATGCATGATACAAGAACAATGGACTCCGAACATTACTCTATACATTCAGATGAAGATCAAAATGTTCCCTGTACTTTGGCTCTGACATTTGGGTGAAAGATTAAATACAATGTAAACTATGTGCTCAACTCTGGTACCAGAGGTCATATTACCTTGAGAAATATCCTGAAGCATTTAGCCTATGAGGTATCTGAGAAGTCTGAGGCGCATGACTGACCTTTAACCTCTTTGTGTGGTTAATACAATGCTAATACAACTCAATGAAATTAAATTGGTGTTTGTCACTCTTTCAACTGGTCGCCTTCCTCACAGGACAGCTGTGAACCAACCTGAAACGCCAACCAACCTGAGCCAACCACGGTGACAGCATTGGCAATGTTATGATGTAGTAGGGTAAAAATAGAACCTTAACATTATAAGAGGCTCTGGAGAACAACAGTACAACACACAACCTCACACACAGACCAACTATCCTTCATCTCCAGCCAAAAGCAAGTCCCAGAGAAGCCTATAGATTAGCACATCTAACAGGTAGTCAGTCAACTCTCTCATCTCTGTCTCCACTATGCTCTACACACACAAGATTAACAGTCTAAACAGTGGGGATGTGAATCTGGTAAATGTCCACTGCGATGTAAAGGAGAAGGACCAGGAGAAGAAGGAGTCCTACCAGGCCACTTGGCTGGACTTGGTGATGGAAACGAGACCAGAACAACAGTATGTATATTAGCATGATAGATAGTTTAATCAAATTTAGCTTTTAATCACTGTTCCAGCCGAGTGCTGTTGTTCATGTTCAATGTGTGCCACAAATTCATTATCATCATTCACTAAATTAACACATTTTCACAAAGATTATATTGGTCTTACTAATCACGTGTCTAAGAACAGCAGGAGACTTTCAAACTGCTCTTTAAAAAATGCTATTGCTTGATTCCAGGACCACATTGTTTGAGAACGACTCCTCGAGAAAGGAGACCTACAAGCAGAAACAGGTGGCTCGTTTCTTGGTCCAGAGAAACCCCAGTCAGAGGATCAAGATGGGCACAAGGGGTGGAATGCTGAAGGAGTACCAGCTGCCATACAAGAACGCCCTCCGTGTGCCCATCTTCACTCCCAACAAAGCCGCCTCGCCCAAAGACCTGTACAGATCTCCCTCTCCATCAGAGTACAAGTCTATCATGGAGTTTGAGACGATCGCCAAAGGCGTATGTTCAGATAAACAGGAGATTTTTGAAATCACTAAGGACTTGCCTAAAGTCTCCCAACCTATCCGTGTTAACTTCAGGGCATCTAGTCTTATATCCCCAACACGTGACTTTTCACACTCCTTCAGGGGTTGAAAGGGAAGAATGAATGTAGGACGTTGGAGGTAAAATCAGAGGAAATGATATCAGCAATGTGTAAATGGGCAAAGGGAAAGGTGAACGGAATTATTAATTTCTTTATAAAAGAGACTTTTAATTTTAACATCATTCTGGCTGTGAAAGTTATGTTGAGGGAGCTGTTAACATGTGGAAAGGATAAAGTGAATTGACAACATTTTCTGGATCAGTATCATAGACATCATGGTCAGTATATTCAACCTAGGAAAGTTTTTTATTGGCAAACCTCATGTAGGACCTCTAAGGTATTGTCATGGACATTAGCTGGTGCTGCGATACAAGGAAACAGAAGCTCATGTCTCCATCTAGTGGTGAAGCATCAAGATGGAAATGAATATGCCTTTCCTATACCTACATGTAACATTTTGACTGGTGTACTGTGATGTGATCTGTAATGTAATAAATACATCAAATAATACAAATGAATCCAAACAAAGGATTTATTTATGGGATCTCATCCCCCACCCATTCAGTATGTATTTTCACAGGTGTGTTTATTTAATTTCATTCACAGACAGACTTAACTATAGTTGACATCAATAACAAAATTCTAAAGGTTCTGTGTAATAGAGCCCCACGGTGGAGGTGTTATAATACCCATAAAACATAGCGGTCAAACAGGGAAATGGTTCCAATCGTTTTCCCACCATTTTTCCCATAGGGAAATATGGGCTGTGTTTCATGTAGGCTTACCCTGGCAAGACGTTTTGAAAACCATGTAAATATCTCTTGGACAAGTTTACTTTTATCAATATATTCGGCATTATTTACTCTCAGTTTCGAAAATACTAATCATCATCAAAAGTAGACATCATGCAAGACTGCAAATCCCTGCAAGCTCCTGCAGGTCATATCTAGCTGACACCTTTTCTAACAGGTATTGTGCCAATTTAAAACTTGCACAAGACAGTTGACAGAATTGTCAATTTAAAGAAATGTAGCCAATTTATTAATTACTACATTTAGCTAACATTAGATAGTTAATCCAGAGATTATTACCTTTGCCTCAAATGGGGCTCGTCCAAATTATCATGGTATTTGTAGTTCTTTATGGTAGCCACATTAGCAGCTAATTAGCGTTCCTTTTTTGGGGGGGAAGTATATACGGGCAAATATATTGATAAAAGTCACCTTTACATGGTTGTCAAAACGTCACGTATGCCTACACAAAACACAGCCCTTATTTTAAGTGTTTCTAAATCCCCTACGGGAAAAATGAATGGTTGAAAAACAATTGGAACCATTTTCGTTTTTTGACCACTAGGTTTTATGGGTAGTATGACTCATAATGTGGTACTCTATACTAATTAATTTCTGTGGTAATGTTGTATTTGATAATGCAGTTAAACATCTATGCCACAAGGTGGCATCATGAACATACAGTTACTACAGAAAAACAGCTTGGTGTCACATAGTATACACTGAGTGTACAAAACAGTAGGAACACCTGTCCTTCCATGACAGGCTGACCAGGTGAATCGAGGTGACAGCTATGATCGCTTATTGATGTCAGTTGATAAATCAACTTCAATCCATTTAGATGAAAGTGAGGAAACAGGTTAATTAAACAAGAATTTTTAAGCCTTAAGACAATTGAGACATGGATTGTGTATGTGTGTCATTCAGAGGGTGAAAGGGCAAGACAAAATATTTAAGTGCCTTTGAACTGGGTATGGTAGTACACTGCTGGGTTTTTCACGCTCAACAGTTTCCTGTGTGTATCAAGAATGGTCCACCACCCAAAGGACATCCAGCCAGCTTGACACAACTTTGGGAAGCATTGGAGTCAACATGGGCCAGCATCCCTGTGGAACACTTTCAACACCTTGTAGAGTCCATGCCTTGACGAATTGAGGCTGTTCTGAGGGCAAAAGGGGGTGTAACTCAATATTAGAAAGGTGTTCCTAATGTTTGTACACTCAGTGTAGTTGCCCCACTATGCAGAGCACTGCTGTCAAAATCAGGTCAAATCAATCAAATCTAATACATGTCACAAGAGGAATAAAATACAAAATAATGAAGCTATATACAGGGAGTACCAGAAACATTACACTGTGCGTGGGTACGAGGTATTTGCATGTATGTACATAAAGGCAGGGGTAGAGTGACTAGGCATCACAGTAGCAGAAGCTGAATGATCTCTAGAGGTCCCGTCCACGGTCCTCCTAGTTCAAGTTCAGTTACAGTTCCACACCTCTGTCCCACCTTCCCACATAGGAACATTGGGCACCCCGGGCTACTGCTTCAGCCTAGAACCAGCACCCTTGTCTGGGATGGGGTGAAACAACATGTTCCTGGCCGTAGATACAGCAGATAGAGGATTACTATGCCTCAAGGATTACCATACCTAGCCGAATGTAGTACTAAGGTTTATTAAATATTGGCAGGGGGCGCTGTTTTGAAGCTACCGCGGAGCCATTTTAATGTTATAAAATGTATTTATTAATGTCTACATTTGTTTTTGACAAGTATATTCTATTACAGACACCATAATGCATACTTTTAAATTATATTAAGTGAACTGAACCAGAAAATTCTAAATCAAAATATTAAAAAATATTCCTGAAAGCATTTTTTTTATTTTTTTTATTTTTTTTTACAAATGTTACTGTCCCCACTACAACAAATAAATACTTAAATACATGTAATTTTGACCTTCAATTTTTTTTTAAATATATAGTACAATTCCATTCATTCCTATGGAGTACTGCTCCTTCTGGGGAGTACCAATATGGCAGCCAATAGCTTCAAAGCCTCTCATTGGCCACTACATAGCATTAGGACGTGAATGGTCTGCCTACCCATGTGAGAGACGCAGACTCGTGGGTGGGGTTATATCCTTCCTGTTTGGCCCTGTCCGGGGGTATCATCGGATGGGGTCACAGTGTCTCCTGACCCCTCCTGTCTCAGCCTCCAGTATTTATGCTGCAGTAGTTTATGTGTCGGGGGGCTGGGGTCAGTTTGTTATATCTGGAGTACTTCTCCTGTCTTATCCGGTGTCCTGTGTGAATTTAAGTATGCTCTCTCTAATTCTCTCTTTCTCTCTCTCGGAGGACCTGAGCCCTAGGACCATGCCTCAGGACGACCTGGCATGATGACTCCTTGCTGTCCCCAGTCCACCTGGCCATGCTGCTGCTCCAGTTTCAACTGTTCTGCCTGTGGCTATGGAACCCTGACCTGTTCACCGGACATGCTACCTGTCCCAGACCTGCTGTTTTCAACTCTCTAGAGACCGCAGGAGCGGTAGAGATACTCTTAATGATCGGTTATGAAAAGCCAACTGACATTTACTCCTGAGGTGCTGACTTGCTGCACCTTCGACAACTACTGTGATTATTATTATTTGACCATGCTGGTCATTTATGAACATTTGAACATCTTGGCCATGTTCTGTTATAATCTCCACCCGGCACAGCCAGAAGAGGACTGGCCACCCCTCATAGCCTGGTTCCTCTCTAGGTTTCTTCCTAGGTTTTGACCTTTCTAGGGAGTTTTTCCTAGCCACCATGCTTCTACACCTGCACTGTTTGGGGTTTTAGGCTGGGTTTCTGTACAGCACTATGATATATCATGTACGAAGGGCTATATAAATAAATGTGATTTGATTTGATTAGCAATTCAGGGTTTATACACATCATTGTCTACTAAGGCCTTGCTGATCACACAGCCACAAAATGAGTCTCAACAGAGCTTTGCAGGTTTTTTTCAGGAAGCGGATAAAGCATGGGCAGACACACCTGTCTTATCTATCCTTATCTAACTCACTTTATTGGGCTGGCAGGCCAGATCCTGTTTCATGGGTAAACATTTGTCTCTCTCTCTTCTGACGTTATACCCCACTATTAAAAAGGCACTGCCTCTGAAATATGGCTGCACAGTTCTCTAGTCATGGTTCACATGGTTCATATTCACTAATCGATGGGTTGGTTGTTTAGCAACAAAACTGACGTGTGCTCAACTATGGGACAAAAAAAGATGGGATTGGCTTAGAATTTTCACAGCATGTAAACACATTTTAGTCTCCAATTTTTATTGAAAACAAATAGGCATACATTTGCACAATGAGCACTATTTGTCTCTCAAAACATACACTAATGTTCAAAAGTTTGGGGTCACTAAGAAATGTCCATTAAAATAACATCAAATTGATCAGAAATACAGTAGAGCATCAGCATCAGTAGACACTCTAATGTACTTGTCCTCTTGCTCAGTTGTGCACCGGGGCCTCCCACTCCTCTTTCTATTCTGGTTAGTGCCAGTTTGCGCTGTTCTGTGAAGGGAGTAGTACACAGCGTTGTACGAGATCTTCAATTTCTTGGCAATTTCTCGCATGGAATAGCCTTCATTTCTCAGAACAAGAATAGACTGACGAGTTTCAGGAGAAAGATCTTTGTTTCTAGCCATTTTGAGCCTGTAATCAAACCCAGAAATGCTGATGCTCCAGATACTCAACTAGTCTAAAGAAGGACAGTTTTATTGCTTCTTTAATCAGGACTTACAGTTTTCAGCTGTGCTGACATAATTGCAGAAGGGTTTTCTAGTGATCAATTAACCTTTTAAAATGATAAACTTGGATTAGCTAACACAACGTGCCATTGGAACACAGGAGTGATGGTTGCTGATAATGGGCCTCTGTACGCCTATGTAGATATTCCATAAAAAATCTGCCGTTTCCAGCTACAATAGTCATTTACAACATCAACAATGCCTACACTGTATTTCTGATCAATTTGATGTTATTTTAATGGGCAAGGACATTTCTAAGTGATTCCAAACTTTTGAACGGTAGTGTAGTTACAGTTGTTAGCTAGCTAGCTCATTTTAGCCATATTAGCATTGACATGAAGCCAGTCAAACCACCTCAAAACAAGATATGGTATCAAAATGAAACTAGCTGAAATGACCCAATTACAATTCCCACAGGGCAGTTTCTAGTCATTGTTGCTAACCATCTGGCCATCCATAATCACAACAACTCATGGACTTCTGCACCATTAAGGGAGTGAACATGTACATTGTTTTTGTGAAGTTGTCAGCTAACCAATCTATAGGCTATTTAGTGTGGTCTCAATCAAATGGTCCATAGTCTATAGCCTATAGGCTACAAAGAGCAGTTATATTTCTAAGATAGCTGCTGGAATGGTGTAAATACAACTAGGCTGTATTACACACTGCAATGGATATTCCAACCCTGAGTCCCGGCCTGCCTCCTATAATAAGGGTTACATGGAGAAAATCTTACCTCTCTGAAATGAAAATGGATGGCCCTCCCTTCAGCAAAATATATTTACCTAAACCCTTGTTTTATTTTCTTCAAAATCATCAGCTAACAAGGGGTGGGCCTGTGCTTTTTGCCATTTTCTTTAATAAAAGGTAGGCTTATGGCATACCCTCTCATACCCACTCAATTCGAGTCTTGGTTTTAACTTAACAGCCCTTCACTGACACGGAGGTAGGCTGTTTAAAGAGTGCATGGTGGGTGGAGGAATTGACAGGCCTACACAATCTATGGATATAGCAGCCTACAGCCTAATTTCGTCTGTCAAACAGGTAGACCTATCTCTTATTTCTTAAATAGGAATAAATATGCTCCAACACAAAGCCCTCTTGTTGTCAGTAAAGTCTAAAATGAAGACTGTACCTACTCGAATTTGCCTACTTTCAGCACCATGAGCTATCCATTTCCAATTGTGCCGCGGCTTCTGCTTCAAGTTTCAGCACCACAATGTAAATTACTCAAATCTGGCTTATTGTGACGTCAATAACTCTGATAAATACATCATGGGCAAGTGTTACGAGAATTTTGTTCTCAATGTTCATAAACTGAACTTCAATTAACATACTCTGTCTGTTACTAAGAATTTGTAAGGTTCTTATTAAAATGAAACAGACAGAGGCCAGTCTACCATAGTCAGCATGTTTATTTACGAGAGTTCTGCCCATCCTTACATGTACATTGGTTTATATACCTCTCATTTCATCATAACTGTCCCTCCTCCTCTAAGACAATGACAATATAGTTCACAAGTCTTCTCCTTCTCATACATTGTCTGCCACCTGTTATACAATCTACTTCAAGCCCAAGGTCTCTCCCCTCCTTGGGTGGGGACAGAATGTCCTGAAAGGAACACAGCAGTACATATTGTCTGTCGATAGCTCCTCTTATCATTTGTTTCACACTTGCACCCTGCTTACATACTAAAAAGGAACAAAAAGTTATTGTTCTAATTCTGACTAAAACTACACACATCAGATTTATAGATTTATGATTCTAATAAATTTCATACAATCATACAGTGACAGGGTAGAATTCTGTTAGTTATAGTTCTACGTTAAATGTATACATCATTTAGTCATTATTCATAAAAATCATAACAGCAAGAGACATTTGTTTTAAATTAAATAAATTATAGTAGTAGCAAGCTATCAAAGTTGACCTCTGGTCTTCCTTCTCATCTTTGTGTTCTCCTCAAACTGAACAGAACATAGTCTATAGGCTAGTCCACGAGCAAGATAGTGCACTTTTTAGACTAGGCCTAATCAAAAATGTATTTTCTGAAGAAGCATTTTAATCTCCTTCTGAACTGCCACCTTAGGCCTACACAGCACAGCCATTGGTTAGGCAGGACACAAAAATGTTTTTGATCAGCAAAAGCAGAGCAGGCCGGGACTCAGGGTTGGAATATCCATTGCAGTGTGTAATACAGCCTAGTTGTATTTACACCATCCCAGCAGCTGTCTTAGAAATATAACTGCACTTCGTAGCCAATAGGCTATAGACTATGGATAATTTGATTGAGACCACACTAAATAGCTTATAGATTGGTTAGCTGACAACTTCACAAAAACAATGTCCCTTAATGAGGCAGAAGTTTGTGAGTTGTTGTGGTTCCTCGATGGCCAGACAGCTAGCAACAATGAAAAAAAACTGCCATGTGGGGAATCGTAAGTGGCTCGTTTCAGCTAGTTTCATCTTGTTCTTGATACCATATCTTGTTTTGAGGTGTTTTGACTGATTTCCTGTCAATGCTAATATGGCTATAATTCGCTAGCTAGCTAACCAACAACTGTAATGATGTATTTGAGAGACAACAAGTGCTCATTGTGCAAATGTATTTGTTTTCAATCAACATTGGAGACTATATATAGTTTACATGTTGTCACCAATCTAAGCCAACCCTGTTTTGCCCTATAGTTGCGCATGCGTCCTTGATATTGCATGACCAGCTAAGAATCAGAGGTGAGGGGCTGCACTTGGCACACATTGAAAGGCTACATATAACCTAATAAGCAACTAATTCTAAAACACTGAGAAATATTGAAATGTAATCGATTTCAAATGACATGACCCTCCCCTGGACTAGATTTAAAAATACTAAACCCTCCCCTTGACTGAAATTGAAAAAGCATGACCCTCCCCTATTTTCCTATAAGTAAACATTCTGTAAATTCTGATCCATCCCTAACCTGCCCATTGTTTTCGTGACATTGTCAGCTAACCCAGCTGTAGCCCAAAGGCCGGCAGGTGGCGATATTGAGTCGTTTCATCTTACCATCCAAAGGGAATGCATGCAGCCGGTAAAACACTTGTATCCCCCGTGGACCGCTTCATACATTAAACATTCATCATTCAGGCTGCAAAGTTGTCAATTTCCTCCTTAACTCGATTTAATGGCGAGAAGGTGGAAAAAAACAGGGAAAATAAGCATACTTTCTTGATGAAACACCATTTTCCACCACTATGCTATAGAGCGGCTAATGCTTCTTCATGATGTTGCGCCAGCCTTCAGTCAGGGGTAAACAACAGACCGCTGCAACCTGATTAGCTAAACGCCATATGCAACATCTGGGACTAGCATTCCTAGGAATTATAGCCACTCTAGTGTGGTGGAGGACGGTAAAATTAAACAATTCAATATCACCGGCCTTTGCACTATGGCCGATGTAGGCGATAGGCTACTTTTCTGTGGAATGAGCAGTGGTGGAAAAGTACCATATTGTCATACTTTAGTAAAAGTAAAGATACATGAATAGAAAATGACTCAAGTAAAAGTGAGTCACCCAGTAAAATTCTACTTGAGTAAAAGTATAAAAGTATTTTGTTTTAAATATACAGT
Source organism: Salvelinus namaycush (assembly GCF_016432855.1). Classification (NCBI taxonomy): domain Eukaryota; kingdom Metazoa; phylum Chordata; class Actinopteri; order Salmoniformes; family Salmonidae; genus Salvelinus; species Salvelinus namaycush. The sequence goes on from NC_052343.1 coordinate 22,417,597, forward strand.
ACTTAAGTATACAAAAGTAAATGTAATTGCTAAAATATACTTAAGTATCAAAAGTAAAAGAAAAAGTATAAATAATTTCAAATTCCTTATATTAAGCAAACCAGATGGCACAATATTCGTTTTTTTTAAATTTTATTTATTGATAGCCAAGGGCACACTCCTACACTCAGGCATCATTTACAAATGATGAATTTGTGTTTAGTGAGTCCACCAGATCAGAGGCAGGAGATGACGAGGGATGTTCTCTTGATAAGTGTGTAAAATGGACCATTTTCATGTCCTGCTAAGCATTCAAAATGTAACGAGTACTTTTGGGTGTCAGCTAAAATGTATGGAGTAAAAAGTACATTATTTTCTTTAGGAATGTATTGAAGTAAAAGTAAAATTGTCAAAAAGACAAACAGTAAAGTACAGCCCCCCCAACTGCAACAAAAATATATAACTATACTTAAGTAGCACTTTAAAGTATTTTTACTTAGGTACTTTACACCACTGGAAATGAGGACGTGCATAACCTGTCTGCTTGTTTTTGGTCATGATTTCTTGTGTTGAAAATGTGCCTTAATTTACAATATTGCTTTGTAAATGTTTCCCTTACCTTGGTTGAAAAGTTTATTCTCAATTTTTTGGGGTGTTGGGGAGGCTGTTGCAAAGATGATCTGAAGTATTGTAACAAAATGTGTTTTTGAGGTCTGTTTGACATTTTTTATTTTATTTATCTAATGTTTTCCACCAATGTTTTCCTCTTTGCGAATTTGAGAGTTACCGATGCAGGCGCTATAGCCTACATTTCACTTTGTAAACATAATCTAAGGAAGGCTCTACTGCGCATGCTCTTGGGGGCGGGTGACAGATGACGATCGACTTCACTGTACAATACTTTGTGAAAGCCCGCTTTCCTGGTTGACATACACGTTTGTGTTGAAGAAGCACGATGCTCCGAATTGTGTTATCCCGAACTTTGCCTCGAATCTCTGGCATTTCGAATTGTCAGTATTCTGCGGCCGCCATCCCGGTACCAAGCGCACAGCCCGAAGTCCATTACAACAAGGTAAGCGATAAGCATTCACAACATGTAAATTACATGTTGAGTAGCTATTATCTTTGTTGCACACGACTGAAATGATCGGTTTAGTGTATTTCTGCCATGTGCAATTCATTGCAAGGCAACTAGGCTTACGTGAGAATTGCAATATCTTTTGGCCTAGATGCATTTTTTTTTTTTATTGTTGCTTGACTAGCTAGTCTACTTGTTGATAACTCTTGTTGACATTAAAACACTTGACCTGATTGAACCTTGTGAGAACGTACTTATCCGATACATTAGGTCAACTGAATTACATATACACTAGATAATTGTTGGGTATGATGGTGTTATGCAAAACTGTAATGTGACAGACAGCCAGAAACCATCCTGGGTTGCATTAATACAACGTTTGCTAGAGTTGAAAGACCAGCTTGTACATAGACAGCCACAACACATGTACATGCATGTGTTTCTGTTCAATTGTTTTGGGGGAATTTATAAAGAGACTTCTATACCACTGCAATATTATGTCAGAGACAGTATCTTACAATACTGCACAAATAAAAACTGAAGGGAATTAATGGGATGTAACTGGACAATACAGTGTTTATACTGGCTCCCAATTTATTTTCGGTCTATTGGATCAAAGAGTTGTGATAACGGCCTCCCGGGTGGCGCAGTGGTCTAGGGCACTGCATCGCAGTGCTAACTGCGCCACCAGAGTCTCTGGGTTCGCGCCCAGGCTCTGTCGCAGCCGGCCGCGACCGGGAGGTCCGTGGGGCGACGCACAATTGGCATAGCGTCGTCCGGGTTAGGGAGGGTTTGGCCGGTAGGGATATCCTTGTCTCATCGCGCTCCAGCGACTCCTGTGGCGGGCCGGGCGCAGTGCGCGCTAACCAAGGGGGCCAGGTACACGGTGTTTCCTCCGACACGTTGGTGCGGCTGGCTTCCGGGTTGGAGCGCTGTGTTAAGAAGCAGTGCGGCTTGGTTGGGTTGTGCTTCGGAGGACGCATGGCTTTCGACCTTCGTCTCTCCCGAGCCCGTACGGGAGTTGTAGCGATGAGACAAGATAGTAATTACTAGCGATTGGATACCACGAAAATGGGATAAAAATTATTTTAAAAAAAGATTAAAAAAAATAAAAAAAAGAGTTGTGATAACATCTGTAATCTAAACATAGAGCCTAATCAAATCCCCTCTGTCTCATTACAGCTGTTCATCAATAACGAGTGGCAGGATGCCGTCAGCAAGAGGTCCTTCCCCACCATCAACCCAGCCACAGGAGAGGTCATCTGTCAGGTGGCTGAGGCAGACAAGGTCAGTGGCTGGAACTGCCTTGAAACCTGGCCCTGTTCTGTCTAATTACAAGACTTACATCCTCGGTTCCTTGGAGTAATCACTGATCCAATATAGTTGGATTGGTGAACGCAGGGGTTCCACTAGCCTACATAGCTTGGACCTATGCAGTCGTAATGACTGTCTCAAGGAAGGGAGGAAGGAAGATGGCATTTTCAAAGCATTTGAACAGGCCCCTCACTGTTTCTGTATTCAACAACACTACATCCTTGGCGTGCTAAGACAACGAAGTTGCCTGAAGCAGAAACATGACAATTAGGTGTGGTCGGAGGACGAGAGGGTAAAATAACCATGGGGAAAAGTTAACCGTAACAACAGGTGTAATTAGAGCACAATCTTGCAGGGGCCAGGTGTGTGACCATCTTTTTTGTGTTATTACACTGTCGTAATTTAATTACTTGATAAGTAATTTTTTTAAATGATGTCTGATGATCTATGGGTGAAACGTTGTTGTAAATTAATATCACCTACGAGCATGAGCAGCAGTGTGCGGCGTTGTCATTTCTATTTTCCATTTTTTAAATGATATGATCTAATATTTATTTTAATCTCCCTCTGTTTTCCCCCTGGCCTCCTTCTCCCTCTTTCCAGGCAGATGTGGACAAGGCTGTGAAGGCTGCCAGGGAGGCCTTCAGGTTTGGGTCACCATGGCGACGCATGGACGCGTCGGACCGCGGGCTGCTCCTGAGCCGACTGGCAGACGCAATCGAGAGGGACACAGCCTACCTAGCGGTCAGTGACGCCGTCCCATTACTGCTGGTCAATGGAAATGATTAACCTGAAGTGGTGTTATGAGTGGCTAATTAGATGCACAACATTCCTGGTCTGGCACTCATGCCAAAGAAAGCAAAGTTGTTGGGGTTGTATTAGAGTTTACTTGTGTGGCACTGGCACAAATGTTACCTTCCAGTGGTGGAAACATTTTACCCAGAAATATTATCTTCAAAAAATGTATGTTCATATAGATTTATTTGGCTTGTAAACAGCAGCACCATATTTTGCAGAGTCACAGAGTGTATTATAAGAGAGTAGGATTGTTAGTACAGTATTTAGGTTGGACTTGATTAACTACTGTCAGATTTGCTTATCAAGGGTGCAAGGTCCATCAGGTCTGGAAATAGCACTGATTCTGTCCACTGAACCGGCTCCACCTACATGTTAAATATGGATATGGGGTGTATGTGAGAGGGAGTCTGTCCAGAGCCAACACCAGTGACTCGTTAGTACTTGTAAGACTGGCTAATCTGTTCAAGTATGTACAGTCCAATGTGCTCAACATGAACTGTATGTGCCTGTAAATGTTGTATATAGATACATTTTGCAGTGTGTGTTATGTTGACCACATATACTCTTGTGTTCCCATTTGCCAAGCCAAATAAATGGTGCGTGGACGACGATAATCTTTGATTCACTCTTGACGATGAGCCAATTAATTCCCTGGGGTTTGTCTTGCTTGTGCAACGGTCTCTGTTTTTCAAAATATACTGGTGTTTAACTGGACTCTGAACTGATTAATACCCTGTAGCAGAAAATAGTCCCTGTAATTTGATATGACATTGTTATAGTATAACATCTGTTTAGCCCATTAGCAGCATGTTACAGAGCCTATCTCTAAATACATACTGTATGCTTCTGTGTACAACACTGATTTTCCATTAGCTTTTTCTAGGAAGGTATAGCAATCTGGCATTTTTCTTTAATTCAAAATTTTTTATGGGGTAGATCAGCTTTAACATTGCAGATGGCTTCCAGCAATGTAATTGTCTGCATTGTTTCCAATCCCCCATATATTCAGAAAGTTTTCAGACCCATTGACTTTTTTCACATTTTGTTACGTTACAGACTTATTCTAAAATGGATTTTAAAAACTGATCTCTTCAATCTACACACAGTACTCCATAATGAAAAAGCAAAAACAGGTTTTTAGAAATGTTTGCAAATATATTAACAATAAAAAAATGAAATATCAAATTTAAAAAATATTTAATTTGCAATCAATTTGCAAACATTTCTAAAAACATGTTTTCACTTTGTCATTAAGGGGTAGTTTGTGTCGAGGGGTGAAAAAAAACATATTTAATCCATTTTGAATTCAGGCTGTAATACAATAACATGTGGAATAAGTCAAGGGGTATGAATACATTCTGAAGGTACTGTGCATTCAGAATGTATTCAGACCTCTTTAATTCTTCAACATTTTGTTAAGTTTTTGTAACATTTTGTTACGTTTTTGTAACATTTTGTTACGTCTAAAATTGATTAATGTTTTTTTCACTTGTCAATCTACACACAATACCTCATAATGACAAAGCAAAAACAGGTCCATTTTTTTGGGTTGCAAATGTAGTTCAAATAAAAAGAGCTGAAATATCACATTCACATAAGTATTCAGACCCTTTACTCAGTACTTTGTTGAAGCACCTTCGGCAGCGATTACAGCCTCAAGTCTTTTTGTGTATGACGCTACAAGCTTGGCACACCTGTATTTGGGGAGTTTCTCCCATTCTTCCCTGCAATCATCTCAAGCTCTGTCAGGTTGGATAGGGTGCGTCACTGCACAGTTATTTTCAGGTTATTTGTTAGATTGGGTTCAAGTTCGGGCTCTGGCTGGGCCACTCAAGGAAATTCAGAGACTTGTGCCAGGTCATTGTCCTGTTGGAAGGTGAACCTTCACCCCAGTCTCAGGTCCTGAGCGCTCTGGAGCAGGTTTTCATCAAGGATCTCTCTGTACTTTGCTCTGTTCATCTTTCCCTCGATCCTGATTAGTCTCCCAGTGAAAAACATCCCCACAGCATGATGCTGCCACCACCATGCTTCACCGTAGGGATGGTGTCAGGTTTCCTCCAGATGTGATGCTTGGGATTCAGGCCAAAGAGTTCAATCTTGGTTTCATCAGACCAGATAATCTTATTTGTAATGGTCTGAGAGTTCTTTAGGTGCCTTTTGGAAAACTCCAAGCGAGCTGTCATATGCCGACAGACAAGTTCCTTATTTTTCCCCACTTGCCTCTTCCATTTTTGCAGTAATGCTGCAATTAGTTGGTTGTAATTTTGTGTAGAGCAGACATTTCTATATATTTTTGTTAACTGCATGTGTGACAACTCCACCAGTCCTATTTATGATATAATTTACAAAGATTATTCCTATTTTTTTTTATATAGTCAATATATTTATATATTATCAATTAGTATATTTTAGTTTAACCATAATATTATTTGTATTTTTTTCCCCTGTATTTTCTGGTGGATTCAACTGAAATTGCAACCAAGTTTCTATGGCTTGTTTTTAAAAAAGCGATATTTTGGAGATTATTTCATTTTCAAATAACCGAAAGAGAGGTTGTAATCTGAATAAAGGGGAAAAGGCCATTCTTGAACATGGGGTGAGACATTCTTACTAATCTGCTAGAGAACCAGTTTGTATTCAGTTTAACTCTTGTATGAATGTAGTCTTTAGTGAGAGGTCTAATGCTTTGATATTTAATAATTTCTGCCCTTCGAATTCATATTCACTATATAAATAGGCCCTTTTAATTTTGTCTGGCTTGCCGTTCCAAATAAAATTGAATATTCTTTGCTCATGTAATTTAAAAAACAAGTAGCTAGGTGTAGGTAATCCCATAAGCATATACAGTTGAAGTCAGAAGTTTACATACACTTTGGTTGGAGTCATTAAAACTATTTCTTTCAACCATTCCACAAATTTCTTGTTAACAAACTATAGTTTTGGCAAGTTGGTTAGGACATCTACTTTGTGCATGACACAGGTAATTTTTCTAACAATTGTTTACAGACAGATTATTTCACTTATAATTCACTGTATCACAATTCCAGTGGGTCAGAAGTTTATATACACTAAGTTGACTGTGCCTTTAAACAGCTTGGAAAATTCCAGAAAATGATGTCATGGCTTTAGAAGCTTCTGATAGGCTAATTGACATCATTTGAGTCAATTGGAGGTGTATCTGTGGATGTATTTCAAGGACTACCTTCAAACTCAGTGCCTCTTTGCTTGACATCATGGGAAAATCTAAAGAAATCAGCCAAGACCTCTGAAAAAAAATGGTAGACCTCCACAAGTCTGGTTCATCCTTGGGAGCAATTTCCAAACACCTGAAGGTACCACGTTCATCTGTACAAACAATAGTATGCCAGTATAAACACCATGGGACCATGCAGCCGTCATACAGCTCAGGAAAGAGACACGTTCTGTCCCCTAGAGATGAACGTACTTTGGTGCAAAAAGTGCAAATCAATCCCAGAACAACAGCAAAGGACCTTGTGAATATGCTGGAGGAAACAGATACAAAAGTATCTATATCCACAGTAAAACAAGGCCTATATCGACATAACCTGAAAGGCCGCTCAGCAAGGAAGAAGCTACTGCTCCAAAACCACCATTAAAAAAGACAGACTACGGTTTGCAACTGCACATGGGGACAAAGATCGTACTTTTTGGAGAAATGTCCTCTGGTCTGATGAAACAAAAATAGAACTGTTTGGCCATAATGACCGTCGTTATGTTTGGAGGAAAAAGGGGGAGGCTTGCAAACCGAAGAACACCATCCCAACCGTGAAGTACGGGGGTGGCAGCATCATGTTGTGGTGGTGCTTTGCTGTGGGAGGGACTGGTGCACTTCACAAAATAGATGTCATCATGAGGCAGGAAAATTATGTGGATATATTGAAGCATCTCAAGACATCAGTCAGGAAGTTAAAGCTTGGTCGGAATTGGGTCTTCCAAATGGACAATGATCCCAAGCATACTTCCAAAGTTGTGGCAAAATGGCTTAAGGACAACAAAGTCAAGGTATTGGAGTGGCCATCACAAAGCCCTGACCTCAATCCTATAGAAAATTTGTGGGCAGAACTGAAAAAGCGTGTGCGAGCAAGGAGGCTTACAAACCTGACTTAGTTACACCAGCTCTGTCAGGAGGAATGGGCCAAAATTCACCCAACTTATTGTGGGAAGCTTGTGGAAGGCTACCCGAAATGTTTGACCCAAGGTAAACAATTTAAAGGCAATGCTACCAAATACTAATTGAGTGTATGTAAACTTCTGACCCACTGGGAATGTGATGAAAGAAATAAAAGCTGATATAAATCATTCTCTCTACTATTATTCTGACATTTCACATTCTTAAAATAAAGTGGTGACCCAAATTGACCAAAGACGGACTTTTTACTCGGATTAAATGTCAGGAATTGTGAAATACTGACTTTAAATATATTTGGCTCAGGTGTATGTAAACTTCCGACTTCAACTGTAGGTAAACTGGGATATGATTCAAGAGTTTATCAGGTTGATTTTTCCACAAATAGACAGGTATTTTCCTCTCCATGGTAGCAAGATCTTATCTATTTTTGCAAACTTTCTGTTAAAATGTATTGTAGTGAGAATTTTTTTCTTTCGGAATATGTCCACATCACCGTCAGACAATTTTATTGGTAAACTATACGGTAATGTAAAAGTTGTATTTTTTTTTAGTGATCCAATACGTAATATAGTACAATTATCATCATTTGGTTTTAATCCAGAGAGGTTAGCAAAAGTATCTAGATCCTCTGAGGCTGTGGAGGGATCCAAATTGTGGTTTTAAAAGAAAACATGAATCATCAGCGTACAACGACACCTTTTGTCTGACAGTGTTACGTATTACAGAATACAGCCTTGCTACTATCTGTCTCATTCAAACTTCATTAATTAGGCCATGGCGGAACTCTGACACTTTGACCTTATTTTGCCATAGGAACTGGAGACCCTGGACAATGGGAAGCCCTATGCCGTGTCCTACAGCGTGGACGTGCCCATGGTGGTCAAGTGCCTCAGGTCAGTCACAGTAATAAAAATTGCAGGGTGTATGTGTGAGCGGTGAAATGAACGCATGCATTAAATCCTTGGGGGGGGGGGGGGGATCAGGCTTTCAGCTCGACTGCCGACAGCCTTTGGAATGCCCCCCGGGATCACCTGAAGGCACCACAGACTCTGGGCTCCTTTAAAACGGGCCTAAAAACCTTTCTCTTTAGGAAGGCTTTCTGTTGATAGCTGTGCTCCTTGGTGACCTTGTCCTTTGTTGTGTCAGCTGTGTTCTTTGTGTCAGTTGCCTTTCAATTTTCTCCCCTTTTCTCCCCAATTTTCGTGGTATCCAATCGCTAGTAATTACTATCTTGTCTCATCGCTACAACTCCCGTACGGGCTCGGGAGAGACGAAGGTCGAAAGCCATGCGTCCTCCGAAGCACAACCCAACCAAGCTGCACTGCTTCTTAACACAGCGCGCCTCCAACCCGGAAGCCAGCCGCACCAATGTGTCGTAGGAAACACCGTGCACCGGGCCCCCTTGGTTAGAGCGCACTGCGCCCGGCACGCCACAGGAGTCGCTGGAGCGCGATGAGACAAGGATATCCCTACCGGCCAAACCCTCCCTAACCCGGACGACGCTAGGCCAATTGTGCGTCGCCCCACGGACCTCCCGGTCGCGGCCGGCTGCGACAGAGCCTGGGCGCGAACCCAGAGACTCTGGTGGCACAGCTAGGAGGCATGTCAGTTGCCTTCTAACGTTCTATTTGGTTTTTATTTTATGCACTTTGATATTATTCTGTATAATGAAAAGTGCCTTACAAATGTAATTTATTATTATTATTAGTTTCTGCAAACCAACATGTATGAGTTGTCATAAATCTTAAGTGCCAGATGTGGCATTATGCTATATGGTTGAATGTTTGTTACATTTCAAGTGTGTGTGTGAAGTTGTAGGGTGAGGCAGAGACAGAATGGTGGGAAAGAGAGGGGGGAAAAGAGGGTGAGACTGACTTACTGTGAATTAGTTCTTAGAAGAATGTGACTGCAGACTGCCAAACCTCCCTTATTTGATTGGCTGGCACCCATCACCATGACCTAGACTGCTTACTGTATACTCACTGTGGATCTAATCACTATCTCAATCTACTGCAAGTCTGCTTGTTTACCTTTTAATAGATTGGAAATAGACTCATTTACAGTTTCTTTCTTTGAAAAAATAAATAAAAATGAATTTCCCTCTACTCTTGATATCTGAAACTATAGTTTCTGCAGTTCTATTTCATAATAAACATTTATACATGGTAGCCCTACGGAGTCTAGTGTCCTCCTGGTATTTACTGAATATGGAATGTAGTGAGTACTTAAAGCAGTTGAGAAATATTGACACTCCCCATATCCCTTTTGATGTATTTGAAAGGTGTAATATTTTGGAGGATTCTTGAGTCCAAGTGTTTACTGTCTGTCTGTGTGTGCATGTGTGTGCACAGGTACTATGCAGGCTGGGCAGATAAGTGGGAGGGGAAGACCATTCCCATTGATGGAGACTTCTTCTGCTACACCCGCCATGAGCCCATCGGTGTGTGTGGCCAGATCATCCCGGTGAGTGAGTGAAGGAGCTGTTCAGTGGTTAGGAATGGACCTCCTTGATGAATCTTAAACCATTTAGGGGTTAGGAATGGAACTCCTTGATGAATCTTAAACCGTTTAGGGGTTAGGAATGGAACTCCTTGATGAATCTTAAACAACATTCTCAATATGCTTCCTCAAAAGTTCATATTCAGATTTGGTATTTTTAACCAGCTAACCTGTCACTAGTGTATTTTTTTTTTAAATTTAAAAAGAATTTCACCTTTATTTGACTAGTGGAACTTCCCTCTGCTGATGCAGTTGAGAACAAGTTCTTATTTACAACTGCGACCTGGCCAAGATAAAGCAAAGCACTGCGACACAAACACAGAGTTACACATGGGATCAACAAACGTACAGTCAATAACACAATAGAAAAATCTATATACAGTTTGTGCAAATGTAGTAAGATTAGGAAGGTAAGGCAATAAATAGGCCATAGTGGTGAAATAATTACAATTTAGCATTAACACTGGAGTGATATATGTGCAGAAGATGAATGTGCAAGTAGAGATACTGGGGTGCAAAGGAGCAAAAAAATAAATAACAATATGGGGATGAGGTAGTTGGGTGGGCTTTTTACAGATGGGCTGTGTACTGGTGCAATTCTCGGTAAGCTGCTCTGACAGCTGATGCTTAAAGTTAGTGAGGGAGATATAAGACTCCAGCTTCAGTGATTTTTGCAATTCGTTCCAGTCACTGACAGCAGAGAACTGGAAGGAAAGGTGGCCAAAGGAGGAGTTGGCTTTGGGGATGACCAGTGAAATATACCTGCTGGAGCGGGTGCTACGGGTGGGTGCTGCTATGGTGACCAGTGAGCTGAGATAAGGCGGGGCTTTACCTAGCAAAGTCTTATAGATGACCTGGAGCCAGTGGGTTTGGCGACGAATATGAAGCGAGGGCCAGCCAACGAGAGCATACAGGTCGCAGTGGTGGGTAGTATATGGGGCTTTGGTGACAAAACGGATGGCACTGTGATCGACTACATCCAATTTGCTGAGTAGAGTGTTGGAGGCTATTTTGTAAATGACCAGCGTTGCCAATTTGTGGCCCCTTTCCTCTTGCCTGTGAGAGCAGGTGTGTTTGCTCTGTCTGTCATGGTGAAAGAGACTGGGAGTGGAGAGGAATTAAGAGCAGGCAGAGCTGTTTCAGTGAGCTGGCTTCAGTCCCACCAGTCTCATGGTGAAAGAGACTGGGAGGAGGGAGAGGGGTAATTTAATGCGACACCCTGCCTCCAAAACCTGGTAGGGCTGCAAGGCTGTGTTGTGTAAATATAGTGGCAGCCTGGACTTTAATGTGTTGAGTGCATGCATGGATTTATGTCTGTGTACTTTGCACGTGTTTATGCACACGTTTGACATGGGCTGTCTTCACTCTACCGTTCACTCTCTTCCTCTCTCTATCTTCCCTCAGTGGAACTTCCCTCTGCTGATGCAGGCATGGAAGCTGGGGCCAGCTCTGGCTACAGGCAACACTGTGGTGATGAAGGTGGCTGAGCAGACCCCCCTCACTGCCCTGTATGTGGCCAGTCTCATCAAGGAGGTTGGTACACTAATACACACATAACACACAAACACACCCTCCTTACCACACTTCTTAAGCCCCCCCCCCCCCCCCCCCCTTCTCTCTCTCTCTCTCAGGTTGGTTTCCCTCCAGGTGTGGTGAACATCCTGCCTGGTATGGGTCCATCTGCTGGTTCTGCCATCGCCTCCCACATGGATGTGGATAAGGTGGCTTTCACAGGATCTACTGAGGTAAGACAGACCGCCCATACTTTAGGCATCTCAAAGAACTGAGTCACTGCTTTCAAATGGCCAATGTGTATTAGTGTGTGTATGAGAATGAGCCTTGTGCTGTCTAAGCAGCTCCATGCTCTGTGTCCAGGTAGGTCACCTGATCCAGCAGGCATCTGGCTCCAGCAACCTGAAGAAGGTCACTCTGGAGCTGGGAGGAAAGAGCCCCAACATAATCATGTCTGATGCCAACAGTGAGTATGGCTCAAGGCAACTTTACTTTTGGGATGGACATCCAGTTAGAAATATGTAAAAAATGGGAACACTTAATTTGGACAGTCTGCTACAGATTATTTAGCAATATCTTAAGCAAAGCGTGGTGTCCGTTTTTATTTATGAAATATCAATTGCAGCAGGCATCTGCTACTTTTACAACGGACATCTACCAGAGGAGGCTGATGGGATGAGCTATAGGAGGACGGGCTCATTGTAATGACTGGAATGGAATCAATGGAACGGTGTCAAAAATGTTTTCCATATGTTTGACATGTTTGATACCGTTCTGTTTATTTCATTCCAGCATTACAATGAGCCCGTCCTCCTATAGTACCTCCTCTGAAATCTACTAAGGCGTGTGCATGTTTGCCTGTGTGTCTTTATTTGTTTGATTGTGATTGCTGTGTCTGACTTGGCCGATATGTTTCGACTTGAGGTTCAGCAGTAAATACACCTTCCGCTTCAAGTCAAAACCTTGCTCAGCTATAATGTTTGCACCGCAGTGACAAATGCAGGATATGGCCAGAAAGCGTACCTCAATCCAGGGATGGAAGATGTCACTGTACTCCTAATTATTCCATTATTCGACATGGAAAATCAAGAAGATTGAAATACTGCTAGTTTTTTAAACTGCCTTTTTCATTAGCATGCTAGGCTAGCTAATGCTAAAGCAGCCCATTGGATTCCACAACTCTTCCGGCAGCTACTCACCCCAAGGCCAGGTGTCAATTTCATGGAGTCCAATGCTGCAAAACGTCAAGTGGAAACACATCGGCTATGTATGACTGTGTTCTCTCTCTCTTTCTGCAGTGGCGGAGGCAGTGGAACAGTCCCACTTTGCCCTGTTCTTTAACCAGGGCCAGTGCTGCTGTGCCGGCTCCCGTACATACGTGCAGGACACCATCTATGATGAGTTTATGGAGCGCAGTGTGGAGCGGGCCAAGAGCAGGGTGGTGGGAGACCCCTTCAACTTGAAGACTGAGCAGGGACCGCAGGTTAGAAATACTGCATGGTGCACAAACACACACCTAGACGAGTAGAGTAGGAGTTGAAGACACACACCCAAACGAGTGGAGTAGGAGTTGAAGACGCACACCCAGACGAGTAGAGTAGGAGTTGAAGACACACACCCAAACATAAGACACTGGATAAAAATAGAAGAGCTGCACACTCTATTGTACTGAAATAACTGTGGTACCAGCATTTCCAAATGCAGAGCCTTTATCAGAAAACAACTACAAGAACGCACACATATACACAAGCACATGTAGTCTGGTTTGGTTTATAGCTCTCTTCCTAACACATTAATAAGACACCCACTTACGAGCACTGTAAAACGGTTCCCTATCTAGGTGGATGAGGAACAGTTCAAGAAGATTCTGGGCTACATCAGCAGTGGGAAGCGTGAGGGGGCCAAGCTGATGTGCGGGGGAGGGGTGGCTGCAGACCGTGGCTACTTCATCCAACCAACCATTTTTGGAGATGTCCAGGACGGCATGACCATCGCCCGTGAGGAGGTACAGCATGGCATTTATTATTAACAACTCACTCTTCATGAAACTGGCTGTCAAGATTCACCATTTTGGCTCTTGGGGCTGCCTTGACAGCATCCCCCTACTGGCTATACCATGAAAATGAAAAGCCTGTATATTTTGGTTGTCTAAAGTATATTTGTGTGGCTATTCTGAAGCTAGAATCCTTAGTTGCTACATTCATTTTTGAACTTGTAAATTAATGATATATACCCATTGATTCTTAAAGAATAGAATGTATAAATGCCTCATGAGCTTAGTTCATACCCTGTCATACCCCATCAGAACCTACAATATAAGCTTGTTTTACCCCAGTGTTTGTAAACAACAAATGTAAACAAACAATGTATAGCTTCAAAACATGGTTAAAACTATACATTGGATATCACGGATGGTCAGTCCTTGATGTCTATGTACCGTCTATGAATTTGAGTGGTTACATTTTTCCATCCCTTAGCTTTTTAGCGAAACTGTGGCGAGGAGAACACTTGTTTCAATTAAGTATTCTAGCTCAAAGGAAAGTAGCCAGACAAGATCATACATGTGTCTCTTCAGAGAACAGATCTCTTTAGGTTAGATTCTTTAAATGAATTTCTCCTCTATAACACTTTGTCTGTGTTCAGATCTTTGGGCCGGTGATGCAGATCCTGAAGTTTAAGACTCTGGAGGAGGTGGTTGAGAGAGCCAACGACACAAAGTACGGCCTGGCAGCTGCTGTCTTCACCAAAGACATCGACAAGGCCCACTACATCTCTAGCGGACTTCGCGCCGGCACTGTCTGGTACGCTGATTTCTAGCTTACTTTATTTTACAATATGTCCATCAAATTGTCCATTTCTTTCCGTAGTATTAAGGTCCAGAGGTTGGTTGAAGTTGACCCATTTATAATCCGCTAATTGTGTATGTGGTTTGTCCATTTCTTTCTCCTAAGGATTAATTGCTATGATGTGTTTGGAGCACAAGCCCCCTTCGGTGGCTACAAATATTCTGGTAACGGTCGTGAGCTGGGAGAGTATGGCCTGGACAACTACACTGAAGTGAAAACGGTAAAGACCCCATAACCACCACAATACTGTAGGATAAAATTTTCAGGCCCCAATACGTAAATGTATGAACGCTGTTGCCACGTTACATACGTAATAAACAGCAACATCTCACAAGCAGCTGTATGTATGTTCACAAAATGTGTTAATGTCAAAGTTTCAAAACATATTTTATTCTTTACCTCAGGTAACAATCAAGGTCCCTCAGAAAAACTCATAAAGACGTCTGAACTCTGCCTCCAATCAAGGAAACTAACTGACCATAGTAAGGCTCTATGGGACTAAATCAGCCTTTATTTTGTTTATCACAGTCCTCAGTTATTCAGTTGGACTTCAGTGTTACTTAGCCTCTGTACTTATCTCTAACTTCATGCAAAGAATTTCCAAACAAGATGAGAAAACAATTACAGACATGGTACTGTTTACAACCAGCTTGTACAGCCTTGTTTACAACCAGCTTGTACAGCCTTGTTTACAACCAGCTTGTACAGCCTTGTCAAACTTCAACAGCTTATTTTAAGCATTTCATAGACCATGCCATAATATTTCATAAGACTTATTTCAGTCATTATGTTCATCCTGTTTTAATATGCTGAATCCCTGCTACAATGCAGAGTAGTTTTGTACTCTTGTAGAGTGAAAGTGTGAACTTTGAAAGGATTTTGGATAATAAATGCACTTGATACACGCTATTACTTGCTTTGAACTTACTGTCATCTGATTGGACAAACATTAATTGCAAAAGTGTTTTATTAATAGGCAAACAATTAAAATGCTTTTAAGGAGGAAAACGGTATGGGATTACAAAATATTGATATAGACTGAAAAGAAACAAATCACAAAACACAGTAGTGGCAGTTCTAGTGCCACACAAGTCATATGTCTCAACATCTGTACATTATCTAGGTTGACGTGTGTAACTCTGGATTGCAGTTTGAAAATAGGCTGCTGTATTATGTTCAGGTGTAACGATAATGATATAGCATTTAGGGAAGAAGTAACCAAAGAGTATACCATACAGACTGCACAGCACAGAGAAAGGATTGACGGAGAGTGTGTGCTTTCCTTTGGTAGACAGGTGCACCGTCAGAGAGATGACCCAAGAGATGAAGAAGATAAGCAAGCTGAAAGTGATAGATTTACCCTCGTTGTAGTTTTTGGGCAGGTCAGTTCCCATGTAGGCAAAACTAAAGCATGCAATACCCAGCAAAGCGGCGAACAGTACTATCACATAAAAGATGGGGATGACTCCATATGTGCAATCCAAAATTACCTCGCTATACAATGTTATCTGATTGGGCCTGGGTCCTTCAATGGCTATCCACAAAATGCACAGAAACAGCATTATGACAGTGGTTGTGATAATAGTGATCCACTGACCACCATGCTTGACCCAGAAATCATAAGCTTTGGGCAGTTTGGCGGCCATTTTGAAGATACAGACAATCTGGAAGGAGCGAACAGCGAGACAGGACAGGCATGCCACATAGAAGACTATAAACACAGAATTGCGTAAGGTGCAGATGGCCTCTGTGGGTTTGCCAATGTAGAGGAAGACGCTGGAGGAGGACATGGACAAGCAACACAACATGAAGAAGCAGAGCCTCCCACCGGCTGACTTTACTACAGGGGTGTCATTCTTATATAGGAACAGAACCAAGATGGCCATTGAGATGAGGATGATGGAGCTGGCCTGGAACATCAGAAAAATGGCCAACGGAGCATCAGAATGCAGATACTCTATAGAGCGCTTAGTGCATGAGGTACTGCCAATCCTGGCCCACTCATCCTTTTGGCATGCTATGCAGCTGTAGGGATCGGCTGTTGGGAGAGGAAGGGAAGAGAAAGTCTGGGTGACAGATTCTAATATGTGTACAGATAACAATTTTTGTCATGTGATTCATAGGTAATAAATGGTGCCAGGTGTTCTTTCTGACCGATTGACCTGTCAAGGAAAAACTCCAGGCAAAAACAAAGTCATGTTGCTCAGTACCTGTGTGGTTGATGTACTTTCCATCAGAGCAGATCTCACAGTCAAAACAGCAGGTGTGGAAGCCAGTTTGAACTCTTCTGGAGCCAGATTTACACTCACTAGAACACTGCAGAACGGGAGCCTGCAAGAAGTAGGAACAGCTTAAAATATCACTGTGGAAAAGACCAGCATCAGTGATCACTAATTTGAATACCACGCAGTGTTTTGATGGTGTGTAATGTATACTTGCATGCTTTTGAAGAATGTAGTACTAACCTTTGTGCCCTCAAACCAATGTATGAGAGTTTCATTAATATGGAAGCTTGGTGTGGGGTTGGTAAGGTATGAGCCAATGTCCACATTAGAACATGTTTTATTTTTGCAGTCCCAGTGTACAATGTCGTAATGAGCCGGTGGGTCCCCGTTCTCATCAAACTCTATACTTTGATTGTCCAATTTGAATTTGACCTGTTTTAGTGCCTCCGTGACCTGGGAATGCAAGACAAAATGGTCAAATAAAAGATGGCGTCAATTATTAACCATATTATTAACCATATTTTTGGTGATGTGGTTGACCATAAGGCTTCATGTTGAAGGAGATGCAGCTCAGTTACCATGTAAGGATAAGCAATGATTTCTGAGTTGGCACAGTTCCGTGTCCCACACCGCAAAGCATTGTGGAGTGCATGAGCCACAGCATACACTGCAGAGTAGATGACAAAGCTGTATGTCGGGTCCTCTCCAATAATTGTCTGGGCACTGGTGGAGTTGCAGTCAGAGCAAATCTGACCACATCTTTCCTTCAAGTCCATGTCAGTGCATGCATTCTCATGTCTGGATTTTACTGTGTTGTTAATGAACTCATCAAATCCTCTCAGGTCCTTGTGCCTCTGTACAGTGACACCTAAGACCGTCCCTATCCTCTCAATCTGACTCTTCTTGATCAACTCTTGGTTCATGGACCATGTCTCACTAGCGATCCATATCTTCTCCTTCACTCTGAGATCTATGGCCTTTTGGATGAAAGGAATGACAAACTCCACATTGGCAAAGACTACAATAACCTGGACATTGAACATGGCTATGTTGTTGAATAGACGCCCTATTAAGGATTGGTTTTGGGGAATGGTGTCTTGGTATGCCAAACAGATGTTAGCTGGTCTAATCTCATCCTGAAAAACTGCCAAGGCGTCTCTGCTGTAGTCATTGTCACCACCGATGAAAGCCACCCAGTTCCAGTTAAACTGTTGGAGTATACGGACTATAGACTCCACCTGATATTTGTCACTGGGAATGGTTCGGAAAAAGGAGGGAAATCTGTTTTTGGAGCTCAGTTTGACACTTGATGCCCCATGAGTCACCTGTTGAAGTAAAACACAAAACGATAATGCTTTTTGAGAACAAGGATTGTTACAGTAGAGGTATATATTTATATTGCAGTGTTCTACAGACCCATTCCTGAAGAGTACAAACACAAGGCAGCTACTGTATAAATAGCACCATCATGAGGTTATATTGTGCCATAAAATACTACTTACCATTGGAATCATCTCAGACATGTACAGAGGGGCGACACTGATGGTTTGGCTGCTTCCAAACGGGCCAGTGACTGAGATGACTTTAGGTCTGTAGTTTGTACCGTTCCACACGGGGATGGCTCCTCTTCTCTTTTGGGTCAGAAAGTCCAGAGCAGCCCCATAACTGAGCAAGTCTGAGCAGTAGTCAAAAATCTCATAGCCCAGGCTGATGCCAGGCAACAGCAATGTGGAGTTGTTTATCTCTTCAATAGCAAACCTCATGACTTGAATCTGCTGGTAGCTTGCTGAGGAAAATTTAAACCTGGAATGTAGAAGGTTGCATAGTTTTACTGTCAATGTGTGCAACAAAAAAAGTTTGACCTTTACAGTATTGTTTTTTCCCCCCAGGGGTGAAAGCAGACTTTGCCTTACCTGTGACATTGAAGCACCTCAGGTTTTCTGTTTTCAGTGTCAGTCGCTGTACCAGTCACTCCATACTTCTCATGCAGCTGGAATAGTCCTCCCAAAATGTAGTCTCCATCCAGGCTGAGTTGTGGTAAAGAGGAGCATGTGTCACTTTGTTTCATCAGGTGAAATGACGCCATCACCACAAGAAACAACATTGTAGGTTTCTAAGTAAGAGTGAGTTGTTAGAGCAGAGGCTGAAATGCTCTCCATCTACTGAGGTGACTGATATCAATCATCTTTCACTCTGTTTTACATGTTGCGTTACTTCCTTGTTTTTGTTCCGTGCTTCTGATACCTGGATAACCACATCCACCTTTCCATGGTCAGGCTATTATGGAAACATGTCTTGAGGTTTATGAAAATATCTGTCATATCTGTCAGGTCTTTCACATATCCCTTTATACAAAATAATTTGACATTTCCACCAGAGGAGGCTGGTGGGAGGAGCTATAGGAGGACGGGCGCATTAATGGATGGAATGCGGTGTGTGGGTAAAATCGCTGGGGAAGCCAAGCCAGAATAAATAGCCATATTACAACCTATGTGTTGTGATAATTCATAGTTCATATGCCTTGAAACCGTGATACATAGGCCTAAGGCTGAGACAATAAGAAGACACAGTGGCAGAATAAATTCAACCACGCCTTTGTTTCTTCACAAAACCAGAGAGCAACCTGTCTGGTGAAGTCCACAAAGCATATTGCATGTACCAATCAGTTACATGACCTACAGCATGGTCAAGCAATTGAATGTTTCCGACATTTTAGGACCACTAAAGAACTATTGATTTAGAACCACTGAGAGTTACTGCAGGTCCCAAAGAAAACAGGAGCTGCCTCCACTATTCCAGCACCATTTCACCTTTAACATCATCAAATCACCTCTGCTTAGTCTAATACAGTGACAACTAAAAGATACCAAAAACAATTTAGTACAATAAACATAAGATAAATATGATGTAGTCATGCGCGTTTGTGCAAATAGAAAAAACATGTAGACTCACCATACTTGTAGAGAATGCCAATGCCATTCTCTCTTTCACATTTATAAAACGGTCTATCACTCTGTCATACAGTACACTTTCATTTTTTGTCCTAGGCTACCTGGCTAAAATGCTTGCTCGCCTAATTTCATTTCATGGGCAATGTTAGCTAGTTAACATTAGCCTTCTACATCTAGCTACATATTGAACTTCCATCCTCTCTGGCCAGGGGCACAATGTATGAATTTATGGTTGGATCAGAATCGCCATTATAATCATTGGCCAGTACAGAGAATGAATTAAAACCACAAGTCCAAATCCCTATCATCCATAGCTAATTTAGGAAAGGGACAATTTTAGATAACTAGCTAACCACCAGAGGACAATACAATGAGATGCACAACCAGCTTCTGTCAATGTTTGCTCTCGATGCAATGTGATTGGAGTGAAGCCAAATCCAAACTGACTTCCCTTGACACTTTTTTTGTGTGCGCCAGGACCATTCACAGTTGATCTACACTGATTGGCTATTATTTTATACAAAAGGCTCACTGGCTTGCCTTGCATTCAATGCTACTGGCGGCATCAATGTCATACTCTTTTGAACCAAACAGCACTATGCAATTTACATATGTTCATCATTTGCATCATTTGCATCTGAAAGACACTGTTCATGCACCACTTGTTGCCATCCCCACAAAATAGCTTGAAAACAGAGTTTTACATCAGTCCTGCCTAGGGTAGTGACCAAAGTGGCTCCGATAGACATGGCAGCTTTGTTTCTAGCTCCTAATGCTAAATATGTGTATGCAACCAATACAATTTGAACGGGAGGGGTATATTACTGGTAACTTTCGAAGTTTACCAACCAGCATTTGGGTAATTTCAAGTTTCTTTTGAATTTCTAATCACAGGACATCTGGTGGTATTTTGTGGTACTTCAGATTATCACAGGTGTCTAATTATCTCTGTCCCTTTGCATGGCCTTATTTATCACATGTAAAATATATGAATTAATCAGATAACATGATCCTAAATATGAACCATCAACTTAGGGAATACCATTTGTTTTAATATGAGGATTTCAGCATTAAATATACTTTATTTTTTACAAACTTATCTTTGTTAAAGTTTTCGCACCAAACTGGTGGCAGTTGTGAAAAGTCAAGTTGGAAGAGTTGCAGAGTTTATTGAAAATAATGCCATCTTTTAGATTGTTTCATTAATTAGGTTATTTTCTAATTAACCATATGGTCTATTCACTAGAAACTCATCGACCCAATGCCATTTTTGTGTGTAAAATAGTTATGGCATTCTCTGAAAGGTACATGTTTACATCTTCAATATACATCCCCACAAAAATACATCCTTCAAATGCCCAGCTACCATAAACATTCAGAGCATTGTTCATTGCTTATAACAAGGGTAATTTAATATTCAATAATACAAGGACACTTAGGTGTAATTCTTATGAAATATTTTATTTAAAGTTAATTCATGTCAATGTTCCAATAGGAACAGAAGTTTCCAGCACAGCAAGCTTGTCCTGAAAAGAAATAGATACATTTTAAAAATGGCTGGTATGACAAACACTTGAAATGATTGCAACTTAAACTGACATTAAAACTCTAAAGTAGGCAGCATTGAAACATTCACTAGACTATGAAAACTAACCTTGGATGGTTTCCAAAACCTCCCCAGCTCTTCCTCTAGAGCTGGGAATACTGTGACGGTTAAGGAGGTAGCTCAGTGGAACATGTCAAGTGAGTTGAGTTGTCACCATGAATGCTAAGGTGTCAAAGAAAGCTAAGGAGCAGGTTGCTGGGATAGAAGGGTCAAAGGTTGAGAGAGTGGGGGTTGGACAGATGCCTTTGGTGGACGAAGCGGCAGCGTTTCTGCAGGGGTACATGGAGCCTGCCGAGTGGAGAGAAGATTACCAAGGACCAGCTCTAGAGCTGCCACCTCAATCATCTCCTTCTCAGCCTGTTTGTCCTCAATCGGCTCCTCCACACCCTCTTCTTTTCTGGCTACCACCCCCTCTCCTATAACTGTCCCTTCCTGCACCTCCTCTACCTTATTCATAACAGCAACTGACATGTTTTTCTCCTCCTCCCAAGGAGCGACTGCCAAGCTTTTAAACTTCACCTTCTCCACTCTATAAGTGACTGCCAAGGTCTCCTCCACCCTTTTCTCACTGTCTGGCTGTCTCTCCTCAGCCTGAATGGGCAAACTCTTCTCCCTGTCCTCCAACACTCTCCAGGGTTTACTGGTGATCAGGCTTTTCACTGAAGGATACTTCAAGGCTGGCCCTGGTTACATCAGGAAGAACCACAGGTTACAGATCAGCATCATCTAAGATGAATTAGAGAAAAGAGGTGGTCCAGCATTAACTGTGTTGTATACTTACAAAACTCTGACACTTCACAGACAGAATCACAGCAGGAGCACACAGAGGGAGGGCCATACAGCTCCTCCCACCTAACAAGAAATAACAACCAGGGGTGTAATCATTAGTCCAAAACGTTTTGCAACGGAGATTGGAGTAAACAAACGGAAAACATTTTGCAACAAACAAGAGTTTCTATTGGACAAATTCAGGTAGGTCACTCACTGTTTCATTAGCTTTTGTTTGGTTTCTAGTGAATAAACCCCTGGTTAACCAGTGCAAAAAACAATGTAGCATGAAATAACTGAATTACTTAATGTTTTCATTATTATCATCAGTGTCCTACACATTGATCATGACCAGTCTATGTAACTTGTGATGTAATTCTTGAGCAAATTATTGTGATCGACAGTGGTGTAAAGTAAAAATACTTTGAAGTACAACCCTTTTAGGGAGATCTGTACTTTACTATTTATATTGACTTTTTATTTTACTAGTTATTCCTAAAGAAAATGCACTTTTTAATCCCATATATGTTCCCTGACACCCAAAAGTACTGGTTACATTTCGAATGCTTAGCAGGACAGAAAATTTTCCAATTCACAGACTTATCAAGAGAACTCACGGGTCATCACTACTGTCTGATCTTGCAGACTTACTAAACACATGCTTTGTTTGTAAATGTCTGAGTATTGGTGTGCCCCTGGCTACCTATAAATAAATAAGAAAATAGTGCTGTCTGGTTTGCATATACAAGGAATTTGAGAAGATTTATAGCATTTACTTTTGATATTTAAGTAGATTTCAAATAAAATACTTTTAGATTTTTACTCAAGTAGTATTTTACTGGGTGGCTTACTTTTACTTGAGTATTAAAGGTATCTTTACTTTTAATCAAGTATGACAATTGGGTACTTTTCCCACCACCGGATATAGAAATAGATGAGATTGGTCGAGGTTACTGTTGGAATCTCAAAAAGACAGTTTACCTTCCCACTGCTCTATTGTACGTGCAGGACTTGGCGCTCCGCTTTGAAGTGAATTTCATGACAGTCATAGTACAGTGCAGGTAGAGACGCTGTGGAACAGAGTATGATACAGTGGGGAGAACAAGTATTTGATACATTGCCGATTTTGCAGGTTTTCCTACTTACAAAGCATGTAGAGGTCTGTAATTTTTTATCATAGGTACACTTCAACTGTGAGAGACGGAATCTAAAACAAACCTCTGGCGAGCCCATGGAGGGCTGTGCGGCCCCCCAAAGAAATGCCACCCCACACCATGACTGACCCACCGCCAAACCGGTCATGCTGGAGGATGTTGCAGGCAGCAGAACGTTCTCCACGGCGTCTCCAGACTGCCACGTCTGTCACATGTGCTCAGTGTGAACCTGCTTTCATCTGTGAAGAGCACAGGGCGCCAGTGGCGAATTTGCCAATCTTGGTGTTCTCTGGCAAATGCCAAACGTCCTGCACGGTGTTGGGCTGTAAGCACAACCCCCACCTGTGGACGTCGGGCCCTCATACCACCCTCATGGAGTCTGTTTCTGACCGTTTGAGCAGACACATGCACATTTGTGGCCTGCTGGAGGTCATTTTGCAGGGCTCTGGCAGTGCTCCTCCTTGCACAAAGGCGGAGGTAGCGGTCCTGCTGCTGGGTTGTTGCCCTCCTACGGCCTCCTCCACGTCTCCTGATGTACTGGCCTGTCTCCTGGTAGCGCCTCCATGCTCTGGACACTACGCTGACAGACACAGCAAACCTTCTTGCCACAACTCGCATTAATGTGCCATCCTGGATGAGCTACACTACCTGAGCCACTTGTGTGGGTTGTAGACTCCGTCTCATGCTACCACTAGAGTGAAAGCACCGCCAGCATTCAAAAGTGACCAAAACATCAGCCAGGAAGCATAGGAACTGAGAAGTGGTCTGTGGTCACCACCTGCAGAACCACTCCTTTATTGGGGGTGTCTTGCTAATTGCCTATAATTTCCACCTGTTGTCTATTCCATTTGCACAACAGCATGTGAAATTTATTGTCAATCAGTGTTGCTTCCTAAGTGGACAGTTTGATTTCACAGAAGTGTGATTGACTTGGAGTTACATTGTGTTGTTTAAGTGTTCCCTTTATTTTTTTGAGCAGTGTATATCCCCCTATTCACTGGTGTTGTGGAAACATTTGTGTGCCATAAAAGGATATAGCCCAACCTTGGCAGTGATTTGGGGGAAACAGGAAAGCATCCACAGTGACGCGCAGAACATTTGACTCTCTGGAGAAGAACTGGGACTGACTACCTTTCCGCTTGCTGTCCACCATACATCTAAAAACACATACACGTGGATATACCCACCACTAGAATTGATTGATACAAATGCTATATCTACATCAGTGTGTGAGAATTTAAGTGTTTGATTACCCAAAGTTGTGAATGACTTCAAGGCGAGGTGTGGCATTTGGGTCCTTGGATGTTGTAACAAAGCAGGAATCAACAAACACACTCTCATCTTTGGGGACAAAAGCAGCGTAGGCTTTGAAGTACATTGGCTCCTCAAGCATGTAGCCCTCTTCTGACGACAATTGTTCCCATTGCTCTGCATTTGGAGAGAACGATTTGCCCCTCATTCTCTGCCCCTTAAATCAACTTGCAAACTCTTGTAATGGGACATGTTTACTTACCATTGCATGCAGTGAGCCTAAAGATGTGTTTGCCATTCATACTCTTCAAGAGATTGCGGTCATGCATCTCAGGTACATTGCCAACTTTGTCGGAGTAGTGGAATCTCTTAAGGAAATGGATGGTAAACAGCAAAAAACACTCATCACACAATAGTAAGACTGAAGTATAAATGCCTACTGTAGGCTAGTCTAGTGGGCACTACACCGGTTATACAGTATATGCACTGAATGGGGAGGTTGAGAGGTATGGCTCTTTTCACTGGCCCTTGTGGTTCTGGAGAAAAGCGAAGTGAGCTGGAGTACACCAGCTGGCCATTCATGGTCTGGAAGTCATTAACAGAATAAAGAGTACATATTTCAGGGTCAGTTTAAGAGTGTGCTCCTATTGGATAGTGAGGACAAAATGTATCCCAACACATCTTACCGTTTGAGTACTGCCACAGTCATTCAATCATAATGGAAGTAAAAGAAAAGTGGGGTGACCCGGGTGACAGGGCAAGTGCCCAGGAAGAGCATGGAGGCCAGACAGCTAAACCTAAACTGACCTCTGTTGATGCGCACGGATATCTTGTTGTACCCGCACCACACCTCCACTCCACGCGGATTACGCACGGGAGAGAAGTGGTTACGCTCTGGGCTATTTTGTGGCGGAAACAAAAGGTTGGTCAAGATACTGGGGAAACGTATTTTCTCGGCGACTGGTCTGAACAAGTCCCTATCGACGACGGGAACCGCAGAGTGCTGGAACATGGGAAGGAAGTAGTATGGTGGTTCTGACCGCTGGGCACCGATGGCATCGTCTTCCCCTATCCGAGGCCTGATCACATTGCCCGGGAGGTGCGGCTCCGCAAATTGGTAGTCTTGATGCACTTGACCCTCCCATCTGTCAACATTAAAATAAGCTTCCGCTGATACTTGTGTGAATGGAAAGGCAGAAAAAAATCGATGCAAACAGACAAAACATCCACGCAACTTGCGCCATGTTCAACGTGACCAAAGCCGCAGAAATAAATAATAAAACTCTGTAGTCAAGAGCGCCTCGTGGACACACTGTTGTTAGCAAACTAGTGACCATTTAAATATTAATCTTGTAGGCGCTTGATAATTGCGCTCACCTGGTTTTGGCGCAACAACTACGCACTTGGCACACACGGCGACGTTCGTTGCATGTAGGCTACTGGGCGTAGATGATCAATTAATGATTCGCGTCATTATATTTGCAATGATATATAAAAACGTATTTTGCATTGCCAACTATGTTACAATGTAAGCTTTGAGTATGTAATTC
Organism: Salvelinus namaycush; assembly: GCF_016432855.1. Taxonomy (NCBI): domain Eukaryota; kingdom Metazoa; phylum Chordata; class Actinopteri; order Salmoniformes; family Salmonidae; genus Salvelinus; species Salvelinus namaycush. The sequence goes on from NC_052343.1 coordinate 22,443,278, forward strand.
ACTTATCTATCCACCAGATGCCAGTATAAACCGTGCTCTCAATTTTACTCAGTGACTTGGGTGAATACAACACTTGACCTTCACCTGTTATATTCATATTCAATAACTCTCAACTAGGAAGACCGCAAATGTGATGATGAACATGAGTCAAACGGTCCTAAATTGGTTCTAATTGCATGTAGTTTTATGGTATAGGTAACCATACTGTCCCCCCCCCCCCCACCCACCCACCACCACCACCACACACACGGAGGATTGTGCCAACGTAAGCTGCGACCAAAGATACAGCTAAGGGCATAGAGTAGGCCATCAGGGTAACAAGAACCTGTCTTTAACACTTTCAGTAGCACCTTTTCATCAATCGTTACCGCCAGGAAGAAACTGGTTCAAATACAGTGGAGAAACTATGTGTATTCAGTGTAACCGTTTGATAGTAAACCACCAATCGATGTATATAGCTGTAATGCTATGTTTACACTTTACTCAGAGCTGCCTGCTACTGTACATGGGCAACAATAAAATATTGTCACAAGAGTGCAAGACTATCCAAACAATGAGACTGATTCCTAATAAGTTCATTAGTAGCAACACCAACTTTGTGGTTCTTCATGGACATCATCCCCACCACACCCAACCAACACCAGTTACACTCAGGTACAACAACAAAAAAGAATGAAATAACTTGAGGTCAAACGCAAATCTCAGATTTATTATGCCATGTCAGTGATCACTTTGCTTGCCACATCAACAGTTTGTCTTTGTGGTAGGCCTGCTACTGTATGCACATTGCTCAGATGAGGGTCTGTCGACTGAAAGCTGTGATTTGCATTTGACCTTTGTGTGCAAAAGTATACTCTTTATTCTTATATATCCAACTTTATTCTTACCCAGGTTCCCCATTCAGGCCCCGCCCAGTGGCTGACTTAAACTAAGAGTGTTTTAATACCACCTTTAACTGTTACATTTAGTCAATGCCCAACTTTCACCAGCAGGAAGAAGGCAACCAAACAAAAAACAGAAGAAAACAGGTTAATTTTTACCTTTTCTTTTTCTTGTTAAATAGTAATAAATACATGAGATGCAGTGGTTTATTTTTCCATTTTTTCTGAAGCAGGAGGGTTAAAAAGTTTATTTTTATTTATCTGTCTGTTTGTTTTCTTTAGCAGCAATCCGAACATGGTTGAAAGTGGAGATAGCAGCCGAGAGAGTAGTTCACTTTTTTTTTTTTTTTTTACTTGATGGCAAACAGCACTCACAGAGTGCCGTGAAGGAGGGAGGGAAGGGGAGAAAAAAGACAGGAGAAAGAAAAAAGAGGCCAGAGAAGTCAGAGTCATGGGGGCTGTAGGGGTAAGGAGGGCATGAAAGTGTCCCCTCATAAGTATGTACTCCTCCCTCCTGCTATATATTGTCCCCCTCCCTTCCAACAGAAAAATGGGGCAGAGAGGAGAAAGAAAAGAGCGAGAGATCGAGACAGAGTGAGCAAGATTTGGCTTAGCATATCCAGAGTTAATCCAACCCAAAATGTGTGTTACGTTTCTGTAGTTTACGGTCCAAAACAAAAGTGAGTAAGAAAAGAGAGAGAGAAAGAGGGTGAAAGATTCTGGTTAGATGTTGAAGTAGAAGGCAGACTATTTTCTTTTTAAACAACAGGGAAGCATTTTGGTTTTCCTTGTGGCAAAATGTTTAGTTGTTTTTTGTTCTTCTTGAATCACTTCCTCCTTTTGTGTAGAAGTTCTGTTACCCCTCTCCTCTTGAAAGCGTCTCACTTCGTCAAATGTTTCAGCCTCCTCATCGTATAGTTTCTCACTGTGTGGTGACTACGGTTTTTGTCATTTTATTTCTATGATCTGTTTCATAGTTTCAGATATATAAGCCAGTGTCAAGCGAGAGAAGATTTTTTTTTTAACAAAAGTGTGTGTGTGTGTGTGTTTCGGGGGTGAGATATACTGAACTAAAAAACAAACTAAAAAGACCCTAGTTTGTTTGTTTTTCTGTGTATGCGCAAGTGTTTTCTGTCCATCAGCAAATAAAACTAAACCTGTATAAATTCAAATAAAAATGAATAAATAAACCACCTCTCAATTTAGCGCTCTTCCGATCTCCCCACTTACCCTCCTCCTCGTGTAGTGATGTTTAATAAATAAAACATGTACAATTAAACCTAGACTTCAAAAAATAGATTTTAAAAATAGCATAAGGGTATTCTCTCGTGCCTCCCTCTTCTTAACCAACAATTACCACTTTTCAAACCATTCATTTACCTTTGCGGTCTTCATTCCAAAAAACAACCCAAACAACAAAAATCTCGCTGCAAACCTTTCCTTAAATCACATAAAATCAAATAATATAATAATAACAATAAAAACAAACTTATCTGAAACTTTCCATTCCAACTACTGAGCCCCGTTTCTTACCTTCAACAAAAGAAAAACAAAGAAACTGAAAAAAGGATAAAAATGGTTTCAAAGCCTCTCTTACTCTCCCTCGACCTTCTCCCATGCAAAACAAAACTAAATTCCTTTGATATTTCACAAGTTTATCTCTGTAACTGTATGTGTGGCCGTATTTGTTTCAAACTCAAGTGTGTATAATGTGTATGCGTGTTGAAATTGTAATGTTGTCGTTGTTAAAATTGTATGGCTTTTGGAATTTGTTCAAGATTTATCAAGAGTTGGCCGCATTCTGACCACCACCGCCTCCACTGCCGCACACACCCATCATGGTGGACTCCTCAGAGTCCGGCCTCCCCCCGCTGCCCCCTACTCCCCTGGGTGGGGGCCCCCCGGTGAGCATCCCGCCCCCGACCACGCTACCCTGGGGAGGGTTGTTATTGTTGTTACTGCCCGGGTAGCATGGGGGGATGTATCCAAGCCCGGAGGCAGCGACCAAGCTGTCCTGAGAGGCTGGGGGCTGGGCCAACTGTTGCTGGGAGCCGGCGGGGGGCGGCTGGGGGGCCATGACCGTCCTAGTCCGAAAGGCAGAGAGGCCCAGGTGGAGGTTGGAGGAGCCGTACTGGCTGGAGTCCAAGCTGGATGGGGGCGGCATGATGGAAGACTGACCCAGATGGTGGTGGTGTGTGAGGCTGAGCTCGATGCTATCCGGCATCTGTGGGGAGGAGATGGGCATCAGGGGCTGGCCCTGCTGGCCCTGTGAAGCCTGGCCCTGGGGCTGGTTCCCCTGTCCAGTCTGCCGCAGGCCCCGCCCGTTGCCGTGGTGACCGCCATAGATGGGGTGCGGGTGGTGTGGTTCCATCATGCCCCCGACGCCGCCGCCTCCCAGGAAGTGGCGCGAGTGCTGCGTGGCCGCCGGCTTGTGCAGCAGCAGCTGGGGGTATGGGGGGTCGCCGACGCTACTGCCGCTGTTGGACAGGGGACCCATGCCCCCCTCTCCACCCGGCCAGAGGCGTAGCTGCTGCTGAGATGGAGCCTTGGCAGTGGGGGGGAGGAAGAGAGGTCATCGTTAGAAACAGAGAATGCAGAATCTACAGTACATCATACAAATGTCAGTTCCAGCTGGTATAGAGGAAGAACATGTTGTTCCATGTGATGAGATCTGAGACATCAGAGTGAGGTCAGATTTAAACCTCTGCTCACCTGTGGACTCTGCATCTCGTAGTCTGAGTGAGTAACTGCACTGTTGTAGTACCGGTTACTGTACCGGTAATTCCGGTTGTCATTGGAAGAACCGCTAGATCCACCTGGACAGAGGGAGTAGGGGAAGAGAGAGGGAGTAGGGGAAGAGAGAGGGAGTAGGGGAAGAGAGAGGGAGTAGAGGGAGAGTAGGAGAGTAGAGGGAGAGTAGAGGAGGAGAGGGAGAGGAGAGGGAGAGTAGGGGAGTAGAGGGAGAGTAGGGGAGTAGAGGGGGAGTAGAGGGAGAGTAGGGGAGTAGGGGAGGAGAGGGAGAGTAGGGGAGGAGAGGGAGAGTAGGGGAGGAGAGGGGGAAAAGACACTCGGTCAGTCAGAATACACAATAGTTGTGTTACGTCAACATACTGACAGTCCATCACTGCTGGGACCATAACCTGTTGCTGAGCTGCTGAACATGGTGCTGTAGCTAAGGTGAGAAGCTGTTGCCATGGTGAATGGGAGCTGTAGCTGTGGCAGAGGAGAGGCCGCTGAGGCTGAGCTGTTGCTATGGTGACGGTGTGCTGCAGGCTGTAGGGACTGAGCTGCGGCTGAAGTGACTAGGAGCTTGTTTCTATGGAGACTGTGTGGCTGTTGCAGAGAGCGAGGGGCTGTAGGGGCTGGCCGAGATGTAACATTGAACCACCATCACTATGACGCAGTAGACTGCAGTGTTCCCCCGAAGACTATGTAGGTGGGAGGGATCTCCCAGACAAGATCCTTTACAGTACTAACCAACATGGCTTCAACGGGCTCTCAATCTAAGGAATCTTGGTGTTTTTTACAAACATAGGGGAGAATTATCTGGGGGAAACACTGCAGTGGGAATATGGGATCAAACAAGCTGCCAATGTTTAGTTTGCTCTTTTGAGGTTTGACCTCTGCAGATGTTTCCCGATGCAGTGGACTGTGACTTATGGTAAGGTTATACTGTATACTAACTGCTGTGTCCCGTACCGGAGCTGGAGACGGAGCTGGTGGTGGAGGTGGAGTGGCTGTGGTCCATGGCCGGGCTGGTGGAGGTGGAGCTGCTGGTGTTGGTGCCCTCGTCCGTCGTCTTCTTGAAGAAGTTGTGCTGCAGCGCGTAGAAGGGCGTGATGCGCGTCTTTGGGTCGTAGTCCAGCATGCGCAGGATCAGGTCCTTGAACTTCAGGTAGTCGCAGGGAGCGTGCCCCTGCTCTCCGCCCCGCCTCCCGCCAGGACCCCCGGTCTCCACCCCCAAGATCTCATGGAGCCGCCGCGTCGCAGGAGGCTTGTACTCCTGAATAGGGAGATAGAGGGAGTGAGAGAAGGGGGAGAACGGAGATTATGGATGTGGGGAGGTGCAGAGAAACACTGTTGAATTCTCATTTTCTTCGAGGCAGTTTTAGTGACTTTTAGTTATTATTATGGTTGAATTTCACACATGCAAGCATGCATGATGTTATGACGGTGAAATGGTTGATGGTCAGTAGAATGCATATTATGAATGGATAGACTTACTATTCGGTCTACTTTATTTACATAACACCAAGCCAGTGATGAGAAGCTGGAATGAATGAGACCTCCAACATGTATCCTTACATGGTCTCCCTTCTAAAGACCATCAGCTCCTAGTCCTAAAACTAACAATAAGTTGTCTTATCCTGCACTATATCATTCACTTAACCCCTAATCGTCTAGTGAAAATACATGCCAACACCCATAGGTGTACACCCGTGCTCACACACCCACCCAGGTGTGCCTGCCTCTGGGGTGAGATGGCTGATCCCCCACCATCTCCAATCCCTTTTGGACAAAGTTAATTAACATCTGATCCAAACCTTTCTCCCCCTCTTTCTCTCACCTCCAACGTAACCCAGGCATCTCCCTTTGTTCAACCTTTCACCTGCCTCCACTGCTCCTTCATCTCATCCCTCTATCTTATTAAGGGCTATGTAATGCTTCTGATACACACAGAATAATGGAACGATAAGGACCTTTTTAGACAATTAGAGAAAGCTATATGACGAGGAGTTTACGGTTTAGATGATGATGACTGGAGGAAGATGCTGAGGACTCAGATCTCCTTCCTAAGAGTGGGAGTTTAGGTTAGAAATGAGAAAATACCTCTTTTGCACAAACTACTTTCCAATATCAAGCTAACCCTCCACCCCTTCCTTCTCCACCTCGGTTTTCTACCCATCTCTCTTTCTCCATCTACGGGTGAATGGTTAATACAAGTAAGAGGTTTGTTGAGAAGTTGCCTCTAACCACTGACACTTGGGCCAAATATCTTTCAATCCCCCTAGCAGTTAAGTTTAGGTTTGGGGGTAAGAGCAAGGTAATCTGATTCAAGATCTGTGGGGTGACAGGGGAACTTGAACCTACTGCGTTGTGAGTGACAGGAGGGATGTGGTTCGGAGATGAGATGAGAAGATTAAGTAAGAGCAGAGTTTTACTCACAGAGGCCGAAGGGTAAAGTACCTTCTTTATGTCCTTGTTCTTCTTGACGGTCCACAGGCCGTCGGACAGCTTGTCAAAGTACTTCCGTGCTTTGGGAGCCTGATCCAGCATGTGGTTGGGAGGGACCCCCAGTACCTCCACTATCTTATTCATCTGATCCACCTGGAGAGAGAGAAACAACAGGACAGGTCAGGGGCAAATTCGGCATCGACACCCAATACTGTGTGTGTTCTCACAGCCTACCTCGTTGGAGCCGCTGAAGAGGGGTTCTCCCGTGTGCATCTCCACCAGGATGCAGCCCAGGGACCACATGTCAATGGCCAGGTCGTAGGGCATGCCCAGCAACACCTCCGGAGATCTGTAGAACCGACTCTGGATGTACTGGTAGATCTGTGGTGGAGGGACAGATTGGGGTGATATAAGAAATACAAATAGGTAGAAAAAAGAAGAAGAGAGACAAGGGGAGAAAATGTGATGACAAAAGATAGAGGTATTAGCTCCAGTATGTTGGTTACAGCAGAAAGGAGCTGTGGCCCTTTAGTAACATTTCTAATCTAAATTAGAGCACACTCACTGGTGGAGGGAGACAGGATGGTGGTGGAAGTGGTGCAGTGACACCATTTATCCACACGGGGCAGGCCAAGCTGAGTAGAAATATCTAAACTGGGTGCAGCATCGCCGCTGGGATTCTATACTTGAGCACTGTAGTGAGGCCCATTTCCTCATCTTCCCAAGAGTCCTCAAAGACGTGCTGTGAATGCCAGTTCCTATTCAACCTGGCAACGGCCTCCCTCCATAGCTTCCCTCTCCATGTCTATTTACCCTCTGCAGAAAACTTAGCTCATTCTCTTTTGAAACGGCAGAGACGGAATCATCTGTGGGCTATTCTCTCCCTCATCCATCCATCCATCCGTCTACCCCACCCTTCTCTTCTCCCTCTTCCTGAGATATCCAGAGGCATTAGCAGACAAATAATACAATGTTTTAGAAAAGGTTAGTATACATTGAACGTTTATCTGGTTTACAAAAAGCTGTCTCATTCATTCTACCTCTACCATTCCCTCCCTTCCCCTGCGTCTCTATCGCTCTCTATCCCCCCCAATAGCTCCCTCCTCCCTCCCTGCTCCAATGTTCTTCTCTACCCAACAACCCCCCCGCTAGCATCTAAAGGGGATATAGCATGCATTAAGGGCCTACTATATAAACCACATTCGACTGCTGATGTATGCATTGGTTTAGGTCGATCTTAAATATAATACACAGGAGCATGCAGATACCCAGAACAATTCACATAGGATCCATTGGGAGTGGTGAACTGCAATGCACTGATTTCAGGAGTGGACTGTGTATATTGATGTGCTTGGTAAGGTGTAGTCCTTCCTCCCCTTGCTTCTCCCTCTCTCCTAACCCAATGGTGTTCTCTCCTCAACACCCCCCCCCCGACCCCCACCCAGCACATGCATTGGGTTCATTAGGGTCTTCTATATCTCTGTGCTTGGTTAGTCAGCTAGTCTCCTCACCCTCTGGCCTAGTTGACAGGAGCTGCCGAAGTCCACGATCTTGATGGCGCTGCGCTTGGGGTTGCACAGCAGGATGTTCTCGGGCTTGAGGTCGCAGTGGATGATGCTGAGCTCGGGCGTGGCCAGGAACAGCAGCGCCGTGCACAGCTGCTGGGCAAACTTCCTGGTCAGGTTGAGAGAGACGCCGCGGAAGTTGGTGTTGCGCAGGAGGTCGTACAGGTTGTAGGAGAGTAGCTCGAACACCAGGCACAGGTGGTTCCGGAACATGAAGTGCCTCTTCAGGTGGACTAGAGGCGGAGAGGAGGGAAGAGGAGGGAAGAGGAGGGAGGTTAGTAGGGGAAGCGGTATACTGCAGTAACCTATCTGGGTGCACTGCTCTACATGGGTAGTGGTTGAGGTGACTTCCAGAGTGACAGTGTGCCCTTGGAGTGGAGAGCAAGGTGCTTTGACCACATGGAAAACAGCTCGGCCATATAAATGTCATCTATTATTATACTATTGTGTGTCAATCACCTCGCTCAGCGCTATAGGAGCTTAGTGAGGTAGAGGTGATTCTGTGACAGGTTTATCATTGCAAAGGCTATTTGGATTGATATATACAGTGGGGAGAACAAGTATTTGATACACTGCTGATTTTGCAGGTTTTCCTACTTACAAAGCATGTAGAGGTCTGTAATTTTTATCATAGGTACACTTCAACTGTGAGAGACGGAATCTAAAACAAAAATCCAGAAAATCACATTGTATGATTTTTAAGTAATTAATTAGCATTTTATTGCATGACATAAGTATTTGATCACCTACCAACCAGTAAGAATTCCAGCTCTCACAGACCTGTTAGTTTTTCTTTAAGAAGCCCTCCTGTTCTCCACTCATTACCTGTATTAACTGCACCTGTTTGAACTCGTTACCTGTATAAAAGACACCTGTCCACAAGCTCAATCAAACAGACTCCAACCTCTCCACAATGGCCAAGACCAGAGAGCTGTGTAAGGACATCAGGGATAAAATTGTAGACCTGCACAAGGCTGGGATGGGCTACAGGACAATAGGCAAGCAGCTTGGTGAGAAGGCAACAACTGTTGGCGCAATTATTAGAAAATGGAAGAAGTTCAAGATGACGGTCAATCACCCTCTCGGTCTGGGGCTCCATGCAAGATCTCACCTCGTGGGGCATCAATGATCATGAGGAAAGTGAGGGATCAGCCCAGAACTACACGGCAGGACCTGGTCAATGACCTGAAGAGAGCTGGGACCACAGTCTCAAAGAAAACCATTAGTAACACACTACGCCGTCATGGATTAAAATCCCGCAGCGCACGCAAGGTCCCCGTGCTCAAGCCAGCGCATGTCCAGCCCCATCTGAAGTTTGCCAATGACCATCTGGATGATCCAGAGGAGGAATGGGAGAAGGTCATGTGGTCTGATGAGACAAAAATAGAGCTTTTTGGTCTAAACTCCACTCGCCGTGTTTGGAGGAAGAAGAAGGATGAGTACAACCCCAAGAACACCATCCCAATCGTGAAGCATCATTCTTTGGGGATGCTTTTCTGCAAAGGGGACAGGACGACTGCACCGTATTGAGGGGAGGATGGATGGGGCCATGTATCGCGAGATCTTGGCCAACAACCTCCTTCCCTCAGTAAGAGCATTGAAGATGGGTCGTGGCTGGGTCTTCCAGCATGACCACACAGCCAGGGTAACTAAGGAGTGGCTCCGTAAGAAGCATCTCAAGGTCCTGGAGTGGCCTAGCCAGTCTCCAGACCTGAACCCAATAGAACATCTTTGGAGGGAGCTGAAAGTCCGTATTGCCTAGCGACAGCCCCGAAACCTGAAGGATCTGGAGAAGGTCTGTATGGAGGAGTGGGCCAAAATCCCTGCTGCAGTGTGTGCAAACCTGGTCAAGAACTACAGGAAACGTATGATCTCTGTAATTGCAAACAAAGGTGTCTGTACCAAATATTAACTTCTGCTTTTCTGATGTATCAAATACTTATGTCATGCAATAAAATGCAAATTAATTACTTAAAAATCATACAATGTGATTTTCTGGATTTTTGTTTTAGATTCCGTCTCTCACAGTTGAAGTGTACCTATGATAAAAATTACAGACCTCTACATGCTTTGTAAGTAGGAAAACCTGCAAAATCGGCAGTGTATCAAATACTATTTCTCCCGACTGTATGTAGCATGATACTTATACATAGGGATATATGAGAAGTAGGGCATTGGTCTATATTTCAATTGAGACGTTAAATGTGGAGCAGGTTGCATGTGACGTCAAAGAGGCACAGTATCAATTAATTTTAGTAGATGGTATACAATGCAAAAGTGTTAGATCGTAAGTGGGGCTTAAAGCAGTGTGTGTGTGTGTGTGTGTGTGTGCGTGCGTGCGTGTGTGTCCTCACCTATGTAGTACTTCATCTCGGTGTCATGTTTGTTCATGAGCTCCAGCAGTCGCAGCTCTATCTGGGCCTGGTTCAGGAAGGCTTTCTTGTTCTTGATGATCTTGATGGCCACCCACTCCTGCTCGTGGTGGTCATATGCTTTCACCACCTGCGGGATGGCAAAGGTCACAGGTCAGACAGGCAGCCATGTTGATTGTAGCATTTGCAGGTGGTAGGGGCCACGGCAAAGCTCCTTCACCAAACACAAAATACAGTCATTATCCCTCTCCTCTGACCCGTTTATTCTTCTCACGTCTGTAGACATACTTCATTCACCCCATGCAACTCTTCACCTTAAACTTTGGAAGTGTTTCTCCTCTCTTTTCTTCCATCCTCTTCTTTCTCCCTCCTCCCCTGACCATCCTCCCCCCACCCCCTGACCTATCCTCCCCCCTGACCTATCTTCCCCACACCCCCTGATCTATCCTACCCCCTGATCTATCCTCCCCCCTGACCTATCCTCCACCCTGACCTATCCTCCCCACACCCCCTGACCTATCCTCCCCCCACCACCTGACCTATCCTCCACCCTGACCTATCCTCCCCACACCCCCTGACCTATCCTCCCCCCACCACCTGACCTATCCTCCCCACACCTCCTGACCTATCCTCCCCCCTGACCTATCCTCCCCACACCCCCTTACCGATCCTTCACCCTGACCTATCCTCCCCCTACCCCCTGACCTATCCTCCACCCTGACCTATCCTCCCCCTCCCCCCTGACCTATCCTCCCCACACCCCCTGACCTATCCTTCACCCTGACCTATCCTCCCCCCAACCCCTGACCTATCCTCCACCCTGACCTATCCTCCACCTACCCCCTCCCCTGACCTATCCTCCCCTATACCCTCTTTCCACTGACCTGCCCTCTCTATACCTTCTGTTCCCCATGTCCACTGACCTGCCCGAAGGAGCCCTTGCCGATGAGCGAGTCAATCTCGTAGCGGTCCAGCCACTTCTCCCCGTTCTTGACGATGTAGTCGTAGTTGTCGTCGTCGTAGCCATCGTTGTACACCTTCCGCTCCTTCTTAGTGCTCGAGTCCTCCGGGGGTACCTGCTGGGCACGCCGCTTCTTCTTCGTGTAGTACACCTGGACACGGAGGAAAGGAGATGAAGAGAGGAAGGGAAGGGCGGGAAAAGAGAAAGAGGGGGTAAGTCACCAATGTTTCTCATTTTGCCACACTACTGTTTGGATAGATCTCGGAGGACCAAACCAATGATACAACTGATATCCTTCACTAGTACATCAGTTTATGCTAATGCGGTTACATATACCTAGGGTTGCAAAACTCTGGTAACTTTCCAACCGGGATTTCTGGAAAACCAGCGACATTTGGGAAAGCAACCAGAAATGTGCAACCCTACATCTAATGAAGAGGGCACGACAAAGCCTATTCCCCCTCAGGAAACTAAAAAGATTTGGCATGGGTCCTGAGATCCTCAAAAGGTTCTACAGCTGCAACATCGAGAGCATCCTGACCGGTTGCATCACTGCCTGGTACGGCAATTGTTCGGCCTCCGACCGCAAGGCACTTCAGAGGGTGTTGTGTACGGCCCAGTACATCACTGGGGCAAAGCTGCCTGCCATCCAGGACCTCTACACCAGGCGGTGTCAGAGGAAGGCCCTGAAAATTGTCAAAGACCCCAGCCACCCCAGTCATAGACTGTTCTCTCTACTACCGCATGGCAAGCGGTACCGGAGTGCCAAGTCTCGGACAAAAAGGCTTCTCAACAGTTTTTACCCCCAAGCCATAAGACTCCTGAACAGGTAACCAAATGGTTACCCGGACTATTTGCATTGTGTGCCCCCCCCAACCCCTCTTTTACGCTGCCTCTACTCTCTGTTTATCTTATATGCATAGTCACTTTAACTATACATTCATGTACATACTACCTCAACTGGCCTGACCAACCAGTGCTCCCGCACATTGGCTAACCGGGCTATCTGCATTGTGTCCCACTACCCGCCAACCCCTCTTTTTACGCTACTGCTACTCTCTGTTCATCATATATGCATAGTCACTTTAACCATATCTACATGTACATACTACCTCAATAAGCCTGACTAACCGGTGTCTGTATATAGCCTTGCTACTCTTATTTTCAAATGTCTTTTTACTATTGTTTTATTTCTTTACTTACCTACACACATACTTTTTTTTCTTCTCCGCACTATTGGTTAGAGCCTGTAAGTAAGCATTTCACTGTAAGGTCTACACCTGTTGTATTCGGCGCACGTGACAAATAAACTTTGATTTGATTTGTTTATACAAGGGGTGTAAAAAGAAAATTGCCCTGGAGGCCTCATTCGGTCTTCAACGAGGTCCAGAGGGCCGCACTGAAAATTGGTTATACTTCCTCGCCGTCCATTTTGCAAAACAATTTCCTCTATCAATAGTTTTGGTAATTTCTGATGTTCCCTGACTTGCTAGCTTTCATTTAAGCGATAAGCGAGCTGGACAGTCAAGAAACGATATGAATGTAGGTCATATCATTTCTACACAGTTTTGATTTGTTGTTTTTTTCATTTGAAAGTATATTGAGTCCCCCCCCACAAAAATATTGAAAAAATAAATACAAATAAAAACATATCTATTTTACTCAAACCACCCGCAAACCGGATAAGCTGTGAAGTGATGTTTCCTGCAGGAGTCATGATCGCTAGGAAACATCACCTAACTGCAGCAGCAGAGTCCTGTAGGACCTGATGGCTGGCTGACACACCCACTCCACTCACCTCATTGATGTGCTTGTAAGTCTTGATCAGATCGACAGAGAGTTTTCTCAGCGGTGCGCTGGCGGGATCTCTAAAACTTGGAGGGATCCTCCTCTGCAGTATGGTCGCATCAGACAGCACCTGGAAGGGACAGATGGTGAGGGGAGCCCCAAAACTTGCCAAGACATCCCTGCAGTATACTAACTAGCGGATATTAGAACTAAAGTAAATAAAGGTCACTATACAATGTGAGTGGAAGGAGTAACTTCCAATGACATAACTGTGCATGTTTGAGTTAACCTATGTATCCCGGCAACACTGTTGCCTAGCTACAGAACAGTCTATCAGTGATGGTGGTTGTAGTTGCTTGTCAATAGAGTACAGCACCAGTCAAAAGTTTGGACACACCATCTCATTCAAGGTGTTTTCTTTATTTTTTACTATTTTCTACATTGTAGAATAATAGTGAAGACATCCAAACTATGAAATAACACATATGGAATCATATAGTAACCAAAAAAGTGTTCAACAAATCAAAATATATTTTATATTTGAGATTCTTCAAAGTAGCCACACTTTGCCTTGATGACAGCTTTGCACACTATTGGCATTCTCTCAACCAGCTTCATGAGGTACTCACCTGGAATGCATTTCAATTAACAGGTGTACCCTGTTAAAAGTTCATTTGTGGAATTTCTTTCCTTCATTATGCGTTTGAGCCATATATATATTTTTTTTGTGTTGTGACAAGGTAGGGGTGGTATACAGAAGATAGCCCTATTTGGTAAAAGATCAAGACCATAAAATGGCAAGAACAGCTCAAATAAGCAAAGAGAAACGACAGTCCATCATTACTTTAACTTCTCTAGGGTAGGGGGCAGCATTCGGAATTTTGGATGAAATGCATGCCCAAATTAAACTGCCTGCTTCTCGGGCCCAGAAGATATGATATGCATATAACTGGTAGATTTGGATAGAAAACACTCTAAAGTTTCCAAAACTGTTAAAACAGTGTCTGTGAGTATAACAGAACTGATTTGGCAGGCGAAAACCTGAGAAAAATCCATTCAGGAAGTCTTTTTTTTTGTTGGTTTTCTATTCAATGTTATTACAGTATCCATTGACTTAGGACTCAAATTGCAGTTTCTATGCCTTCCACTAGATGTCAACAGTCTTTAGAAATTGTTTCAGGCTTGTATTCTGAAAAATGAAGAAGTAAGTGTCACAGAGCTTTTTCATGCGCGAGACCGAGAGAGTGCGTTTCTTGTTTACCTTTTAAATTGACGACGTTATTGTCCGGTTGAAATATTATGGATTATTTAGGCTACAAACAACCTGAGGATGGAATATAAACATCGTTTGACATGTTTCTATGAACTTTACGGATACAATTTGGATTTTTTTGTCTTCCTGTTTTGACTGCGTTTGAGCCTGTGGATTACTGAAGAAAACCCGCAAACAAAACTGAGGTTTTTGGATATAAAGAGAATTTATCGAACAAAAGGAACATTTATTGAGTAAATGAATGTCTGCTGAGTGCAACCATATGAAGATCAAAGGTAAGGGATTCATTTTCTCTATTTCTGACTTGTGTAACTGTTCTACTTGGCTGGTTACTGTTTGTAATGATTCGTCTAGTGCGCTATGTTCTCAAATAATCGTAAGGTATGCTTTCACCGTAATCTAGAAGAAAAAGAAACGCACACCTATTTAGGCGAGGTGCTGGCTAGCGGAGTAGAAAACTTAAAAATAAAGGAGAGCCGCACACTCTAGGAGCTCAGATGCAAAAATATTTAATTTACCAACGTTTCGACAGGCAAGCTGTCTTCATCAGGGTACAATGATCTACCCTGATGAAGGGTGATGTACCCTGATGAAGACAGCTTGCCTGTCGAAACGTTGGTAAATTAAATATTTTTGCATCTGAGCTCCTAGAGTGTGCGGCTCTCCTTTATTTTTATGCTTTCACCGTAAAGCATTTTTTAAATCTGACACCGTGGTTGGATTCACAAGAAGTTAATCTTTAAACCTATGTGAAATATGTTTTGTTTTCTGAATTTTTATAATGAGTATTTCTGTATTTGAATTTGGCGCACAGCAGTTTCACTGGCTGTTGAAGAGGTGGGACGCTAACGTCTCACGTATCCAAGAGAGGTTAAGACATGAAGGTCAAATTTGGTCTGATGAGTCCAAATTTGAGATTTTTGGTTCCAACCGCCGTGTCTTTGTGAGACGCAGAGTAGGTGAAAGGATGATCTCCACATGTGTGGTTCCCACCATGAAGCATGGAGGAGGTAGTGTGATGGTGCTTTGCTGGTAACACTGTTGATGATTTATTTAGAATTCAAGGCACCATTAACCAGCATGTCTACCACAGCATTCTGCAGCGATACGCCATCCCATCTGGTTTGCACTTAGGGGGACTATCATTTGTTTTTCAACAGGACAATGACCCAAAACACACCTCCTGGCTGTTTAAGGGCTATTTGACCAAGAAGGAGAGTGATGGAGTGCTGCATCAGATGACCTGGCCTCCACAATCACCCAACCTCAACCCAGTTGAAATGATTTGAGATGGGTTGGACCGCAGAGTGAAGGAAAAGCAGCCAACAACTGCTCAGCATATGTGGGAACTCCTTCAAGACTGTTGGAAAAGCATTCCTCATGAAGCTGGTTGAGAGAATGAATGCTAAGAGTGTGCAAAGCGGTCATTAAAGCAAAGGGTGGCTACTTTGAAGCATCTCAAACATATTTTGATTTGTTTAACACATTTTTGGTTACTACATGATTCCATATGTGTTATTTCATAATTTAATATTTTCACTATTGTTCTACAATGTTGAAAATAGTAAAAATAAAGAAAAACCTTTGAATGAGTGTGTGTCCAAACTTTTGACTGGTACTGTACGTGATGCTGACGTGTTTGAGGTTGTGGATGTATATTACAATCCGACAGGTAGGACATTCTCATTATGTCCATTCAGTATGTGATGCTAATACCTACGTGCACGTGATGAGTTGTGGGTGTGTATAGCGTCAGTATAAGGGTGTGTGTGTATAGCATCAGGGTGTGTGTGTGTGTGCGTGTATATATAGCGTCAGTATAAGGTCTGTTCCTAAACAGAGTATTATTCTAAACAGAGCATTAGAGGAGTGTCCTGTGAGGGCGTTAGCCGCTGGGTACCTGCTGCTGTTCAGCCATGGAGTGGATGTTGCTGAAGGAGGGGTGGCTGTGCTGGCTCGACATGGTTGGCTCAGCGGGGGAGAAGCCCAAGGCGGCAGGCTGGCAGAGGGTAGAGGAGGGGGGCTTGCATCCTGAGCTGCTTCCACCTTCGCAGGATAGACGGAGAGATGGAGGGAAGGGGGAGAAGGACGAGAGAAAGGTTTTTAGAAACAATACATCGACATGAAGCTTCCTAACTCATCATACATACACTGGCACTGCCGTGGGTGTGGGCACGAGCACTGCACTGCAGAGGAAAAGCACACATGTGCTCTCTCACACCCTTCTTGGCTGTTCTTTGAAGTCACACACATACACCCTATCAAGGATGTAGAGCAAGAGGGTGGGGTGGCTACTTAGTAAGGTACCACTCCACAGGGCCATTTAGCTCCCTGCCAGAAAGACCACACAAATAATGGTGGAGTGAAATATCTCTATGCAAGAGGGTGTCCCGTTTCAGCAGAATCAGCATTAGCACAGGTCAACCTGACAAAGCCGGTGTGTCTGTGAGTGTGTCTGTAAGTGAGAGTGTGTGTGTGTGTGTGTGTGTGTGTGTGACGGAGAGAAAGATATGAGACCTTTGTGGAGGTCAGTAGTCCACATTGTCACGCCTCAAAACCAGGAGGACATTTCCAAGCAGAACTTTCTCTCCAACTCCTGCTTTTATATGAAAAGACAAAAGGAGAGGTGGCTTCTCACAAGATATAGAAGATGGAACTTAACCAAACCATTTTTGTTGCTGAATGTTGTGAGCACTAAAATCTTTTGATTGTATCAAGGTAGCTAGCAAAGATGGACAATGTGGGTTAGAACTTCAATGGGACAAACCACTGTGTGACAAGACTGTTGCATCATCCTTCCCCCAAAAAATGACGAGTCATTGTTTAGTGTGCTGCTTTGCGTTGTCATTAAGTTCCACCAGACTTGTTTTTCTGTCAGAATCCCAGGTTCAACTTGACTGAGATTCTCTGCAGTTTTGAGACGTTGCTTTGCCTGCAGTCGAGCTAAAATGGCTGGAACACAACAGGCTTGGTAAGATCAGTCCGGTGTGGTGTTGACAGCGCCGCACGCTCAAGCCTGATTTCCACCAATGCCAAGACACAGCAGTTTGGACCGCTGGCTCCTGGGTAAACCCTGGCCTCCGCAGAATTTTGACCTCTCTCACTCACTTAGCTAGAGGGGGGCTGGTCGCTTGCACAAAACAAAAAACATCCGCCAGTGGCTCAGCAAACCGGCCTGGAAACTCATTCCACTGGCATTAAACACATACGGAGTCAGACTACACTTTGACCTAGTTGTGGATGGTAGAATGTTTACAACAAGACATTCATCCTGGTTGTTCTAGGTTAAAGTTTGAATAAAAGTTTAAGTTTAGACCAGGGTTTCCGTTAACCTGTGATAGACGGCTTTTGGCAGATATTTTTTTTGAAAAGCCGGTGAA
This sequence comes from Salvelinus namaycush, assembly GCF_016432855.1. NCBI lineage: Eukaryota > Metazoa > Chordata > Actinopteri > Salmoniformes > Salmonidae > Salvelinus > Salvelinus namaycush. Next base: position 22,460,673 of record NC_052343.1, read on the forward strand.
TAAAATTGGCGCCGGCCAAAACAACGCAAAATAATGATTTTTAGCCTATTCATTGATGGAAATACCAGTCGATGGAAATACACTTGACTGGTCATGCTTATCGGTCTATAGGTTAATTTGCATAATTTCGTGGAATTAAATTGGCGCATATACAGTATATTCGTTATGTATCATATTTATCATACACGTACAGCGTACAGATACAGAATGGAAAATCTGTCAGACATCTCAAACAGCAAATGCATAGGAAACGAAAAGCAAGCTTCATCAGTGTGTCACACACCATTTTGCAATGAGCTGGAGAAAGTACGCATTTTGAAAACATATACTTAATTGTTTGAAACATGAACATTTTACTACATATGAGGCATGTCTTACCTTGCCTCAAAGTAGCCTAGCCAAAATCAGACCATATTCGAGATAATTATTTACAGCAACTTTTCTTTCATTGTCCAGTAGCCAAAGCACAATACTAGTCCTATTAGCAACCTGCGCTAGTTGTTGCACATTAGATCTCCCTCTTTCTAAATTTCTAACAGATATTTCCATCTCTGTCACATGAAACCACTCGCAGTATGGTTTGCTAACGGTGTTTTCCCACGAATTGCATTATGGAACGAACATTCGCGCGTAGCCTACTACCTTGTGCGCATTGCTGGGCTTATAATGTGAACTAATATTTTATCAACATTTGAAGCTAAGCGTTTTGATCGGTTGCATCACTCATTTTCATGTAGACTAGACCTACTGGTTGTATGAATTTGGGATCTATCGTTCCACAACTGTCCCAGAGTCTGTTTGGAATGGGCTATTTCTTTCTCGACAAGCTGACCAATAGAACATGTAAACTTTTCCAGTATGGGGATAGTAGATTGACAGGCTAGTGATGTTGCTGTTCGTTACTCTTCTTGTTGGCTGAGGAAAAGTAAACGTGCAGTTATTCTAACATCTTCAAAGTGCACGTCAGAATTCAGTAAGGACGCACATCGTTGTATCCTCAACTTGCATGTTCTGTTAATATGAATTACCATAATGTAAAATGTGATTTCTGTCATTCTGACCACTGTGGGTGGACGCCCTAATCAGGTTATGCATCCAATACATATGGGTCCGGTAAATCTCTCAAATGTCCAGTAAATAAAAAATGCTGCCGGTCAAATGTCAAAAGACAGGGAAATAATGTCCCTTAACTTATACAGTCTGTCCGTCCCCAACTCTGTTCTTCCCTCCAGATGCGAGGAAGATTAAACAGAGAACATGGGGCTCTCCAATGACCTTACACTACTGAACAGTACCAACAGCATGTCCTGTTCAACGGTTTGGTTACTTTTAGTGCAAACCCTTTCAATACATCTTACAGTGCAATGTCCTAAATTGCTGATGAAAACCTTGACCACCGTGCTAGTGTCCTGCAAAACCAACAGATTAATTGCATGTCTCCGGTAAAGTGCAGAAAGAAGAATATGAAAAAAGGGGGTATATAAAATTGATGAGATATTTCACAGCCAATGCTTTTATCACTGGCTTTTAAAGTGAGGAGTAACGTGGGTGAATTTATCAACGACACATTACAACTTGAAATAGCCCGCTGATCAATGGCCGTAGTTTAAACAAAGTGCAAAACAGCACGTCTGAGCACCATCAATCCTGAGGGGTGACTGCACGCATTCTCTCCTATGATAGGATGAGTCCCAACACCGGCATCAGGAGTGGGCTGAGAGGGAAGGAGGAAACATTACATTCGTGACTCATCTCAAACTGCTTTCTGTCTCAGCACAGATACAGAGAGAAACACTCGGACACAAATATTTATAATATTTCTTATTGCTGTTGCATTGTCGAGAAGGAACCTGCAAGTAAGCACCTTATTGAACAATGTACGTCATGTGTATCCTGTACATACGACTAATAAAACTTGAAAACACACACAGTATGTCTCCGGTACACTAATAATTCAATATTAAACTGATTATGGCAGTAGGTGGATAATGCAATTGTCATGTAAACACCTTACTCTGCTCATCTTAAAACACCTGGTTTTCTGACCAATCTTTTTAATTATTAGGACATGTGAACACCGACATTCCAGCGGTGTCTTTGATCTGCGCATGTGCTAGCACCAGCAGGGCGAGCCTCCCTCTGTAGCCTGAGTGAAGTGTGTTTGAAACAACAATATGCATTTTAGAAGTCGTTTTCACATACAAACTTTGTCCAAACTCGAAATGAAATATGCTCGCTGTGGTAGAACATTTATTTCCAGGAAGCCTGATCTCAGATGTGTCCATGTAAACAGGATTATTATGGAAATCCTTCTTCTTGCAAAGCATGTAAACAGTTTAATCAAACTATTATATTAATCTGACTATCCACAATAATCGCATTATTGTGTGCATGTAACCGCACTCACACCAGACCTGTATCCAGAGCTTACAGTGTTACAGTTAATCAGCCTTTCAGATCAATACGACAATGTTCTACAGCAAAGACTGTTTAATAAATCTCCATCAGCATTGGCCATGCATTGTGAGAGGTTAACAATACAACACAGTTTAAATGGTCAAACTAAATAGGACAGCTGCACCTGCAATGTTGTGGTTTTATGCTACAGTAATGACTGTAGATGCACTGGGATCAGAATTGCGAAGAAAACTGTAGAAAACAGAAACTGGTCTACAAAAAACAGAAGAGAAATTTCACAACGCACGGAAACTGCTGTTGTTATGAGAGGCCTTGTTCTGCCCTGGCCTCAGTTGGGAGGGATATGACGATAGTTATGAGGGCTATCTGCCAAGCACTGAGAAATGTCACACTGTGCCTTTAAATGCTGAAGTGAACACATTGAGAACTTCCTGAGTGTGACACCCCCTTCCTCTCTGGCTGCTCATTGGCTGCTAGTATCCAAGGGCTGGGCAGAGAGGTCTCTATAAATAAACCTGGTAGCTTGTGCTGTATCAGCAACCCTTCCCACAATGCCGCTCTCACCCTCCCTCTTCCTCCTCTATTTCTCTCTGCCTGTTACCTCTTTCTCTCTCCCCCAGTCTCTCTCACCCAACCGGCCAAAGCACTCACACAAATGTTGTCTCTAATGGGGCTGGATATTAATAAAATATAGTAGGTAAGGGCACACAGCCATCTATAGACAGACACACAGGTGTACTGCACAGGGTAGAATTCATCCTCACTTATGCAAGTGTCAAATCAGACTGGGTTAAATATACACAGACAGGGGTGTCTGAAGTAATCATTTGCAGCAATTAACCGTGCATGGACCATGAGGTATCCCACCACACCCCTCTACAGCTGACCAAAACAGCTGCCAATCAGTGTGTCACCATAGCAACAGACCAGCCCACTATCTGTCTCTAAGGAACAGGAAGGAAATGGTGTGGGGGGGGTGTAAGGCCAACAGCTGAATTCACCGTCCCTCCCCCCGCCCCTGTCCGTGTCGGCCCCTCTTATACCCTGTTAGGGTAACGGGAGTAGTGGTGCCACCAAGCCAAAGTTGGACACAGGGCAAAAGGCGGGGGGGGGGGGGGAATAGGGAATGATGGAAGGAAGGGATAGAGTGTAGGTAAAGGTCAATAGAAAGTTTCAAAAGCTAAATCTTCTTCTAGAACTGTCTCTGAGCTGAACTCATGCAGGGTGCAGACCCAGCGAGGGCAAGGGAGTGTGGCAGGGGAAGCTAAGCTCATGCCCTCGTGGCGCCCACTGTGTCTGGGCCAGGTCAGGTCACTGCGGACACTCATGCTCCTCTCTCCCGGCACAGCCGGCTCGCTGGCACTGAGGGACAGGCACAGCTGAGACACAAATACTGCGCACTCTGACACTGCGCTTTCAGGCCCAGACTGTTAAAGAGGGGGTGTGAGAGCGAGGGAGAGATAGAATGTGTGTATGCAAGACTGGCTGCTTGTACATCATGAATATGACATTCCATCTGTCAAGTTCTATGTCATAATGTACCTGTGTGTCCCTCCACATGAAACCTCTTTAGTTGTCCAGAATCTCAGTATGTCCCTCAGTGTAAAGGCTCTGGACCTTCACTGTACTGACCCTGACCATTAGCTACTTCTCAAAAGTCAAATGTCATACTCTTGCTTCCACATGCCGGGCAACAATCCAATCAGGACACAGCGGTAATGTCCGCTTCCAGCCTGCACTGCCCAACATGATTGGTGCATCAGATCATTGTCATGACATGACTGGCTTGTACATCTGGTCATTGTCAATCACTGGACTGAAAATACAACCACCTTGGCTTCGGATACAATCCAACAGGATGAAGACAGGCCGGAGGGAAGTACCTAACATCATATGACCGATCACAGTAGTTTGATAAAGGAGGAAGTTCTGGGCATTGACTGGAAGTGTGAGCCATCCTATGAAGTGAACTGACTGACGATTGGGTCTTATAAACTGAGTCCAGGTCAGGAAAAACTCCTTGTTCTCCTGGTGACAATCTCCACCTGCCAATGCCCAGACACCAGCTAAACCTCCTCATATCACTGGCCTGCTCACAGCGCCGGCTGGCGGGCAGCAACAGAGTGCTTTATTTATTTGAGAGCAGCCAATACTCTTCCTCATTTCCTCTTGACCACCCACACACTGACTGTGCATAACACGTCTAGCAGCAAGGAGCTGCTGGGGGGAAGGGGGGCTGGTAGGATTCTCAGGAAGTGAGAGATGTCATCCCTGTGTCTGGCAGTGTGAGTCAAAGTGGAGGAGGAGGAAACAAGATTATTCATCAGAACAGGAGCGGGAGTGATGTCCCACCCCACACGCCCCAGTGATCCACAGAAACCTAAGTGCGTCCCTCGAGTGGAGGCGTCTGTGTTTGGGTATAGCAGTGGAGGCCAGTTGAGAGGGAGGAGGGGTCCAACATGCAGCCACCCAAAAGGTCTCTGAAGACCAGCCACAGTGTCAAACAGAACACTACATAAAAGACAATGATAAATCCTCTACTGCTTCAAGTAACAGGTACATGACTCAAAAGTCCCCATGAGGTGTAATTTCTCAGTGTCATCAAACTAGAGTTTCCATGCCAGCTTCCCCATACCTGGTCACCCCCTCGTACCGACCCCTCTACCCCAACACCCCCGCTATGCCCCCAATGAACTTTAGACAGTCAGCCCCCCAAAGCTGAGTCAGACTGAAAGCTATAAATAACAACCATCTGGGTCGACCTCTTTCATCAAACAGTGACACTGTTAAATTGAGCGCTCACACAGTACATACAAATATAACTAAATCCTCTCCCAAATGTAATGGGAGAGGAGGGCCGACGACAGCCCTGGTACAGGACGATTTGTGGCCGTGGTACTTTCTGGGCTCTGGCTCGACAACTTCTACTACAGAGAGAGAGAGCTGGTATGGATGAGGATGAGCTTAGTACCCAACGCTTGATGTATTGTTTTTTATATTATGTTTCTCTTCCTGCTGGCCAATCCAAATGCCCATCTTGTCAGCAACGACTGAAGCTAATCTGCTGCCTGAAACCCCTGATGGCACAACAGGAGGTATCAAACACACACAAAGTTGTGCAAGCTTTCCCATGCCTCTCGGGTCAGGTGGGCATGTTTGGCATCGTTGCCAAAAACGTAGCAACTTACAGCATCTAAACCACTCCCTTAACCAACAAGTTTCAAATGTGACCCAAAGGACCTTAGGTTCTCATCCCCCTTTGAGAAGGGCTTGTTCACATCTTAGGACGGCTGCAGGTTCTCCTCAGCTCTGGACTAACTCATTAGACTGACCAGCTCTAATCGATCTCAGTGTGACCAAGCTCCTTTGGTGGGCAGCAGCCTGGGCATGTCAGCTCCTGTAGAGGCAGCAGCTATCCATCTAGTCCTGCCTGCCAACAGGAGGTCAGTCTGATTCTTCAGGTGGAGGAAGCAGAGAGGGAAGAGTCACAACTCACCACTGAGGTGTGAACTTACATACAGCCTCGCAAACTGCCTATTTTACTTATGAAAGAACAAGAGAAAGACAGAGAGAGGAGGAGGAGAGAGTCAGAGAGAGAGCGAGAGAAGCAGGGGAGAGTTTGCTTGCTAAATGTTTTATGTGCTTTCCGTGATGGAAGTGGCTGTGTCAGCGTGGATACTGTGAGTGATGCGCAGCAGGGGAGAGGCCGGGGGAGGAGGGGTGCAGAGTGTGGTGGGGGTTGTCTGCCAGGAGATGTGGGATGGCTGGGGCTGCAGGTACAGGCTACAAGCACACTGAGCTCTGCTTCTGCTGCACAATAACATGTTTTCCTTTCAAGCTTGCATCGTCAAAGGGGGTGTTGGGGAGGTTGAGAGGAGGTCGAAGGGGTGGTAAACTAACACAATGTATAACTTAAAATTAAACCAAATTGTTTGCACTCATGACTATTGCATTCAATTACATTTTCAGACAACTTAGAAGCAAAGCAAATACTTCATGAATGTATTGTATTGTTACAAATCAACCTGCAAGGTTGCTAACCAACTAGCCTGCTAACGTTAGCCCTACTAGCCTGCTAAAGTTAGCCCTACCAGGCTGCTAACGTTATCTTAGCACTACGAGTCAGCCAGTTGCTATTAACAACTGGCTTATAGCTACATTAAAGTAAACCAAAGTTTTATAAACACATAACGCCATCTAACCAGTTATCAAAGAATGTTAGCTATTTGCAGTTATCTTATCCAGCAAGCTAACTAGACAGCTAACGTTAGAGAACATGCCTTAAAGTTGACAAAAACAAAAAGGAGAACAGACAAGCCCACTGCACGAAGGCACTAGAGCCTGCCGTGTCCATTGCCGTACATGCCCCATCTACTTCTTGTTTACATCATACTTCCTGTGATTGGTGGATTGTAGGTCACCACCGCCAACACATGGTCTGGAATTGAATTAAGTGCTAGCATGTCTACTGGCTAACATTAGCCAGTTTAAGATAGCTACTGCGCAAGCATACCAACTCAGTAGCACAGCATAGATCCTCAAAATGACTGAGAAATAGTGCATTCTGGGTAGTTTAGAAGCTATCCAGGAATAAGGTAATAAATACGTAATAACCCAAAAACATAACTATGTTTGTACTTGTAGGTAACCATGACTCCAACTAAGTTACTATGTCTTTGACCACACTGTGTTACATTGGTGAGTAAAAACTCATGCTTCCTACCCTTTAACGTATTTAACTAGTGTGAAGCGAAACACCACCACAACACAAATCACCTCAACCCCCCCCCCCCCACACACACACACACAAACACTTAGCCTACGTACTCGCCTCCCTAACAATCTCTAGTCCACACATCCCTATTGCTTCATCACCACAGTCTAAAAGTCACAGCCACAGAAAAGGACAAACTTACTTTCCCTCTTAGCTACAGTCTGAGGGAGATGGAGGGGTGAAGCCTAAAGGGCCATTTTGACAGACTTGGGAGCGTTGCAGAGGTCCCCCCTAACCCTGTATACCAGCTCCTCCCAGCTAAGCTACAACAACAAGGATACTCAATCCAGACTGATTTATTGGATGGTGCATTTGTTTACCTCCACATGACACCAACTTCCACATGAATCACATTCCAGAGGGGGACAATCTCAAGGGACAGCAGCTTATAGAGCACCACTCCACCACCATCTCCTCTACACCAGAGGAGGCTGGTGGGAGGAGCTATAGGAGGAGAGGCTCATTGTAACAGGCACCTGCCACTAACTGTAACCACACCAAACACAACACAGTCCAACAGGCAATACTGTCTGGGGATCTTGTTAAAAACACAGCAATCAAGAGCATTGATTGCATCACTTCAGTCACATTCTTGGAGGGGGGAATGAATGATAACTTCAGTATCTTGTTTACTGGAAAGTCAGAAGGATAAACATGACTCAACCACAGTAAGCAAAGGGACGAGACGTTTCACCTTTAGACCATAAATTAGTGCAGGAAACAAACATGATGAAGGGAGGGAAAGGAGCAAAGGGCAGCGGTGAGGTCGTGGTGTTTGTGTGACTGCTTCAGATACCTCTGCTTTCAGTCTCACAGTCCAAACTCAACTAACAGAGGGCCTAACCTGAGATTTGTTTTCTTTCCCCAGCTCTAATATGGTCCTCGTCTTCTCCCTCTTGTTCTTCTACTTCAGGAAAAGAAGCTCCCACCATGCCTTTACCTTTGGCCTTAGGCCTAACTATTATCATATCTTCAACATTTCCAGACAGAAAATAAATGAACCAGACAGAAAGTCACACTCTTTCTCAAGCATGTTACATTTCTCTCCAGCATCTTTCAGACAGTTAAATCAAATGTTATTTGTCACATGCTTCGTAAACAACAGGTGTAGACTAACAGTGAAATGCTTACCCAGTTACTCAGGGCCCTAAAACTAAGTCAGTAACCTACACGCGTCCGCTCAGCCCGCACCACACTGTGAGGACAGAAATAGGCAGCAGAGAACGAGTCAGTTGGATACTCAGATAAAAATAACTTAAATTAAAAAGGGGGATATAGCTGAAAAGTCACCCAGATGTGGGTATAAAGACTGCATTTTCCCCTCATGTTTCACAGAGTCTGATACCTCTTAAAGTCCAGAGAGGAGCTTCGAGTTACAATTGACAACTACAGCTGTGCGTTGATTTACAATTAGCCTGCTAAATCGCTGTTACTAGGAAGTGATAATGGCAACATTAAAAGTTATGCACTCAGCTGTAAACGTGGACTCGAAGTGTCACCATCTCACTCCAATAGAGATAGCAGTATTAGGAGTGAGGTCTGGCCAGTGAGAAATACTTATGGTTGAGGGGAGGCGGGGTGACTAAATAACTTTCCAACTGCCAAAATGTTCTGGCCACCAACTTAGGTAATCACCAAGTCAAGTTATTTCAGTGCATGATAAGTTTTATTTCTGCTCAAGCAGAAGCCTTGTTTAATATCTACTAGACTTCTACCAACCATGCTATGACAGACAACAGTAGGTGACCTAAGTATCAATGTAACCCCCAGACACCGTGCCCACTTCAGTGGCGGCTCACTGTGTCATGAGAGGGAGTCTCTCAGCAGGGGGATGGGACGACAGGCCAGCGAGGGACACAGACAGTCCTTTCCTGAGCCAAGCTGCAATCCAATTTAAGGCTTATGGGGGCGAATCTGCATTAATCTACTGTACACTAAGCAGTCTACAAGGTGAATCCCGTCAGCTATTCAACAAGTGTCCTCCTCGCGCTTCACTTTTCAATGCAACCTTTCTCGTGGCCTCTCACCCACATGCCGATAACTCGCTTAAGTTTGATGGGAAACTCCTGAGATAAACGGCACCATGGAAAGCTGTGACCTTAAAATAAGCGCTACAATGTCAAGCTTCAAGGGCACAGCCATGGACAACGTGCATGACTGACTGATTGACTGTCTGAACAATGGAGGTGTCAGTGCCTCCCTGCTACCATGCTGGACCAGCTGGTCAGACTGGGATCAGTGGGGGGTGGTGGCTGGTGTGGTCGTCCTCATAAAAGCTTTAGATTGCTTGTTTGATAACATTTTTAAAAATGGGCCAATTAAGTCATTTATATCTAAAGAGCATTAAGTGGATAAACGATTGACGGATAATTGAATTCCCTTCTTGAGCCAATGCCGGAACTGGGCAAGAATGGGAAACCCTTACACAAATAAATAATAAAATGAAAGTATAAACAGAAGAGCATTACAAAAACTGGAAAATGGTCTCCCTAACTCAGTATTCATTCATGCCTTCATCTACCCCATCCCAACTCTCCCTCCACTTCCACATTTATTCTTCCGTCCATTGAATAGGCATCACCATCTCCACAAGCTGCTTCCTGTACTAACACAGACCTGGCTGTTCACTGCCTGAATATCACCACACTAAGGTATCTTTGTCATTAATAAAACAGGCTACATCCTCTGTAATAACACAACAATAAGCCTGGTGTTCAAAAGTAGTTCGAACCCCTGCACCTGTAGGTCCAGGTGTTGCTTTTGATTGACCTGTATTGATCCAGCAGGTCCAGACAGTGATAATCTATCTATAACAGGCAGATACTGTGAAACGTGACAGAACATACGATGTGCAATTCCCCAGGGGCAGGGATTCCGTGAAGCACTTGACTTATACAGCAACAACATAAATCTGTCATGCTACTCGTAAAATAAACTGTGAATTGCCCAAATGTCAAATATTATGTAACCCTGTGAAACTTTAAGAGAATCTCTACAACAGAGGTGATACAAACATAACCTGAGAATTAAAAATAATATGCATCAGGCCCCTAGAAAAGGATAGGACACATGGAGGTGGAGGGGCCCCATCATAGGCTTTGAGGTTTAACACTCAGATCAATAAAGTTGTTTTGCAACCTCACCCACACACACACACACACACACACACACACACACACACACACACACACACACACAGTGGAACTCCCAGCTTCGCTAGTATTTCCCAGCTGCCATGGTAAAACACACTGAAGTGTGAACCACATGACTCTTACAAGTAGAGCACAGCTGTGCAGAACATAAAAGGCATGTGTCCATCCATGGAAACACTAGGACCAAAAGATCAATGGACTGCAGTAGTAACACCTGGGCAACAGTACCCTTGAAAGGGAATGAATTTATTCCCACAATTGTTTGAACAAGTGGCTGGAGACAATTGTGGGAAAGGAGAAGGGGAAAGGGGGTTGGGGTCTCCGAGATGGAACTCCTCTAGGTGGGGTTTGCTTGAGTTTTTGTGATGAGCATTTCTGGGAATCCCCGGCCCTATTAAAATAAACCTAAAACAACTTAAAATGATGGAGCATAAAGGTGTATGTAACACCGCTATTGTTGAGGTAGGTGTTAAAAAATGGTTTTATCCAACCTGAGTTCAAAAATGAACAGGTTGATTCTGTAATTACATCATTGTTATGCCAGTAACAAAACATTACAATATTTGTATTAGTTCCATTCTACTACGTTAAAACATGTGTATGCTATTCCACCGAAGTGCTCTACAATGATGAAAACTGTACTTGATGCATCCATGAGAACAGTAGTAGGACACCGACCAATGGAGCTCTGCAGCTTCAAGTTTAATCCTCCGACTCTTATGGAAAGAATTGATAGGTCTTTCCCCGATTCTCTCGCACTCCTCTCATTACGTCATCACTATAATGCTTGCTTCTTTTTTGTTTTTTACAATTACAATGGCACACAGTTTTGTGATTGTTCATGACTTTGAGGAGGATGATAAGTGCCACAGTGTCATCAACACCACAGATCGCAGAAACTATGCATGAACAACGCTCAAGTGACAACTACGCAAAAACAACGCTCAACTCAAAACTATGCATGAACAATCGTCAAGTCAGAGACCACAAACTGCTTCAGCTCACAACACCGAACATTTACAAGCATTGAACCAACCAAGAGAAACCAGGAAGCTGGTGCCATAGGCAGACACATCTTGATCCAACTCATGCTATAACGAACATCGGTCTTATCAGTTTGTGTCATACAGGATGAACATGTAAGGATACACAATACTCATATCTCAACTAAGAGAATTGAGGATATCACATGCTACAAAAGTTCCATGACAACATCCCACAGAGGTGGTGAACCTTTTGGAAGAGAGGAGGGGGTCTCACAGAGAACTACACAGGTGATGCAATAACAACGTACTTTACCACTTATAATTCCACACTCATTATTCAAGTATGACAAATAACTATCTTTGCTTAGATTGATCCACTAAAAGATTACAACATGTGCTTAGTGAGAGAGTGAGTGAGAGTTTGTGTCTGTTTGTTCAACTGTGAGTGTGTATACTCATTCACAAACCAACAATATTTGTACTAACTTTTTGTCGGTTTCCGTAGTAGGTGTGACTGAGTTGGTAAGTAGCGACTTTGCTCTGGGTTGTTGATCCAGGATTCGGTCGGCAAGTTTGCGACCATTCTGTTAGAAGGCTGCGACTTCTCCTCCACTGACGAAGTGATCACCATCTGAAACTCTTGTGTGTTGGGCCGCTGTATCCCAGAAATCAAGTCAAAGTTTATAATTTGGGGATTCCAAATATTACTTTGGAAAACTATGAGGATGCATCAAGTGTAGAGTGAAGGGGTAATCCCCGCCTTAGGACTCTTCAGAAATCTCTGCAATCCAGCAATATACATCCAACAACAATAAAACTCAGGTTTGAACCGGAAAGGCAGGTATATAAGGGTTTCACACAAAAATATTTCTTTGTCAACAATTCAATCCTGAAGTGGTGGAGACATTAGGAACCAACGAAACTAAAAAGGCACCATTAACTTGTTTCCAAAAAAGTTTCACGTCGTCTTTCCTCTGTATTCTTTATTACTATGTTTCTCTAAGGCAATGAACTGGGTTTCAGGCAACAATGCTTATTTATTTCTGACATAAAAATATAATATAATTATTTAAACTACATATTCTTATATAATTCATAGCTATTTCTTATTTAATATATATATATATGCTTCTCTGTGTATATGGGGAAGAAAATATTTGGTTACTCAAGTTTGCTTCTTATAAGTGCAGTTTCTCATGCATTGTTCCATGTTCCGTGCTGAAAAAAATGTTTAATTCCAGTCAAAGATACAAAGAAGATACAGTCAGAAAGTTGAGCAGGGTGAGATGTATATCTTGGAGCTTGACTGAGACAGGACCCCCACTCGAATTTCCAGTTTTGATAATTCAGCAGCTGACAATGGAACCAGAGCTAAAGCTGGAAGTGTTGCTGAGCTGAGGGTGGGGGTCTCAATTTCCAACTACCACCATTTACCCCATCACTCTAAAAATAGCCTTTGCCTCTTAGATTCCGTGTAAGTATCCTATTGTGAACTAATCAGTCAAAAAATAAGCAGGTGAAAGCAATCGAAAACATCTGTGCTGTTTTCTTTCCCAGACTTCAACCTGGTGGTTTAATCCAGTGACACAAAAAGTACAGTTCAGAGAGATAAATCATCCACAGTAAAAGCTTTTTGTCTTTGTCTCCTTCACCAGATGCATAAACATGAAAATCTACCCTTCCCCCTTAAAGGAACTAGCGAAGTCCGCAGTTAACTGGTGACCTTAAGCGCTGCCAGGTCGAAAGGGTGGGAGGAGAGGGACACGGAACTAAAAACACGAGTGACAACAACCTTTAGCTTGTGAAAAATGTTATTATGTGCAGGAAGAAGAAATAAACACGTGCATGCAAAAATAAATATAACAAAGCAAAGTCCTCATGTGCAAGTAAGTGTATTCCAAGGCACAACAAAAGTAAACCGTATTCAGTGTCAGTTTCTTGCTCTCTATTCCAAAGCCTCTGATCTAGGGAGTCAATGCGAATCTCTTGATGATAAAAAAAAGTGAATATTCAATTTTTAATTGATGTGCCAGAGACGCGTCCTCATACGCAGCAACAATGTATCCTTCTCTCTCGCCAGTTCCGAAAGGCTGTTCGTTAACTACAGAATGTCAAATACTTGAATATAATATTTATAGCAATAGATCCGGTCCGCACTCTCACAGATAATATGTTTCTTTTAATTGACGTCTCTCGTCTGACAAGACATTGACGACGGTACAATATTCCGGTTTTGGAGTGACGACAGTACAATATTCCGGTTTTGGAGTCTGTTCGTCAGTTTTGATTCAAAAACTGTAGCGACTGCTCAACAAAAAATAAAGTGGGTTTCCGGAAGTGAGTCTTGATCCCCGCGAAAGTAAAATAAAAACGTGCCTTTAAAACAAACCCCAATACTCCGTAGATCCAAATTATCAAAAGCAATAGACTTTTCAACACTGTCACCTCCCTCTCACACTGTCTTCTACGCAGTCGTTCGCTGCCAGTCAGTTCGGAGCTTCTGTATGTGTCTCGATGCTCTCTCCTCACGCTCCTGTCGCCTTTGATACCTCCAGGTCAAACAATTAACTGTATTTTCATTCAATCCTCTGATTTTTCTCGCAGGATATTCACCTCCGAGGTGGTGTTCTTCCCGGGTAGCATTAACTCATATTCGCCCCTCTCCCGTTATTACTCCCTGTGCTGGCTACCCTTTCTGGCCGGCTCCACACCCTGCGATGCGGATTGTTCCAACAGCTATTCGAGCGCAGGGGGGCTGTGGAGATACACTCCGATAGCAGCGGAGTTGACGCAGCTCCATGCACATTAATGTTTAAAACTCTTAAATTATCGGGGCTACCTAGAATCACAGTACAGCAAGGAGACATTACGCATGGTTTTATTTGCCTGTTTATGTGAAATTACACGCGGGGTACTTGAAATATTGTAACACACACAGCTACATGATGTCAACCCTGAGACTTTTCGCATCCCCCTTTTCGAGAGTAGTTGCGCCACCAAGTTGCTCCTCTCCATTTATAGTAACAGGCAGATATATATACACACTTTACATATACATACATATATATATATATATACACACACACACATATATACACATACACATTATATATATATACACACATACACACATACATATATATATACATATATATATACACACACACACATATACACGTATATATATACACACACATATATACATACATATACATACATATATACACATAAATAAATATATACACACACACACATACAGTGTATATATATCTGCCTGTTACTATAAATGGAGAGGAGCAAAAGGGGGGATGCAATGTCTCAGGGTTGACATCATGTAGCTGTGTGTGTTACAATATTTCGGGGTGGCAGGTAGCCTAGTGGTTAGATCGTTGGGCCAGTAACCGAAAGGTTCCTAGATCAAATCTCTGAGTTGACAAGGAAATAATCTGTCGTTCTGCCCCTGAACAAGGCAGTTAACCCACTGTTCCTAGGCCGTCATTGTAAATATGAATTTGTTCTTAACTGACTTGCCTAGTTAAATAAAGTTTAAATAACTGTGTGTAGATCAATATATATTGATCTACACACAGTTATTTAAACTTTATTTAACTAGGCAAGTCAGTATATATATATATATATATATTGATCTACACACACACACACACAGAGAGAAAGAGCGAGAGAGAGAGAAAAGGACTACATCGATGGGGCATGCCCAAATAAAAGCCCTTACCACTATTCACACAATATCTGAAAATGACAACCGCAACAATATTCCTGAACGAGATACTAGTATACATGCTGTGGCAAAAACTTGCCAGCTCATCTCAATCTATAACAAAATAATGAGTCTGATGGAGCATAAGGAAAATATACAAGTGATTTATAACTAATTATTAAGGTATTGGATAAAGTCAAACAAGTTACCTTAGAATCAGTAATGTAATCAGTTAAGTAAAGCAAGCATTTTGTGACACTATATTTGAGTCAACTTGAATCTGTAGCCTATTTATGACTTTATCTTTCAGAAGTTTATTACAAGTCATGATAATGACAAAAGTTGCTTCCTGTTCCTCAGGTTTATTCAGAAAAGAATTACTAAGACAGCTATTTGTTTGCTGTCCTTCACCATGTCTATTTCTGCAAGCTTCATTTCGTTCTACCAGTCCTTGAGAATGATTTCACCTTTTCTGTGCTAAAGCACGCACACTGGCAAAACCCTTCCCCTTCTCTTATTGCTTTCCACTGCCACTACTCTCCGCTCTTCCTGACGCGCCTTCCCCGATCGTGAGCACCACACTCCCCACCCCCAGTGTGCGCGTTCGCAGGCTCTGTTGCTATCCGACTCCACGGCAGCTCGAGCGTGATTGGTCAGACGACGTCCCTTCAGCTGCATGAATTGGTCAACTTGGATATCTGGGCGGAGATAGAAAATGAGGCTGCCCTGTCCTCTTGCCTCCTCGTCGTCGCCAAACGCATCGCGGAGGCAGAAAGACGTGCCCGCTGAAACAGTTAAAGACCTCAGGTAGACAGACAGGGGAAGGGGGTAAGACCACTAGAAATGCGACCAAAGGTGTAGCTCATGAAGTCATGCAAAAAAGGAAGCTAGAACAGTTTCCTACAGAACAGTTTCCTATAGAAAAGTTCAAACAATACTTTAAACTTCCCATAAATAGCATGCATAACTGGAATAGGGCACAAAAAAACACAAAACGAGAATGTCTAATGCCAGCACAGGGACATCTGCCAGGTGACCGTTCACATCTAATTAAAATATTCTGTCCAATACTTGCCTGCAAGTCACACAAACTAGGATAATGTAAGCAAAACAGGCAATAACATGATTTAGGATATCTGAAAACACTGGCAATCTGATCAAACTGAGTAACTTTTTTGGAACATCAACTAAATATACTTTGTTTCTTCTTCAGATCAAATACAGGAAGAAAATAAACCCCTGTGACACCAATAAATGGCAATGGGGTAAATTATTATCTATATGATAATAAGTAATGTTGTGATAATTTAGCCTTGGTATTTTTGAAAGCTCTGAAAATAATTCCCTGTGACATGTGGAACCGAAACAGCATTGTCTGTTCTCAAGGAGATTGCATGTTGTGAATCCCTGCGTGTTCATGTTGGGTATTCGTTTCTCTATTCTCCCCCAAAAGAACAGCAACTGGAGAGATGGGAGGGGATGTACAAAACGAGGTTAACCATGCCGTCATTCATCCTCCACGGTAGCCAGTGAATGTGCGTGTTCCCCCTTCAGAAAAACGTGAACTTCACTGCAGACAGCTACTGTCGTCATGCAAGGATTGGGATAGATTTCAGCACACAACTTTATCAAACTGCGAGCTGGAGATATTTGAAATAGCTATGCAGCACATGTCACTTCCATTAGAGAGCACTGTTGATGCAAAAACTAAACCCCAATTACAGGTTATAGGTTAGCGACATTACTGAGGTGGTGGGTGACATGGGAGTGGGGTTGTGGGTGCTCACACCCAAAATAAATGTACAATTTGCATGCAGGACAAGGACATTAGAATGACTTTTGCAATAGCACCTGGGGTTGCTCTGCAGTTGCACTGTGTATGCATGTGCTATGTTCTGGGGCTGACTGGCAATTTAAAAAGTCGCAGGGTATTGCTATATTTCTCAATTATGAATGTTCTCTAGACCACAAATTAGGATGTAAACAGTCACCAACAACAATTATTCAATGTTCTGAACATTTAAAAAAAAAAAAACGGTGTTACCAGAAACATACAAATGATGAGAAAAATAACAATAGGTAGCCTTAACAAAACATGTAATATATATTAGAATAAATAACAATTATGTCCCCAAATGTGTGTAAACTGCAATACAACTTAATTCCAAAATGCCAGGGACTTTGACAGTCTAATCTGATCTGGAGACACAACAGCTTCTCCATCTTTGTTCCAAAATATGACACAACAAATATGAATAGCAACGTTATACTAAACTTGGTTGAGCAATTAGCCAGCAAATTCAGTCCCCTTTCTCCTTAGCGCCGAACAGAGGCACAGCAAGGCACATACAGTCCAAACCGAACTGGTGCAGCCTCCTTGTGTCATTAACACTATTTTGATTGTATACGCACAAATGTATAGATAAATGTGTACGTGTATTATGTGATCTGATTCTCAGGAGGGAGTGTGACTCCGTTCCAATAAATCACGTTTGCAAAGCACCCAGACACCCGAGATTAAAAACGCAAGGCGAAGACTCCGGGACTCACGTGCCTTGCAGCAAAATTCCACCCGGCAACTACACACTGTACCATGGTAACAGCCCTGCCATTGGTCCCGGGTGCGTTTTGAAATGACCAATGGGAGGACCGGCAGCGGGTGATGCGTGTTGCTAGGTAAACATGATGCAGTGGGAAGATACGGTAGGCGAACTCTACAGAAGAAGCTACGAGCGCCAGAGGAACGGAGGGGTAACACAGCAGCGAATTACAATTACACTGCGGGGAGGTTGCCGGGGTTGCGTTTCAGCTCAGCTAAAGCTTGGGAAGATGTTTTATAAGGTGTGTGTATACTGTAGAACTAAATGTCCTTTAATTTCAGCGATAAGTAGACCCAGAGACAAGCACTGATTTCACCCATCATAATCATTACCCATTCTCACCTAGCGAAGGGATGGATGGAATCCTTACCAACAACGAATCACATGCTTCTCTGCTGTATTTTCAACCTCCATATCTACAGACAGAATATCCAAATATATATCATAGCTCTCATGGCCGACCAGTGAAATCCTAACAACTAAATAAGGTTACATGGCGCCTTGTGACGCCAAGGTCTCCACCTTTAAAAAAAAAAGGCACCAACCTTTTTACTAACCTTTGAAATGGAATAAAATTAACCAATAATACAATTTACTTTGTAAAAACATTGAAAATTATGCAACAGAAAGTGATGTAAAATGCTTGATTTATTAAAGTTATCTAGAACTTGCAGTATGTTACAGTTGTTACATCAAGCTGCAACTGCTAAAAGTAACACACTGACAAACAGTTTCAAATATCAAACTTTGACGTGAGTGAAACAAAGTAAATCCAAATATACATCTATGCATCATCCTGTTACAACATGCCCCTCTGATCATCACAACAGCTCAAGGACCTCTGGGAGGATTGGGAAATGTGGCAGAATTTCTGTTCATGGATTTCTGTTCATGGCTAGAAGGGATCCAGCTTTTGTCAAATTAACATCAGATTTGACTTTTCATAGCAGGTTAGGAGAATTAGGTTAAGGTTAGGAAAAGATTTAGGGTTAACTAAAATGCAAAAAAATATATACTTACATTAATTTGACAAAAGCTGGATCCTTTCTAGCCATGACCCATAATTCCACCCGGCAACTACAGGCGTTTACAAAACAGACGCAAGGCATGTCATAGGTGATGAGCATGAGCATGTGTTATGTTTCCCAGTGGGCTATATAGTGTACAGGAAAGGTTGGAGTTACATGTGACAAAAATGGCCTAATGTTGCTACTGCCACGAGAGTTCTGCCAAGAAACCCAAGAGCAAGCAGAGAGTCAAGTTGAACACTGAAAGAAGTTTGAGGCGCTTCCTCCATAAATAGGACCCGGCAGGTCCCTGCAAGGACAGGTGGTTTCCTGCAAGGACAGGTGTAGGATTGTACAAAGGGGAGGCAAATACTCGGGCCATGCCGGGAATACTGGACAAACAGATTGAGCAATCTAGACAATATTAGTGTCATAAAGTTATGACATTTTTCCCCTTGCGAGTAACCATGCAGAGTTACAAATGAAATTCAATACAGAAAGAATTTCAGGAAGTCCAATAATCTCATCAAATCAAATTTTATTTGTCACATGCACCGAATACAACAAGTGTAGACTTTACTGTGAAAAGCTTACTTACAAGCCCTTAACCAACAGTGCAGTTCAAGAAGAGTTTAGAAAATATTTACCAAATAGACTAAAAGTAAAAAATAATAATAAAAAATAACACAATAAGAATAACAAGGCTATATACAGGTGGTACCGGTACCGAGTCAAGTGTGCGGGGGGTAAAGATTAGATGAGGTAATTTGTACATGTAGGTAGGTGACGTGACTATGCATAGATAATAAACAACGAGTAGCAGCAGTGTACAAAAGGGGGGAGGGGGCAAATGTAAATAGTCCAGTGCCGATCTTATTAATTGTTCAGCAGTCTTGTGGCTTGGGGGTAGAAGCTGTTGAGGAGCCTTTTGGTCCTAGACTTGGCGCTCCGCTACCGCTTGCCGTGCAGTAGCAGAGAAAACAGTCTATAACTTGGGTGACTGGAGTCTGACAATTTTATGGGCTTCCTCTGACACTGCCCATTATATAGGTTCTGGATGGCAGGAAGTTTGGCTCCAGTGATGTACTGGGCCGTACGCACTACCCTCTGTAGCGCCTTACGGTCAGATGCCGAGCATTTTCCATACCAGGCGGGTATGTTATGTTTTTGTTATGTGATGCTTATAAATGATAACTGTTGAATAGAAAACATCTCCTTCAATGTCTGCTAATGACACCTAGAGGTCCCCATTTTCCTGTATGAAACCGCTGAACATGACTGAGGTATAAATGTGTTCTGCTCAGAGTTACCATCAATTCCATGTCAATTCTAATAAATAAATTCAGGAAAGCAAATTCTAATTTTTATCCCAATTTCATTAATAATACTTCTCTATAATTTAATTTTACGCTATTTTAATTCCCAAATTTATTTTGGCTCCCTATTTATTGAGAAAAAAATGTTTTGCCAGAAACTTGTAACCTGTTCTCATGCAGGAGCAGGTCCACCGTCATTTGTGTGCATTACTGTGTCTGTATTAAAGGGGGAGGGATAATGGCAAAGAGAGAGGTCTTACGCGGCATCACTATGCACGTGTCTTTGCGCTTATGCCGACCCTTTTCTGGAGAGAGACAGTAGAGAATCCCCACTGTTAATCCCTGATGAGGCTCCCCCTCCCCCTGCTCGACCTTTCACCTGAAAAGCACACATTCATTCCAGCACGGACAGACAGACAGACGGGGCTAATCGCACATACCACCAAACTGTGTTACACAGAGACCCAAAAGCGTTAGACAGGATGCACATCTATTGTACATAACACAATGTTGTCTCTGCATGCGTGTGGACATTTCCAATGTTGCACTATGTCATGGTTTACAATGCCAAGATTAAAGGTAATTTTTTTCTTAAGCGGTCAGGGAGAGTTTATTTTGAGATCAGGTTTCTGTTTGGGATATACCCATAAGAGGCAATGGCACAGTTCCAGTTGTGACAGTCTGTCTGTGTGCAAAAAAATACCCTCCTGCTCTTCCATTTAAATTAACAGCATACATTTCGCATTCAAATACAGACATAAAACAAAATATTTTTTAATCAACTGATGGTAGTAAGAGGAATTGGAACTTAGGCTTTGTGACAGCACCGGGCTGACTCTAGGACCAGGATAAACACCCAGAAGTAGATTAAGGGGTGTGATGCAGGCCAAACGTTGTGATAATTGAGGAGGGTCTGGTGGTCCCTCCTTTGCTGCCCCCAGTGGCCAACCTTAACTATTACAACAAACCACTGGCTGGGTACTGCCAGAGGAGGAACTAGCACCAACCAAGCAACTGCACTGTGTTATAGGGGAGCAACTCACTCCAGTGCAAAGTGCAATTAAATACTACATGGATGTTGCTAGGATCACATCACACAATGCTTTTTTAAATGTAGGGCAACATTTTCTAGATTCAGTGTCAAGTATAGAGAAACTCCTTTTTACCATCAGCTCCGGCTTCAATATTAATTTATAACCCCTAAAATAGCTGCAGTTTATACTGTCAGGATGGATTTGGAGAGGGATAGGCAGGCAGACACATTTCACAGTCATCATTAACATTATTAGAAACGGCTCCGGCAGTATGACTTGCCAGAAGACAAACCCATTACAAAATCTATTGGAACACAGAACACATACCACCACAGCCAGGACTAGACCTTGTACTGACTATCTAACTGAAATAGCATAACAATAATTAGCAGATTTTCTGAAACAAGCTTTAGTTATTTTTAGCCCAGTTTGGAGAGTCAAATCTACCTTCTCTCCATCCTAGATCCATTACAATATCTATGCATAATGATGAAGAAACAGTGACATAACATTGACTGAAATTAATAAATTGTAGCCTAAGTACCGGTCGTAGACAGTGACTCAATTCTGATAGGGGAGTGAGGAGGGCATTATATATTGTAGGCGGTGGTCTCTCCCAAAACCCCCAGCTGAACACCACAAGATTAGCTGTTATCAATGAACAGCAGTGGAAGTTTTCTTTATATAAATGTAAACATCTGCCTTAAAGGGATACTGAGAGATTCTGGCATTATACCCTTTTTATGTCTCTGCGTGCAATAAGAAGGAAGTTAGCGTTAGTTTCGCAAGCCATTGCTAACTAGCGTTAGCGCAATTACCGGAAGTCTACAGGTACGGTAGCATTGCTACAAAAAAAAGTACAGGAAGGATGGACAGACAGACAAGGACAGCTGCAGCATCTATTCAAATATCTAAACTGAGACATAAAAACAATAAGAAACTCAATTTTCCATCCAGCAAGCAACCGATCCAGTTTAAAGCTGCAATATACAACTTTTCGGGCGACCTGACTAAATTGACATAGAAATTGTGCTTGTTTCATTATTTGTTACTTACATTTTTTTTTTTTTTTTTTACTTAACACGTTTTTCTTCTTAACTTCTTAAAGCATTGTTGGTTAATAAGGGCTTGTAAGTAAGCATTTCACTGTAAGGTCTACACCTGTTGTATTCGGCGCATGTGACAAATAACATTTTATTTGAAATGTGAGATAGACTTGCTTTCAATGGAGAATGACAGATCTAAGAAGTGGTATATCTTTTCTATGTGGGCTATTTCTAAGCCTACAGTTCTAAAGTATTTTTTTGCGTCTTTTACTTTCAGTTTTGTACACCAGCTTCAAACAGCTGAAAATACAATATTTTTGGTTATTGAAAATATATCTAACAGTGGTTTAGATTAGGGATGCACGATATATCTGTGAACATATCGGAATCGTCCGATATTAGCTAAAAATGCCAACATCGGTATCGGTTAAACATAGTTTAACGCCGATGTGAAAAACTGACGTGCATACCTATATAATGTAGGTACATGACGTAATGACGCCACGTAAAGCTTTGCAGTACACAGCATTCCTAACCTAGCCCACAATGTCTGCTGTGTGGATCGAGCAGTCAACAAGTCGAGCAGTCATTTGAAAGAGTAAGACCATTTCAGCGAGACAACTCAAAGGCGAAATCCATTAACGCCAAGATAATGGAATTCATTGCCCTTGACAATCAACCGTTCTCTGGCGTGGGTGATGTTGGCTTTCTTGACCGATCGAGCACCGGTACACACTAACGTTACCAAGTGCGCTATTGTTCAGATGTTGACCTACCGAAGTTACACAGTAATAGCGTCACTGCTATTAGTTTCACGACATACTATGGAACGCCATTTGGGTCTTTGCGTGTCAAAAAAGATAGACATCAAATAACACTATTTGACACGTTAACTTCTTATGGCTGGGGGGCGCTATTTTCACGTTCGGATGAAAAGCGTGCCCAGAGTAAACTGCCTGCTACTCAGGCCCAGAAGTTAACATATGCATATTATTGGATAGATATTTGGATAGAAAACACTCTGAAGTTTCTAAAACTGTTTGAATGATGTCTGTGAGTATAACAGAACTCATATGGCAGGCAAAAATCTGAGAAAAAATCCAACCAGGAAGTGGGAAATCTGAGATTTGTAGGTTTTCAAGTCTTTGCCTATCCAAGATACAGTGTAAATTTGGTCCGATTGCACTTCCTAAGGCTTCCACTAGATGTCAACAGTCTTTAGAACCTTGTTTCAGGCTTCTACTGGGAAGGGGGGAGCGAATAAGAGCTGTTTGAACCAGGTGTCTGGCAGAATGCCATGAGCTAAGTCAGGTGCGCGGCCGTGAGAGCGAGCTCTGTTCCTTTTCATTTCTAAAGACAAAGGAATTGTCCGGTTGAAACATTATTGAAGATTTATGATAAAAACATCCTAAAGATAGATTCTATACATCGTTTGACATGTTTCTACGAATTGTAACAGAACTTTTTTGACTTTGTCTGGACATAGTGCTCGCACGTTGTGCATTTGGATTACTGGACTAAACGCGCGAACGAAAAGGAGGTATTTGGACATAAATTATGGACTTTATCGAACAAAACAAACATTTATTGTGGAACTGGGATTCCTGGGAGTGCATTCCGATGAAGATCATCAAAGTGAATATTTATAATGCTATTTCTGACTTTTGTTGACTCCACAACATGGCGGGTATCTGTATGGCTTGTTTTGGTGCCTGAGCGCTGTACTCAGATTATTGCATGGTGTGCTTTTGCCATAAAGCTTTTTTGAAATCTGACACAGCGGTTGCATTAAGGAGAAGTATATCTTTAATTCTATGCATCACACTTGTATATTTTATCAACATTTATGATGAGTATTCCTGTAAATTGATGTGGCTCTCTGCAAAATCACCGGATGTTTTGGAGGCAAAACATTACTGAACATAACGCGCCAGTGTAAACTGAGATTTTTGGATATAAATATGAACTTTATCGAACAAAACATACATATATTGTGTAACATGAAGTCCTATGAGTGCCATCTGATGAAGATCATCAAAGGTTAGTGATTAATTTTATCTCTATTTCTGCTTTTTGTGTCTCCTCTCTTTGGCTAGAAAAATGGCTGTGTTTTTCTGTAACTAGGCGCTGACCTAACATAATCAGATGGTGTGCTTTCGTCGTAAAGCCTTTTTGAAATCGGACACCGTGGTGGGATTAACAACAAGTTTATCTTTAAAATGGGGAATTTTAATTATGAGATTTCTGTTGTTTGAATTTGGCGCCCTGCACTTTCACTGGCTGTTGTCAAATCGATCCCGTTAACGGGATTTCAGCCGTAAGAAGTTAAATAAGCTTTTCATTTGACACATCAAATAACACCGTTCTATTATAGAATGTTGTCTGTTCTGAATTTGCACTTGCAAGCCAAGCACCACCACTATCAGTATCACTGTCAAAGCTGTATAAAAAAAAGTCTGCAAACAAGCAAACACCGGCCACGAACGATGTGTTTAAAATACCTCGTTGGTAATAAAGCATTACGTTTGACCGCAACTTCTGGGGTAGCTAGCTAGTTTTAGCTCGGTACCTAGCTAGCACCAATACAACCAGCCTAAAATAAATGACCAGTAGAAACTGCAGTCATTTTCACTATTCTTAGCAATGATGTAGGAATCCTTGTATTAACAAATTATTGTCTTTTGTTGATTTTATATAACAACATTCCAACGTCATTTAGCATGATCTATTCAATTATGGCATAATTCTACTATTTGTATTCATTTGCATCACTGTCAATGACACACTTTTATTTTGAAGGCTAACCGCAAAGTACACTATTGTGGCTAATCCTTATTGTGGCTAGCTTCACATAGATGAGTCCAACCACCATTAATCCTTCCGTGGCCTCCAACTGCTCTTAAATGCTAGTAAACGAAATGCATGCTCTTCAACCGGTTGCTGCCTGCACCCGTTCGACTAGCATCACTACTCTGGACGGTTCTGACTTAGAATATGCGGACAAATATAAATACCTAGGTGTCTGGCTAGACTGTAAACTCTCCTACCAGACTCGCATTAAGCATCTCCAATCCATAATTAAATCTTGAATCGGCTTCCTATTTCACAACAAAGCCTCCTTCACTCGTGATGCCAAACATACCCTCGTAAATCTGACTATCCTACCGATCCTTGACTTTGGCGATGCCATTTACAAAATAGCCTCCAACACTCTACTCAGCAAATTGGATGTAGTCGATCACAGTGCCATCCGTTTTGTCACCAAAGCCCCATATACTACCCACCACTGCGACCTGTATGCTCTCGTTAGCTGGTCCTCGCTACATATTTGTCGCCAAACCCACTGGCTTCAGGTCATCTATAAGTCTTTGCTAGGTAAAACTCCGCCTTATCTCAGGTCACTGGTCACAATAGCAACACCCACCCGTAGCACATGCTACAGCAATTATATCTCACTGGTCATACCCAAAGCCAACACCTCCTTTGGCCGCCTTTCCTTCCACTTCTCTGCTGCCAATGACTGGAACGAATTGCAAAAATCACTGAAGTTGGAGACTTATATCTCCCTCCCTAACTTTAAGCGTCAGCTGTCAGAGCAGCTTACCAATCGCTGCAACTGTACACAGTCCATCTGTAAATAGCCCATCCAACCAACTACCTACCTCATCCCCATATTTGTTTTTGTGCTCTTTTGCACAGCAGTATTTCTACTTACACATCTTCATCTGCACATATATCACTCCAGTGTAAATTGCTAAATTGTAATTACTTCGCCACTATTGGCCTATTTATTGCCTTACCTCCTTACTACATTTGCTCACCCTGTATACAGATTTTTCTATTGTGTTATTGACTGTACGTTTGTTTATCCCATGTGTAACTCTGTGTTGTTGTTTTTGTCTCACTGCTTTGCTTTATCTTGGCCAGGTTGCAGTTGTAAATGAGAACTTGTTCTCAACTGGCCTGCCTGGTTAAATAAAGGTGAAATTTAAAAAACGAAATAATAAGAACTGTCTTATAAATTAAGGTTATTTTAGATGATGACACCTATCTATATAGTTAGCTAGCTAACTATAGCTATTGAAACAGATGTTGTTTTGCTATGTTTTTGGGAACGAACATTGTTTGCATCCATGAGCTAGCTAGCTTTTTTTATGACCAGCACTGTAGGTGCGCGAGACAAGTTTACCAACATCATAGCATACGTATCGATGAATCATGACATATGAAATACGAGTGATAGTTATTACACATTGATTACACTATGTAAAAAAATGTAGGAACGCATTAAATTAGTATGTGACGTGCAGTCATATTCAGGTCCTGATTGGTGAACAAGCTTATTGTTATTTGCCGTGTATCTTTTAAGACATGCAAAGACCCAAACGGCGTTCCATAGAAATCCTGGTTGAGAATGAAACGACTGAACAACGAAACAGCACAGCAAGTAAGTGAAAGAAATAGGTTTTGATTATGTTTTACTGGTAATGGGGACATGCGTAAATGCCAACAAAATAACTTTTTGGTCAGTGTGGTGTGTGTGTGTGTAACCTTTATTTAACTAGGCAAGTCAGTTATGAACAAATTCTTATTTACAATGACGGCCTACCCCTTCCAAACCCAGACGACGCTGGGCCAATTGTGCGCCGCCCTATGGGACTCACAATCACGGCCAGATGTGATACAGCCTGGATTCGAACCAGGGACTGTAGTGACGCCTCTTGCACTGAGATGCAGTGCCTTAGACCGCTGTGTCCATATGTGTGTGTTAACTATTTAACTATAATAGAAAGCTTAAAAAGGCCGCAAAAATGTTAAATATCGGATATCAGTATCGGCCAAAAATGTAATATCGGTGCATCACTAGTTTAGATGGTACAATGATTCTCTACACTTGTTTGGGTCACAAACTGAATTTAGACAAACTATTAGAATTTTAGCGACCAGGAAATAGCAGAGCGATTTCTGCACATTGCACCTTTAAACCGATGACAAAAATGCACTGGAGGGCAGAGGCCCTCTTAAGGCCCTAGAAGTACAGTCTCAAATGTGGTGGTCTTTTCCTCACAGGAGCCCAACCCTGTGCAGGAGCATTTCATTAGGGTCTTCCTCTCATGTCCAGTGTTTCACACCAGGCACATCTGAGTATTGAATAACGTTTCATTAACTTCAGGCACACGGGTTAACAGGCCAGTGTGGGTTAATTGACATGGATCTTTCACAGATGTGGCCTCTTCCTGCAGAGGGAGCGGTTGTGGGGGATGTAGTCAAATACAAATACAATCAATACTAACTACTTATCACATTCGTTGGGTAATAATTGCCTCACTTAGAAGGATCCAGCCCAGCGCTGCGTCGGCACTAGGATACCAGGTTGCCCTGTAACTGACACAGCACCGGACATGAGACTACTTACACAGACAAAATGGGTAAAGATGGATCACGGTTTATAAATAGCTGCACAATTTAATTCCAACTGACACCTTAGGAATAAAGGAAAGTCCCCAAGAGAAAATCTGACTGTAATTTAAAGGATCATGCTTGACAGTCCGTCGATAACAAGGACCGCGTCGCTCCTGTGGTTACTGGTTTGCCTCACAAAAGCACGTTTGGCTTTGCGTTATGAGTGAAGAGTGCTGTCATCAAGTTTATCTGAAGAGTTCTGACTTCAGTGACTCAGCTAGCAGCAGTGAAAAAAACTTTGTGAGATGTGTTACAGCACAAAGAGCACCAGAGTTGAAAACCCTAAAAACAGAAGGTAGCTGATGTTGGCTTAAGGGTTAAACAGGCTTTTATTAGGGGAACCTGCACCTACCATTCATTCTATTCAAATCCACAGTGGTAGAGCTGTAGCCTGCAAAGTACCTAAAATAACAATTTCCCATCTCCTTTTAAAGTCCCCTCCCAGTCTTCACTGTAAATATATATATCCCTCCCCCTCTTGGTCACTGTTCCTTTCCTATTCACCATATACTGCACATATGATGTGATTAAGCTTCTGTTAAGCCAGCTATAATCTCTAGAAGCTCTGGCTATTTAATTCTTGCTGTGCCAGTTTAGAGCTGGCATGGTGGCTGGCAAAGGGTATGTGCAGGCATGCAGGCACACAGACAGTCACTTTGGCTGTCATTGTTGAAGCTGGGAGCAGTCTCACACTCCCACAGAGACAACAGGGCCTTTCACTTACAAGCATACACACGCACACACAAACACACGTATGCGAGCACAAATGGCCTTGTCATGGGAGCACACGCAAAGGTGTACAAGCGCAGGACGGCAAAAGGGACAAAATATATAAATATTCACAATCATTAACACAGACGGATAGCCATTGCCTAGAGTCTACTGGGCAGACCGACGAGCTAACAAATTAATTTATTTGGATGACACTTTTAATCCAAAGCCACTTACATTTTGTGGAACCCATTTCTGTAGTAGGAGTTTATCTCTAGGACAATCCGGGTAAAGTGCTGGGTGTTGCCTTGGGGCAGACCAACCGGAGGGGGCACATCCACCACCCCCTTTCCCCAGCCTACCCCGCACCTGGAAATTCCAAACACTGCTTCCTGACACTCCCACATAATGCTACCTCTTAGGGCCCTGTTCCAATAGTTCAGCTGCAGGTATCGGCTCAGCTGCAGGTATCGGGTCTCTGCAGATGAGCTGAGTAATTAAAGGGAGCTCTATTAAGGTTATTGAGATGCAGCCCCCTTATTCCTAGAGGTAAATCACAGATCTATATGTGATTGGATAAGAGAGAGCTTTCACCACTCCATACCATCGCAGATCTGTGTTTACTTCAAGGAAGAGATTAAGGAATGGTGCTCTATGTCCGTAGTCAAACTGGATCTGAGTGGTCTGGCTGATCTACTGGTCACTCCTGTGTCCAAACAAGGGATCTTTGTGGCAGGTGGGTGGGATGGGCGGCTCGGACTGGCGGCAAGTTTTGGACCCTGCCACTGTTTGCCAGTGTCATATGGATGCATTCGGGTATGTGGGCACATGGAGGTGTGTGCGGGGGGTGGACATATGTCAAGGCAGGTTGGCATGTGTCTGCTTGTCATGGGCTCAGCGCATGCATGGACATGGGCTCAGTATGCTCGAGGGTAATGTGGCTCCTCAGGTGTCTGAACATCTTTTTGGTATGGATAATTCTTTGTGAGTGGATCTCTATGGCTGTGTTCACACATCGAGCCACATCGAGCTGATCTTTTTTCACTAATTGGTCTTTTGACCAATCAAATCAGCTCTGAAAAAGAGCTGAGGTGAAAAGATTTGATTTGGTTGGTCGAAAGACCAATTAGTGGGAAAAATATCAGAATTAGTCTGCCTGTATAAATGCAGCCTTAGTGTTTGAAGGGACGCAATTATGAATATATGACTTGGGTCTTTGTGTTGCACGAACGGTATACTGAAACTTCTGTACTTTTTTGATACTAGAAAATGAAAAACAGGTCGGTACTAGAATTTGTGTTACTTTCGGTACTTCTGTCAAATGTGTCTGATGGACTAAGCCTGTCTATGAGCGCAGCCGACACTGTGCCTGCTCCACTTACTCATAGCTAGCCTGCACTGGGAGTCTGAGCTGCAACCATAGCCGAGTGAAGTAGTGGTGCTGCAGCACTCCTGATAAATTGAAATAATTTTGCCAAAATTAAGCTATAAACAATTTCCCCCAAAAATATTTTACTACAGTAGGGAAAGGCCACAATTTGGGCAGCACGCGTGCCAAATATTCACTGAGTATACCAAACATTAGGAACACCTTCCTAATATTGATTTGCATGCACCCCCCTTTGCCCTCAGATCAGTCTCAATTCATCGGGGCATGGACTCCACAAAAGTGTCAAAAGCGTTCCAAAGATTTGCTGGCCCATTGTTGACGCCAATGCTTCCCCCAGTTGTATCAAGTTGGCTAGATGTCCTTTGGGTGGTGGACCATTCTTGATACACACAGCAAAACTGTTGAATGTGGAAAAACCCATCAGGGTTGCAGTTCTTGACACAGGTGCACCTGGCACCTACTACCATACCCCGTTCAAAAGGCACTTACATATTTTGTCTTGCTCATTCACCCTCTGAATGGCACACATACACAATCCATGTCTCGATTGTCAAAAAAAATATTTCTTTAGCCTGTCTCCTCCCCTTCATCTACACAGAATGAAGTGGATTAAACAAGTGACATCAATAAGGGATCATAGCTTTCAGCTAGATTCACCTGGTCAGTCTGTCATGGAAAGAGCACGTGTCCTTAATGTTTTGTAAACTCAGTGTAGAACAGCTTGTTGCATTGTGGTCATAGAGATAATCCATAGAAGGATTTAGAAAGCTCTAACCCTGGCACTTTGTGTGTCGGACTGCGTGCACCTGACTTGAATGGGAACATATTTTTATGGATGGTTGCAGCTGTCAGTTTGCCTTTCACAAATTTCAAAATACAATTGCGAGAAAAACATAGGCCTACCGTTAGTAAAGCAAATGCCTACTGCTGAAAAGAGAAGACTAATCTGTCTGTGGAAGCTAACCATTTTTTTCTCAACAACTTTTGAGCGAGTCAGAGCGAACAGCAGTTTTTCAAAGTAGCTTATCTTGAGATATTGGCACGAGTGCATCGGCCATCTCCGGTGAGTTGCCTACACTTAATCTTTGGGTGTGTCACTGGAAAGTTTATTTTGTAGCCTAATGAATAATTCAATGCATGCACACACTACTATTGAATATGCATTCACCTGTATTGTGGATAGGCCTAGGCTACATATTGATTTACCCAGTTTATCAATAGAGATGTAGCATTCAAATAAGTGATTACCATTATGTAATGAGATTGGTGAAAACAAAGTAAAATGTTATGATTGTACAATTGATTCATTAATACATACATGGCTATCTCTGAAAGAATTTTGATGTAAAAAAAATGCAAATGTACTGATATTGAAATCAAAAGATGCCCAACGATTGAATAAAGCAGTAGCTGAGTTTTTGTCTGGATCAAGTGCTATTCTGTGGTATCATTTTGGTATTGAGTATTGTGATACTAAACCTGGTATCGAAGTCAAAATTCTAGTATCTTAACAACACTACTCTACTCCGCATTGATGTTGGCCAATTTATGAATTGTAAAAGGGTCGTTCCACCTCAAAAAGCACAAGAAAGAGAATTTTGACACCCACCATCTCAGATTGTGCTGAAATTGTTTCTGTAATTAGAAACAGATAAAATTAGCATTCCTGAAACATTTTGTTGAAATATAATTTGATTTGAGAAATTAAATGTATAGATTGCATCCAAATTGGCCATTTTAATTCATAGGATTAATATCTTCAATAAATATAGTACAGAAACTTTGATTTGGACCATAATTCTTCCTAATAATGAGTAAGACATGAGGAATCCAATAAAATGATCAAAAGCTACCGGGGCCCCCCCCCCCACACACACACCAAATCCACCCCAACAACTAGTTCTCCACAATTCCAGAACAATCTGGGATGGTGGGTGTCATGGCTTGCTGAAATGACATGGAAAAAATACATGTCTTTCCTGCACATTTTTTGAGTCAAACATGGTCAAATGCAATGATATACATTACCAGTCAAAAGTTTGGATACACCTACTCATTCAAGGGTTTTTCTTTATTTCTACTATTGTAGAATAATGGTGAAGACATCAGAACTATGAAATAACACATATGGAATCATGTAGTAACCAAAAAACGTGTTCAACAAATCAAAATATATTTTAGATTTGAGATTCTTCAAAGTAGCCACCCTTTGCCTTGATGACAGCTTTGCACACTCTTGGCATTCTCTCAACCAGCATCATGAGGTAGTCACCTGGAATGCATTTCAATTAACAGGTGTGCCTTGTTTAAAGTTCATTTGTGGAATTTCTTTCCTTCTAAATGCATTTGAGCCAATCAGTTGTGTTGTGACAAGGCAAGGGTGGTATACGAAAAAATAGCCCTATTTGGTAAAAGACCAAGTCCATATTATGGCAAGAACAGCTCAAATAAGCAAACAGAAACGACAGTCCATCATTAGTTTAAGACATGAAGGTCAGTCAATACGGAAAATTTCAAGAACTTTGAAAGTTTCTTCAAATGAAGTCGCAAAAACCATCAAGCGCTATGATGAAACTGGCTATCATGAAGACCGCCACAGGAAAGGAAGACCCAGAGTTACCTCTGCTGTAGAGGATAAGTTCATTTGCGTTAACTGTACCTCAGATTGCAGCCGAAATAAATGCTTCAGAGTAAAAGTAACAGACAACATCAACTGTTCAGAGGAGACTGCGTGAATCAGGCCTTCATGGTCGAATTGCTGCAAAGAAACCACTACTAAAGGACACAAATAATAAGAAGAGATTTGCTTGGGCCAAGAAACACGAGCAATGGACATTAGACCGGTGGAAATCTGTCCTTTGGTCTGGAGTACAAATTGGAGATTTTCTTTGTTAAACGCAGAATAGGTGAACGGATGATCTCCGCATGTGTGGCTCCCACCGTGAAGCATGGAGGAGGTGTGATGGTGCTTTGCTGGTGTTCACTGTCAGTGATTTATTTAGAATTCAAGGCACACTTAACAAGCATGGCTACCATAACATTATACAGCGATACGCCATCCCATCTGGTTTGCACTTAGGGGGACTATCATTTGTTTTTCAACAAGAAAATGACTCAACACACACCTCCAGGCTGTATAAGGGCTATTTGACCAAGAAGGAGAGTGACGGAGTGCTGCATCAGATGACCTGGCCTCCACAATTACCTGACCTCAACCAAATTGAGATTGTTTGGGATGAGTTGGACCGCAGAGTGAAGGAAAAGCAGCCAACAAGTGCTCAGCATGTGGGAACTCCTTCAAGACTGTTGGAAAAGCATTACAGGTGAAGCTGGTTGAGAGAACGCCAAGAATGTGCAAAGCTGTCATCAAGGCAAAGGGTGGCTACTTTGAAGAATCGAAATAATATTTTTATTTGTTTAACACTTTTTCGGTTACTACATGATTCCATATGTGTTATTTCATAGTTCTACAATGTAGAAAATAGTAAAATTAAAGAAAAATCCTTGAATGAGTAGGTGTGTCCAAACTTCTGGTACTCTATATGTATTCACTAGATGACTTAGAGGTTGTTCTGATGACTTAGAGGTTGTTCCGCCATATTGATACTCCTCATAAGGCAAAGACTCCGTAGGAATGGGAATTTACCGTACTTCAATGCAATGTTTCAAGGACAGAAATACATGAATTTAAGTATTTATTTGTTGTAGTGGGGACGGCAACATACAAACTCAAAAAATATTTATTGAGAAATTATTGACTTCTGTTCAGTTAATACAATATTATGTATCGTTTAAAAAAGTATGCATTACAGTGTTTGTAATGGGGGAAAAAGTTGATTGAAATGAATACATGTAGCTCACCCCTCTACCCTACAAAGCAACACAATGTTAATTACTAGAATGTAAAGCTGGAGAAGTTAATGCAGGATCCCATAATGTTTTAAATATTGTTGACCAATTTAAGATCAATCTGATGTAAATTTACTCCCCCACGAAGGCAGTAAAAAGAAATCGCAATAGAGTCAAGATCAATGAATTACTCAGTGCAATAAACCTAGGAACTGGTTCACTGGTGGCCTTACTAGGCTGGCTGCTAACATTAACTACATCCATTGTCACAATTTTTGTTCAATAACAGCAGTTAAATTGTACACATGTATCACCACTTTATCAATGCTTAATAACATCAACAATGGGTTATTGCTTTGTAAGCTAGCTAGCACACCATTAGCCGTTAACTAGCTAGCTAATGTAATTTAGCTAAACCACGAACACATGCGTTACTATGGTTACACAGGACCACAAGCTGTCAGGAGTAGTCTCTCAAAGTAGACAAACAATTACATTTTCTACACTAATAATTTCAATACTTACATATGAAAGGTCTTCCCACATCCCTAGAATTGGGGCTGGCTGCATCCATATGCAGCCAATATCCATATGGGTATTTTAATGTGGAGATATCGTTTTCCCCGATTCACTCCCATTACGCAAAGCCTCGAAAGGAGGAGTATGAATATGGCGGCCTGGTGGCTTCAAAGGCTCTTATTGGCCAAGACATACCGTCAACTATCCAGGGTTTATATACGTCATTGGTCAAATGTTTGAATAGGCCATATGTCACACAGGTTCACACACATCATAGGCTCTTCTACCCTCTCCTAAGCCCCTATTACTTTGTCCCTGAAAAAAGTTGGTATCCTCTCCTCGTATCCGTTCTATCGAACCCTTTTAAAATTACTGTAGCCTGATGCTTTTATTTCAGGGATCACAAAGGCTGTGAGGCAAACAGACTATTTACCAGTTTGGGGACACAGACCCTGGGTTGGCCTGAAAGGGATCAGGGTATCTTTCTGTTCCTCGACTGGGTCTTCTGGGTCTTCTCACATGTGTCAACCTGGGTGTGGAAAGGTGGCCACGCTGGTCACGTCTGTGTTTGAGAGCATCATGATGAAATAATAGAGGCCCACTCCATCCGTGGCTGTCTCAGTGTGGCATGTTTTCAGTGTAAAGCTTCTCTTCTCTTCCCCCAGTGCTGACCCACTTTCTGCTCCCTGTGAGGAGAGTGACCCAGCCAGCATCGTCCCTGATACAGATCCTATACACTCTCCGGACTGCTCACAGTGCACATCCTATCCTATAGTCATCCTACGCCACAGCAAACAGCCCTTATAGACACTAAACACATTGCCACCCTGTTCCATAAGTCAAATTACATCACAGTGATGTCTTCAGCGCCTGAAGAGCCAGGCTGTGAGAGGGAGAAACAGAGAGAGAGAGCGAGACAGAGAGAGGGCGAGGCAAAGAGAGAGAGAAAGACAGAGAGAGACTGCAGACTTGTCAATGGTCACTGATACATCCCCACCACCACTCACTAGAGCTAAAGTGAAGCGCCAGGAACCACAGTCACCATCAGCGACATCCCATTTAGAGCTATTGAGGAATAAGCAGGTGTCACACTAAATAGCTCCCCCCCCTCTTACAACTATTGCGTGGCCAGGGAGACGCACCATTTTTACTATGTAGATTACGATACTTCTGCTGACAATACAGTCCTCTTTTGGGGGGAAATGAGCAATGCTACTTTACATGCGAGGGGATGGCCTCAATGATTTACCTTGATAGTGACGTAAGACCCCTCAGTGCAGGAATCAGTTCATCTCAGAAAGGTCACAATGCCACACCTGTCAGTGGCACCATGCACAACCGCTCTGTAAATGTCCTGCTAAGAGAAGACTCATTACATCCAGTTACACCATTCAATTCTTTCAAACCCCCTTGTGCCAAGTTAAATGAGATGCTTGCTTTTCCTGAGTCCTAACACTGACATTTTTCCTGATACACAGAAGGGTACAGTGTGTCCACAGAAATCAATCCATTCTACTTTTTTCTCTTCTCTCCACAAGAGGGCTGGGAGGGAGCCCTAGCAACAGCACAACCCCCCCTGCTGTCCACCACCCGTAGCATTAGTGTCCCAACATCATGCAGGCAGGGATCTGCAGACTGGAGGGGGAGAGGGATGAGTTGCATAAGTCACAAACATGGGGAAGCGTGAGTGGGGCTGTTAGGGGGATGGGTAAAAGACAGAGTGAGGGGTATAGAGAGTAGAGCCCGGTCTTACCCCAGCCTGGTGAACTGAAACCTGAACCTAGGCCCGGTCCTACATCACAGAAATGTATTAAGCCCGAACCCGGGGGAAAAAGCCTGATTTATAGAACTGTATATTGATTTAAAACTGGTGTTGAGAACAATGCAGCGGAGGCGGCTGAGTGAGGAGATGAAATGGCCCTCATCTTAGAAAAGCGAGGAGGAAAACTCACTGTAGTTATGAGCAACTGAATGATGGAAAATATTGGAATAAAGTAGGCTAATGCAATTGAAGACAATGCATGTATCAAACTGTTGCTTATACAGAAACTCCCAAAGTCATATCCAACCATTACACACATTTTAAAGTAATAGCTGTGTGTGGCCAACAAGATTATAATTTCTACACTGTTTTGATTGGGACAGTGCCATCGCGCTGCTTTGAGACAAGCGTGGGGACTCGTCTCGATAAATCAATCCATGTCAGACTTTTTTCTTTTCACTGAATCTTTGGATATCTGGTTACAATTAGGCTGGGAAAATGTTAGCTAAATTGAGGTGTGCTCATGATCATCTTTATTCTAGTTTGCTCATATAGGCCTATCACTGATCAGAACATTTTGATAGCATTTTACGTAGGGATGCATCGATTCCTCTGACGAAGGCCCTACAAATGGTCAAAGACCCCAGCCATAGACTGTTCTCTCTACTACCGCATGGCAAGTGGTACCAGAGTGCCAAGTCTAGGACAAAAAGGCTTCTCAACAGTTTTACCCCCAAGCCATAAGACTCCTGAACAGGTAATCAAATGGCTACCAAGACTATTTGCACTGTGTGCCCCCCCCAAACCCCTCTTCTACGCTGCTGCTACTCTCTGTTTTTCATATATGCATAGTCACTTTAACTATACATTCATGTACATACTACCTAAATTGGCCCGACCAACCAGTGCTCCCGCACATTGGCTAACCGGGCTCTGAATTGTGTCCCGCCACCCACCAAACCCTCTTTTACGCTACTGCTACTCTCTGTTCATCATATATGCATAGTCACTTTAACCATATCTACATGTACATACTACCTCAATCAGCCCGACTAACTGGTGTCTGTATGTAGTCTCGCTACTTTTATAGCCTCGCTACTGTTATTTTTCACTGTCTTTTGACTGTTGTTTTTATTTCTTTACTTACCTATTGTTCACCTAATACCTTTTTTGCACTATTGGTTACAGCCTGTAAGTTAGCAATTCACTGTTGTATTCGGCACACGTGACAAATACACTTTGATTTGCATCTCAGTGCAAGAGGCGTCACTACAGTCCCTGGTTCGAATCCAGGCTGTATCACATCTGACCGTGATTGGGAGTCCCATAGGGAGGCGCACAATTGGCCAGCGTCATCCGGGTCTGGCCGGGGTAGGCCGTCATTGTAAATAAGAATTTGTTCTTAACTGACTTGCCTAGTTAAAAGGTTACACACACACACACCACACACACAGTTATTTTGTTGGCATTTACGCATGTCCCCATTACCAGTAAAACATATTCAAAACCTATTTATTTCACTTACTTGCTGTGCTGTTTCATTGTTCATTTGTTCATTCTCAACCAGGATTTCATCATACATGTCAAGCAGTGAAGTTTCAGCTCCGTCTGTCCGTGGCCTCTTCCTCGGTGTGCACTGTCACTGTGTCCGTTTCCATCTTGTCCAGCTGTGTGTAACATTTCACGTAAACCGTGCTTCTGGTCTGCATCGAAGTAGCGGTCCTTGTACCTAGCATCGAGCATGGTGGCGACACAGTAAAGAGGCTCAGCGAGAATGCCACCTAATCGCTTGTTCACAGCCTGGAGTACTTTTGAACGGTTTTAACCCCCGGTCTGTGTCGGGAGTTTTTGTTGAGTAGGCGTTTCAATGCCATGACAGAGGGTATCACGTCTGATGCAGACGCAGTTGATTAGCTTATTTCTTGAGTCAATTGTTCAAATGGCGCTAGGAGTGTGTTCATGTTTCCAAGTTACAAACATGTTCTCAAATGCCATTGAAATGGCAGCAGCAGCAGTATGAGAACCAGCACATTCTTGAGCATGCAATACAGCTTTCCTCAGTACGAAATCTTCATCGACCCACTGTGCTGTCAGACTCAGCATGCTCATCGGGCTGACATCGCTGGTCCAAATGTCAGTCGTGAAGCTAATAGCAGTGACGCCCATAGCAAGTAGCTCATAGATGTACGTTTCAACAATACTGTGTAACTCCGGTAGGGCAACATCTGAAAAATAGTGTGTACCGGGGCTCGACCAGTTGGCGAAAGCCAACATCATCCACGACAGAGGACGGTTGATTGTCAAGGGCAATGAATTCCATAATCTTGGCGTTAATGGATTTCGCCTTTGAGTTGTCTCGCTGAAATTTTATAACTCTTTCATACGACTGCTCGACTTGAACTTGTTTAGTTAGTGGAAGTGCACTTAGTATTTTTATGATTTTGTTCTGTGTAGCGCTGTATTTTTTGTGGCGTTATTACGTCATCTACTTATGTTATATAGGTATCCACGTCAGCTTTGACATCGGTTTTGCACATCAGCGTTAAACGAGACAGACATCGAGCCGATGCCGATGTTGGCATTTTTAGCTAATATCGGCCGATTACGATATGCTCACCGATATATCGTGCATCCCTCATTTTATGTAGCTTAACAAGTAGATTTTGTTCTTCACTCGCATAGTAGCAGCCTGTCCTACTCCCAAACAAAAGCCTGTGACTTGTCTGACAATCAATCTATGTGATTTGGTTTAACTAATTGATCTCTACATGGCTGGGCAAACAAGTGGAGGTGGTAGCTCATTTTTTCATTTGTTCATCTATCACTGATCAGAAACATTTAGTATTCAATTATGTAGCATAAATCAAGTGTATTAACCATTTTCTTTTGAAAATAAAATAAAACGTGAGCTTTTAATAATTAAACAATAAATGGATTTTCTGCCAAACATGAATGCATGTTTTATTCCAAAATAACTGCATGAAGCCTATGCCTGATTCGGAAAACATTTATCAGTTTTGGGTCTACTTTCGATAGTTTACAAGGTCCAGCAAGGCACAGTAGCAGGGCAGTCATAGGGTGTAATTTCTTAGGATGTATCGGTGTTAACAGATGCCATTGGAATATGGGTTTCTCCTAATTCTGAGATGCGCTGCCAGTCATGGTCTTGTGGATCATCATTCTCCCGAGTACACTCCAGCATATTCGTAATGCAATTTGAAACATTGAAATCCCCAGAAAAATTTGTTTCATCATGGCCAAAGTTCTCTAGCCCAGACAATATTGGAATCCTGGTGCCGCTAGTGGCTGCAGCTGCTGAGAGAGCGCAGTAGTAAAAGGTATGCAGACACACAGAATTATTATTTAAATGTTTTATTTTACACAGCACGGCAAGCCCGAAACCCAGTGGGCCAAATTTATTCTCAAAATTTGAGGCTGAATGAAAACAAAGAGAGAGGGGTAGAGAAACAGAGCTGAGGGTGGAATAAGAAAGGAAGAGGTAGAAAGGTGGAGGGAGGTGGGAGCCATTTTCAGGTCTCTCCAGAGATGTTCGATCAGGTTCAAGTTTGGGCTCTGGTTGGGCCACTCAAGGACATTCAGAGAC
Source organism: Salvelinus namaycush (assembly GCF_016432855.1). Lineage (NCBI taxonomy): Eukaryota > Metazoa > Chordata > Actinopteri > Salmoniformes > Salmonidae > Salvelinus > Salvelinus namaycush. The sequence goes on from NC_052343.1 coordinate 22,500,022, forward strand.
TTGTCCCAAAGCCACTCCTGCATTGGCTGTGTGCTTAGGATCATTGTCTTGTTGGAAGGTGAACCGTTGCCCCAGTCTGAGGTCCTGAGTGCTCTGGAGCAGGTTTTCATCAAGGATCTCTCTGTACTTTGCTCTGTTCATCTTTCCCTCGATCCTGACTAGTCTCCCTGCCACTGAAAAACATCCCCACAGCATGGTGCTACCACCACCATGCCTCACCGTAGGGATGGTATTGACCAGGTGATGAGCAATGCCTGATTTCCTCCAGACTTGACACTTGACATTCAGGACAAAGAGTTCAATCTTGGTTTCATCAGACCAGAGAATCTTGTTTCTGATGATCCGAGAGTTCTTTAGGTGCCTTTTGGCTTTCGTCTGGCCACTCTACCATAAAGGCCTGATTGGTGGAGTGCTACAGAGATGGTTGTCCTTCTGGAAGGTTCTCCCATCTCCACAGAGGAACTCTGGGGCTCTGTCAGAGTGACCATGGGGCTCTGTCAGAGTGACCATCAGGTTCTTGGTCACCTCCCTGACCAAAGCCCTTCTCCCCCGATTGCTCAGTTTGGCCGGGCAGCCAGCTCTAGGAAGAGTCTTGGTGGTTCCAAACTCCTTCCATTTAAGAATGATGGAGGCCGCTGTGTTCTTGGGGACCTTCAATGCTGCAGAAAGTTTTTGGTACCCTTCCCCAGATCTATGCCTCGACACAAGCCTCTACAGACAATTCCATCAAACTCATGGCTTGGTTTTTGCTCTGACATGCACTGTCAACTGTGGGACCTTATATAGACAGGTGTGTGCCTTTCCAAATCATGTTCAATCGAATTTACCACAGGTGGACTCCAATCATATATATATATATTTTTTTATGTAATCCATTTTAGAACAAGGCTGTAACGTAACAAAATTTGGGAAAGGTGAAGGGGTCTGAATACTTGTATGCACTGTAAGAGTACAAGAGCAATATGTGAACCTGCCGGGATAAGAGGTCACAATCCTGTCCTTCATAGACCAACCTATCATTAACTAATACAGTACAGTGCATTCCACAAGTGCCCAGTCATCCACAGCAGCAATACATTCCAGGTAAACCATCAAAGTAAAGAAGTTATGGCTCAATTCAATCAAATCTGCAATGGTGTATTTAGCCTACACATTAGCTGTTTTGTAGACACAGCTTTTTTGTAGATGGGAATTACCACGGTAAAGGAATTACACTTTGACTCAGATGTTTAATTCTAAAATGTATGCTAACCAAAAAAAACATTTCAAAGTTTAACAAACCATACAACTATGCATAAGGACTACTTTGAACAATTTAAAATAAAATTTCACTAAAACGCATTTACTGGAAGAACCGTGCAGATGCAATTTTCAAATTTTCTTTTTTTTACCTTTCTGTTTTTGTGTGACTATGTTTTCCAAAAACTCAGAATTAAGAACCAATGATGTCTGCAGAAAGAATGGGTGTCAGCTATGACATGACCCCTTGAGTTTGAAAAAAATATACATTTTGGTTATTGAAATACAGTGGGTAAAGTGGATTTACATCATGTGTCCTTGACCTGTAATATTCAGAAGTGCATAATTATGGATATGAATATCATTCTATTCATGGCAGGGGTCACGTTATAGTTCAGAAATAAGCATTTTCAAAACACAGACCATAAAAACAATCTGTGTTTTAAACCATTTCACCTACGTTTTATATCGAAAGTCAGTGTTTTTTTTGCTTCAACAGAGTGATCAGGGGCGTGTTTTCCTATAGTTTTTCTTCACAGAAATACATTAGTTCAAAACATTCTGCTGAAAATTAAGCTCTTTTCTTCAGATGACAGAAGTGCAACGCTATTACATTCTGACCACACCGCTCGCGTCGCGTGCACTGCAAAATAAATTTAAAACATGCGTTATTAAATTATTGCACCCACACTGCTCGGGTGCGCCAACGAGCGTCTGCGTTGCCAAGCGCTAAAATAGAAGAAAGTTCTATTTGTGACTCTCAAAGCGGTGCAAGTCCTGCCTCTCCCATCTCCTCATTGGTTTATAGAAGCAGATACCCACGTGCCATCTCCTCATTGGTTATACCCACGTGGGTGATTGAAAGATCTGAGTTCGGTCGGTCGTCATGGTAACAATGAACGTTAGATACCAATCGCTATATAAAGTCCAAAGAAGAAAAGACCTGGAAGGAGGAGAGATGACTAGAAACGATTCGGTTGAACATTTTGTGTGGATTAATTGTCGGCGTAGAGGACCTTGTGCATTTCAGGTAAAGTAACAACTCAACGTTTATATCCCAGGACAAATTAGCTAGCAACAGCAAGCTAGCTAAATAGGTCAGATTAGCTAGTAACGGCAAGCTAGCTAGCTAAATTGCCATAAATGTTTAATGTTTTTAGACCTGTCCACAAATTAATCCAATTGGTTCAGAGTTTGTTTTGATATTTTAACCTGCGTGTCGTAATCGCGTTTGGTGCGCCGGCCGGTTTGGTACGGTGTTAGGATAGCAGCCACACAAGTAAATGAGCGTACAATGAAAAAGCAAGGTTTCTTTTGCAAAAACTATGCATGGCCATAATATTTCTAATGTTAATCATAGAAATAATGTAGCCAGAAACATTCTAATGTTTTGTTTGAAGTTAATCTTGCATTTTACTGGAGAAAAGTAGGCTACACCGAGAAAAGTACCGGAGAAAAATTGCTACACACCAGCTAGAGCGCCGTCTGCTGATTGAAAGCCTGTTCGTGACTTCACATCCGAGTGGAAAAGTGCAACTGAAGCACAAAATTAGTCTGATGCTGAGCAGAAATGACAATAAGCATATTAGATCTGTGTTTATAAAACACAGCAAGAAAAAAATATATAAAAAATGTTCTGCGTGAAAAATCAGAATTGAGCGTTAACGCTGAACCCCTGCATGGGGATGTATCCTGAATAGGTACACAAAGGTAGAAATATGCAATATCCCTTTTTTGCATATTATTGTAATGAGTTCCGGCCCTAAACAAGGCCACATATGTTTTGTCCGGACCAGACCAAATCTGAAACAATCATAGATTTCTATGCTTCGCAAGTTTGGACATTACAGTACAGCAAAGTAGAGCGCACTAGAGTACAGTAGAGTTTATAGTAGTGTGCGCTACTGTACTATACTGTACAGTAGTGTACTTTTCTTTCCTGCTTTCTACTGTGCTGTACTGTCCAAACTCAGATTTGGTCTGGCCAGGGAGGACTGACCAAATTTCAACTACTTTCAACGTCCATGGACATCCGGTATTTGTCGGTGATGAGTGGGCGAGGATGCTTGTTACAGTAGATGGAAACATGGTAGGTGTCAGTAAGGGCTGGGAGAGGTGACATCTGGAGAGACAGCGAGAAGAGACAGAGAGAGAGAGTGCAAGGGAAGGGTTGTCCAGACTGTTTTCACAGTCTTGCTTTGATCACCAGACGACAGAAAGATAAAATAACTGTTCTGAGCTGAGCTGAGCTGAATAACAGTATGCCAGTGGAAGGGAGAACAGTAGCAGGTGACCCAACTGTGGTTTGGTGCCGTGAACTTTAATTATCCTTCCTCAAGAGGGAGAGAAATTTGAAAATATCTTACACAGATGTAATTCCGTTACCAAAAACGCACAAGGCACAAGGCAAGGTTTCTTAAATTCACAGAAGGTAAATAATTTCTCCAAAACAAAATATAAGTGCTGATATTAATTAGTTAAATAATGGTTAAATAAAATATAAGTTGGCAGGGGTCTTTACTTTCACATTGTGTTTTGATGCATTTCCAATACCTTTTAAGACTTTCTGATAGATATTGTTGAAGACCCATTTTCCGTCTATTTGACCAGAAATCAAAGCCTTTGCGTATCCCTAATTTTTAGGGTGGAATATGGTTGAAAAATGTATATATGCCTTACTTTCTAAAAAGTAGACTCAGCTTTCATTTGAAATGCTCCTATGAACTTCACATGTTAATGCTCACGGGTCCTTTTATATGGAAATGACCATATGCTTTCAGTTTTACAGGGATAGTAGTTTGTAAACAAACAATGTAAACATTGCTTTGGTGGGTTTGATTGAATTCCAAGCCTTGGGTCACATGGAAATGTACAAAAGTTACAGCAGAACAGTCATTAACCAATCCATCAGTCAAGTTTTGTGTCTCTGTACGCTCTCCCCTCCCCGTCATAAGACAAATCTATAAAGCTCATCATATATAAAATATGCATAATGAAGAGATGTTTTTATTCATAGGAGGATAATCTAGTACAGTACAGGCACGGATCAAGGCTTGCTTAAGTGATGAAGTAGTAAGGTCTATTTTAAGAGCTGCTGTCCCTCTTCCCTCCCCTCACCCACACTGACATACAGTAGCTACCTACACTTTCTTATCTTGACATGCTATAATGTTGTCGTCTTTCTCCTTGAAAACACCTTTCCACTTAACTTGATTCATCTCCTTATTTATTTTCTTCCTCTGTTACCTTGCTTTTCAGTGTCTCTCTGTCTCCTTCTCCATCAGCTCCCTCTCAGCTGAGTTAAGCAGGTCAGCAGGCTGCCGAGCAAAAAGCAGCACCAAGGAGAGCAGCCGCTCACTGCAAACACACACACAGAAACATGCATTTCTCACACACCCACCCACCTCTCTCACACCGTTCTGCATCTTCCTGGTGCATCAATAACATGTTCACTAGGCTTGGGCGGTATCCAGATTGTCATACACTACATGACCAAAAGTATGTGGACACCTGCTTGTTCAACACCTTATTCCAAAATCATGGGCATTAATATGGAGTTGCTGCTATAACAGCCTCCACTTTTCTGGGAAGCCTTTCCACTAGATGTTGGAACATTGCTGCGGGGACTTGCTTCCATTCAGCCACAAGAGTATTAGTGAGGTGGGGCACAGATGTTGGGCGATTAGGCCTGGCTCGCAGTTGGCGTTCCAAATCATCCCAGGGTGGCAGTTAGCCTAGTGGTTAGAGCTTTGGGCCTGTAACTGAAAGGTTGCTGGTTCAAATCTCAGACCCACCAAACTTTACAGTTGGCACTATGCATTGTGGCAGGTAGCGTTCTCCTGGCATCCCCCAAACCCAGAATCGCCAGATGGTGAAGCGCGATTCATCCCTCCAGAGAACACATTTCCACTGCTCCAGAGTCCAATGGCGGCGAGCTTTACACCACTCCAGCCGACGCTTGGCATTGCACATTGTGGTTTTAGGCTTCTCTGCGGCTGCACAGCCATAGAAAACCATTTCTTGAAGCTCCCGACGAACAGTTATTATGCTGACGTTGCTTCCAGAGGCAGTTTGGAACTCGGTAGTGAGTGTTGCAACCAAGGACAGACGATTTTTACGAGCTATGCGCTTCAGCACTTGGCGGTCCCGTTCTGTGTTTTTTTGTGGACTACCACTTCGCGGCTGAGCCGGTGTTGCTCCTAGACGTTTCCACTTCACAATAACAGCACTTACAGTTGACCGGGGCAGCTTTAGCAGGGCAGAAATTTGACCAACTGACTTGTTGGAAATGTGGTATCCTTTGACGGTACCACATTGAAAGTCACTGAGCTCTTCAGTACTGGCCATTCTACTACTGTTTGTCTATGGAGATTGCATGGCTGTGTGCTCTATTTTATAGACCTGTCAGTAATGGGTGTGGCTGAAATAGCCCAAATCCACTAATTTGAAGGTTTGTCCACATACTTTTGTATATATAGTGTACCTTCACACTGACCTTGTGCCATGTAATTCGGTAATATCGGCACTGAACACAAAGGCCGCTGTTTTCAAACCACACTGATAGCATTGCTAACCTTCGGATTACAGACTAACATGTAAAATCCCATAGAGAATGCTATCGAGCGCATTGCGAACATTTTGTACAGTTTCTGACCTAAACTATACAAGTAACTAAAAAATGATAGTCACCGTTTGCTGAAAGCACAAATCAAATTTTTGCCAGCAAGGCTCTTAAACCAGAAGGGGATTCTCTGCTGTTACCAAGCGAATGCTTGATTTTGGAAGACATTAACTAGCTACTAAATAGCAAACCAAATGCACAACTGCAGAGCATTTAGCACATTTTAGACAGTTAGCTTAATAGTTAAAAGATATCTGGCTAGCAAACATTTAGTTGTGAATTCCATACTGTAATTAGATCACCTGGCGCATGCTGCACAACAGTGAGTGACTCACAAGGCTTCAGTCTCTAGTTATTGTGTGCTTGTAAACAAACACCACGTGACACGTGACTGGGGACTACCATAATCTTCATAATAACATGACAGGTGAAATGAAGAACGCAATGTTCTTTCTCTAATGTATTGCACAAGTTGACTGCAGGTATTTACTTAAAAAACGTATAAATAAATAAATAGTTAACGGTATTGAAAAACAATCCCGTGGCTTTTTCCACGGGATGGTTTTTCAGCAACATGGAAGTAGACCACAGAGCCTCTGACAAAGTTGGTTATAACATAAGTAAACAAGCACCCGTTACGGACTGAAAAGTGTCATGATTAGGGCCCTAGCCAGGAGGTCACGTTCATTTTTCCTAGCCAGGCGGACACATGTACTGGCCCTAGTCATAGTGATGTTAAACGTTTTCTAACCATAAATCTGATCAACATTCAAAGTGAATACTAACCTAAAAACTAACCAGCCATAATTTACCTGTTTAGTTGGGAGGGAGCTGTGCTACAGAACAACTAGCATCTGTGGTTGTCCACAAGATCCAATGATTACAGAGTCCACCTTACACTTAGAGTGATTATGGACTGCTCTGGCAACAACATAAAAGTCTGGCCCTCTCAGAGTGACAGTGAGATGTTGACTGTGATGAGTGGATTTGCTCCCTCAAGTCCAGAGTTCTTCCATCCTGGTTAGTAGGAACCAAAGGTGTGCAGGCTTTTGTTCCAGATGAGTACTAACACATTAAAATAAAAAAAGGTTTTGGTGATATATTGATTAGTTGAGTCAGTTGTGTTAGTGCTGGGCTTAAGCAAAAGCCTGCCCTTCACATTCTGTGAGTATTCAGACCCAGGGTTGAACAACATTTAATTTCTCCAGTCCACTACCTCCAGTAAAGGCAAATGGACAGACTGGAGCCCCAGACCAGCCAGGCTTAGCCCAGCAGTGACTCACCTCAGGGAGGGCACACACCCAGGGCCCTGTCCACCACACCGTCAGCTCTCCAACAGGCCCAGCACTGTTCAGAAAGGCCACTGTGCCTACCACTACACAAACAAGGGCAGGGGAACATGGCGTCATGCTTAATAAACCACTCATAAATAAAACACAAACACTAAATCAACCACCCCAATGACCCCATGTACACCCATATATAGTGTAAATACACCTACATACTGGAAATGACCCAGCGCCTCCTCAAGAGACAACTTTCTGAAATTGTGGAGGGAAGCAGTGACCTGTGGCAGGGTGGTAAGCTTTTTGGAATTTATTCAGAATTCATGAAGACAATCAACAGATCTGCAACAATCCACAGTAGTAGGCCTACATACAGTTCTCAAGGAGCTATAATATAAATCAAAACTGTTCATTACGGGACAAGTTTAGGATAACAACCACTAACCATTTCACCTTATATCCCTGGCTGGCAGGTCACCTGTATGATGATGGTTAAAGGCTCCCCTCTCCATCCCCTAGTCAGGAGCCAGGGCTGAGCACTCCTCTACCTGCCAGCCAGTGGTGAAGGAGCCAGTGTAGTGTGTTGCCTTTCATTAGTAATTTATGAGCCATTCGAAGAGCAGAGAAAAGTGCATTAAAGGGGACAGGAAACTAACAGGGGCAGGGCAAGAGAAAGTGAGAATTAGCCTGGCGTGGACCTTTCTGGAAGTTACTAATCAAAAACACTGATCTGGGGTCAGGTGTCCTATTCCTCGAACTGCACAAACACCTCTGGTACGATGCTACCAAACTGATCAGTAAACAGGTGGCTTTCCTTCGGTACAGATGAATGAAAGAGGATGGCAGACAGACAGGAAGGGAGATCTGTAAATGAGTGAATGAATGAAGTACAAAAGCAGCTCTGCATTTTAAGGTTAAGCTTGGGCAGGGTAAACTGATCCTAGATCTGCGCCTAAAGTAGGGCCTTATAAAATCTGTTATATATTTTGCCTGATTACATTTTGGTTCTCTCCCCAAAATCCCCTTTCTCCGTTTTGTTTTTCCAGGTTTCCATTTCCCCCAATATTTTCAGGTTTTTACTATCAAAATCACCTTTTTTTAATAGAAAAACTACTAAATTGGATTTTCTATGTACACAAAAATGCTTAAATCACACCAGGAAAAGTTTGAGAAATGTTTATTTAATTCCAGTGCACACCTAGAATGAGGCTGTTTAGTGTGTTTTGTAGCACACGTGATGGTGAAGTTTGCAAAAACAAATATCCACTCGATTGATGCAAATAATCATGATCTTATTCTGCCAGGTAAGCATAGGCTACTTTGTAGTTAACATTTAATTGAGAATGTTTTTGGGAAAACCTTTATCTACCAGAAGACTTTTCATTAGCATCATCGCTAATGGCTACACAAAGTGGAGCGTACCGCACATACACAAACGGGGAATTCTTGTTGCCTCCTCAGAAAGTTGCAGGAAATACGAATCACTATTGCATTCTGTTTATGTCTTCTGATAAACTTGGGCTAATTAATACATTTAGTTGATTCCCTACTAAGTTCAATAAATGTTTTAATATTGTTGAATTCCGTTTTAAAAAGTGTAAGTAACAAACGCAACCACATGTAACATATGGATTTGCATTAGTTATTTATTCTATAAAACCAATCAGAATTCCGAAGAAATGCCCAAGTCATGTCGGGAAAAGATTTTTCCGGGGGGTGATGTAATATGGAGGACCCGGCAAGCCAGCCTATTCCCTAGAATTTAAACTCCAAAAGAAATACAGTAATTTCAAATGAAACCAATCATTTGCACTCATGACTTTTAGTTTCAATTACATTTTCAGCCAATTTACAACCAAATACTTTAGGAATTTGTTACAAATCAACTTGCAAGGTTGCTAGCCAACTAGCCTGCTAACGTTAGCTCTACTAGCCTGATAACGTTAGCCCTACATGCCTGCGAATGTTACGTTAGCACTACATGAGTCTGCCAGTTGATATTAACACCTAGCTTACAGCTACATTAAAGTAAACCAAAGTTTTGGAAATACATAACACCATCTAACCACTACATAACACCATCTAATTCTTATCAAAGAGGGTTAGATATATGGAGTAATCTTAGCTAAACATTAGCTGGCTGGCTGGCTAGCTAGCTATTAGCCTAGCCAACCACCACGGTTATGGCCGGCAAGCTAGAACAACACAGCTAAAACATAATCACAAAGCAAAGAGAGCAGAGACGTACAGATTGATGGCTGGGGACCATGGTAAACTATTTTACCAGAGTGTGCAAAGCTGTCATCAAGGCAAAGAGTGGCTACTTTGAAGAATCTCAAAAATAAAATATATTTAGATTTGTTTAACACTATTTTGGTTACTAAACTCAGCAAAAAAAGAAATGCACCTTTTTCAGGACCCTGTCTTTCAAAGATAATTCGTAAAAATCCAAATAACTTCACAGATCTTCATTGTAAAGGGTTTAAACACTGTTTCCCATGCTTGTTCAACGAATCATAAACAATTAATGAACATGCACCTGTGGAACGGTCTTAACTTCCTATGGCTGCAGGGGCAGTATTGAGTAGCTTGGATGAAAGGTGCACAGAGGTGCCCAGAGTAAACGGCCTGCTCCTCAGTCATAGTTGCTAATATATGCATATTATTATTAGTATTGGATAGTAAACACTCTGAAGTTTCTAAAACTGTTTGAATTATGTCTGTGAGTATAACAGAACTCATATGGCAGGCAAAAACCTGAGAAAAAATCTAAACAGGAAGTGGAAATTCTGAGGCTGGTCGATTTTCAACCAAGATCCAAATGAAATCACAGCGAGATATGGGTGAGTTTGCACTTCCTACGGCTTCCACTAGATGTCAACAGTCTGTAGAACCTTGTCTGATGCCTCTACTGTGAAGGGGGGCCAAATGAGAGGGGAATTAGTCAGGTCTGCCATGACCTGACCATTCTTTGACCATGCGCGTTCACATGAGAGGGAGCTCTGTTCCATCGCTCATCTGAAGTCAATGTAATTCTCCGGTTGGAACGTTATTCAAGATTTATGTTAAAAACATTCTAAAGATTGATTCAATACATCGTTTGACATGTTTCTACTGACTGTTACGGAACTTTTGGACATTTCGTCAGCTTTTAGTAAACGCGCTTCCTGACGTTGGATTTGTTTACCAAACACGCTACAAAAATAGCTATTTGGACATAAATGATGGACATTACCGAACAAAACGAACATTTCTTGTGGAAGTGGGAGTCCTGGGAGTGCATTCCGACGAAGATCAGCAAAGGTAAGTGAAGATTTATAATGCTTTTTATAAGTTTTGTTGACTGCACAATTTGGCGGGTAACTGTATGGCTTGCTTTGTGGCTGAACGCTGTGTTCAGATTATTGAATATTGTGTTTTGCCGTAAAGCTTTTTGAAATCTGACACAGCGGTTACATTAAGAACAAGTGTATCTTTAATTCTATGTAAAACATGTATCTTTCATCAAAGTTTATGATGAGTATTTTTCTGTTATTTGACGTGGCGCTCTGCAATTTCTCCGGATATTTTGGAGGCATTTCTGAACATGGCGCCAATCTAAACTGAGGTTTTTGGATATAAATATGAATTTAATCGAACAAGACATATGTATTTTGTAACATGAAGTCCTATGAGTGTCATCTGATGAAGATCATCAAAGGTTAGTGATTCATTTTATCTCTATTTGTGCTTTTTGTGACTCCTCTCTTTGGCTGGAAAAATGGCTGAATTTTTCTGTGAGTTGGTGGTGACCTAACATAATCGTTTGTGGTGCTTTCGCTGAAAAGCCTATTTGAAATCGGACACTTTTGGTGGGATTAACAACAAGATTACCTTTAAAATGGTATAAAATACATGTATGTTTGAGGAATTTTAATTATGAGATTTCTGTTGTTTGAATTTGGCGCCCTGCACTTTCACTGGCTGTTGTCATATCATCCCGTTAATGGGATTGCAGCCATAAGATTAAGACACTAAACAGCTTAGACGGTAGGCAATTAAGGTCACAGTTATGAAAACTTAGGACACCGAAGAGGCCTTTCTACGGACTCTGAAAAACACCAAAAGAAAGATGCCCAGGGTCCCTGCCCATCTGTGTGAATGTGCCTTAGGCATGCTGCAAGGAGGCATGAGGACTGCAGATGTGGCCAAGGCAATAAATTGCAATGTCCGTACTGTGAGACGCCTAAGACAGCGCTACAGGGAGACAGGACGGACAGCCGATCGTCCTCGCAGTGGCAGACCACGTGTAACAACACCTGCACAGGATCGGAACATCCGAACAGCACACTTGCGGGACAGGTAGAGGATACACCAGGAATGCACAATCCCTCCATCAGTGCTCAGACTGTCCACAATAAGCTGAGAGAGGCTGGACTGAGGGCTTGTAGGCCTGTTGTAAGGCAGGTCCTCACCAGACGTCACCGGCAACAACGTCGCCTATGGGCACAAACCCACCGTCGCTGGACCAGTCAGGACTGGCAAAAAGTGCTCTTCACTGACGATTTGCGGTTTTGTCTCACCAGGGGTGATGGTCGGATTCGCGTTTATTGTCGAAGGAATGAGCGTTACACCGAGGCCTGTACTCTGGAGCGGGATCGATTTGGAGGTGGAGTCCATCATGGTCTGGGGCGGTGTGTCACAGCTTCATCGGACTGAGCTTGTTGTCATTGCAGGCAATCTCAACGCTGTGTGTTACAGGGAAGACATCCTCCTCCCTCATGTGGTACCCTTCCTGCAGGCTCATCCTGACATGACCCTCCAGCGTGACAATGCCACCAGCCATACTGCTCGTTCTGTGCGTGATTTCCTGCAAGACAGGAATGTCAGGGTTCTGCCATGGCCAGCGAAGAGCCCGGATCTCAATCCCATTGAGCACGTCTGGGACCTGTTGGATCGCAGGGTGAGGGCTAGGGCCATTCCCCCCAGAAATGTCTGGGAACTTGCAGGTGCCTTGGTGGAAGAGTGGGGTAACATCTCACCGAAAGAACTGGCAAATCTGGTGCAGTCCATGAGGAGATGCACTGCATTACTTAATGCAGCTGGTGGCCACACCAGATACGGACTGTTACTTTTGATTTTGACCCCCCCTTTGTTCAGGGACACATTATTCCATTTCTGTTAGTCACATGTCTGTGAAACTTGTTCAGTTTATGTCTCAGTTGTTGAATCTTATGTTCATACAAATATTTACATGTTAAGTTTGCTGAGAATAAACGCAGTTGACAGAGAGAGGGTGTGTTAATATGTGTTAATTCATAGTTTTGATGTCTTCACTATCATTCTACAACGTAGAAAATCGTAAAAAATAGAATGGGTAGATGTGTCCCAAACTTTTGACTGGTACTGTATAGTAACCACCTATCAACTACTCAGTGGCCTTGTCTGCAGCTGTCAATTAACCTAGAAGAGACGCACTAGTTTTCAAACAGACTGAGCATTTCCACTTCAGTTACTGGTCTGTACCACAAGGCTGGGCTTTAATTCTGACTTGGTGGGTATCATGATTGATTTATAGATGACAACCCTCACCTCAGTTCATGAAATATACTTTGATTCACATCTGTTCAAGAAAAAAGGTATCCTGAAAAGGAGGATATGGGTTAAATGGAAAGAGAGAAGGGGGGGAGAGAGGAAAGGTTGTCGGTTTCTTGAAGCTTGCCTGGTTGCTCCTGGCAACAGCAAGGGGAGAAATTGGAACTGTGGGATTACAGTTGTGTCCTTCGGTTTTTTAGATGCTGGGCTTTCCCCAATAGTTATCGTTCAAAACAAGATGATTTTTTTTTTTTTGTATGCTAATCACTGTAGTTTTTAATACATAAGTTGATTCCTCTTTGAATCATTATATGTAATTATGATCGCTATGCTCGCTCGCTTAAATGACTGATGACAAATGTACATACGATGCCATTGATCGAATCCATTCCAAGCATTCCTCCATTGCAAATTGATCTAGCCATTCACTTGATGCAGATTTTACTGACTGACCTAGCATATGGAATGTCCTTTGCCTTCTCTCACATTCAACATTTTCCAGTTTCCATAACATTACCTTAGAGGTTCTGAGAGTTATAAACACAATTCTAAGAACACAAAGCTGATCAGATGTTGAATTGGCTGAAGGAGAGGTTTAGTAGCCAACTACGTGGTTACATTGTGCAGGTAGCCCAGTCTTGAAACTCAAGCTTCACTGAGACACGTGCCAGTCAAGGTGGGGTGGTAATGAACCAAAGGTTGCAAGCATATAGTCTGTAACCAAGAGAGCATCATTGAACGTACTGGTACACTCACCAGTGCGTCCCCCAGATTGTATCTTCAGATGGACACTGAAGGCCCCAAAATCAGTATCCAGTGGCACCTAAAAACAAAATTTTCGATAGAAACGAATCAAAGATAAGATACAGGGCAGCATTTCTAGGCTGAGATGAGGGTGATATTAGGGGAAACACTGCACGTGGGCAACTTGAGTACTGATGAGGTAGTGAGGTTGCTGTGCATCAGGAAATGGGTTCATTCAGAGCCAGATCAAAATCAAATGTACTTTTAAAGGGCTGAGAAGTGGGGTGGGGTTGTCCTCTCAGAGAGAGATGGAGACACTGAGGGCAAAGTCACATTGGGACTGCTGGACAGGAATAGAATAGGGAGGGGAAAAGGCGTGTTGGGCAGGTTTAATAAGGAACTGACAGGCTGCAGTTCAATCAACATTGGTCCGAGTAGCGTTCCAGGCCCTACTAAAGCCCAAGTGCAAACTTTCACTCTAGAGTAAACTCACTGAACCGGTTTCCTTCCAGTCCCTCTCTAACACACTTTAAGGGCTTGTGCTCAAAGGGGACTGCCTCGAAAACCGTGGGCTATGGACTGTGCCTTCTCTGTAACAGGCAAGACACTGCTTACGCTGTAAATCAAGTTTTCCACCGTGTAAACGCTAGGCACGGGAGGTGGGGGACTATGAACTTGTGTGCGAGTGGGTGTCCCCTGCTTCCCCTCCCTAAGCTATCAAACTCAGGTGTAAATCAATAGATGAATGGGGAAGGCCCCCTCAAGTGGTCTCTCCAAAGACAAACAAGCGATAGGTTACCTCACCAGTGCCAGTTTCACCAGAAAAAGAGCATGGGAAGGGAGTGGGGGTCCAAGCTGCTACCTGGGTTAAAGTTACTAGATTCAAGTAAGAGTCCAAATTACAGACAGCCACCCCCACCATCATCATGATCGCTACTAGGCTTCATGACACGCACACACACTCGCCGACTTTCACCTGCAAACGCCAGCACAAACTTTTCACACATGCTCACCGGTAAAACAGTGGCATGCCCTTTGACTGGACCAAGTGCTCATGAGCTCTAATACATATTTGCAACATGACCGGAAAGTCATCCTTGCAGTTGAGCATCTCATCATCCTGGAATCACACTCCCACACCCAGCTTGACTGACACATAAAACAGCACCTCTTCACACAGTCAGTATTTTGGTGACCAGTCAACACCAACTTGCTGCACTTCACAGTTATGTCAAGGTTCAATACAATGAAGTTAGTCAGTCAGTCAGTCCATTCACAACAGCGTGTCACTCCGCTACCAGTACCAAAATAAATCTCGAACAGAGCTTTTCTCTCACCCCAAATTGAGAGGGAAAGAGAACTAGAGAGGAGGTTGTACAGGCCTACAACATGAAGCTATGGTATGGAGGGATGTAATACACACTCAAGTTGGTCTTTCAATATCTTGGCAAGAGAATGTATCACAACTGTGTATTCAGCAAAGCTTCTGACCAAATAAATGTGTCATTGTGACATGCAGTCAAATGCTCATAATGTGGTTCAGAATGCTAAATGGAAATCATCCATGCAACTTGGAAATACAGCATTTACTGAGAATCATCTATTTTAATGCTCCAAATGTATGAGGACATGCAACACTACAAGAAAGAATCATGACTCAGTAACTTAGAGACAATGTCAAACTGCACCCAACCTTTCACCTAAAAACTAACGAGGGAATGATTTTTCTGGTTAGGGTTAACAAACATGATGGACGTGGATGAGGGATACATTCATTGAGATCAAAATACCACAAATTCTGATGGCAATCTTAACGATATATGCATTAACGTGTAATAACGGTTTCACTTCGATGCAGTGGTAACAGTAAGAGAATGAAGCCAACATGGTAAGGACAGAGGAAAGTGAATCCATTTTGAACCGGCATTTCTACTTCAGCACCACAGCAAGGGCTTGCTCATAATGCTACATGGAAATCAAGGGTGTAGGCACCGAGATTTATCCAGGGTATGACTTTGCGACAAAGGTTATTCAAAATGGAAAATATACTCCAACAAATAAACAATAACAGACTGCTTTTCATAGTCTTAGGTGGCAATTTCATCAGAAACTGCATGTCACTCCCAATTGACACACGTGTTAACGTATGAAGATCCAAGGGTTGTAATGTCATTCTTCATACCGAAATCAAAACATATATAATTATGACATTATTTAACGTATCGTTTTTCTTGAATCACCATCCACAGCCTTCATCAGAGTTTACAATTCCCTTCCTCACTGTCTTGCTGTGAATTCTAAAATGCAGCGATGCGGTGGCTTTTGGGCATTCTCTTCAAAATATTTGCATTAGCTAGTTAAAGGAAACACTGCAGATAAAATTAGGCCGGAGTGATTTAGAATATGACATCCGTCATTTCTCAATTTTACCCCAAGTAGAAACAGTGGCTGTGTGATGCATTGAAAAGGGAGGATATCCCAGTCATACATCAAATCGTAATAAGTCCATGATGAGGCATGCTCATCGACAGATTACATGGCCAACACTGCCCATACTAAATATTGAGACTACTGGGCAGGATGACTTTTGATTATCCTACTTCATTCGTACATTGCAGCTGAGAATGTGATTTCTAAAAGATGTTAAAGGATAGTCTGAACTAGCCTCGGATACATTGTAGCTGTCTATCGCAGTTTTCCATCATGGCGAATCACAACCAACGTTGATGATCTACATTGCAAGGCATCACTACCGGGAAAATGTAGCTACTAGCTAAATTGTCCACAACGTGTACGAATCGATAAATAATGTTACAAGCCAAGTGAATGTCCTGTACAATTAACTAGCACCCATGTGATTGAAATTGGCATATTGATGCTGAGGTTGGAGGACATGGGAGGGTACGGAAGGTGCTGTTTGTATGGATGTCAGTTTATCATCATGGTCTTCTTCAAACACATAACGACTGATGACAAAAACGGCATCTTCACAACAAATGAGTTAAAACCCAGTGAGTGAATAAACCAAGCTTATCTCTTACCTCAGGCGGAGGTTCGTTTCCAGCTTCCCGGAGCAGCCATTATCAGCATTCCCTCTCTCCCTCCGTCCTAGCCTCCACCACAGGTACCGGGCAAAATAAGAACCGGCAAACCAATCCCCCCCACCCCCAAACTGTCACCCCTCTGATGGGTGAGATATCCTAATAACAAGGGTAGTGTCGTTTTTGCAATAAATCCCCGTCAAAACTCGGGTCTTCAGTGAGGTTAGTCTCCAAAGCGCAGTCCAGCAAGAGCGCAGGATGAACTCGGAGGTTCGGCACGGTCCGCCCGGCGCAGTGCAAGCTAGCTAATTGAGCAGTTCACAGGTAACAGATGTGGTACCGCTTGGGGTAGCATGGCAATGGCTAGGTTGGCATCCAAAATAGACCGTATCTCGCCGTTGATGGTTGATTCTTTCGTGGCCTGTTTTCCCTCAGGAAACCATGTAGCAAACTGGCAACGTTGGGGTTTATCGTAGCTGCTGAGTCTGGGAGGCTAGCTAACGTTAGCAGGCTAACTAACTAGCTAGCTTTCACTGTAACAGTTACTACTAATAGCCAACTACGTGTTGCATGTTGTGGTGAACGGAAAGGTGGAGGGGATGAGTGTTTAAATAAAAAAAATACGATTAAAATAAAAGTGGGGTATTTCCGTTGCACCGCTATAACTAGCGATGTGCATTCGCAAGGGACCCCCCCTCTCTGCCCGTTAATCTCGATCACACCACTAGCTATCGCTTAGACGAGGGTCTTCACGAAAAGCGCGCCCTCTACACGAAGCTCGTTCCCGCGTGTTTGAGTTGCATTCCCCCTACAAAATGGCCGCCAAAACAAACCTGCGACAGTCAAACTAGCTACTACCATTGGTGTGAAATTAAACATCACATGGAACGCCTGTTCATAATCTAACGCAGCGGTAATACATTTTTATACAAACTGACTCGGCATTTAAACGGGTTTTAAATGTGATTTTAGGGTAAGGTAGTTACCAAGCCAACATAGCTAGCAAGCTCGTGCATGTTGCCTCAACAGTAGTAAGCCTTGACGTTATCACCAATACTGTTAGCACCTTAGCGAACAAACTAGCTAAATGAGTATTTAGATTCACGGACATACTGTTACATATGTTCTTAATATTGGTAAATTAGAAATAGCACCCAATTCAAACATTATGTGATTAACTCGCATGACTGTATAACGTTCCCTAATTTTCTGAAGAACTATCGGCACCTAACTAGTTAACATCAGTTCATAGCATCAGCTAACCATCAATCATGTTCAAATTACCCGCCTCTTTCGCGCGTTTTGACGAAAACCACTGACCAATCTGTATGGTCATTCACTCACTTAAAATGGCGGCGGTCACCACTGGGATGAAAACTGTCGTGGCGTGTAGGTTCTGTTTTAGTACTACTATAGCAGTTAGTCACCAGCACGGTTAGAAACCGTCATCATTTGGTAACGGTGAATACAATTTCGTTATTACTCAGAAGCGCGTTCACATGCAGTTTACCCATATCAAACTACAAGAAAAATAAACGCTACATCACAATTTAATTAGTTGATAAATTAACTGAAATTAATTCAGCCCTAATTGATGGATTTCACAGGATTGAGCAGGGGCACAGCCATGGGTGGGTTTAGGCCCACCCATTAGGGAGCCAGGCCCAGCTAATCAGAACATGTTTCCCAACAAAGGGGCTTTATTACAGACAGATATGCTCCTCAGCTGATCCCCGCAGATGAAGCCAGGTGTAGAGGTCCTGGGTACACGTGGTCTGTAGTTGTGAGGCTGGACATACCTCTAAATTCTCTAAAACATTGAGGCAGCTTATGGTAGAGAAATGACCATTCAATACCCTGGCAACAGCTCTGGTGGACATTCCTGCAGTCAGCATGCCAATTGCACGCTCCCCCTCAACTTGCTCTTATAGTTCTGAGTGACCATTACTTATGTCATGACAACATATTGTTTCCATGACCAGGTCTTAAAGCGCAGGACTAAATAAAATATACAATCACATACTGTTTTAATAAAAAAGGTCAAGGTACAATATCACATTTAAGTCAAAGTGAAACATACATAGGTGTAAGCCATAGTCTTGTTTTAACATCAAGGAGAAAATAATTATTTGACTTCAATGATAAAGTGAAACAGTTCTTTAAAAGCATTAGATTAAATGAATGTGAATATTAAACAAATAACTAAATTAAATCAATATATCAGGCTTTCCCTCTGTACAGTACTTTACATGGCACTGCAGAGTTAATTAGCAAAGTTAATTCCACCCCGACACCCTCTCCCCAGACAAAACAACGTACGTACTTCTAAACCGTCCAAGCTCTGGAGACAGGAATACTAAAATGGTCAGTTTGGATATGGGTGTAATGTGGGGGTCTCTAATCAGTGCCTTGCTAAATCCCAGTGCTGAGCACCCCCCATGGCAGAGGTGGGTCCACAGAAAAAGTCACTATGCCACAGCTGCTACAGGCCAGTTCACTTCTTATTCTTGGGAGCAGGTCTGTAGGAAGGAATATTTGATGAATTCATATTATAAAGACAAAATACATTCTACAGGGTGGTCATGTTAGAATTCAGAATTTTCAAAATGCAGACCATAAACAAAAATCTGCATTTAAACCATTTCATCTGCATTTTATATTTAAATTGAGTTTTGTTTGTTGCTTCAAGTGACCAGGGGAATGTAACTATAGTTTTCCATCACGGCTTAATTCATTAGACAAAAGCAGTGCAATGCTATTTGGCTAGCAGCCACACAAGTAAATGTGCTTTCAATGAAAAAGCGACGTATTTTTAGCAATGTTTATCATAGAAATAATGTAGCCAGCTACATTTCCTAATGTTTTGCTTGACGTTTATCTTGCATTTTACCAGCGAAAGGTAGGTTACGCCGAGGAAAGTACCAGAAAAAAGTAGATACACATCAGCCAGAACGCTGTCTGAATATGTCCCGTTTGTCATCCAAGCGGAAAAGTGCAACTGAAACAAAATTAGTCTGAGCAGAAAATTGCAATAAGCAGTATTTTAGATCAATGTTCACAAAACGCAGCAAGATACTTGTTACGCGTTATTCTTTCATTAACATGACCTGTGTATATTTAGAAACAAGCATTTCCTCACCTGTAGATTCCTACTACGATGGCGTGATCTCTCTCATAAGGCTCCAACGTCAGCTGCTCCTGGGGCTTCATGTTTTCCGAGCCCATCTTCTTCACCTCCGCAGCAAACACAGCCTCCGGTGCTGCCGTTGAATCAATGCAGTTTGCCTGGAGGGAGACAAGACAAACGTACTTTAATCCCACTGCAACTGAGGCACTGGCCCCCAGTAACAGCAATCTAGGTTGCTCCTAAAATCAAAAGCTTTGCAGTTCAAATGCAAAATGTTCAACGTCTAATATGTTAGTTTGCCTGCTTAAGTAAGAATACTATTCCAGAAGATGGCACCACATACTCTGAATAACGCAGCCTTTTGAACAGTCAATGTTTTACCTTGATTGAGATGACAAAGTGACCTCCGTTCTTAAGGAAATTGTGAGCGTTGAGTGCAACAATTCTGGTCTGATCAGGCTGGGCCACATCAGCGAAGATGACATCTACCATGCCTGCACAAAGAGGGTACAGCCAGAGTTTGTAAAATATACATAAACCACCACAGTATTTTGGCATCAGTGTATGATTTTGATGACTTACCAACAAGCATGCGGTATTTGTGTGGATGCCGGGCATCCTCAATGATGGGAATGATGTTGGTTCTCTTTTTGGCAACATTGAGCAGATCACGTCCTGACCTGTGAGAGAACTCTACAGCATACACAAGACCCTCCTGCAAAACAGAGAGGAAAAGTCTCATTACATGTACAGGGGTCAAAGGAATGAAGGACCACACTTCATTGTGATAGAAGTTAATTGTTCTAAACAAGACCATTATCGAGTAGCCCAACTAAACCAATGACAGTTCTGATTATGTGGGAAAAAATATACTCACAGGTCCAACGATGTCTGACACGTGGGACACTGTCGTCCCTGATGCGGCACCCAGGTACATGACCTTCGAGCCAGGTTTGATGTGGATCTGATCAACTCCTCCCAAGATGGCTGCTGCCAGCTTTGACCGGAAAGGGTTCCACGCTCTGTACTCAATCTTCGTTTCCCCTTCCTCGACATTCATCCTTTTTTCTCCATACACAGACTCTCCAATCACCATGTTCTTTGTCACCAGGGCATCTTCCTTACCACGGCAGATGAACACTCCTGTGGGCAGGAAAATGGAGTAAGTATGAAATTACAACACTCCAATATATTGGAACGTTTACAGTTCAGAAGAAACATTTTGCATAGAGTGGGTGCTGCTGAACAACACAAACAATAGTGCAACTACAAGCCTCTGCTGGAGACAGCTTGTATTGCACAGCTCCAACTTTTCCACTCACCTTCATGTCTATGAGGCTCCACAGTGACTTTCCTGCCTGCCCCGAAGGCGCCACGTCCACCTCTACCCCTGGGGGTGCCACGACCACCTCCACGGCCTCTGAAGCCACCCTCGCCGCTTGGAGACCTAAATCCACCTCCTGTAACAGGGAAATAACACATAATGTCCAGTTCTTGCCCAAATTAACCACGTGCAGTAAACAACTTTCATCAATGGCAATTGCAAGAAACTTGACATGTTAAGTCACATTAGGTTGTCTTGTGACTTCAAATATGTGATAATGCTCGTCAGTCAGGTAAACTTATACAAGACGGAACAGACATGTACCTATAACCTAAAAAACATGTCAAATAAAATCTAGCTATGTTTGACTTACCACCACCTCTGCCTCTGAATCCTCCTCGTCCGCCTCTATCTCCAAAACCCCCCCGTCCACCACCTCTGTCTCCAAAGCTTCCTCTTCCCCGGAAGCCTCCTCGATCACCACCCCTGGGGCTGAATCCTAAAAGAAAGAAAGATTATGGGGTGAAAAATGGACATCAACATTCAAATGTGTATGGCACATGACATGGTGCCAGGGCCTGGTGCAAACAAATGAATGAGATGCTTCAGATTGATCATACATGTTATAGTATAGATTACTTCTAGAATCATAGATCCCAACTACTAATGCATGCTTATTTGTCTTAAAGCCATGATAGCTGCAAGCTAAATACACGTTAATTTCACCACCGGTGATGGAATTGATACCCTAATAGCGGTTCAAAGGGCTACAAAGAACTTGGAAATGGAATAGGATATTCCATGTGTCTCGGTGTTAAGTTTGCCAGCAAACTAGAAGACTTAGTGGTAAACCAAAGATAATGGGTAAACAGCATGACATGGCCGGCAATGAATATAGCTAATGCAATTAGCTAGCTAGTGACCTGGTTACCAATGCTAGCATGTTGCGAGCACATGTGCCAATAACATTAGACCGATATTTGGCTAGGCACTCAAATCAAAAACACGTTCAGGCAAAATAACAAGAATAGGTGTGTTGTGTGCGAATAATAACTACCTAGGTTGCTTGAAAGCTAATTAGCTAACGTTAGTGCGTATGAACACGTGTTTAGTTTGTGCCATGCGGGCCGTACCATTGCGAAAATGTGCCTTAAATCACAGAAGAAGCAGAGTGCAAATACTTTAATATTAATGATCAATAATGAAATTGAACACGTCGTACGTGTAACTGTATAGTTAGCTAACGTTACATGCACTATTTACTTGTTGTCCAAGTTGTGTGAGAGAAATCATGGCTAACGTTACTGCTCGCAAAACCAGCCCGGAAGATTAAACTTCACAATAATATTTGGCCTTTATAATAGTAAGACTTTTACGGGCATTTAAATGATGTATCCCCGTCTACTCAATTGGTGAAATAAACTTACCTGGTGTCATATTTGGTCAATTGCTGTGCTCTCAATCTAAAACAACTCGAATTTGTTTTGCTCGGTCTTCTCTATCTTCTTCTTCTGCACACGCAGCACACACTACCTACCAATGTGGCCATGCGTCATCAGACTCCTCCTTCCCATGATGCACCACGGTCTGAATGCTCATCTTTATCAAGGGTGTCAATAATTTCGGAGTTTCTAGTCTTGAGCCCAAGACCGTAGAGTTAAAAAATACTGCCTGCATCCTGACGGACCATAAAGTCATATGGCTGACTAAGAATGTGCAGTAATGATGATACGAAATACTCTATTGGGAACTGCTGAAATTTAAAATCTGCTCAGCCTGTACTACTTAAGGGAAACGGCTTGGTTTAAGAAGATGTGAGGTAGCTGAGCTCTCTAAGAAGCTTGATCTTAATTAGAAAGCTAAATTTAATGATTTACAGAATCAACTAGATATATTTTATATCGAAAAAGCTAGAGGAGCCTCTATAAGATCCAGAAAACAATGGCTTGAAAAGACGAAAAGGACAGCAGATACTTTCTTTTGGAAAAGAGGAGAGGGAACTCAACACACTCCGGAAATGTACGATTAATGGGGATAGAGTTATCAGACTTTACCACCAAGTTAAGAGAATCTTTACTCCTTCGATAACAGTTTGAGTGACTAAGGATTTCCTTGATTTTATAGAGAATGTTAACTCAGTGAAGAATCCAATCGGTCTTGATGTCAAGATTTATCCATTATGGACATCCAATATGGGGTTGCCCAATTAAAAAATCTACAGGTTGAGATGGATTAACCTCTGAATTTTACAAAACTTTCTCGGACAAAATAGCACAATTTTTACTTGAACACTGAGGTTATAAAGGGAGAACCACCTGCCTCTCTGAAGCAAGGGGTTATTACTCTTATAACTAAACCACACAAGGATCTCTTAATTATTCGTGTCCAATCACACTCCTAGAACGAATACAAAATTATAGCCTCAATCTTTGCGAAAAGGTTCAAATTGTGCTTGAATGATCTGATTGCTGAATGTCAATCAGGGTTTATGAAAGGGCACCATATATCTAATAATCTGAGGCTGGTGTTACATTTGCTTGAGTACTGTGATCTAGTGGATGACTTCCCTGTTGGATTGTCAGAAAGCATTTGATACTGTAAGTCACAATTTTATCTTTGATTATCTTAAGCATTAAGTTTGGTAATTTTTTAGTTGTTGATGCTATTATAACTTTATAATGGTGGCAATAGCTGTATCAAACTGTCATGGAACATCCTCAAGGTAAACCTTCAGGATTGGTGGGTCCCCTGCGGGACGGTTGAGCTAACGTAGGCTAATGCGATAAGCATGAGGTTGTAAGTAACAAGAACATTTCCCAGGACAGACATATCTGATATTGGCAGAAAGCTTAAATTCTTGTTAATCTAACTGCACTGTCCAATTTGATGATGAACTAGCTATTACAGTGAAAGAATACCATGCTATTGTTTGAGGAGAGTGCACAGTTTTGAACATGAAGTTATTAATAAACAAATTATGCACATCAAATCAAATTTATTTATATAGCCCTTCGTACATCAGCTGATATCTCAAAGTGCTATACAGAAACCCAGCCTAAAACCCCAAACAGCAAGCAATGCAGGTGTAGAAGCACGGTGGCTAGGAAAAACTCCCTAGAAAGGCCAAAACCTAGGAAGAAACCTAGAGGAACCAGGCTATGAGGGGTGGCCAGTCCTCTTCTGGCTGTGCCGGGTGGAGATTGTAACAGAACATGGCCAAGATGTTCAAATGTTCATAAATGACCAGCATGGTCAAATAATAATAATCACAGTAGTTGTCGAGGGTGCAGCAAGTCAGCACCTCAGGAGTAAATGTCAGTTGGCTTTTCATAGCCGATCATTAAGAGCATCTCTACCGCTCCTGCGGTCTCTAGAGAGTTGAAAACAGCAGGTCTGGGACAGGTAGCACGTTCGGTGAACAGGTCAGGGTTCCATAGCCGCAGGCAGAACAGTTGAAAATGGAGCAGCAGCACGGCCAAGTGGACTGGGGACAGCAAGGAGTCATCATGCCAGGTAGTCCTGAGGCATGGTCCTAGGGCTCAGGTCCTCCGAGAGAGAGAAAGAAAGAGAGAAAGAGAATTAGAGAGAGCATACTTAAATTCACACAGGACACCGGATAAGACAGGAGAAGCACTCCAGATATAACAAACTGACCCTAGCCCCCCGACACAAACTACTGCAGCATAAATACTGGAGGCTGAGACAGGAGGGGTCAGGAGACACTGTGGCCCCATCCAATGATACCCCCGGACAGGGCCAAACAGGAAGGATATAACCCCACCCACTTTGCCAAAGCACAGCCCCCACACCACTAGAGGGATATCTTCAACCACCAACTTACCATCCTGAGACAAGGCCGAGTATAGCCCACAAAGATCTCCGCCACGGCACAACCCAAGGGGGGGCGCCAACCCAGACAGGAAGATCACGTCAGTGACTCAACCCACTCAAGTGACGCACCCCTCCTAGGGACGGCATGAAAGAGCACCAGTAAGCCAGTGACTCAGCCCCTGTAATAGGGTTAGAGGCCGAGAATCCCAGTGGAGAGAGGGGAACCGGCCAGGCAGAGACAGCAAGGGCGGTTCGTTGCTCCAGAGCCTTTCCGTTCACCTTCACACTCCTGGGCCAGACTACACTCAATCATATGACCCACTGAAGAGATGAGTCTTCAGTAAATACTTAAAAGTTGAGACAGAGTCTGCGTCTCTCACATGGGTAGGCAGACCATTCCATAAAAATGGAGATCTATAGGAGAAAGCCCTGCCTCCAGATGTTTGCTTAGAAATTTTATGGACAATTAGGAGGCCTGCGTCTTGTGACCGTAGCGTACGTATAGGTATGTACGGCAGGAGCAAATCGGAAAGATAGGTAGGAGCAAGCCCATATAATGCTTTGTAGTTTGGCAGTAAAACCTTGACATTTGGGCAGTCTTGATACAAAATTGTGAACAGAATGGCAATGGTTCATTGGATCAGTCTGAAACGTTGCACATACACTGCTGCCATCTAGTGGCCAAAATCTAAATTTAACCTGGGCTGGAAT
Organism: Salvelinus namaycush; assembly: GCF_016432855.1. Taxonomy (NCBI): domain Eukaryota; kingdom Metazoa; phylum Chordata; class Actinopteri; order Salmoniformes; family Salmonidae; genus Salvelinus; species Salvelinus namaycush. The sequence goes on from NC_052343.1 coordinate 22,525,520, forward strand.
AATACATTATGGCCTTTCTCTTGCATTTCAAAGATGGTACAAAAAAAATTGTTTCTTTCTTTGTATTATCTTTTACCAGATCTAATGTCTTATATTCTCCTACATTCCTTTCACATTTACACAAACTTCAAAGTGTTTCCTTTCAAATGGTACCAAGAATATGCATACCCTTGCTTCAGAGCCTGAGCTACAGGCAGCTAGATTTGTGCATGTCATTTTAGGTGAAAATTGAAGGAAAAAAAGGGCAGATCCTTAAGGTTTTAACATTTACAAAGGAATACAACAAAGTTGTCCAATCACCTTTTTCATTAGTGTGGAAGGACCACCAGAGGGCAGGCTGGGCTCACGGATAGTAGCCCAACAAGGCATGGGAGACAAGGTAACCAGAGGCAATCAAGCACAGCTGATGGTAGTAATGAGATATTCTCCTTCCCCTATAAGAGAGAGTATGGAACCAGCAGAGAAGGGAAAAATACTATCTCTGGAAGATGGCCACCGAGACAGAGGAGCTATCCATGAATAACCACTAAGATGGTGACAATCCCGTGATTGTTGTTGTAGTTTAAAGATAATCGTATTGTGTTCCTGTTTGATCTGGAGAAGAAGATGTATGTTTTTTCCTTGGGAGATTTTCTTTGATTATGTTGGAGTGTTTGTGGTGACCAAATGCCCTCAATAGAGAACTGTGTTCAATCAAGAAAACCTACTCCTGACTCGTTTGTTCCACCTTTCCGCTTTAGAGTGACGCCCAATTACTTGGTCCGCTCACATTAGTGTCTCAAACATTATGCTCTTTAGTTTATCAAAGTCAATTTGAAGGCATGACATTCTAGGCCAGAGATCAAGATATTCCCAACTGGCACATGACACCTCACTTTTTTGGGAAAAATGTGTCACAAACTAGATTAGCACTGGATATTGTGAAGCAGTTCTCCAAAATGTAAATAGTCCGGTTGGCCATTTGATTAGTTGTTCAGCAGTTTTGTGGCTTGGGGGAAGAAGCTGTTACGGAGCCTTTTTTTCTAGACTTGGTGCTCTGGTTCCGCTTGCCGTGCGGTAGCAGAGAGAACAGTCTATGACTTGGGTGACTGGAGTCTGACAATTTTTTGGGCCTTCCTCTGACACCACCTAGTATATAGGTGGATGTCGGGAAGCTTGTCCCCAGTGATGTACTGGGCCGTACATACTACCCTCTGTAGCGCCTTATGGTCAGATGCCGAGCAGTTGCCATACCAGGTGGGGATGCAACCGGTCAGGATGCTCTCGATGGTGCAGCTGTAAAACCTTTTGTGGATCTGGGGACCCATGCCAAATCTTTTCAGTCTCCTGAGGTGGAAAAGGTATTGCCGTGCCCTCTTCACAACTGTCTTGGTGTGTTTGGAGCATGATAGTTTGTTGGTGATGTGGACGCCAAGGAACTTGAAACTCTCGACCCGCTCCACTTCAGTCCCGTCGATATTAATGGCAGCCTGTTCGGCCCTCCTTTTCCTATCGTCCACAATCAGCTCCTTTGTCTTGCTCACAGAGAGAGAGGTTGTTTGGTATTATATCTTTCCAAATGTGAGATGTTTGTTCTGAAAGGAGCTGTCAATCCATCAGATTAACATCTCTGAAAAATAAACTATAACCTACCTCAGTGTAAAGATCACCAAAAATCTTAAGGCTGTGAATGATCTTAATATCATGTTACAGGCAAAATGACAGGTCAAGGGGAGGCAGAGGTCAGTAATCCAGATCAGAGTCCACGAGGTACAGAACGGTAGGCAGTCTCGGGGTCAGGGCAGGCAGAGGTCAATAATCCAGAGTGGTGTGACAAGGTACAGAACAGCAGGCAGAATGGGGGAAAATCTTCTTTAAGATTGTCCATAGATTCTGCCTGTGTAATAGCTTGATTTCTAAATATATACCTGATTTTACCAATGAATGCAGTTTTTGTGAACTAGAAACTGAATCTATTGAACACTTATTTTGTAATTGTTTACATAGTGAGGTGTTCTGGACTGATGTGAAACTATATCTTGGGAACAAAATGCATACAACCATTGAAATATCTAAGTTTGACATTATTTTACTACACAGACTCCAGAATTGAACGTCAGTATGTCATAAATCTCTTTATTTTACTAGAAACATTTTTCATGCGCGAATCAAAATGTATTAAGAAAAATTGTCTTTTTAATTTAAAAAAATCTGATTTGCAAAACTATCTGGAATCATTAAAACGAATGCAAAACAAAATGTCGAAATAAATGTATTCGCTACATGTCTGTATTTAATTTGGTATAATGTGGATTTGTATTATTATTATTAATATTTTTTCCTTATTTCTTTGTGTAATCCCTCTGGCTCTTCTGTTTTTTTGTGTTTTGCATGTTACTGTTTAATAAATTTAAAAAATGAATATATACAAATTCGAACCCCTCTATATAACTTTGACCAAGAAAAAAAACAAGAACACATAAAATAATGTATCTTTCGTCTCTCTGTGTTTCATAATTTTCCTTCAATTCGCAAGAGGCTGGCTGAATGTATCTCATCGGAGAAAGCATCTGAGTGAGCGAAACAGCGCCCCTCTGTCTCTCTACGTGTAGCCCACCTATCTGATGCTGTCTGGTCCAAACGAGTATGACATTGTTGCCGAATGTAGCATTAAATGCAAGGGAAGCCAGCAAGCATTTGGCCTCCCTTGATAAATAAAGTTGAACAAATTAGCTAATCAGTGTTGAGCTAAACTGTGAATGGTCCTGGTGCACCTAAAAAAAAGTGTCAAGGGAAGCCAGCTTGGATTTTGGTGTCACCTATCAAATCACATTTTTTTTTTTTTTTTTAACCAGGTAGGCTAGTTGAGAGCAAGTTCTCATTTACAACTGCAACCTGGCCAAGATAAAGCAAAGCAGTGCAACAAAAACAACACAGAGTTACACATGGGATCAACAAACGTACAGTCAATAACACAATAGAAAAATCTATTTATAGTGTGTGCAAATATAGAAGATTAGGGAGGTAAGGCATAGAGGCGAAATAATTACAATTTAGCATTAACACTGGAGTGATAGATGTGCAGATGATGATGTGCAAGTAGAGATACTGGGGTGCAAAAGAGCAAAAAGATAAATAACAATATGGGGATGAGGTAGTTGGGTGTGCTATTTACAGATTGGCTGTGTACAGGTGCAATTCTCGGTTTGCTGCTCTGACAGCTGATGCTTAAAGTTAGAGAGGGAGATATAGGTCTCCAGCTTCAGTGATTTTTGCAATTTGTTCCAGTCATTGACAGCAGAGAACTGGAAGGAAAGGCGGCCAAAGGAGATGTTGGCTTTGGGGATGACCCGTGAGAGATACCTGCTGGAGCGTGTGCTACGGGCGGGTGTTGCTATGGTGACCAGTGATCTGAGATAAGGCGGGGCTTTACCTAGCAAAGACTTATAGATGACCTGGATCCAGTGGGTTTGGCGACGAATATGAAGCGAGGGCCAGCCAACGAGAGCGTACAGGTCGCAGTGGTGGGTAGTATATGGGGCTTTGGTGACAAAACGGATGGCACTGTGAAAGATTACATACAGTTTGCTGAGTAGAGTGTTGGAGGATATTTTGTAAATGACATCGCCAAAGTCAAGGATCGGTAGGATGATCAGTTTTACGAGGGTATGTTTGGCAGCATGAGTGAAGGAGGCTTTGTTGCGAAATAGGAAGTCGATTCTAGATTTAATTTTGGATTGGAGATGCTTAATGTGAGTTTGGAAGGAGAGTTTACAGTCTAACCAGACACCTACGTATTTGTAGTTGTCCACATATTCCAAGTCAGAACCACCCAGAGTAGTGATGCTAGTCGGGCGTGTGCGGGTGCGGGTGCGGGCAGCAATCGGTTGAAGAGCATGCATTTAGTTTTACTAGCATTTTATAGCAATTGGAGGACACAGAAGGAGTGTTGTATGGCATTGAAGCTCGTTTGGAGGTTAGTTAACACAGTGTCCAAAGAAGGGCCAGATGTGTACAGAAATGCATACAGTGCATTCGGAAAGTATTCAGACCTTTTGACTTTTTCCACATTTGGTTACATTACAGCCTTATTCTAAAATTGACAAAATAATTATTTCCCTCATCAATCTACACACAATACCCCATAATGACAAAGCAAAAACATGTTTTTAGAAATACAGTAGAGTACAGTAAAGCACACTTCTATAAACTATACTGTGCTGTACTCTACTGTACTCTAGTGTGCTCTACTTTGCTGTACTGTAATGTCCAAACTTGCAAAGCATAGACGTCTATGATTGTTTCAGATTTGGTCTGGTCCGGACAAAACATATGTGGCCTTGTTTAGGGGCGGAGCTCATTACTATAATATGCAAAAGTAGGATATTGCTTATTTCTACCTTTGTGTACCTATTCAGGATACATCCCCATGCAGGGGTCGCGTTAACGCTGAAAAAAATACAAAACGCATAAGAAATATCTTTCTGCGTTTTGTAAATGCAAATCTAATATGCTTTTATTGTAATTTTTGCTCAGCATCAGACTAATTTGTTGCTTCAGTTGCACTTCTCCACTTGGATGAGAATTTAGGAAAGGGCATTCTATTAGCTCTAACTGGTGTGTAGCAACTTTTTCCCAGTACTTTTCTCGGTGTAGCCTACTTTTCTACAGTAAAATGCTAGATTAACTACAAACAAAACATTAGGAAATGTAGCTGGCTACATTCTTTCTATGATAAGCATTAGAAATATTATGGCCATGCATAGTTTTTGCAACAAAAAAATTTGCTTTTTCATTCTAAGCTAATGTTAGCCAAGTAGAGTTGCGCTTCTGTTGTCATCTGATGAAAATTAAGCTATTTTCTGCAGAATGTGTTGCACTGATGTATTTTCTGTAAAGGAAAACGATAGCTGCATGCCCCTGATCTCTCTATTGAAGCAAAAAAAACACTGACTTTCAATATAAAACGTAGGTGAAATGGTTTAAAACGCAGATTTTTTTTATGGTTTGCGTTTTGAAAATGCAGATTTCTGAACTATAACGTGACCCCTGCCATGAATAAAATGATATTCATATCCATATTTTCTGAATATTACAGGTAAGGAACTCATGATGGAAATCCACTTCATCTACTGTAGTTCAAAAACCAATATATATATTTGTTTAACTCTTTGGTGTGATGTCATAGCTGACACCCCATTCTTAATGCAGACATCTTTGAATCTTAATTCTGCGTTTATGGAAAACATGGTCGCATAAAAAATATATATTTTTTTTAAATTCTGTTACCAAACTTTGCATCTGCACAGTTCTTCCATTAAATGTGTTTTTGTGAAATTGTATTTTATTTCTTCAAAGTAGTTCTTAGTTGTATGGTTTTTGTTTGGCATACATTTTAAAGTGAAAAATCTGAGTCAAAGCGTAATTCCGTTACCGTGGAAATTCCCATCTACAAAAAAAGCTAATGTGTCTACAAAAAGCTCATGTGTAGGCTAAATACACTATTGCAGATTTGATTGAATTGAGCCACAACTTATTTACTTTGAAGGTTAACTTGGAATGCATTGCTGCTGTGGATGACTTGCCACTTGTGGAATACACTGTATTGTATTAGTTAATGATAGGTTGGTGTATGAAGGACAGGATTGTGGCCTCTTATCCCCGCAAGTTCACATATTGCATTCGGAAAGTATTCAGACCCCTTCACCTTTCCTGAATTTTGTTACGTCACAACCTTGTTTTAAAATGGATTACATAAAAATGTTCCTCATCAATCTACATACCCCATAATGACAAAACGAAACAGGTTTTTAGAATTTTTTGCTAATTTATAAAAAAAACAAAAAAAAACAGATACCTTATTTACATAAGTATTCAGACCCTTTGCTATGAGACTCGAAATTGAGCTCAGGTGCATCCTGTTTCCATTGATCATCCTTGAGATGTTTCCACAACTTGATTGGAGTCCACCTGTGGTAAATTTAATTGATTTGGAAAGGCACACACCTGTGTGGGTCCCACAGTTGACAGTGCATGTCAGAGCAAAAACCAAGTCATGAGGTTGATGGAATTGTCCTTAGAGGCTTGTGTCGAGGCACAGATCTGGGGAAGGGTACCAAAAACTTTCTGCAGCATTGAAGGTCCCCAAGAACACAGCGGCCTCCATCATTCTTAAATAGAAGAAGTTTGGAACCACCAAGACTCTTCCTAGAGCTGGCCGCCCGGCCAAACTGAGCAATCGGGGGAGAAGGGCCTTGGTCAGGGAGGTGACCAAGAACCCGTTGGTCACTCTGATAGAGCCCCAGAGTTCCTCTGTGGAGATGGGAGAACCTTCCAGAAGGACAACCATCTCTGCAGCGCTCCACCAATCAGGCCTTTATGGTAGAGTGGCCAGACGGAAGCCACTCCTAAGAGAAAGGCACATGACAGCCTGCTTGGAGTTTGCCAAAAGGCACCTAAAGGACTCTCAGACCATGAGAAACAAGATTCTCTGATCTGATGAAACCAAGATTGAACTCTTTGGCCTGAATGCCAAGCGTCACTTCTGGAGGAAACCTGGCACCATTGCTACAGTGAAGAATGGTGGTGGCAGCACCATGCTGTAGGAAAGTTCTTCAGGGACTGGGAGACTAGTCAGGATTGAGGGAAAGATCAACGGAGCAACGTACAGAGAGATCCTTGATGAAAACCTGCTCCAGAGCGCTCAGGACCTCAGACTGGGGAGGTTCACCTTTCAACAGGACAACGAGCCTAAGCACACAGCCAAGACAACGCAGGTGTGGCTTCGGGACAAGTCTCTGAATGTCCTTGAGTGCCCAGTCAGAGCCCGGACTTGAACCTGATTTAACATCTGTGGAGAGACCTGAAAATAGCTGTGCAGCAACGCTCCCCATCCAACCTGACAGAGCTTGAGAGGAACTGCAGAGAAGAATGGGAGAAACTCCCCAAATACAGAGGTACTAAGCTTGTAGTGTCATACCCAAGAAGACATGAGGCTGTAGTCGCTGCAAAAAGGTACTTCACAAAGTACTGAGTAAAGGGTCTGAAAACTTATGTAAATGTGATTTTTCCATTATTTTGATACATTTGCAAAAATTTCTAAAAAGCTGTTTTTGCGTTGTCATTATATGGTATTGTGTGTAGACTGATGAGGGGGGAAAACTATTTAATCCATTTTAGAATAAGGCTGCAACATAATGTGGAAAAAGTCAAAGTGTCTAAATACTGTCCGAATGCACTGTACAGAAAGAACTTGAATTGTTGCAGCTGATTGTATTGCTGTCCTTTGGTGGCTAGCTAGCTGCCTAAAATTGTCCCTTTCCTAAATTAGCCATGGATAGAGATAGGGATTTGGACTTGTGGTTTTACTTAATTGTCCCTACTGGCCAATGATTATAACAGCGTTTCTGATTCAACCATTAATACATACATTGTTGTGCCCCTGGCCTGAGAGGATGGAAGTTCAATATGTAGCTAGATGTAAAAGGCTAATGTTAACTAGCTAACGTTGCCCATGAATGAAAGTTAGGCTAGCGATGAAACATTTTAGCTAGGTAGCTTAGGACAACAAAAAATGAACGCGTGTACTGTATGACAGTGATAGACCGTTTGGTCAACATGAAAGAGAGGAGGATGGCATTGGCGTTTCTCTACAAGTAGGGTCAACATGATTTTTCTACTTGCACTAACGCGCATGAACATATACCTACACACGCACACAGAAATCAGAACCATTGACAGCCAATTCATATGTAGCTTGTGCTGATTGGATTAAATTGTTTTTGGTATCTTTTAGTTGTCACTTTATTAGACTAAGCAGAGGTGATTTGATGATTTTGAAATGTTTAAGTTTAAATGGTGCTGGTATAGTGGAGGCAGCTCCTGTTTTCTTTGCGACTTGCAGTAACCCTCTTTGGTTCTGAATCAATAGTTGTTTAGTGGTCCAAAAATGTTGTAAACATTAACTTGCTTGACCATACTGTAGGTCATGTAACTGTCTGTTAAGTGCTTTGTGGACTTCACCGGGCAGAGGTTGCTCTCCGGTTTTGTAATAAAACAAATGTGTGGTTTAATTTATTCTGCCACTGTGTCTTCTTATTTTCTCTGCCTTTAGGCCTATATATCGGAGGTCGCAAGGCATAGGAATTAGCTGGTTATAGAGCAAACAATGCAATTATTACAACACATAAGTTGTAATATGCCTTTTTTGTGGGGCTTCCCCAGTGATTTTACCCACACCCCGCTACTGATTTTATCCCAATGTAATCAAGGTTTGGAAATGGAATCACGGAGAGGCCAGAGATAGCCAGACTAGTAATTTGGGCTAAGGAACAGAAGTTGGGCTTTGGAGAAATGCCATCAGTGCATGCTCTGCAAGCAATGAAAGCGTGGCAAGAGCGTGCGTGGTGAACAGATAGACGGGGTTATGTACAGCGAGGAAGAAGGAGAAGAGCCGAATGTAGTGGGAAGATGTGTGTTTATTAAGAATTAGGCCAAGTACAAACCCTATTCTACTGACTCTGATGGCTCAGAAATTGAACGTGAGGAGCGTGAGGATGAATTACCTGTGGTGGCAGGTGTGATGAAGACCTCAGAGTCTCGCCCCAATGGTCATCCAAATGATGATTCGGACCCAGTGGGAGAGACATTTTTGGAGAAAATGGATCCCTGCCTTTTGGCTGATCCATATGTAGTCTCAGGCTGGGTAGAAAATAGGTTGGGTACTGTTAAATTGGTGAAGGTAGCTCGAAGTGGATTTGTGATTATTTTCTGTATTTCTTCTATCCAGAGGGAGCGTCACGTGATTAGGGACAAGATCTGTGACTTGCTTTGCTCTCCGGAGCAGTGCCCCTTTGAAAGAAGTAATTACTGGGGTGATGTAAAGTGTTGAGGTGGAGCAACTGAAATGGAAAATTCCCTGTGGCTGTGACGCCTGCCGTTTTGTGTGACGCAGACCCGGTGGCAAGCGTGGTGAAACTGAGAAGACACTGTCTGTCCTTTTGAGTTTTGAAGCAGAGTCTTCACCTGACAAAGTCATGTTAGGATATATCAGTTACCCAGTGAGAGCTTTTGTGCCAAATCCACTAAGGTGTTTCAGATGCCAAGCTTATGGTCATATTGTAGCAGTGTGTAGGAGGGAGATTCAGAGATGTGAGAAGTGTGAAGAAGGGCATGGGACAAAGTAATGTGTAGTATCGGTGGAAAAAACTGTGTCAATTATGGGGGTGCCCATGTTGCTGGGGTTCAGAAGTGACCGGTGTGAGAGAGACAGGTTGAGATTGCCAGGGTTAGGGTAGAACAGAAGGTGTCATATGCTGAGGCAGTGAAGAGAGTAGAGGATGATGGGTTAAGGGTGAGTAGTAGGCCTAGGCCAGTACAGAGTGATACGAATTTGTGCTTCAGTAAAGTTAACTTCTTAGCATTCATTGCCATGGTTATCAATTGTACCTCAGAAATGGAACGTAAATCACAGAAACATTATTTTGTGGTGGCAGTTGCGGAGAAGTACTTGGGTGTACAATGTTATACATGTTATACAATGTTATACAATGTTATAGTTACAAGGTGTTTTGAATGAAAGAGTCCCGTCCTTTCAAGCCATCGGCCTGGTGTAGGATCAGTTAGGGTCAAAGTAGTGGAATGGGGTGGTGATTTGTATATATTTATGAAATAGTGGTATATGCTGTAGGTCGAGGGTTAGTTGGTTGCAATTCTTTCCCTTTCCCCCTCCTTTTACATTTTTCTATCACAAAATGTAACTGGATTGAACACACACTACTGCACAGTAGGCGGCAGCATGCACAAACAAAATGTGCAAACTCCATGATACCAAAGAATAAGAATAAGTAATCAAGATTTTAAATGTTTTTGTCAAATACTATAATTGTTTGAGCTTCTTGCGGTCAATTTGCTGTGTACAAATGATTTATAATAATGTTCCAGCCCCCCGACCATCCACTCAAATCATCCCGCGGCTGAATGTAGTTGGTGACCCCTGCCATAGGGACTATGGTGACGACATACAAGATATCGAAAAGTTGTTCTCCATGGATATTCAATTGCATTTAGTGTCAATTCTAGTGATCCAACTGAATTTTTTCTTTAAGATTATATGCATTTTTAGACTACACGTAGGCCACTGGCTTCTGATTTAGCTCTGTGTGAAGGAGCCTATCCTAGGCTTTGCCCTTTTGACTACAATGCATTAGAGTTATTGAATCTTTCTTTTGATTTAGCTGAGGGGAACTGATCAAAGTGTGAAACGCTCTACCTTAAACAACTGATCCTTGATTCTGATACAGTTTTGGAAACCTTGAACACTCAACTTAATTATCACCTCCAAAAAACTTTACAAATGGACTGGAAAAGATACACTGGCTACTGTTCGATGTTTTACCACAGATTTCCAAGGTTTTTTGTGTAGCACAGCTTCAAGCCAAGGCAAAATACCTCTGTGGGATTCTGTGTTAAAACAGCAGACAGTAAGTGTATCTGTCACTCCTACTCCTACTCCTGCTCCCTCCCTCTGGCTCTCAACGTCGCCTGTCTACTAACCACTGGTCCTGGCAACCCACATTGTGCACACCTGGCAATCATCATTGCACACACCTGCTCCCCATCGTTAAGCACACCTGGACTTCATCACCACCCTGATTACGCTCCCTTCATATAACCCTTACCAACCTCAGTCATCAGGCAGCATTGGTTCTGGTTTCATGTTTAGACGCGTCTCTTGATTTTGTAACACATCATCATCATTAAACTCACCATCTGCTTCCTGGCTCCCAGGAGTCACATTAGAGGTCAGAAATCTGCATTTTCAAAACGCAGACCATCAATAAATCTGCATTTTTCCCCCACCTGATCATAGAGTGATCAGGGGTGTGCAACTATAGTTCTCCTCCACAGAAAATGCATTAGTGCATCACATTCAGCAGAAAATAGCTTAATTTTCATCAGATGACAACAGAAGTGAAATGCTATTTGGCTAGCAGCGACAAGTAAATGAACTTACAATTAAAAGGCAAGGTTTTTTTTGTTGCAAAAACTATGCATAGCCATTATATTTCTAATGTTAATCATAGAAAGAATGTAGCCAGATACATTTCCTAATGTTTTGTTTGAAGTTAATCTTGCATTTCACCAGAGAAAAGTAGGCTACACCGAGGAAATATACCAGAGGTACACGTTAGTGAATTCTCATCCGACTGGAGAAATGCAAGTCAATCACAGTATTTGTCTGATGCCAAGCAGAAATTACAATAAGCATTTTAGCAAGATATTTCTTGCTGAAAAAAGGCAGAATTCTGCACTAATGTGACACCTGAAAACTATTTTGGTGTGCTATGAAAGTATAATTTCGGAGGTTTCCAAATGCATATTGCATGCAAGGATTACGAGGGCGTGTGGTATATGGCCAATATACCATGGCTAAGGGCTGTTCTTACGCATGACACAACACGGCGTGCCTGGATACAGCCCTTTGGTAAAACACCACAAACCCCAGAGGTGCGTTATTGCTATTATAAACTGGTTACCAATGTAATTAGAGCAGTAAAAATAAATATTTTGTCATACCCGTGGTATACCACAGCTGTCTTTAATGGGTGCATGTCGGTGGTAGGGAAGTCAGGCGCAGGAAAACGAACTTGGTATAAACAGAGTCGTTTAATAAGTGCTCGTAAAACTCCAAAAACCAAAATATACAAAGAATCATATAAGTGGGTACAAAACCCGTCGCACACCGACACATGACTTGCACATAACATACAATAAAACAATCTCTGACAAGGATGTGAGGGGAAACAGAGGGTTAAATACACAACATGTAATTGATGGGATTGGAACCAGGTGTGAAGGAAGACAAGACAAAACCAATGGAAAATGAAAAATGGATGAGAGGGACCGACTTCGGTGGAAGTCGTGACAGTACCCCCCCTGTCGGAACCGAGCTCGGGGAAGACCCGGAGGGCGAGGCGCAGGGCGATCCGGATGGAGACGGTGGAAAACTCGCTGCATAGAAGGATCCAACACGTCCTCCACCGGAACCCAGCATCTCTCATCCGGACCATACCCCTCCCAGTCCACGAGGTACTGAATGTCCCTCGCCCGACGTCTCGAATCCAGTATGGAACGAATGGAGTACGCCGGGGCCCCCTCAATGTCCAGAGGGGGCGGAGGAACCTCCCGCACCTCAGACTCCTGGAGCGGGCCAGCCACCACCGGCCTGAGGAGAGACACATGGAACGAGGGGTTAATGAGGTAATTGGGGGGAAGCTGTAACCTGTAGCTGTAACATACCTCGTTCACTCTCCTCAGGACTTTAAATGGCCCCACAAACCGCGGACCCAGCTTCCGACAGGGCAGGCGGAGGGGCAGGTTTCGGGTCAAGAGCCAGACCCAGTCCCCTGGTGCGAACACCGGGGCCTCACTGCGGTGACGGTCTGCGCCAACTTTCTGGCGCGCTGAAGATGGACATGGGCAGCGTCCCATGTTTCTTCCGTGCACCGGAACCAGTCGTCCACCGCAGGAGCCTCGGTCTGACTCTGATGCCAAGGAGCCAGAACTGGCTGATACCCCAATACACACTGGAAGGGAGAAAGGTTAGTGGAGCAGTGGCGGAGCGAGTTCTGGGCCATCTCTGCCCAGGGCACGAACGCTGCCCACTCCCTCGGCCGGTCCTGGCAATAAGACCTCAGAAACCTACCCACATCCTGGTTAACTCTCTCCATCTGCCCGTTACTCTCGGGGTGAAAACCCGAGGTAAGGCTGACCGAGACCCCCAGACGTTCCATGAACGCCCTCCAGACCCTCGACGTGAACTGGGGACCCCGATCAGACACTATATCCTCAGGCACCCCGTAGTGCCGGAAGACGTGTGTAAATAGAGCCTCCGCAGTCTGTAGGGCCGTAGGGACCCTGTTACCCTGTGAAGGAAAAAGATCAGTCAGGAAATCCACCGACAGGTGCGACCATGGCCGTTGTGGAACGGGTAAGGGTTGTAACTTACCTCTGGGCAGGTGTCTAGGAGCCTTGCACTGGGCGCACACCGAGCAGGAGGAAACATAAACCCTCACGTCCTTAGCTAAAGTGGGCCACCAGTACTTCCCACTAAGACAGCGCACCGTCCGACCGATACCAGGATGACCAGAGGAGGGTGACGTATGGGCCCAATAGATTAGCCGGTCACGGACAGCAGACGGAACGTACTGATGCCCAGCCGGACACTGAAGGGGAGCGGGCTCTGCACGCAACGCCTGCTCAATGTCCGCGTCCAGCTCCCACACTACTGGTGCCACCAGGCAAGAGGTCGGGAGTATGGGAGTGGGATCCATGGGCCGCTCCTCTGTGTCATACAGCCGGGACAATGCATCTGCCTTAACGTTCTGAGAGCCTGGTCTGTAGGAAAGAGTAAATATAAAACGGGTGAAAAACAAGGCCCACTTTGCCTGGCGAGGGTTCAGTCTCCTCACCGCCCAGATGTACTCCAGATTGCGGTGGTCAGTCCAGATGAGAAAAGGGTGTTTAGCCCCCTCAAGCCAATGTCTCCACGCCTTCAAAGCCTTGACGACAGCCAACAGCTCCCGGTCCCCCACATCATAGTTTCGCTCCGCCGGGCTGAGCTTCTTCGAGAAAAAGGCACAGGGGCGGAGCTTCGGTGGCGTACCCAAGCGCTGAGAGAGCACAGCTCCTATCCCAGCCTCGGACGCGTCCACCTCCACTATGAACGCCAAAGAGGGATCCAGATGGGCCAACACGGGAGCCGAGGTAAACAGAGCCCTCAGGTGACTAAAAGCCCTGTCCGCCTCAGCTGACCACTGCAAGCGCACCGGGCCCCCCTTCAGCAGTGAGGTAATGGGAGCCGCCACCTGACCAAAACCCCGGTTAAACCTCCGGTAGTAGTTGGCAAACCTTAAGAACCGCTGCACCTCCTTTACCGTAGTGGGAGTCGGCCAATTACACACGGCTGCAATGCGGTCACTCTCCATCTCCACCCCTGAAGTGGAAATGCGATACCCTAGGAAGGGACTGTTGGAAGAACAGGCATTTCTCAGCCTTGACGTACAGGTCATGCTCCAACAGGCGACCAAGCACTCTGCGCACCAGGGACACATGCTCAGCGCGTGTAGCGGAGTATATCAAAATGTCATCAATATACACCACTACACCCTGCCAGTGCAGGTCCCTGAAAATCTCATCTACAAAGGCTTGGAAGACTGATGGCGCATTCATCAACCCGTACGGCATGACGAGGTACTCATAGTGCCCAGAGGTGGTACTGAAAGCCGTCTTCCACTCGTCTCCCTCTCGGATACGCACCAGGTTGTAAGCGCTCCTGAGATCTAGTTTGGTGAAGAAGCGCACCCCGTGCATTGACTCTATTGCTGTGGCTATGAGCGGTAGCGGGTAACTATACCTCACAGTGATCTGATTCAGACCCCGATAGTCAATACACGGGTGCAGACCCCCCCCCCCCCCCCCTCCTTCTTCTTCACAAAAAAATAAACTCGAGGAGGCGGGTGAAGTGGAGGACCGAATGTACCCCTGACGCAGGGATTCGGAGACATATGTTTCCATAGTCTCCGTCTCCGCCTGTGAACAAGGAGAGGGACCGACTTCGGCGGAAGTCGTGACACTGTCAGACCGTGGTATACCACGGGGATCGAATCACTCAGGGTTCGAATCACTCAGTTTATAATAAAGGTTATACAACAGGTGGGTCTAATCCTGAATGCTGATTGGTTAAAACCTCATTCCAGCCGGTGTCTATTCCACAAATACCACCAGCTAAATCTATGACGTTAAAATGGCTATTTACTCTGTTCCTCTCTCTAACTGCGCAATCCACTGTCTCAACCCAGCCAGGCAATTTATAAACTCTCCACTATAAAAAGCATCTAGACATTATCTCACATTTCCTTTAGACTAACATTTAGTTTTCAACAGCAGAGATTTGTATTAACCTTGCTGTCTGACATTTGCAAATAAAATTCAATATTTCCATTCGATGTCGCATGCACAGTAATGAACGTGTTGGGATGAGACAGACAGGCAGGCAGCTTTTCTTAGCCAGTCGAAATCATGAATCAGCATAATGTTTTATGGATGTATACAAATAAATATCAATAGAAAACAGGTCAAACGAAACTAAGTGCAGCTCGTTTGCAGTCTGTCCAGCTTCAGTTTGAAGAGATTGTGTTAGCTGTGTTGTTGGCTAGCTCACCTGAACAACAGTGTCCTGATGAGAGAGCACATTTTCTATGTCAGGTGAAATCGCACATCATTAGCTCATTGTTATGGATGTATCCAAATAAATGGCATTATCATGGCTGTGGTGGTCTACGCCACTCGGCTTCGCCTCGTACACATTGCCCGCAATGTGGTCAATGGTTCAAATGAGAACCCAAGAGGGCTGGGTATGGTCCCTTGGGTTTTCTAGAGCTACCTCTGTCCTGGACTACATGACAACAATGTGTATAACATGTAGTATGCCTGTCACCTTAGCGATCACATGTAGGACTTTGATTGTGTATGATTTGATTTAAGTATAATTTGATTTCTATGCGATTTGATGGTATTATGTCATTTTGAGTTTTGCTTTCAGTGGCAGTGCAGTATTCCTTGTTTACAATTAGAATGGGTGCAGTTTTAAGGGGCCCCTGCTGCTTCATTATGATAAACACACCTTTCACCATACTTGCCAATATCACAATTTGCTTGTGTTTGGGGGTTTTACGCCTTGTCTGATGATTAATGACTGACTTATATATGATTGCATAACAAAATTGGACTGATTATTCATTCCCTTCATCTTTTTCTTACTTGATCAGGCTTGGAAGAAGTTGGAGAGACCCGAGAGGACCAGGTTGTGCTTGTCATGACGTTCTACAGCCAGTAGAGGGAAATCTTCACCAAGGTAAGACTCAATATGGCACAACTGACTCTAAAAACCTATCAACCTATCTGTGTCGATGTAAAATGAAAAAATAAACAAATAAGGCTTCAATCATTTCAATTTCCATGATAAGCACTCAATTATTTTTTAGGTTGTTGGCAACGCCCACTAATAGCAAACCCTTCCAAAATGCCTTGAACAGGATTATTTGTGAAGCCAACAAAATGGTGCAAGAAATCCAAACCATAACTTTAAACAATTAATTCAAAGACAAAGGCCTTTCAAACTTAGTCATTTAAGATTTGAATACAAGGTAAATATTCATTCACGAAAATTAACACATGTAAGAAAAACGTGTGTATCAAAATACTTGAAATGGAAGGGCATTTGGCCAGGCCTCCTTTAATTCATCCTCTTTCACAGTCATTCTTACACACATCTAGTCTAGTACAAATTATTCAATAATTTACATCCCATTACTTGAAACTTTTAAAATCATATTCACCAAGTGACCACCCCTCATAGCCTGGTTCCTCTCTAGGTTTCTTCCTAGGTTTTGGCCTTTCTAGGGAGTTTTTCCCAGCCACCGTGCTTCTACACCTGCATTGCTTGCTGTTTGGGGTTTTAGGCTGGGTTTCTGTACAGCACTTCGAGATATTAGCTGATGTACGAAGGGCTATATAAAATAAACTTGATTGATTGACCAAGTTATCCAAGTTGTTTTAGATCAGAATATTGGCACTAAATGCTGTAATAAAAAATTATGAGTCCGAATGAAGACATACTTTTGGTCCCTCTAATAGCAGTCAAAAACTAAAGGATATCATTCATCAGTTGATGAAGTTTGATATCAAAGCAATTTGAGACATTGAGTCACTTGCACAAGTACTTCTTGCCTATCTTCATGATGTTGAGGTTTTGAAATCTTGCCTCTGGTAGCCTCTGTTCCATGTATGAACTTGTTTTAAACCAGTGAGCAGCATCATCTGATGACATGGTCTGTGTTTTCACCAATGCACACTCATTCATGCCCATCATCCATCCTGTTAGCATCTCCATTGCTAACGTTATCCCCCTCTCCATCCCCTATCGCCTCCACCCCCACCTCTTCCTCCCCTCTGTCTTCCTCCTTCTCTGGGTGTGGTGGGGGTGGCTCCAGGACTGGAGGTGGGGACTGGGGAGGTAGGGGGATAGCCTCTCCCTTCTTGGCCAGCTCAGCCAGCTCTCGGGCAGAGGAGGTGGGGGTCGGGGTAGGGTAGGTGTGGTGGAAGGATTCATAGTCCACCTCGTAGAAGCCCTCCTCTAGGGAGAGCACAGGGGTGAAGCGCTCCCCCCACATGACCTCTGAGTCTAGGTAGGAGCTGCGCGCCTGGCATGTCATTCCTGGTGGGTGAGAGAGGGGGGAGGGAGACAGACATTACTGACATGAAATAGAGGATAGGAACTTGAAACGACTGTGTGATTGGGTATAATCCAAATGTTTTGTTTTTTAAAGCCCTTGTCATGGAACTATACTAAGACCTGGACTCAAGCTGCGTCGTTGTGATTTGTGGATCTAATTAAGATTCACTATGCTTTGTCTTCTTGACTTTAAATGAGCTGTACTACTTTCATTGAACAAACATTTTTGGAAATAGGCTGAAGAGTGGTTCTAATACAGAGATGTGCATCTTCTCTTTCAATCACACACATGTACACACATCAAACACACAGATGCAGAAACACACACAGATAAACACACACACACCTTTCTGAATATTTATACGTGGATTGCCTATAAATAGCTTGTGAGCATTTTCATCCGATGCTCAAATGAACCTTGAAGAGCCACATCAATTACAGTACATATTATCCACAGGAATGCTGAAACAAACCGACTGACCATGCACAGCCAGCACCAGGGGTATATCAAAGCAGACAGACCAATGTACACACACACACACACACACACACACACACACACACACACACACACACACACACACACACACACACACACACACACAGATATTAAGAGAAGTTAGGGGTTGCGGGTTGGATGATTCACAGCCTTGTGATGTATCAACAGTTCTTTTTTTCAGCAGCCATAATGTAAATATATATACCTTAATTTGCATTTCACCTGCAGCAAATGTATTAAATTATAATGATATAGCTGTAATTCTTTGAATGTAAACAGCACGCTGAATTAATAAAAAAATACTGGCAATTCAATGGTATCATGTATACAGTGGGATACCTACATACTGTGCCTGATGATGATTTTTAATATACAATCAACATACCAATTAGCCTACGTATTTTCATGAAGCATTTAGAAAAACGAAACAAAGCCTTTGAGCAGCGTATGAATAAGAGATAAAAGCAACTGTCACCCCTTCTGCCGCTCCGGCGCTCGACATCGCCGGTCTACGAACCACCGGTCCTGGCAACCCACATTATGCACACCTGACAACCATCATTACGCACACCTGCTCCCCATCGTTATGTACACCTGGACTTCAGTACTTTGATTACTTCCCTTTTATTTAGCCCTCAGTCTTCAGGCAGTCTTGGTTTTCATGCCCAGTACGCTGCTCTTGTTTTGTATATCGTCATGTTCTTCCTTATTAAACTCACCAACTGCACTTGCTTCCTGACTCCCTGCATCTGTGTTGCAGAAGCTCCCATTCTTTAAGCACCTGAGAGATTAACAGCAAACTCGTTCCTACTTCAGGCAAATCCCACTTCAAGGCCTGATTGGGTTTGATCCCCGAGGGAAAAGAGCAAAACAACAAACTGTTGTCGATAGATTAAAAAAATTCAATAAAGCATCAGCTTTTAGTTTGTCCCTTGACTAAACCGTCAATATTGACATGGGATACTGAGTAAAAAAACAGCCCTTGCTGTGCGATGGATCAAACATTATCCCTCTGTTAAACCAAAGTCTATATATTGAGTAGAATATCAAAAACAAATCTGAAGCAATAACACCCACACGGTCTGCATCCTCATAAACAAAATCGAAGCTAAATTGCCTGCAGTATGCCTTTGAGCAGTAGTTCAGTTCACTGCCACCGCCCACTCCTGGACCGAGAATCATTGACAGTGGGTGGGATGGGAAAAGGGAATTGGGTCATTCCATGAAGAGTGCCTTTTGGGTCCCTTTGATATTTTAAGTAGAAATTGTGCACCAATATTGAATTTTAAAAGCATGTTATATTAAATTGGAAAGCAGCTGCGGTCATCCCCCTCTTCAAAGGGGGGGACACTCTTGACCCAAACTGCTACAGACCTATATCTATCCTATCCTGCCTTTCTAAGGTCTTCGAAAGCCACGTCAACAAACAGATTACCGACCATTTCGAATCCCACCACACCTTCTCCGCTATGCAATCTGGTTTCAGAGCTGGTCATGGGTGCACCTCAGCCATGCTCAAGGTCCTAAACAATATCTTAACCGCCATCGATAAGAAACAATACTGTGCAGCCGTATTCATTGACCTGGCCAAGGCTTTCGACTCTGTCAATCACCACATCCTCATCGGCAGACTCGATAGCCTTGGTTTCTCAAATGATTGCCTCGCCTGGTTCACCAACTACTTCTCTGATAGAGTTCAGTGTGTCAAATCGGAGGGCCTGTTGTCGGGGCCTCTGGCAGTCTCTATGGGGGTGCCACAGGGTTCAATTCTTGGGCCGACCCTCTTCTCTGTATACATCAATGATGTCGCTCTTGCTGCTGGTGAGTCTCTGATCCACCTCTACGCAGACGACACCATTCTCTATACTTCTGGCCCTTCTTTGGACATTGTGTTAACAACCCTCCAGATGAGCTTCAATGCCATACAACTCTCCTTCCGTGGCCTCCAACTGCTCTTAAATACAAGTAAAACTAAATGCATGCTCTTCAACCGATCGCTGCCTGCACCTGCCCGCCCGTCCAGCATCACTACTCTGGGTGGTTCTGACTTAGAATATGTGGACAACTACAAATACCTAGGTGTCTGGTTAGACTGTAAACTCTCTTCCAGACTCACATCAAACATCTCCAATCCAAAGTTAAATCTAGAATTGGCTTCCTATTTCGCAACAAAGCATCCTTCACTCATGCTGCCAAACATACCCTCGTAAAACTGACCATCCTACCGATCCTCGACTTCGGCGATGTCATTTACAAAATAGCCTCCAATACCCTACTCAATAAATTGGATGCAGTCTATCACAGTGCCATCCGTTTTGTCACCAAAGCCCCATATACTGCCCACCACTGCGACCTGTACGCTCTCGTTGGCTGGCCCTCGCTTCATTCTTGTCGCCAAACCCACTGGCTCCAGGTCATCTACAAGACCCTGCTAGGTAAAGTCCCCCCTTATCTCAGCTCGCTGGTCACCATAGCACCCACCTGTAGCACACGCTCCAGCAGGTATATTTCTCTGGTCACCCCCAAAACCAATTCCTCCTTTGGCCGCCTCTCCTTCCAGTTCTCTGCTGCCAATGACTGGAACGAACTACAAAAATCTCTGAAACTGGAAACACTTATCACCCTCACTAGCTTTAAGCACCAGCTGTCAGAGCAGCTCACCGATTACTGCACCTGTACATAGCCCATCTAATTTAGCCCAAACAACTACCTCTTCCCCTACTGTATTTATTTATTTATTTTGCTCCTTTGCACCCCATTATTTCTATTTCTACTTTGCACATTCTTCCACTGCAAATCTACCATTCCAGTGTTTTACTTGCTATATTGTATTTACTTCGCCACCATGGTCTTTTTTGCCTTTACCTCCCTTATCTTACCTCATTTGCTTACATTGTATATAGACTTATTTTTCTACTGTATTATTGACTGTATGTTTGTTTTACTCCATGTGTAACTTTGTGCTGTTGTACGTGTCAAACTGCTTTGCTTTATCTTGGCCAGGTCACAATTGTAAATGAGAACTTGTTCTCAACTTGCCTACCTGGTTAAATAAAATAAAATAAAAAAATGAAGTGCCCTTTAAATAGACTATATGGATAATTACATAAATCCACATTTTAATATGACTAAAGGCTTGCTAAAGTGCCAAAATCCAAAATCTGTCAACCCTGTCACTTCTAGGAAGATTTTAACCCACTTAACCCCAAAATGTCTCCAAGTTTCACCATCATTATAAAGCCCTAGTTATTTTTGATTTGACAAAGATTATTATTTATTTCATATGATTAGTGATTAATTTACGTCTGTCCTGCATTTTAAGGTCAACCCTGTTACCTGAACTGAACTCTCATTTTAATATGGTGAAACTATTCCTTTTTAAACAGAAACATTGAACATCTAATTGTCAAATCCTAGAGTAAAAGCAGGTGAGCTGGTTCTAATCTTCTTGGCCATTTTCTGGTGTTTTGTGGTGGAAAACTGAAAGGATCGAACATAACACGTCAACCGTGTTACCCATAGATAGACAGGCTAGAAATAGATAGACAGGCTAGAAATGTTTTAACAATTTTTTTTTTGTGAAGCTTGCATTCAATTGCCACTCCCTGTTGCACACAAGCTTAATTCCCCCTGTCACAGGGGGATTTATGGCTGATTTAAGAAGAAATCGTCAACCTGTCACGTTGGTATAAAGAGATTCAGGAGACAGACGCAGGAATGCGTAATAGTTTGTTTTATTGTACCCAAATTACGGCGTGCCGTGTAAAGGCACCGGGACGAAGACCAAACAAACACGTAACAAAACACAGGGTAGAAACCCAAAACAAAAGAGCGAGGAGTACCTCGAATAAATAGCACACTCGAACAATGATTTAACACACGGGACGAGACCTGTAATCATCTGTGCAATCCACAAGGGCACGAAAGCCCAAAACACACAGCACAGATACTCACACGCACCAACGGACATTGTAACAATAATCGACCCCACCATGGTGAACAAAGGGCACATATATACAAATAGTGGGAATAGGGGCCAGGTGTGCGCAATGAAAGTTCGAGGGATCCGTGACACAACCCTGCTACGTTCAACTCTGTTACTTTATTTGGCACTTAATAGGCACTTACTATAGTGTGTATATATATATTTTTTTATCCTCTTGAGATGGAAAAACAAGTTTTTTATTAAATTGAACATGTGCTCTTTATGACCGAATTAGGTGAAATCAAACATTTCTTTTGACCAAGTTACACTTCACAAAGGGCACCAAATTTGTATAACGACCCAATTCAATCACCATTCCGACCAGAATTCCCTCAACGTCTTCTGCTCGTTTAATTTCCCAGAGGCTGTGCTATTGACAGGTCTGGGATTCTCTCACAAACACACAGAAGGGCTTCCCTGGAGTCCCTCCTGCTTCTCACAGGAGCCAGAGGACCCTAATAAAGGATATTAGCATACAGGACAATGCTGTGGCCATTTACGACAGTATAATTGCAGTCATTGTCAAGTGCATTCACAGCCAACGTTAATTGGTGATACCTTGCAAGTCTCAAGTGATTCCTGTCGACTGCATCCTCTTTATCCCACCAAGTGAATGAATGCTTATAAACAGGGTCACACAAACTTGCATTTGATTCTCATATTATACGTTAAATTACCTGTAATTATAGTGTTATTTTAATAATACTTTTCTACATCATTATGATTACATAAAAAATCTCTCCAGGTAGAAGTTTGTTGGCACAGATCTAGGATCAGCTTACCCTCCACCAGAATGAATCTTCATCATTAGGCAGGAAATGCAAATCTGACCTTAAATTAGAAGAACCCACCTGTGGCTTCCACCATGCCCTCCAGGATGACCACTACCTCAAACTCCTCTCTCTCCAGCTGTTCCTGTGAGATCTCCCAGAAGGGACTGCACTCGTTGAACTCGTGACAGATGATGAGTGGCGACACCAGGAAGAGCCTGTCGTCCCCCGTATCGAAGCCCACATTGATATCCGTCTGATTGAGAGGGATAAACTCCCCTTCCTTGGTCTGCTTGGAGTGGATCAGCTTGGCCCGGATGGAGGCCTCCACGATGTGTGAGTTCCTCAGGTCTCCTACCCTGAACATCAAACACAGCTTGCTGTCCCTCACAGAGATCACCGCCTTGTGGGAGAACATGAGCGTCTCGGCTCGCTTCTTGGGCTGGGAGATCTTGACGAACATGCATCCCACCATGAAGGCATTGACGATGGAGCCCAGGATGGCCTGGACTAAAAGCAGGAGAATCCCCTCTGGGCATTTATCAGTGATGACCCGGTAGCCGTAGCCAATGGTGGTCTCTGTCTCGATGGAGAAGAGAAAGGCGGAGACGAAGCCGTTGAGGTTGTTGACGCAGGGGATCCAGTCTCCGTCATCGGTGTGGTCCAGGTCTCCGCGGATGTAGGCGATGAGCCACCAGATGAGACCGAAGAACACCCAGGTGGTTGTGTAGACCAGGGTGAACACCAGCAGGTTAAAGCGCCACTTCAGGTCCACCAGGGTAGTGAAGATGTCTGTCATGTAGCGGTATTTCTCGCGCACATTGCCGTGATGCACGTTGCACTTGCCGTCCTTCTCCACGTAGCGCTGGCGCCGTTTTCTCAGGGTACCTCCTGAACGTTTGGAACTTTTACCGCCCCCACCTTGCCTGCCGCCCACCACCATGGTCCGGTCTGTGGGCACCTGTGTGTTGTTTGTGTGAGAGAAAGAAAGAAATAAATAAAGAAAGAAGAGGGTTAATGACTGTGTGATTTAACAAAGTAAGTTATTGCTAAATTGATCACTTCCATCAAAACTTCCGTCACCTTGTTTTTGGGGGTATCCCATCTTGGTTTTGACAGCTTTTGGTCCTGTTTCTCCACATCCTGTCCAAAACGCCCTTTGAAGCAATTCATGGCCTCGAAGCGTTGGGCCACAGTCGCTGTTTCTGGCCCCAAACAGTACGCTTTCTAGCTGGAAAACAAAAGCATATTTACATTAAAGATTATTCAAAGTCCACTGTGTAGCGGACTAGCGACAAACCTGTGACATTTCATGTCAAACTGAAATGAGGTGTGGTGGTTTTTTAGTAATACCAGAAATTCATCATAAAATATAGAAGAGCCTACGTAAGCTTTTATGAACAGCTCTCCAGATCAACTCATTATTGCTGTTCACCTCTGTCAGCCTGGGCAGGCGAGGCTCAGAGACATGGTTCATTTCTGCCATTGATCAGCAACAGCAGACACCCTCAAGCCAAACAGAGAACACACCAGTAATTAATTATGCTCAGAACCACTTCACAGTTTTAAATCCCATCTTCCCACATACACACTGGGGCACAAACACTGGCGCGCACGCACGCACACACACACACCATGACCCTCTCTTTTCCACAGCTAACTATGTGACTCCTGGCTCACTGTAGAAAGGATAAAGTGAAACCCTTTTAAGTGAATCTGCCTCATTATGCCATTTGTCATCCTCCCAAATCTCTCCAGTCAATGCAGATCTATCCACCACCGCGGTGTGTGACTTGCAACATTCTAAAGATGAGATCGACTGAACTTCAGATGGGTTGTAGCCTACTGGAGATGTAGATTGCATGATCAGCAACCTAAGACACATCTCAGTTAGTTGCACTGCGACTTGCAATGTCTGCCACCAGCAAAACAAAACAACTCAGCTTCCTCATTTGTCGTTATGTAGATTCCAGAGCTGAGTACTGGTAACTAAAGGGAGTATAACAGATGTAATGTAAGAGGGAGTGAGCTTCAGGGTTACTCAGATAGTCCAAGGATACTGCTCCATGGCCATGTGCTCCTTTGTATTGACAGGAGTTCAAAGCTCCTAGTTCGTCTTCCGTGGTCAGTGTGGGGGGCAGGGGAGGGGACAGGGCAGAAAGCCACACTCTCCCTCCCTCAGCAATACTCTCACAATCTCACTCACCTCATGTCAGCTCGTTGCACTTCTGTTGTTATAAAGGTCTACAAGCAGCGTTTAAGATAAACTAATGACAAGTGAGTATGCGTGTCCGTGTGTGTATGTATGTGTGTACCAGTGTAGGCTCCTCAGAGGAGGAAGGGGAAGACCATCTTACTCAGTGAATTTCAGAATTTAAAAAAAATAATGAAACATTAAAAAAGGTATCCTTTTAGACAAAACTATACTAAATATATTCACGTCACCAAATACCTGATTAAAACACACTGTTTTGCAATGAAGGGCTACAGTGTTCTCAGCAACACACTTTAGGCTATTACTATTGTCACGTTCGTTATAGCGATGAGACCAAAGCGCAGCGTGATTTGAATACATCTTCTTTAATGAAGAAAGAACACAGAACGAACTATACAAAAACAACAAAACGAACGTGAAGCTATAAAATAATAGTGCTGACACAGGCAACTAACCATAGACAGGACAAAAAACATATATCACCCTTGTCACACCCTGACCTAACCAACAATAATAAAGAAAACAAAGAATACTAAGGTCAGGGCGTGACAACTATGGTGTAGCCAGAGGACAGCTATTCCCCATCCTCCTCTGGCAACATTGACTTCAATACAAAACCTAGGAGGCTCGAAGGCCTCACCCCCTTCCATAGACCTACATGGTAATTATGACCACTTCCGGAGGACATCCTCCAACCAATCAAAGCTTTTGCAATATGAACAGACATGTTGTCCATCAAATCATAGGATTAGGATCAGAGAACGAACCTAATGTGTTGTATTGGGGTTGTGCCACAGAGCATTACGGGGGTTCTATGTGTTGAGAATCTTGGTGAGTTGGTGACATATTGGATAGAGATTGACAGTGAAGAGTAATAGTTGAGCATTTTTAGGATATTATTCCATTCAAATTAGTTTTTTCAAACTACAGGAGATAGAGGAGGTAGATTATATGTTGTTTTCTTGGTTTTAGAACTTTATTTTTGTGTGGAGTTAGTGCAATTTATTTAAATTTGCCTTGCTAACTTTAGTAGCAAGGACTACCGTTGCTCCCGAGTGGCGCAGTGGTCTAAGGCACTGCATCTCAGTGCTAGAGGCGTCACTACAGACCCTGGTTCGATATTGGGCTGTATCACAACCGGCCGTGATTCGGAGTCCCATAGGGCGGCGCACAATTGTCCCAGCGTTGTCTGGGTTAGATTTGGCCGGGGTAGACCGTCATTGTGTTGGGCCAGTAACCGAAAGGTTGCTGGAAAAGGTTGCTGACAAGAAAAAAATCTGCCCCTGAACAAGGCAGTTAACCCACTGTTCCCCGGTAGGCCGTCATTGTAAATAAGAATTGTTCTTAATTAACTTGCCTAGTTAAAAAAACGTTAAATAAAAAAATGAAAATACTCTGATCTGGTATTTAGGCTATTTATCAAAGGTGATAACACATAATCACTCCGGACAGACACAAGCAAAAACTCATTACATAAATGTTGCAGCAGCCTAGGCTACACCTAAACATTAGAGATTTGACATGCTGTATGGGATGAAAATTTTATTTTTTTCAGTCTGATCAACTGTAGGCTACTAATAATAGCAGGTGCATACAGCCTATGCGCCCTGTCGATCTGGTCAGGGTAAACAAATTGGTAATGTTATGTATATATAGCCCATTTGTTTGTCAGAAGAAAATGTGAATGTGATCAAATTTGGTTTATATTCAAACTTGGGCTGACTATGCTGCCTATACCTTTTCAATCCAAAATGATTAACTGGAATTAATCAATCAACATAATAGTGATGACATAGACTGTGAGTACATTTTTAATGAGGCCTACAGTTGCAAACATGCATAAAGAAAAGCTCAGCCCTGTGAGTTATATTGTCTATCAGTTGTTGTCTCTGTGTCTGGGTAGAGGAAACCCCCCTGTTAGTCTAGTCTAAGTATAATTAATATGAACAAGTACAAGGTTGCTGCAGTTTGACAGTGTTTTCTTCATGAGTTTTTTAAAACCATGTGACCTGATTAGAAAAACTGGTCCCATCATAGCCCATATAAAACCTTTTTACAATAGTCCTGTAGCACAGCCTGGTCTCATAGACTAGATGTAATCACTGTCATACCCTATAGGGTCCAGGCCCCAGGGATAACCATCTTTCCAAGGGCTTTATTGGGGCTTTATTCAGGAATGTTTCTTGGGCTACTTTGTGTCAAATGGGCGAGATGCACAGTCTGTGTTTGACTTTGTGAATTCATGGAGAAACTTGTTGTCCAAACCTATGATGGCGCAGCTGTAATGGAATGCATCTGCTATTTGCATTTACAGCTAAGTCCCCTCCTGTTCCCTGATTAAGAGGTGATGACCACTCCACTATCATTGTCAACTCTCTCCTGACATGAACTGAAGCCACGTCTCATGTGTCCGCTCATCCACTGGCACATTGAATGTTTCCTCTCCAGGCACTGTGAGTAGCCCTGTCAATTTTCTCTCATTACTGTATGTAGATTCAATCATATACACAAACACAATCACATTATTAAACATCAATGATTTTACTCATTGCTTGGACTAACTCATTCTTAGCTATTTTGTCTAACTGTGTAGTGTATTGTGTTATTGTTTTTTGTCTTCCCATGTCAAATCCTGTCCTGCCCTCAGCGGAAGAGTTGAGCTCGTCTCCAACACCATCCATCCATGATGAGCCTGTCCTGCACTGAAGGCTATGAACACCTCAACCCCTGTCCTGCACTGAAGGCTATGAACACCTCAACCCCTGTCCGGCACTGAAGGCTCTGAACACCTCAACCCCTGTCCGGCACTGAAGGCTCTGAACACCTCAACCCCTGTCCGGCACTGAAGGCTCTGAACACCTCAACCCCTGTCCGGCACTGAAGGCTCTGAACACCTCAACCCCTGTCCGGCACTGAAGGCTCTGAACACCTCAACCCCTGTCCGGCACTGAAGGCTCTGAACACCTCAACCCCTGTCCGGCACTGAAGTCAAGCCTCTGATCAACTCATGCCTCATACCCTCATTCAATCGCTGCTGTGATCCCTTTCTAAACAGAGTGGAAGTAGCCCTCTCATTCCCACCCTTCTCAACTGTTCTCTCTCAGCTCAGCAGTGTCATAGCTTAAAACATGTTTACAGGGCACAGAGCTTCTGGAACAAAACACCCAACACTTAATTATAGAGTAGAGTGGCAAAGTAATGGTCGGGGGGCACATTGAAGGTGAAACGCTCAAGTCATCTTTCTTTTGAGCCATACTGCCCCCGTTCTATAAACTGCCGCCCAGCATTTA
The DNA here is from genome assembly GCF_016432855.1 of Salvelinus namaycush. Lineage (NCBI taxonomy): Eukaryota > Metazoa > Chordata > Actinopteri > Salmoniformes > Salmonidae > Salvelinus > Salvelinus namaycush. The sequence continues at coordinate 22,553,554 of NC_052343.1, forward strand.
TAATGGACAAATAATGAATCATTACCAACACCACCTACTCACAGCATATTTCTCTAATGACCCCTATTTGACAGCAGAGATTCATTAAGTCCCTGAGTTTAGATGTTGAGATGAAAACATTCTCTGCCACACACACACTCCCGATTAAACTTCTTTGAAGTTATACGCTTAAAAGGATTAGCCTCCATTCCCCATGCTCTGTCCAGTGGTAGAACACTGGCAGTAGGTGTGGGTGTGATGAGGAGTTGCCTGTTAGTCAGCAGGAAATGTGTGAAAGCTGAAAGCCATATTAACGATGCAGGTCTCTGTGGGGTACGTGGGGGGAGGACAGGCAGAGACAGACGGAACACGCTGGGAGGCCACAAATCAGCCACTGATCCATCTAGAGGTGGGCTTGCCTGACGAGAGAAGATTAAAGAGACAAGGGGACAACATGCTGCATACAATATGACTGGGAGGAGAGACGTTAGCCAAGGACTGGCGGGGGACGGAGAGAAAGGGAATGAGGGAAGGGGACAAGAAAACAAACAGAGAGAATGAAGTAAATAAAGAGATATAGGAAAGGGAAATGAGGTAGAAAAACAAATGAGGAGTGAAAATGAGGAAAGAGAGAGGGACAGAGAGTAAGGAGTAGTGTTGGACAGGGCAAAAGGCAAGGATGATAGTGTAGATTGGCGAGCAGATCGGTTGAGTAGAGGGTTTCAGGAAGGGAGATAATGAGAGAGACAGTAAAGAATAGTTTAATAGGGCCAGAAAGAGAGATTGAGAGAAGGGGTTAATGGTTTGAAAGGAAATCACAGGTGTGGTTAAAAAGGTCAGAGAGGAGAGGCTAGAGGGAAGATGATGACTAGTTGTAGAGGCTGGAGCAGCCAGGTGTGAAGTGAATCGGTGAGTGCTAGGCCTAGTGTTGACACCAGTACCACTACTGCTAGTAGCAGTGGCCATGTCTGTGTGTGTTTTTACAGGCTTCTTTCCAAGTTTGCATTCTGATCACAGTAGCTTCCCCAGAGGCTCAGTCAACCAACATGGCTTAATCTTAAAGACAGGACTGACCTCAGTGCAGAGTAGCCAGGCAGCATCTGCTTCCTCAGCACAGCTCTACTGGCACAGCATGTTACAGCACTAATGCCACCCAGAATAAAGAATAGTTGTCAGGGATAAGGGATGGAGGCCAGCCTGCTGGGATGAAATGTCATGTCACCAGTATGAGGAAAAGATGAAGTCTCATTCTCTGTGTCGCCTTTGTGAGAATCTTGTCGAGAGCACCAGTGATTCTCTACTTTTTTCTTCTTATTTTCGCACTCCATTTATCACTCTCCCCTGCTCCTCAGTCTCTTTCCCTAGTCACTTTACTCATTTCATCTGGGTTCCCATTTTGGCTCAGGATGATGAGGGTATAATGGCCTCATTGAAGACTAATGCTTTATAATGAAATGACCTGTCCAGTACAAACTGAGAGCCAGACAGACAGACTTGCCAGGACAGAGAGAGGATGCTTGAGTTCACTCCCCTCAGCCATTAAATTACATAGCCAAAGAGAACAGCAGTTGGGAGAGAGAATTGGTAGACGGGAATTAAAGAATACTGCAAGAAAGAAGAAGTGAAAAGAAAGAGAATGGAGTGGAGATAATTAGGAAGTGGTGAGGCTGAAATGAGAGCCAGGCAGACTCACTGCATTCCCATTTCACACTGTAGTCTACACACCATCTTTAAAGGCTTTGTACCACACTTAAACACTCTGCCCTTGAGAGAACTTTATCTTAGGGGGGCAGAGAATGAGTTGTAATGGCTATTTTCGGATGCCGAGCAGTTGCCATACAAGGCGGTGATGCAACCAGTCAGGATGCTCTCGATGGTGCAGCTGTCAAACTTTTTGTGGATCTGGGGACCCATGCCAAATCTTTTCAGTCTCCTGAGGGGGAAAAGTTGTTGTCGTGCCCTCTTCACAACTTTTTTGGTGTGTTTGGACCATGATAGTTTGTTGGTGATGTGGACACCAAGGAACTTGAAACTCTCGACCCACTCCACTACAACCCTGTCGATGTGAATGGGGGCATGCTCGGCCCTACTTTTCTTGTAGTCCACAATCATCTCCTTTGTCTTGCTCACGTTGAGGGAGAGGTTGTTGTCCTGGCACCACACTGCCAGGTCTCTGACCTCCTCCCTATTGGCTGTCTCATCGTTGTCTGTGATCAGGCCTACCACCGTTGTGTCGTCAGCAAACTTAATGATGGTGTTGGAGTCATGCTTGGCCATGCAGTCATGGGTGAACAGGGAGTACAGGAGGGGACTAAGCACGCACCCCTGAGGGGCCCCCGTATTGAGGATCAGCGTGGCAGATGTGTTGTTGCCTACTCTTACCACCTGGAGGGCGGCTCCTCAGGAAGTCCAAGATCCAGTTGCAGACGGAGGTGTTTAGTACCAGGGTCCTTAGCTTAGTGATGAGCTTTGTGGGCACTATGGTGTTGAACGCTGAGCTGTAGTCAATGAATAGTATTCTCACATAGGTGAATATTTTGTCCAGGTGGGAAAGGGCAGTGTGGAGTGTGATTGAGTCATCTGTGGATCTATTGGGGCGGTATGCAATTTGGAGTGGGTCTACGGTTTCCGGGATGATGGTGTTGATGTGAGCCATGACCAGCCTTTCAAAGCACTTTATGGCTATAGACGTGAATGCTACGGGGTGGTAGTCATTTAGGCAGGTTACCGTCACTTTCTTGGGCACAGCAACTATGGTGGTCTACTTGAAACATGTAGGTATTACTGACTCGGTCAGAGAGAGGTTGAAAATGTCAGTGAAGACACTTGCCAGTTGGTCCGTGCATGCTCTGAGTACACATCCTGGTAATCCGTCTGGCACTGTGGCCTTGTGAATGTTGACCTGTTTAAAGGTCTTGCTCACATCAGCTACGGAGATCTTGATCACAAAGTCGCCCAGAACAGCTGGTGCTCTCATGGATGCTTCAGTGTTGCTTTCCTTGAAGCGAGCATAAAAGGCATTTAGCCCGTCTGGTAGGCTCGCCTCACTGGGCAGTTCACGGCTGGGTTTCCCTTTGTAGTCCTGCCACATCCTACGAGCGTCAGAGCCGGTGTCATAGGAGTCAATCTTAGTCCTGTATTGATGCTTTGCCTGTTTGATGGTTTGCCTGAGGGCATAGCGGGATTTCTTTAAGCGTCCGGATTAGTGTCCCGCTCCTTGAAAGCATCAGCTTTAGCCTTTAGCTTGGTGCGGATGTTGCCTGTAAACCATAGCTTCTGATTGGGATATGTACGTACGGTCACTGTAGGGACGACGTTGTCGATGCACTTATTGATGAAGCCGGTGACTGAGGTGGTATACTCCTCAATGCCGTTGGATGAATCCCGGAACATATTCCAATCTGTGCTAGCAAAACAGTCCTGTACAATAGCATCCGCGTCATCTGATCACTTCCGTATTGAGCGAGTCACTGGTACTTCTTGCTTTAGGTTTTGCTTGTAAGCAGGAATCAGGAGGATAGACTTATGGTCAGATCTTCCAAATGGAGGGCGAGGGAGAGCTTTGTACGCGTCTCTGTGTGTGGAGTAAAGGTGGTCTACAGTTTTTTTCCCTATGTTTGCACATGTGACCTGTTGGTAGAAATGAGGTGAAATGGATTTAAGCTTGCCTGCATTTAAATCACTAGCCACTAGGAGCGCTGCTTCTGGATGAGCATTTTCTTGTTTGCTATTGGCCTTACAGCTCATTGAGTGCTGTCTTAGCGCCAACGCCGGTTTGTGGTGGTAAATAGACAGCTACGAAAAATATAGATGAAAACTCTCTTGGTAGATAGTGTGGTCTACAGCTTATCATGAGGTACTATACCTCAGGCGAGCAACACCTCGAGACTACCTTAATATTAGACATCGCGCACCAGCTGTTATTGACTGCCTGGTGATGCCACCAGGCACACCAAAACTCCCTCCCACCAAAACAGGCTGACATTTCAGGCTGTCTATTCAAACAGCTGTTAAGCTAAAAGTGCATTATCATTATTTTCACAATTTCAGTATTATTCCAACCTCTTAGTATGGAAATATATATAAAACACAGGAAAGTACGGTTTTGACTGCAGTGGGCCTTTAAAGAGACTTCCTGGCTATGATTTAAGCATGTATCACAGTAAGCCTTTGTCTCATATACAGTACCAGTCAAAAGTTTGGACACCTACTCACTCAAGGGTTTTTCTTTATTTTTTACTATTTTCTACATTGTAGAATAATAGTGAAGACATCAAAACTATGAAATAACACATGGAATCATGTAGTAACCAAAAAAGTGTTAAAGAAATCGAAATATATTTTAGATTTTAGAATCTTCAAAGTAGCCACCCTTTGACAGCTTTTCACATTCTTGGCATTCTCTCAACCAGCTTTATGAGGAATGTTTTTCCAACAGTCTTGAAGGAGTTCCCACATATGCTGAGCACTTGTTAGCTGCTTTTCCTTCACTCTGCGGTCCAACTCATCCCAAACCATCTCAATTGGGTTGAGGTCAGGTGCTTGTGGAGGCCAGGTCCTCTGATACAGCACTCCATCACTCTCCTTCTTGGTCAAATAGCCCTTACACAGCCTGGAGGTGTGTTGGGTCATTGTCCTGTTGAAAAACAAATGATAGTCCCACTAAGCGCAAACTAGATGGGATGGCGTATCTCTGCAGAATGCTGTTGTAGCAATGCTGGTTAAGTGTGACTTGAATTCAAAATAAATCACAGATTGTGTCACCAGCAAAGCACCCTCACACCTCCTCCTCCATGTTTCACGGTGGGAACCACACATGCGGAGCTCATCCGTTCACCTACTCTGCGTCTCACAAAGAGACGGCAGTTGGAACCAAAAATCTCAAATTTGGACTCATCAGCACAAAGGACAGATTTCCACAGGTCTAATGTCCATTGCACGTGTTTCTTGGACAAGCAAGTCTCTTCTTCTTATTGCTGTCCTTTAGTAGTGGTTTATTTGCAGCAATTCGACCATGAAGGCCTGATTCACGCAGTCTCCTCGGAACAGTTGATGTTGAGATGTGTCTGTTACTTGAACTCTGTGAAGCATTTATTTGGGCTGCAATCTGAGATGCAGTTAACTCTAATGAACTTATCCTCTGCAGCAGAGGTAACTCTAGGTCTTCCTTTCCAGTGGCGGTCCTCATGAGAGCCAGTTTCATCATAGCGATTGATGGTTTTTGCGACTGCACTTCAAGAAACTTTCAAAGTTCTTTAAATTTTCCTGACTTTTTTGGTTACTACGTGATTCCATATGTGTTATTTCATAGTTTTGATGTCTTCGCTATTATTCTACAATGTAGAAAATAAAAATAAAGAAAAGCCCTGGAATGAGTAGGTGTGTCCAAACTTTTGACCGGTGCTGTACATCATTACTGATGAATACTGACAGTAAAGCCCCCCTGGATGTTACATATTTCAAATATACATACTGCAACATACATTTGTTTCTCCATAAAAGGCCAACAGACCATGATTCAACCCGCTCCATACATCTGCCATTGACAGTAGTGCGTGACACACTGACTAATTTAGGGTTACAAAAGTCCTGGAATTTTCAATAAATTCCCTGGTTTTCCCAAAATCCTGGTCGGAGGATTCCCGGAATCAGGAAAGAATAAGCAGGAAATCCAGAATCCTCCAACATGGATTTCTGGAAAACCAGGGAATTTATTGAAAGTTCCCATAATTTTGCAACCCTAGTCACAGTCACATCATGGTAGATTGGCTTTAGTTTGGACCGAGGGGGTCAGGTTCAGGGCAGCGGGTCTCCAGGGGCTTTGCTCAACATCTTTGGCCTCCTCAAATATACCGCACGCCCCCTTGTTATTGCCCCAGGGCATGGGATGTAATGGTCAGCTACGAATGCACTACAGAGAATACTAATGAGGGTTCAGAAGGGATGTTTTTTTTTGTGCAGGAAGATGGTTGATACCTGAGAGCGATTTACTGCTCTAGAATTGGCACTTGTTTCAAACCCACTACGGGAGCTTCTTTTACAATAAACAATCCTGGTGTTCCCTTGGGTAAATAAGCACGGTACCGTGGGATGTTCTGTCGCTTCCTGCGTTTAGTATCTTTAATTAAAGCCTCAGGTTAGGTTCTGTCCTGTTTTAGTCTTATGGCTTTTCAAAGGGCTTCATGATGAAGGGATGTTAATTTGCTGAATGGTTGCATAACAACTGAGAGAAGCTGGGTAACATGAGAGAGCTTCAGAAACACTGCTATTCTTACTGTATACTTATTGCCAGGTCTTAGTGACGGATCAGTCACTTTTACGACAAGGTATGGGTCCCCTCTATGGCTGTTTCATATAGGACAAATTCTGTGTAAATTGGCTTGTAACTTTTGGCCAATACCAAAAAGTCAGAGCAGAGCAGGGAAATCCCATTAGTTGCTTCGCAAGCCAGTGTGATGGAGGTATCACATTGACTTCACACATTGACTTCTTTACTGTTACCATTCTGGCCCAATGTGTTTCGGAAGGGTCTCCTGTGAGGACGGTGTCTGTTTTTCTTTTTATTACCTTAAGAGAAGGCCACAACAGCCACCACTGTACAAACCTCTGCCATCCATAGGATGATAAATAATTTAAATCCATTTTTCCTCTCCGGAATGCCAATGTAACTCCCTTGGACTATAACTCAGAGACACAAGAGCCCAACTATGTTGTGTAGATGTCCTCTCATCTACACAACATAGTTACTGGCGGTACGGTGTGTATGCTCTAGTGAAGTTCATAGCCGCCATGGAGGTTAGACAAGGCCATAAAGCTTTGCAAGCTCCGATTCCCATAACTGAGAGAATCCAGGTTTCGCCTAAGTTAAGGAAGGGTAGCAAATCAGTCATGACATACAGTTTGAGAGGAGCACTCCAGGAAGTTTGGGGTTTCTAAGTTGCCTGTAAACTGTGAGTGTTACCGGGGGAGCTTGTCTGAGCTGTTTCCCTTCCATGCCATCATTCTAACTGTCTGTATAATGCTACAGATAAAATGAAACACTAATAGATGTAGAAATCAAATACACTTCCTCCGCACACAGAATACAAATTGACAGAATTTAATGGCATAAACTTATTTGCTCTTCACAGCGATTGTGTCGTAAACCACTTTTGACATTAATTTGAGGGCAATTTGAAAGTGAAAAGGACAACTCAATACGTGATCCTCTCCTCCGCCAACGCACGGTACTCTGCTGAGTGCGGCTGATACTGGGCTGTGGTGGCTGAGCATGAGCAGGAAGCTAGAGCAGCACCTCTGTATTCTTAATCAAATCACTGTCATTGCCAACACCTATAGCCCCTAATATTCTCCCAATCTCTCTCCCTCACTGCCTCGTTTCCATCCCAATGAACTCAAATTGACAGGTTCAGGCAGATGAGGGACACAAGCAAACCCTTTAATTTATGTTAGGGAAATAGAAAGCCAGCCAGCGATAGGTTGAATGATGATGGGATAAGGAGGTGGGAGAGAGAGAATGTTTAAACCTTGAATGGAACAAATGTTCTCTCTGGAAGGGCAATAGTAAAGGGCTTACATGTGTTACATATATATACTGTGTCATGACGTTGGGTTGGGGGTAGGTTTATGACAGTCATAAATACCTCTTTCCCCCTTTTTCTCTCTCCCTACTATAACTGATGTGACATAAGGAAACCCATGGGTTAACATAGAGGTTCTGGTAACATCAGAAGTTGGGGGAAATGAACTATATTCTGGTGATCCGACCAACTGAACATATGCGGTGGTACTTAAGGTATATTATGTCAGTTCGGTTGCCCTCTGACACATTCTCATCAAGGATTGAATGACATAAACTCTACTGTGGAAAGTCTAAATGTCAGAGATATCGGATTCACATGGAATTGTTGTTTAATTCAAATGTTTGAATATGACATTATTTGTGAAGAGATGAAATGTAATTTTAGCTTCCAAATGAGAGATCTGTGCTTTCATAAGTTTTCCTCTGCTCACAGTGGTCCGTCCCTGTGAAGAGGCATGGGTTATAAACCTTTCAGACACACCCCTCTCCCTCCACTATAAAAGCCATTTTCCCAGAAAATAACTTTCTGTTCCGGGTATGCTAGGATGACGATCCAGTGTCAGAATGGTTCAGATAATCACTATAGATGAAGCCAACATCAGCATGGACTTTGATTGTGAATGGTATGAACTTTGAACTCGTATTCACTACAGAAGTGATATCTCCTAGCCTTGGAGTTAGCAACAGCTAAACGCAGGTTCGGAAGGACAGTCCAAGTATCCCGTCTAATACACACAACGTGTTCCCGTGACTACCAGAGACATTCTTCAAAGGACAGAGGACTCGGGTGATGACACGGGCCATCTACCACCAACCTACTGAAGCGCAGCTCAGAGTAAATATTGATTGCATTTTCCTCTTCAAATGGGCGGTAATTTAGAATGCATAAGATACTGTATTTACGATAGCACAGCTCGCCTATGTCAAGTCTCCCGCTCTTTCACTAGGACTCCCCCCCTTTCCTTTGTGTAACAAGCTGTCATATCTATTCCGCCCGCTAGGGACGTTTTTCTGTGTGACGTAATTTGTGATCAAGTTATGAGTTAATTGTATATGTGTGATTCTGTGTGATTAGTTAGGTATTTAGTAAATAAATAATTAAACCCAACTTTGTATTGCTGATTCAACTTGTTAGCCAGGATTCTTGCAGATAATCAAGGACTTACAACTTTCAGATGAGACTGAATAAAATGACGATTAATGTGACTGCCATTTAGTAAAATATTACTAAATCTTTAAGAGTTTATTCGAAAGATAACAGCTCTATAAATATTCTTTCGTGGTGTCCCTCTCTAGTTAATTCATATTTACATGATTAGTTCAATCAGGTAATATTAATTACGGAGAAATTATTTTATAGAATGGCATGTCATAGCAATTAATCTGGCATAGTCAAAGACACGACAACTGTATGTTACAGGAGAAGGTCAATTTGGGAAATATATACGTATATACGTATAGGTTAAGTTTAGAATCACAAAAAGTGTATGCAGAGATTTGTAGCTAACAGCATTAACCTGTTGAGGACAGAGGGCGCTGTTTTCACTTTGGGGGAAAATCGTGCCCAATTTAAACGGCCTCGTACTCAATTCTTGCTCGTACAATATGCATATTATTATTACTATTGGATAGAAAACACTCTCTAGTTTCTAAAACCGTTTGAATTATATCTGTGAGTAAAACAGAACTCCTTTTGCAGCAAACTTCCTGACAGGAAGTGGAAGATCTGAAATCGATGCACTGTTCTAGGGGCTGCCTATTAATGTCTAGGGGCTGCCTATTAATGTCCTCCTCCTACTCAATTCTTGCTCGTACAATATGCATATTATTATTACTATTGGATAGAAAACACTCTCTAGTTTCTAAAACCGTTTGAATTATATCTGTGAGTAAAACAGAACTCCTTTTGCAGCAAACTTCCTGACAGGAAGTGGAAGATCTGAAATCGATGCACTGTTCTAGGGGCTGCCTATTAATGTCCTTGATATTTATTAGTTTAGATGCACTTCATACGTCTTCCACTAGATGTCGACAAGCAGTGAGAGAAGAAATTGAGTGTGTAACTTGATCTGGGCTCGAATAATAGCTCTTGGCATGACGTGTCACCAGTTTCCTGTTTTCTGGAGAGCGCGAGAAGGGACCTGGATTTGCCTTCTGATAAGCTGTCGTTATGGACGACTAATATCTCCGGCTTTGATTTTATTTGATACATGTGACAATATCATCGTAAAGTATGTTTTTTCAATATAGTTTAATCAGATTATTGAAATTTTTTCGGGAGTTTTGCCGTGTTCCGTTCTCTGAGTTTGTTGACGATGGAGAGATTTGCGCCACTTGGCAAGTGTGCTTGCTAAATCGAGAGGGAAAAAGGCCGTTCTAAAACCAAACAACGATTGTTCTGGACAAAGGACCCCTTGTACAACATTCTGATGGAAGATCAGCAAAAGTAGGACCCATTTTATGATGTTATTTCATATATCTGTCGTACATGTGAACTAGTCGTTTGCGCCCAGAGTTTGGGCACTCTCTCGCTATATCTAAGCTGGATGTCGTAATGAAGTTATTTTTAGAATTCTAACACGGCGATTGCATTAAGAACTAGTGTATCTATCATTTCCTATACAACATGTATTTTTTAGTTATGTTTATGAATAGTTATTTGGTCAGAATCTGTGTGTCAGAAAAAGTGTCAGAAAAATATCCGGACGTTGTGGGAAAAAGATGCTACGTTAGCACAATGTATAACCACTGATTTCAGCTCTAAATATGCACATTTTCGAACAAAACATAAGTGTATGTATAACCTGATGTTATAGGACTGTCATCTGATGAAGCTTATCAAGGTTAGTCAAAAATTATATATCTTTTGCTGGTTTATTCGCTATCGCTAACGTGCCTATTGCTATCGCTAACGTGCCTTGATGAATGAATGCGGTAGTGTGGTAGGCTATTGTAGTAAGCTAATATAATGCTATATTGTGTTTTCGCTGTAAAACACTTAAAAAATTGGAAATATTGGCTGGATTCACAAGATGTTTGTCTTTAATTTGCTGTACACCATCGATTTTTCAGAAATGTTTTATGATGAGTATTTAGGTATTTGACGTTGGTGTCTGTAATTACTCTGGCTGCTTCGGTCCTATTTGTGACGGTAGCTGTGATGGTAGCTGCAATGTAAAACTGATTTATACCTCAAATATGCACATTTTTCGAACAAAACATAGATTTATTGTATAACATGTTATAAGACTGTCATCTGATGAAGTTGTTTCTTGGTTAGTTTGGTTGGTTCTTGGTTAGTTAGGTTGGCTTTGTGCATGCTACCTGTGCTGTGAAAAATGTCTGTCCTTTTTTGTATTTGGTGGTGAGCTAACATAAATATATGTGGTGTTTTCGCTGTAAAGCATTTTAAATATCGGACATGTTGACTGGATTCACAAGATGTGTATCTTTCATTTGCTGTATTGGACTTGTTAATGTGTGAAAGTTAAATATTTCTAAAAAATATATTTTGAATTTCGCGCTCTGCCTTTTCAGTGGAATGTGGGAGGAGTTCCGCTAGCGGAACGCCAGAGCCAGACAGGTTTAATGGAAAGTAAATATGAAAAATATATTATGAGGTTACGGCTGTTGGTGAACTGAACAATGTCCAAAGCCAAACCTGGCAGGCTGACATGGTTAGAGTCAGATGCTTCATGCCCCTGACATGGTAATAGTCAGAGGAGTCATGCCCATAGGGGACACAGTGGCACGTGGCCCTCAGATCACATTCCTTTCAATCTTTTACCCAGATTTTAGCAGAGACGCAGAGAAGCATATTTTGTTTCTTTAAAAAAATAACCCCCAGTCAGGAAGATACAGTTTAAGAGGTATGCTTAGATATGCAAATTAATTTTAAATAGAATTAAGCAGAATGATTATGCCTCTAGATTGCAGGAAAAAGCTGGTTTAGGAGTTTGAAAAATGAAAAATTCTCCAACTGGTGTTAACATAATATTATAAACCGGATAGTTTGGCTCCTGGATGCTGATTGGCTGAGGGTGGTATGACAAAAAATGTATTTTTACTGTTCTAATAACATTGGTAACCAGTTTCTAATAGCAATAAGGCACCTCAGGGGTTTGTGGTATATGGCAACTCCGCATTGCGTCATGCGTAAGAACAGCGCTTAGCCATGGTATATTGGCCATATACCACAAACCCTCATGCCTTATTGCTTAATTATACCATGGCATTGTTAAATACTTGTTTCTGATTGGCTTGAAGGGCATTCTAGAGCGTGCATTATTTCCCTATAACGCACAGTACATTTGCACGGTAGAATTCAATGGCTATAGTTAATTCTTACATATTCTATGTTTGAGCTGCTTTTGAAAGCAAAGGTTGAAACGAAAACATTATTGGCATTGTTGAATTGGATTTTCATAATGGCAAGCTAGGGCTAGCTAAACTAGCAAGTCTGTTTGTTTGGTCACCATGGCAACTACTGTAGTAATCTAGTAAATTTGCTCGCTACTTCAGTGGATGGTGAAGGGATAATAAACTCGGGGCGCTATATGTTTTCTGGAAAAGAATCCAACTCCACAGAAGGTCAGTTCCAGTCTGCTAGTGCATCATGACTTGTGGAACACTTTCCACATACTTCATTATTTTCCATAGAATGCATAGCCCCTCAATTGATTACCCCAATAGAATACAAATCATAATGCTGTAAAACAAAGACACAAAACAAATTGATTGGAAAGGTATACATCCCTAGAATAAAACAGAGGCTATTTCTGCAATGGCCAGAAAATATTATGACTGAAATGGCCTTGAAGAAACAACAGAAACTTAACATTTTCAGAGCTCATATATACTTCTTGGGAGTTTCCTAATGCATTTTAGCTGAAAGTTCTTGATAGAATTATTAAACGGCAGTCCTACAATCTAAGCTAGATGCCCTCAATCTCACACAAATCATCAAGGAACCCACCAGTTACAACCCTAAATCCGTAAACATGGGCACCCTCATAGACATTATCCTGACCAACTTGCCCTCCAAATACACCTCTGCTGTCTTCAATCAGGATCTCAGCGATCACTGCCTCATTGCCTGTATCCGCTACGGGTCCGCGGTCAAACGACCACCCCTCATCACTGTCAAACGCTCCCTAAAACACTTCTGCGAGCAGGCCTTTCTAATTGACCTGGCCCGGGTATCCTGGAAGGATATTGACCTCATCCCGTCAGTTGAGGATGCCTGGTCATTCTTTAAAAGTAACTTCCTCACCATCTTCGATAAGCATGCCCCGTTCAAAAAATGCAGAACTAAGAACAGATGTAGCCCTTGGTTCACTCCAGACCTGACTGCCCTCGACCAGCACAAAAACATCCTGTGGTGGACTGCAATAGCATCGAATAGTTCCCGCGATATGCAACTGTTCGGGGAAGTCAGGAACCAATACACGCAGTCAGTCAGGAAAGCAAAGGCTAGCTTTTTCAAGCAGAAATTTGCATCCTGTAGCTCTAACTCCAAAAAGTTCTGGGACACTGTAAAGTCCATGGAGAACAAGAGCACCTCCTCCCAGCTGCCCACTGCACTGAGGCTAGGTAACACGGTCACCACCGATAAATCCATGATAATCGAAAACTTCAACAAGCATTTCTCAACAGCTGGCCATGCCTTCCACCTGGCTACTTCAACCTCGGCCAACAGTTCCGCCCCCCCCCCCCCCCCCCCCCCCGCAGCTACTCGCCCAAGCGTCCCCAGCTTCTCCTTTACCCAAATCCAGATAGCAGAAAAAAAAGAAAGAGCTGCAAAACCTGGACCCATACAAATCAGCTGGGCTTGACAATCTAGACCCTCTATTTCTGAAACTATCCGCCGCCATTGTCGCAACCCCTATTACCAGCCTGATCAACCTCTCTTTCATATCGTCTGAGATCCCCAAGGGTTGGAAAGCTGCCGCGGTCATCCCCCTCTTCAAAGGGGGAGACACCCTGGACCCAAACTGTTACAGACCTATATCCATCCTGCCCTGCCCATCTAAGGTCTTCGAAAGCCAAGTTAATAAACAGATCACTGACCATCTCGAATCCCACCGTACCTTCTCCGCTGTGCAATCCGGTTTCCGAGCCGGTCACGGGTGCACCTCAGCCATGCTCAAGGTACTAAATGATATCATAACCGCCATCGATAAAAGACAGTACTGTGCAGCCATATTCATCGACCTGGCCAAGGCTTTCGACTCTGTCAATCACCATATTCTTATTGGCAGACTCAGTAGCCTCGGTTTTTCTGATGACTGCCTTGCCTGGTTCACCAACTACTTTGCAGACAGAGTTCAGTGTGTCAAATCGGAGGGCATGTTGTCTGGTCCTCTGGCAGTCTCTATAGGGGTACCACAGGGTTCAATTCTCGGGCCAACTCTTTTCTCTGTATATATCAATGATGTTGCTCTTGCTGCGGGCGATTCCCTGATCCACCTCTATGCAGACGACACCATTCTGTATACTTCTGGCCCTTCCTTGGACACTGTGCAATCTAATCTCCAAACGAGCTTCAATGCCATACAACACTCCTTCCGTGGCCTCCAACTGCTCTTATACGCTAGTAAAACCAAATGCATGCTTTTCAACCGTTCGCTGCCTGCACCCGCCCGGCCGACTAGCATCACCACCCTGGACGGTTCCGACCTAGAATATGTTGACATCTATAAATACCTAGGTGTCTGGCTAGACTGTAAACTCTCCTTCCAGACTCATATTAAACATCTCCAATCCAAAATCAAATCAAGAATCGGCTTTCTATTTCGCAACAAACGCCGCTTCACTCACGCCGCCAAACTTACCCTAGTAAAACTGACTATCCTACCGATCCTCGACTTCGGCGATGTCATCTACAAAATAGCTTCCAACACTCTACTCGGCAAACTAGATGCAGTCTATCATAGTGCCATCTGTTTTGTTACTAAAACACCTTATACTACCCACCACTGCGACCTGTATGCTCTAGTCGGCTGGCCCTTGCTACATATTCGTCGCCAGACCCACTGGCTCCAGGTCATCTATAAGTCCATGCTAGGTAAAGCTCCGCCTTATCTCAGTTCCCTGGTCACGATAACAACACCCACCTGTAGCACGCGCTCCAGCAGGTATATCTCACTGATCATCCCAAAAGCCAACACCTCATTTGGCCGCCTTTCCTTCCAGTTCTCTGCTGCCTGTGACTGGAACGAATTGCAAAAATCGCTGAAGTTGGAGACTTTTATTTCCCTCACCAACTTTAAACATCTGCTATCTGAGCAGCTAACCGATCGCTGCAGCTGTACATAGTCCATCTGTAAACAGCCCACCCAATTGACCTACCTCATCCCCTTACTGTTTTTATTTATTTACTTTTCTGCTCTTTTGCACACCAGTATCTCTACTTGCACATGATCATCTGATGATTTATCACTCCAGTGTTAATCTGCTAAATTGTAATTATTCGCTCCTATGGCCTATTTATTGCCTACCTCCTCATGCCTTTTGCACACAATGTATATAGACAAATTTTCCCCCCTACTGTGTTATTGACTTGTTTATTGTTTACTCCATGTGTAACTCTGTGTTGTTGTCTGTTCACACTGCTATGCTTTATCTTGGCCAGGTCGCAGTTGTAAATGAGAACTTGTTCTCAACTAGCCTACCTGGTTAAATAAAGGTGAAAAAAATAATAATAATAAAAAATAAAAAACACATTCACTTTTGGAATATCATATCTTATGAACTAAAACAGTATATTAAACGTAGTTAAAACATACTGAAAATAAGTTCTCGCAATATGTTCAAGGTTAATTTCATAAAAAATGACTCATACATCAAGGCTTTAAATTCAACCCATTACAAAGCCTTGGTAGATGAACACCCCACTGACCTTAGGGTCATCTTCAGAGCCATGAATAGTGGTTAAGCTGGGTAGGCAGTGTAACCATTTAGCAATTCCCAGTCATATTTAATATTCAAGAACAAATCTAGACCATTCCATCTGACGCCCATATGCTACTCCAATGGTTCCATGATATCAAATTTGATGTCATCAAATCTGAAGCATGTCAATTGCTCTTGAGCAGCCATGACCTCCTTTTAGAATTTCAAGAATACTTTATGTAAAAAATATAACCAATTTGACAACGTGTGAATAGTTATAGAAAATCTATTCTAACCATCTTTGACATGGATTACAGGATGTGTTGAACACACAGCGCCCAGGGCATAGTCGCAGTTGACTGTTAGTTCTGGAATTATTATTTATTCAGAACGTGAATCGTTGATGACGAACAGCAGCAAGGCGCGTTAATAATGGGGTAAGAAATAATGCACGAATACTTCACATGCTGTGCAGGTAAGAAGAGTGGGGCTGTTTTAAATTGTAGCTTACAAGTGGGTCCTGAGTAGGCTAAAGAATTGAACTAGCTATCAAAATTCTAGGCCAGCGTGAAACCCGTTGGAGCATAACATGCCGACCAGACCGGACACGTTGCGTCGCAAAATAAATGTAGAAATCCATGTTATTCAATTATTGCGCCAACGAGCGTCTGCATTACCAAGGACTAAATAGAAGTCATTCCTATTTCTGACACAGATCGCGCTGCAAGTCCTGCCTCTCTAGCTAAATTGCCATACATGTTTAATGCTTTTCGACCTGTCCCCAAATTAATGTCATTGGTTCAGAGTTTGTTTTGATATTTTAACCTGCGTGGTGATCGCGTTTGGTGTAGGGGGACAAAATATATTTATGCAAGATAGCGCACGCATAAAAACAACATGAAAACAGGGCGATAACAACACACTAAAAGCTGTCGAGAGAATAAAAACGGGAGGGGAGAAGAGAGAGAGCGGGGAAGAGAGTGAAAGAAAGAGCGTAGACAAATTGGGGATGGATTAATGAGGATAAGAAAATAAATACACTATAAATGAACAATGTATTACAATGTTTTAAAATTGTTCATTGGCGTCAACATTGTATCTGTAATTAGTCAAATTTTATACCCAAATTTAAGTGGATTTCTTTCGCAATCATTTGGTAAAATGTTTTATGCTAGGCTTCTAGTTGCCTACTAGTTACTGTTCAAATGTATGCCCTTTAAGAGCCTAACTGATTGACATGGTTAGCTCACATTACCCGCTGATTTGAATTAAAACCACAAAAAATGGAAACCTCAATAAACGAAGTTGTCCGCATGTTGACTTTATCTAGTTTAATAGACACATAGCCTAACAACCCGGCGTCATAAAGGCTACGCAAAACTGATGCAAATAAAGTTTGTCCCCCTAACAGACCCCGAGCATACATGAACCCAGTTTGGTTGCCTAATAGCCTTGTCTGTCCAGTCATATAGGCTACTGCGGACATATATACAGCGTTGTCAGGGTTACTAATGTATTAAGCATTTAATAATTAGGTAGTTAATAAAATAACTCACCTCGGTTCTACAACGGTGCTTGGTTCGACACGTCTGCAAGAGCTCTGACCAGTACCTGTCAAAGGTAGGTTACATCAAACACGACCACCGAGCGCGCCGCCAGTGCGTGTCCACATATCAACACATCTTATTCCTGTAAATTGACAGAAAACGGAATTAATAAAAATAATAAATTGCATTTACTATCACCATGGTAGTTTGGAATGAACACTTCTGGTTATTTTGGCTCGGTGGTTATCCATGAGTGGGGCAAGGCATCCTGTTTGCGCTGTGCTTACCTTCTTTCCGAACTGGATTTGAGAGTCCCATGATCGCTGCCATAGCAGATCAGGTGGCGGTTTTAAAACAGTAGGTAAGACCACAACAGTAAACTGCCACTTTTTTTGTTCCTCCTGTAGCCCAGCCTGGTCTCATAGACTAGACTAGACGTAACAGCCAGCTGTAGCCTACAGTTCATTGTGCTCGAAGGAACGGACTAGACTTGCCACTCCTACGCGTAATGCAAAACTCCCCTCCCCCTCATCCGACTCCTGTACTTTACAGACTACTGCTTCCGTGCTGTGCTCAGTGCTCAGTATGATAACATTACTATTCGGCTTTGACTGCCCTCTGCACGGTGGCATCAGTTGTCCCATTTGATTCCGTGCAAACCATTCTCTCTGATCTACATTCATTAAAAGTAATCATTTTATCTCAGCGGGAATGCTAAGATTACCTTCTGAAAAATGATAGACAATAAGAAATGGAGAGGTAGGTGACTGCATGACCTATCTATGAGTCATTATAAGATAAATTACATTGTATCAGCCATAAATGTGTGAGCCACTCTTGCATGATGAAAAACTTTGGCTGAGACCAAAAACTTGCTTTAACTCCCCAAGCTAATGACTATCCACTGGGCACAGCACAGACCTCAGTTCAACTTCTAGTTTTGATTTACATTTGGTTGAGTTGTCAACTAACCTGAATTCAACTTGAAGTCAACAAAAAAAGGTCACCATGTCATTAGATTTAGGTTAAATGTTGTGTGGAAAAATTAAGAAATTCCCTTACTTTGATTACTTTTTTCAAATCCAATCAGTTTTCCACATTAATTCAACGTAATCACATAGAATTTGTCTGTTGAAATGAAGTGGAAACAATGTTGATTCAACCGGTTTTGCCCAGTGGGTGCGGCTTTAGTTCAGTGGGCTAACCCGTCTTGTGGCATACAGATGACCTGGGATGACTGTGGAGAGGAGGTGGTTAAAGGGGGTTAAAGGGGGAGTGTATGAAGTTTGCTTGACTACATTGTCACATAACTATATCTCAAATCTGAAGATTAATGTTAGCTCCCTGAGCGGATGCCTTGGGCTTTAGTTAACTGAGCTCAAATAGTCTCTGAAGTTGCACAGACACCTAGGGTCGATACTGTCAGATTCACCTGTCTATCATGTAAAACATGGAATATACTGTATTTCAACTATTATGTAAAAAATTAGTAAGTGGCTGGGGAAAGAAAGAAAACAATGTCAGTCTCTTCCTGTGTAGCCCAATGATTTAGAGAAAAAGAAAGAGAGATGCCACTTTCCAATTCCATCTTGAATCACAGGTGCAGACAAGTAACTATTGACAATGAATCAAGGTCGGAACATATAATTTTATTTTCTGGAAATTACACTTCTCTCTGTATATGAATGCCCCCACCCCCTCCCACACATTGCTCTGTGAGCAATCGACCCACTCACCCGCTCAAACTACCGTTGCTAATTGGCTCGCGGGGCTTTCATTGAAATCACATCTATTTTTTATGACTGCTGTGTAAGCTTAACATCCTTATCATTTATCGCCCTCCAGGTTCCCTTGGAGAGTTCATCAATGAGCTTGACGCCTTGATAAGTTCCTTTCCTGAGGATGGCTCACCTCTCACAGTTCTGGGTGACTTTAACCTCCCCACGTCTACCTTTGACTCATTCCTCTCTGCCTCCTTCTTTCCACTCCTCTCCTCTTTTGACCTCACCCTCTCACCTTCCCCCCCTACTCACAAGGCAGGCAATACGCTTGACCTCATCTTTACTAGATGCTGTTCTTCCACTAATCTCATTGCAACTCCCCTCCAAGTCTCCGACCACTACCTTGTATCCTTTTCCCTCTCGCTCTCATCCAACACTTCCCACTCTGCCCCTACTCGGATGGTATCGCGCCGTCCCAACCTTCGCTCTCTCTCCTCCGCTACTCTCTCCTCTTCCATCCTATCATCTCTTCCCTCTGCTCAAACCTTCTCCAACCTATCTCCTGATTCTGCCTCCTCAACCCTCCTCTCCTCCCTTTCTGCATCCTTTGACTCTCTATGTCCCCTATCCTCCAGGCCGGCTCGGTCCTCCCCTCCTGCTCCGTGGCTCGACGACTCATTGCGAGGTCACAGAACAGGGCTCCGGGCAGCCGAGCGGAAATGGAGGAAAACTCGCCTCCCTGCGGACCTGGCATCCTTTCACTCCCTCCTCTCTACATTTTCCTCTTCTGTCTCTGCTGCTAAAGCCACTTTCTACCACTCTAAATTCCAAGCATCTGCCTCTAACCCTAGGAAGCTCTTTGCCACCTTCTCCTCCCTCCTGAATCCTCCTCCCCCCCCCCCCCCCTCCTCCCTCTCTGTGGATGACTTCGTCAACCATTTTGAAAAGAAGGTCGACGACATCCGATCCTCGTTTGCTAAGTCAAACGACACCGCTGGTTCTGCTCACACTGCCCTACCCTTTGCTTTGACGTCTTTCTCCCCTCTCTCTCCAGATGAAATCTCGCGTCTTGTGACGGCCGGCCGCCCAACAACCTGCCCGCTTGACCCTATCCCCTCCTCTCTTCTCCAGACCATTTCCGGAGACCTCCTCCCTTACCTCACCTCGCTCATCAACTCATCCTTGACCGCTGGCTACGTCCCTTCCGTCTTCAAGAGAGCGAGAGTTGCACCCCTTCTGAAAAAACCTACACTCGATCCCTCCGATGTCAACAACTACAGACCAGTATCCCTTCTTTCTTTTCTCTCCAAAACTCTTGAACGTGCCGTCCTTGGCCAGCTCTCCTGCTATCTCTCTCAGAATGACCTTCTTGATCCAAATCAGTCAGGTTTCAAGACTAGTCATTCAACTGAGACTGCTCTTCTCTGTGTCACGGAGGCGCTCCGCACTGCTAAAGCTAACTCTCTCTCCTCTGCTCTCATCCTTCTAGACCTATCGGCTGCCTTTGATACCGTGAACCATCAGATCCTCCTCTCCACCCTCTCCGAGTTGGGCATCTCCGGCGCGGCCCACGCTTGGATTGCGTCCTACCTGACAGGTCGCTCCTACCAGGTGGCGTGGCGAGAATCTGTCTCCGCACCACGTGCTCTCACCACTGGTGTCCCCCAGGGCTCTGTTCTAGGCCCTCTCCTATTCTCGCTATACACCAAGTCACTTGGCTCTGTCATATCCTCACATGGTCTCTCCTATCATTCCTATGCAGACGACACACAACTAATCTTCTCCTTTCCCCCTTCTGATAACCAGGTGGCGAATCGCATCTCTGCATGTCTGGCAGACATATCAGTGTGGATGACGGATCACCACCTCAAGCTGAACCTCGGCAAGACGGAGCTGCTCTTCCTCCCGGGGAAGGACTGCCCGTTCCATGATCTTGCCATCACGGTTGACAACTCCATTGTGTCCTCCTCCCAGAGTGCTAAGAACCTTGGCGTGATCCTGGACAACACCCTGTCGTTCTCAACTAACATCAAGGCGGTGACCCGTTCCTGTAGGTTCATGCTCTACAACATTCGCAGAGTACGACCCTGCCTCACACAGGAAGCGGCGCAGGTCCTAATCCAGGCACTTGTCATCTCCCGTCTGGATTACTGCAACTCGCTGTTGGCTGGGCTCCCTGCCTGTGCCATTAAACCCCTACAACTCATCCAGAACGCCGCAGCCCGTCTGGTGTTCAACCTTCCCAAGTTCTCTCACGTCACCCCGCTCCTCCGCTCTCTCCACTGGCTTCCAGTTGAAGCTCACATCCGCTATAAGACCATGGTGCTTGCCTACGGAGCTGTGAGGGGAACGGCACCTCCGTACCTTCAGGCTCTGATCAGCCCCTACACCCAAACAAGGGCACTGCGTTCATCCACCTCTGGCCTGCTCGCCTCCCTACCTCTGAGGAAGTACAGTTCCCGCTCAGCCCAGTCAAAACTGTTCGCTGCTCTGGCACCCCAATGGTGGAACAAACTCTCTCACGACGCCAGGTCAGCGGAGTCAATCACCACCTTCCGGAGACACCTGAAACCCCACCTCTTTAAGGAATACCTAGGATAGGATAAAGTAATCCTTCTAACCCCCCCCCCTCCCCCCCTTAAAAGATTTAGATGCACTATTGTAAAGTGGTTGTTCCACTGGTTATCATAAGGTGAATGCACCAATTTGTAAGTCGCTCTGGATAAGAGCGTCTGCTAAATGACTTAAATGTAAATGTAAATGTAGTGACTGAATGATTATTTTTCCCCAGTATAAAAAACATTACATCTTCAAATCTACATGTACCTTATTTGTGAATATACTTCAGAACCAAATTATAGCGCCAGGGAGCTGACAGAATATAGATTTCATGATAATGATATGGAAGAGATATATGCCTGCTGCAGATATGGAATATGTAATTACACTCTCACAGAGGATTCAGAGGGCTTTAATGCTTATTCAGCCTCACAATGCTGTACACAGACAGTATTAAGCCTATCTATCCAATTGTACACTCCCAAACAAGTGTTCAAGTTGAATACCATCAGTCCTCCTAATATCCACAAGAGTAAATCAGTGATCTTGCTCACTCAAGGCTTACCATCTTTTCCATTCCCAGTTGAAGTCGTGGAGCACACGAGTCCCCAAAGCACTGTCACAATCTGATTTATGACTCCATTCCATCACACTGGGTGAAAGCAGTGTGGAAAGGCTAATTTAGGGCTCCTAATCTGTTCACAGTATTAGCTACAGAGTATATGCAGGAAATGTAAAATGTGTAGTGTATTTGAGGTTTTAAAAAGGCTTCTGAAGTTTGTAATTTTCCCTTACAAAAAATGTATCAACCCCGACAAAAATGCCCATTAATTATAATCCATATGATAATTCACATTTCCTGTTGCTGCAGAATTATTTTGCTGCTGTAGCAAACTGGCTCAATTTAAGATCCTACATCTGTATAGACTCATGTCCTCAGAGCATGTCCTCAGAGAGGAAAACACAGTAGTAGCTACATACAGTAGTATAGACCTATGTCCTCAGAGAGGAAAACACAGTAGTAGCTACATACAGTAGTATAGACCTATGTCCTCAGAGGGCTGTTCACAGTTGTAGATACACAGTATAGACCCATGTCCTCAGAGGGCTGTTCACAGTAGTAGATACACAGTATAGACCTATGTCCTCAGAGGGCTGTTCACAGTTGTAGATACACAGTATAGACCCATGTCCTCAGAGGGCTGTTCACAGTAGTAGATACACAGTATAGACCATGTCCTCAGAGGGCTGTTCACAGTTGTAGATACACAGTATAGACCATGTCCTCAGAGGGCTGTTCACAGTTGTAGATACACAGTATAGACCCATGTCCTCAGAGGGCTGTTCACAGTAGTAGATACACAGTATAGACCATGTCCTCAGAGGGCTGTTCACAGTTGTAGATACACAGTATAGACCATGTCCTCAGAGGGCTGTTCACAGTTGTAGATACACAGTATAGACCCATGTCCTCAGAGGGCTGTTCACAGTTGTAGATACACAGTATAGACCATGTCCTCAGAGGGTTGTTCACAGTTGTAGCTACACAGTATAGACCCATGTCCTCAGAGGGCTGTTCACAGTTGTAGATACACAGTATAGACCCATGTCCTCAGAGGGCTGTTCACAGTAGTAGATACACAGTATAGACCATGTCCTCAGAGGGCTGTTCACAGTTGTAGATACACAGTATAGACCATGTCCTCAGAGGGCTGTTCACAGTACTAGATACACAGTATAGACCATGTCCTCAGAGGGCTGTTCACAGTACTAGATACACAGTATAGACCCATGTCCTCAGAGGGCTGTTCACAGTACTAGATACACAGTATAGACCATGTCCTCAGATGGCTGTTCACAGTACTAGATACACAGTATAGACCATGTCCTCAGAGTAGGGAACAGAGTGGGGCTTGGGTGTAGAGAAGTACGCTGAACTGATCTAAAGGTCAAAGAGGTTACGGGGGGCGAGGAGACTTAATGATACATTTCTCCCATTGGTCGGTACTGATCCATGGCTGTATTTATACATCACCTGGCTGAGGGGAGAGAGGGAGAGAGTGACAGCAAGGGGAGGAGAGGAGGACGGTAATCCTGTGGCGCTCCGGGAAAAGGTAGTGTAGTGTGGTGTGGTCATTATCACTCCCTTCAGCACAAGCACTTCCTCAGGAGACCAGAGATGAGCAGCTAGTAGAACTCATATACACTGCTCAAAAAAATAAAGGGAACACTTAAACAACACAATGTAACTCCAAGTCAATCACACTTCTGTGAAATCAAACTGTCCACTTAGGAAGCAACACTGATTGACAATAAATTTCACATGCTGTTGTGCAAATGGAATAGACAACAGGTGGAAATTATAGGCAATTAGCAAGACACCCCCAATAAAGGAGTGGTTCTGCAGGTGGTGACCACAGACCACTTCTCAGTTCCTATGTTTCCTGGCTGATGTTTTGGTCACTTTTGAATGCTGGCGGTGCTTTCACTCTAGTGGTAGCATGAGACGGAGTCTACAACCCACACAAGTGGCTCAGGTAGTGCAGCTCATCCAGGATGGCACATCAAGGCGAGCTGTGGCAAGAAGGTTTGCTGTGTCTGTCAGCGTAGTGTCCAGAGCATGGAGGCGCTACCAGGAGACAGGCCAGTACATCAGGAGACGTGGAGGAGGCCGTAGGAGGGCAACAACCCAGCAGCAGGACCGCTACCTCCACCTTTGTGCAAGGAGGAGCAGGAGGAGCACTGCCAGAGCCCTGCAAAATGACCTCCAGCAGGCCACAAATGTGCATGTGTCTGCTCAAACGGTCAGAAACAGACTCCATGAGGGTGGTATGAGGGCCCGACATCCACAGGTGGGGGTTGTGCTTACAGCCCAACACCGTGCAGGATGTTTGGCATTTGCCAGAGAACACCAAGATTTGCAAATTCGCCACTGGCGCCCTGTGCTCTTCACAGATGAAAGCAGGTTCACACTGAGCACATGTGACAGACGTGACAGAGTCTGGAGACGCCGTGGAGAACGTTCTGCTGCCTGCAACATCCTCCAGCATGACCGGTTTGGTGTGGGGTGGCATTTCTTTGGGGGGCCGCACAGCCCTCCATGTGCTCGCCAGAGGTAGCCTGACTGCCATTAGGTACCGAGATGAGATCCTCAGACCCCTTGTGAGACCATATGCTGGTGCGGTTGGCCCTGGGTTCCTCCAAATGCAAGACAATGCTAGACCTCATGTGGCTGGAGTGTGTCAGCAGTTCCTGCAAGAGGAAGGCATTGATGCTATGGACTGGCCCGCCCGTTCCCCAGACCTGAATCCAATTGAGCACATCTGGGACATCATGTCTCGCTCCATCCACCAACGCCACGTTGCACCACAGACTGTCCAGGAGTTGGCGGATGCTTTAGTCCAGGTCTGGGAGGAGATCCCTCAGGAGACCATCCGCCACCTCATCAGGAGCATGCCCAGGCGTTGTAGGGAGGTCATACAGGCACGTGGAGGCCACACACACTACTGAACCTCATTTTGACTTGTTTTAAGGACATTACATCAAAGTTGGATCAGCCTGTAGTGTGGTTTTCCACTTTAATTTTGAGTGTGACTCCAAATCCAGACCTCCATGGGTTGATAAATTTGATTTCCATTGATAATTTTTGTGTGATTTTGTTGTCAGCACATTCAACTATGTAAAGAAAAAAGTATTTAATAAGAATATTTCATTCATTCAGATCTAGGATGTGTTATTTTAGTGTTCCCTTTATTTTTTTGAGCAGTGTAGTTGGTAAATGATAACCTCACTGAATCAAGCCAGAGAGAGATGAAGAAAGAGATGACAAGGGGGTCAATGAGAGAGCTATGGGGGGCAGTGGTGGAAAAAGTACTCAATTGTCATACTTGAGTAAAAGTAAAGATACCTTAATAGAAAATGACTCAAGTAAAAGTGAAGGTCACCCAGTAAAATACTACTTGAGTAAAAGTCTAAAAGTATTTGGTCTACTCTAAATATACTTAAGTATCAAAAGTAAATGGAATTGCTCAAATGTATTTAAGTATCAAAAGTACAACTATAAATCATTTCAAATTCCTTATATTAAGCAAACCAGACGGCACAATTGTATTTATTTTATTTATGGGCGGATTGCCAGGGGCACACTCCAACACTCACACATAATTTACAAATGAAACATTTGTGTTTAGTGAGTTCACCAGATAAGAGGCAGTAGGGATGACCAGGGCTGTTCTCTTGATAAGTGTGTGTATTGGACCATTTTCCTGTCAAAATGTAACGAGTACTTTTGGGTGTCAGGGAAAATGTACATTATTTTCTTTAGGAATGTGGTGAAGTAAAAGTTGGCAAAAATATAAATAGTAAAGTTCAGTACAGATACCCTAAAAAACTACTTAAATAGTACTTTAAAGTATTTTTACACCACTGATGGGGGGTGGTGGAGAGCATAGGATGGAGAGGGAGAAGGAGGGGAGAGAAGGAGAAAGAGGGAGAGAAGGGGAGTGGCGAGAGTGTGTGAGCGAGAACAGAGTGCTGGAGAGAGACTGCTCATGAGAGGTAATGAATGTGATACATTACCAAACAATTGTGGAGTCAATTCTAGGCTAAGGAATATCAATTCGTTTATGTGGTATGTTTAAAAAATATATTTTGATTCAAGCATATTTCCTCATGGTTAGGGAATAGATATTTGAGTGATAGACTGAATGACAGGGTCATCAATCAGGTGTCATATTTTATTAATCTCTAGTGCATAATTTACCCAGATTAGTAATTGACAGTCAGACATTTTACTCATGTCCTAAATTTTACATTGTTCAAACCTCCCTCCAACTTACCGCATCCACAATGACCTTGACGGTGAGGACAGTGCTCTCTGTGTGTGTCCATAATTTGGAGCTTGAGTATTGTTAAGTAGTTTATGTGGGAATAAACCCTGTTTTTAAAGAGAAAAACTCTTCAGGTCCAGTGCTTCTGTGGCATTTACATAGATGAATGATCTGCTGCCCATTCTGCAGCTCAGCAAGGTACACAGTCATCCCGGAGACAGCCTTCATCACTGTGAAATGTGATTCCTTCAGGGGCCACGGCCCAGCGTAAATTACCACCAAATTACCCATCACAATGACTGTACAATGCCAAAACGGTGGAAATGAGGCTAAAACAGTGCCTGCCTCCAGGAGGTCCCTGTGAGGGATATGCAGCGGTTGAAGCTCCATAGTGTGAGGAGACATCATGAGGATGAGAGGGACAGAGAGATGGGGAGAGGGAGAGAGAGAGATGGGGAGAGAGTGAAGGAAGATGGCAATCAATGAAGAAGTTTGAGGGATGAATTTCATGTCTTTATGAAGCCTTCGTTTTATTGGATGATGGCCTTTGATGCAGCCTCAGAAGTTCTGGCACCATGTCACAGTGACATCACCTCTTTGATCCGAGATTATTAAGTGCAGAATCTGAAGCACATCGATGCATTCATGCAAGTTAATGGAGGATGCAGTCTAGGTAGTTTTCTCCAATATTATTGTATTCTATTTCACAGAGGAGCTGGTGCTTCTGGGAACTTGAAGTGCAGTTAGGCAGCTTAAGAGTACTTCAGTTTTTTTTCTCAGCCCAATCTTCTTCTTGTTGTGACATGCTACACATTTTTGTTCTTGTTTGACTTGCGACCTACACTTTCAGAGTTCCATGTTGAGAATACTCTTGGTCTCATTTCATCCATCTCCTTCCACGAAGCATTAGCATCTGTTCCTTTTCCTAAAGGGATTATGAGTGTTGAAAGAACTTGTCTTGAGGTAGTTCATGCATTATCCAATCTGCAAAGTTGCGTTGTGAGGGGAGAACACTTTGGTCAGTAATGAATGGGAAGAAATCTTGCCAGCGCTGGTGTGTGTGTGGAATTGCACCTTTAAAATTACAGAGTGAAAGGGGGAAAAGGAGAGGAGGGGAGGAAAAGACAAGATGAACAGAAGACAGGCGGGGCAGGACAGAGCAGTGCAATAGAGATGAGAGGGAGAGAGAAAGCTAGAAAGAGAAGGGGGGAGGGAGTGAGAGAGAGAGTCAGAGTGTTTGAATTAAATAACTAATGTCAACAGTGCCGCACAAAATGAACTATGGCAGTGACAACATCAAATTCCAAAAACTCTAGAGTCATGTATAGAGAAACACAGTATATTTCTCTGAAAAAGTATTGGTACTCGCAACACAGACAAACTTCCCTTGGAACACAAATGTCCCAGACACAGACAGTCTTACAATAGGTTCCAGTATACCATTGATTTACCTTCCATGACAACCTTGTAAAATGTGATATGTTAGCACTACAGCACTGACCTGAAACTGAGTTCCACTGTCCCATCCTCACACCCCCTCTCATCTCTCTGTTCTCCTGCTAACTCTGCAGCTATTATTTGTTTCCTTTCAAGCTAGAATCCTTAGTTGCATCCATTTTTTGACTTATAAATTAATGATATCCTGTATACCCATTGATTCTTCAAGAATATAACTTATATATGCCTCATGAGCTTAGTTCAACTGTCGTACCCCATCAGAACCTACAATATAAGCTTTTTTACTCCAATGTTTGTAAATAACTAACACTGTATAGCCTCAAACATGGTTGAAACTATCATTTTTATACCATGGTTAATCAGTCCTTGCATCCATAGCTCCGTCTATGAATTTGAGAGTGGTTACACTTCTCCAAGACCATCCTTCAATTTTTACCAAAACCAAGGTGGGGTGGTAGCTTTGTTATTGTTTCAACTGCAGATTCTAAGTTTAAAGCACCTTCAGCTCTTCCAGGAAGCCAGAGAGCTAGTTTTACACTGCAAATACAGTAGATATGATGTACATATCTCCCCTCTCCCATTCTTTAGGCTTGTCACCTAAAACCCTGACAAACTTTTACAGATGCACAATGAGAGCATCCTGTCAGGCTGTATCATCGCCTGGTACGGCAACTGCACCGCCCTCAACTGCAAGGCTCTCCAGAGGGTGGTGCGGTCTGCACAACGCATCACCGGGGGCAAACTGCCTGCCCTCCAGGACACCTAGAGCACTCGATGTCACAGGAAGGCCATCAAGGACAACAACCACCCGAGCCACTGCATGTTCACCTCGCTACCATCCAGAAGGCAAGGTAAATACAGGTGCATCAAAGCTGGGACCGAGAGACTGAAAAACAGCTTCTATCTCAAGGTCATCAGACTGCTAAACAGAAATCACTAACTCAGAGAGGCTGCTGCCTACATAGAGACTCAAATCATTGGCCACTTGAATAAATGGATCACTAGTCACTTTAAATAATGCCACTTTAATAATGTTTACATATCTTACATTACTCATCTCATATGTATATACTGTATCTTTTGCCATCTATTGCATCTTGCCTATGCCGCTCAGTCATCGCTCATCCATATATTTATATGTACATATTCTTATTCCATCCCTTTAGATTTGTGTGTATTAGGTAGTTGTTGGGGAATTGTTAGATTACTTGTTAGATATTACTGCACTGTTGGAACTAGAAGCATAAGCATTTCGTTACACTCGCATTAACATCTGGTAACCATGTGTATGTGACCAATAAAATTTGATTTGATTTTCACCACTACCTCCCAACTCTCTCTCCACCCCTCATCCTCCTACCCTCTGGTCTGTCTCACTTGGTCCTTCTAAATGCCTGAAAACCAGCCATGTTAAAAGTACTCCATAAATTCCCAGTGCATGATTGGTCTCCATTTGTGCTGTGTTTTTATGCTCTGAAAAAAAAAGAAAACATCTTACATGCACACACACGGGTGGGAAATTGCCCACTCTCCATTTACTCGAGTAGGGATCAGAGGGGCGCTCGCAGGATGTGTTTGTACATTCAGAGACCGAGCTGCCACCTCATGCCACAATGCTGTTGTTCTGAATTGTTCACTGGAAGCTAATGGGGATTTACAAAATGACATCTCAGTCCTAAGATCCCCACACAAATAAACTGTCTACAGGCTTTGTAGACGTAGGAGAGGCTTTGTAGACGTAGGACGGCGGACGTAAAGGTAACGTAAAGGTAATGGCGGACTGAACGAAGTTATGTAGAGCACCTCAAGATAAAACATAATATTCGAAATATCTGCTAAATTAGACTAAAATATTAGCACTAAATAATCTGGTGGGTGATAACCTTCAATCTGGATAATAACACAAAACAAATCCTAAGATTAGAGACATTTATCGACAAATATTACGAAAACAAGCAACACCCAAACATGACGGAGAGTAAGACAGGGGAACCGATTCAAAAACGAAAACGTGACTCCTCAACCGACACTGATGATTTAATATTCTCACCACTGGCAATGGTAAAGGTCGAAACCGATCTGTTAAAATCAATAAATGACAAACTGGGTATACTTGAATTAGTTAGTAAAGATATAAAAGAGTTGAAGGCAAGCCTAGAGATGAGTGATGAAAAAGCTGCGACATTGGAGAAGGAAACACACGCGCTAAAAGGGACAGTCAATAAAATTGAAACCGAAATGAATGAAATTAAAAAGGAGAACACCGTTCTGAAGGAATGCTTACTAGACATACAAACTAGATCCATGAGAGAGAATTTGGTACTTACAGGTATCCAAGAGAAAGAAGGAGAGGTTCCTGAATCTGTAGTTAGAGAGTTCCTTTTTGCAGCGCTTCAGATTCCACGCGAAGTTATCGATAAGATCCAACTTGAACGTGTACACCGCCTCGGACAGAGAGGGCAGAGGTACGAACGCCCAATCGTTGCCAAATTTGCTTCATTTAAAGATAAAATAATGGTTAAAAGCCTGGGTAAAAGACTTGCTGGGACCAAAATTGGCATGAATGATCAGTTTCCGAAAGAAATTGCAGAACGGCGCAAAGTTCTGTATCCAATTTTCAAAGAAAATAGATTAAAAGCGAAACGAGTAGCTCTCGTCGTTGATAAACTATATATTGATAACCAGTTGTTCAGAGACACAAAGACTACTCCATGGTTATTTTAAAAATTACAAAGTTCTCATAGATGAGGAAAATAAACACAATTCAAGCCCGGTTATTGATTGTAACAATACAATACAAAATATAGCTTTTCTATAAATCTTCATATATAACTAATTGAACACAAGCACTATTTCTACATAGTGAAGATAAAAACTAAGTAAACAGAAGGCACAGTATGTGTGGATGGTGTGGTGTGTGTTTATTTTTATTTGTTATGTTTGGAAAGTTGAGTGAGTGAGTAATGAAATAGTTGCATATCCCAGAGCCAGTGTATTGCTGTGGGCTGGGTATGAGAGGGCTTTCAATGTTGTTCAGATGATGGATATACTTTTATAATGAATTATACATCTTATTTATTTATTGTCCTATCATGGGGAACTACATTTTTAAAATAAATTATATCTAATTATTTATTATCCTATTTTAATGGTACGGTCCATGGCCCTATACCCTAGACACCCACATGAATGGCCCAGATACTAAGGAGAAGTCCCTAACTGTTTTATGTGCATGCTGTAAGCGGTCTGTATGCAGCCAAAATGAGGTCAGGGACCAAGAGCAGCACTGCCCCCTCAAGATTCTGAGCCTGCTTGGCAGGGTTGGTCCTGCAAAGCCAAAGCCCCCTAAAGGGAGAGCATAATAAACAAGGAAATTCTCAAAGCTGCTAATGAGAACCTTGACGACCTTGTACCTAGCCGGTGGGGATTCCGGTGGGGTGCCCCCACCCAGGCAGTGGCAGTGCTGGCAACACTAGCTGCAGTAACCCATGGGGAGGGGGTCACACTCGGACATTCAGAGAGGGGGTATATTATTGTGGCCCTGGTGGCACGAAATCAAGTCGGACTGCATGGAGATGCTTGGGAACATGGTCAAAATGGATGACCGTATTGTGGGTGTTTCGGGAAGAAGGTGTACATTTGACCTCCATCATTTAGGATGTGACAATGGTAAATAAATCTCTACATTTATGCTCATTTTTTGCGCGGTCTTGCAGGCCTTCTCATGCAGCTGCAACTGCAAGTACATTTGTAAATCATGAT
Organism: Salvelinus namaycush; assembly: GCF_016432855.1. Classification (NCBI taxonomy): domain Eukaryota; kingdom Metazoa; phylum Chordata; class Actinopteri; order Salmoniformes; family Salmonidae; genus Salvelinus; species Salvelinus namaycush. The sequence goes on from NC_052343.1 coordinate 22,584,884, forward strand.
CCATCTTGAGTTGGGCTCTGGGATGGTGCAATTGTTGAGAGGGTGAGCTTATGGTTGTGTGGGGGTAAGGGCTGAATGTGTGTGGGTGTATGTGTGTATCCCACAACTGTTGCGAAGGAAGAAGTAAAAGATGTTAGGGACTATAGAGGATGATTCACAGCAATATGTAATAAAAATAGAGGTGAGGGCGATGGAAATGCATTTGGCAATGGATCTGCTTCGGTTCGGTGGATGGCGCTGTGTGCACTTTTCGAAGGATGGATCCCAGTCGGTCCGGGGCTGTGCGATGCGGGGGGTCGGGGGTGGTCTGCCGGTCATTGGGATGACAACCCAAATCGAGATGGGGGCTTTTGGCAGGTGGAATAGTGGGGACCAATTGGAGGTTTGCTTAGTGGAGATGCAAATGTCATGGTACAACTATATAGACACTCAATCATTATGTTACTTTTTAATAGGACGTTTACAAACATATATTTTGATAAAAATAATTGAAAGGTGTGTCTCATTATGGTAAGTGGTGAAATAAGTATAGCCAGTTACAATTGTAATGGCTTAGCAGATAATAAGAAAAGACGATCAGTATTTACCTGGCTAAAAGAGAAGGATTATAATATCTACTGTTTACAGGAAACCCATTCGACAGTTTTAGATGAAGTTTTGTGGAAAAAGAACTGGGGGGGCGAAATATATTTCTCCCATGGGCAAAGAAATTCAAAAGGGGTGATGGTTTTAATTAATAATAACTTTGATCCAAATGTGCAACTTGTCCAAACAGATCCTCAAGGTAGATGGATTATTTTAAATATGTTATTGGACAATAAACATATATGGCTTATTAACCTATACGGTCCGAATAATGATGATCCAAGCTTCTTTGACAATATATATAAGAATGTATCAACTCTACAAGCAACACTAGACTCTATTATTATAGTGGGAGATTTTAATACGGTCTTAAATACCTCTATGGACCGGAAAGGAAATCACACTACAAACTATCACCCTCAGGCACTTAAGGAAATCAGGAATGTCATGGATATATTGGAATTAGTGGATATATGGAGACTTAAATACCCTGACCTAGTGAGATATACATGGCGGAGGCTTAATCAAGCTAGTCGCCTTGACTACTTTCTTATATCATTCTCTCTGGCACCAAAAGTTAAAAAGTGTTTGATAGGGGACAGAATGCGGTCGGACCATCACATAATTGGCATATATATTACTCTTACAGAATTTCCACGTGGGCGAGGATATTGGAAATTTAATCAAAGCCTACTAGATGATAAATTGTTTAGAACTAGGACAGAAGAATTTATAACTGACTTTTTTAGACATAACATAGGTACAGCAGATCCCCATATTGTATGGGACACTTTTAAGTGTGGCTTTAGAGGCCATGCAATTCAGTACTCATCTATAAAACAAAAGCAATTTCGATCAAAAGAGTCCATATTAACAAAGGAAATTGAAGGACTAACAGTACAGTTAGATAACAATAAAAACGGTACCATAGAGGCACAGAATAAGTTAGAGGAAAAACAAAAAGAAATGGAGGAACTTATTCAAGAAAGATCCAGTGTAATATATTACAAAAATAAAGCGAACTGGATGGAATATGGGGAAAAATGCACCAAATTCTTTTTCAATCTTCAATATAGAAATGCTACCAAAAAAAACGTATTAAAACTTGTTACAAAAGATGGAGTCACGCATGATTCACCAAAAGAGAGATTAAAGTAGATGTCACGCGTCAACATTTTGATTGATGACCCTATGTGAACCTATGTGACCGCTATGTGAACCCTATGTCCTGATGAGGTGTGCATGTCCCAAGGGCTGCCGGTCAGGCCAGCCTGGTGGTTAGGTGGGGGCTGGGTGGGTGAGTAAGGGTCCAGTTGTCAGGTCAACCGGTAATGATTTATGACCCAAGCCTGATTTATGACCCTATGTAATGATTTATGACCCTATGTCATGTAGAAGGGTGCATGCCAATATTTGGGTTTCAGGTCAGGACATCGTGGTGGTTAGGGGGGTAGGGTTGGGGGGGGTTGAGTAAGTGACCAGGGGTCAGGTCAACCTGTTACTGTTTCTCACGGTTTGGGGTGGTTAATGCCCCTTATAAAGCGCCTGAACAATTCCTGTTTAAGACTGTACATGATAACCCCCCTGAATATTAAACAAAAATGACACCTATGCCAATTTTAGGGATGTTATGCTCGGCTTGTCATGAACCCAGTGACCAAAGCCTTGAAAAAGTTCTGTGTGAAGCTCCAGAATGTTTTAAAGGATTTTTGGGTACGAGTGAGGGCCATATTTCTTACATATTCCACCCGGAGGATTCTACGGTAAAGATATTCACAGACAGTGGACCCAAACCCCTTTATCATGCAAAACCTGGGATTTTTTCTCCTGCTCTGGGGATGAGAGAATGGCTAAAGATCAGGCTGGCGCTCTGCAAAATTGAACAGGCTCTGAGTGGTACACAGGTGCCGGGCTATGCGTTGGAAGAACAGGTCTGCGGACGCAGTGATCTGAAAGCTCTAAGAATCGCTTCAATGGACTATGCCCCTAATAACAAAGTGACAATTTTAGCCTGTGAAGTTTATGATGGTGCTAATGCTACAAAGTCTGTCAATTCTCCTGTAGCTTCCAGAGCATGCAAAGATGTAAACTTTTTTATTCCTGTGTTTAGTTTTAAATGGGTGGATTATCCAATTTTCATAACCCTTATGAATAAGCTGGACATTCTCTTCAAAAATCGCGAACAGTTACAGCGCTGGGCGAGGCTTTCCTTGAGACAGAGTCAAGACCAAAAGGCCCGACGTCGGATCTACCCCTGGAGTGAAAACTTACCAAGTGTTGATGAACCTTGCAAGAGATCCCGGCATTTTGATGGCCAACTGGACACTGATAATGGGGGATGGTTGCATCAGATCCCTGGATCTGTAAGAAAGGCCACGTAAAAGACCTTAATAATGTAAGGCTATAAAATGTATGTACTAAATATTTTGAATGAAATAAATGGTTTTAAAAGCAGAATCTCACCACGTCATGAACTCGTTAGTTTGTTCACTCTTAGCGCAGTCTGTCCCTGAGAAAAAAACTTGCGGAAAAAAGCCATGTGCGCGCGTATGTGCGTGAGGGAGTTTTCTGTAGTGGCTGTGTGTGTGTGTGTTTCAAAAACAGAAAAAGGGGGCGGGGTGTTTGTTAAAAAAATACCCTTGCATCTGCGCTCAAGGCTCTCTCTCTCTCTCTCTCTCTCTATGCCTGGTGGGTCGTTTGAAACCAAGGTTTACACTATCCTGCAAAACAGATGCCTACCCCCTCAACAATAATATTGTGTCTTAAGCCTCCTAAACACAAAGTCCTTTCAAAAACTATTTTTTAGGTGGGCTAAAAAATCATTCATCCCAGCGATGTCGAGACCACCCCACCCCTGCATCTAGGTGCTAGCACCCCGGAGATTTTAGAATATCCAAAAGGATCCTAATGTTTAGACACCCCCAATACCATGTGTTTGAAATGTGTCAAATATATCTTGGGAGGGGTATAGCCCGAAAAAAACGACAAACCCCAAATGCTCTGTAAAAAGCATTCAATGCTTTCTCTAGGTCGTGGGGTACAAAAGCTAGGCAAAACAGGTCCCCTGTTAGACCCGTTTTAGCGCCGCTACAAATTTACCCTACAGCATCCCCCAGGAATAGTTAACGGACTGAAGCGTTAAAAAGATAATCTGGGAAAACAGTCTAATGGATCTATCGGAAGGTGAGTTCTTGAAATAAATATATATTTATATTAGATTTGGTTGTTGTGGGGAATTGTTTGAAAAGCGTGGTATGTTATAGAAATATTAAACAATCATTAGGACCAGTATGCTTACCGTATAACAAGGCAATATTAGCTAAAGTGATTATAGCTTTAATATTGTCGAATGTTTTATAGATTCTGAAGCATTCACGCAGATACTCCGAGGTATAACTGAGCTCGAACCATCCATAGGGTCTCCGGAACAAATTGCAGACATCCAAACGCCGACCCTGAATTGTAAACGTAAGTAAGCTCCAAGAATTCCGTAAAAATATTTATACCTTAAAAACAAAAAGTGTCGGCATCTTATATTAAAAGTTATTTTATGTGTTTACAGCGGACATACAGCCTAGAAGGTTAAACGAGGCCCTATGGAGCCTGAACGGTTTCTGCGAAGCATATGACTACGAGACAATTCTGCCCTACTCCCAGGATGTATTTACACACAAGCCGCGAACAGAGACTTTAAACGGCAGGTCAACTCCCCTGGGCCAGGACCCCGGTGCGCCCCATATTTCTAAACACCAACGGACAATCAGTGCCCAGATCCACAGTTCCGCTTCACCCGAACAATTCTACTTGGCCAGTATTCACGAGACAGCGTTCCAAGGACAAGGTATGAATCAATTATATATTATTATTTATATATATATATATATATATTTTTTATTTTTATTTTTATGCCTGAATATGTTAAAACAAGGCCTAATGCTGTTTTTTTTATTTTATTTTTTTCAGGCTCACCATCTACCGAACCTGCAGATGCTGTAATACAGGTTGACCAAAGACATGTTCCCGAGTTCTCAGAGCTTCTTCAGAACAGCCCTCGTCAAAAAAGCCGAGGTATTTAATTAATGTATTGTTAATATATAGGCTTATATCTGAAATGTATTTTACATTTTTATCAAACATATTTTAGGGTTAATAACCTATTTTTTTGTATGTATTATTTTTATTTCAGACTCCTCCCCGGCGTATACAGACATCCAAGAAGCTACACATCTAGACCCCGAGGAGGCGCCAAAGACACCATTCAAGAAAACAGGGAAACCTGATGATTTCAAAGATTTAAATGAAATTTCTGAGGTAGACGATTTGATGTTCTGTGAAGCTGCCAACCTTCTTGAATCGGCCAATTCTGTGGGGGCAACAGCCGATTCTGAAATAGACCAAGCCCTTTTTTTCAAAGCTTTTACCCTGGGTTTAAAATCACGAAAGGCTCTACTGCAGAGGCGCATGTGTATTCTACTAGAGCATCAATACAATCAGGATGTGTCATTCTGGCGTAGCGAGCTACCCCGTATGTTAAAAAACATTAGGGTTAAAACAAGCAAATACCGCCGTTAAAAAACACACATGTAAACACCCACACATCCTTAATTAGACAAATGGCGCCCCCTATAGACCTAAGCGAGACAATTGAAAGCCTCTTAGCCCTGATCCCTACAGAGCTCCAAGATATAATTAACCATATGAATGATTCGGGGGTAATTGACATAATGACTATAGATGAAAATCTATTATCACAGATTCCCGCCGAACTCATAGACCTTATTAACCGTATGAATGAGTCTGGGCCTTCCGATGAAAACATGTTATCACAGATTCCCGAAACAATCATATCTCTAATTACCCAGCTGAACGCGAACCCTAGGTTTAATTCGGCCCCACAGACACCTCTAAGACAGCCTTTAACACCCTTGTCCGAAGAGTCTGAAACCCAATACGATGTTTTTGAACAGTTGGACAAATGTCTAGCAAATCTGGAGGGGGAAGGTCTTGAGCGCAGTGTACAGAACGAGAGCCCTAGGTTTAATTCGGCACCCCAGACACCTATAAACCATCCTTTAACACCCTTGTCCGAAGAGTCTGAAACCCAATACGATGTTTTTGAACAGTTGGACAATTGTCTAGCAAATCTGGAGGGGGAAGGTCTTGATCCAAGTGTACATGTTTTGCGCCGAAATAAATTCCACAATATTGAGGTTCGACAGTTTTTCAATTTCGCATGGGGGGGTCAGATTCGGGAATATGCGGTGTTTTACGTAATGCTTATGGACACTTTGAATGAACTGTTAGATAGGGTTAGAGATTATAGCGAACCTAGGGATCTCTTACAGTTGGAAATTTGTGGAGACAGTCTGCAGAGCCGTGTATCGCTTATTTTACAGAATGGTGAAGCAGATCTTGAACAATTTGTTAAACTGCTAGAACGCCTTGTTCAGTCAAATTTAAACGTGCTAGCAGATAGGACCCTCGAACTTGTAGTACAATTAGTACGTCAACCACAAGGGGGCGGTGGTCAGAGAAGGAAGCTCGATAGCCTAATGCAGTCAGAAATCATAAGCAATAAAAGGGCCTACCTCATAATCGTTCCCAATCCTGGTAATAAGCTATGCTTTGCCCTAGGGCTGGCCCACTTACTCAGCCCAGGATGTACAGATCTAGCCGCGTTACAAAAAGCTCGAGAGCTACAAACTGCTGTGGGTCTCGGTATACAGGATGCTGTGGCTTTCTCAGACATAGTCAAATTTGAAAACTTTCTGAACATCAAGATTGTGGTTTTGTACCACAGTAGGACTAATGACGCTCTCTTAAAGTTCCAAAATATACACGAACCACACCCTAAGACTATGTATTTTTATGTGCAAAATGAGCATTACTATGCCGTAACTAACATCACAGCCTTTTTAGGCGCCCCATATGTCTGTCCAGCCTGTCATACCGGCTACACACGCATGGGGGGGCACTCGTGCCGTTATAACTGTTCAGTATGTCTGGATAAACATTGCCCTATGCAAATGCTAAACTTGACACCCTGTGAGGATTGTCACCGCACATGTCGTTCGGCCTACTGTTACGAAAAACACAAAACTGAAACATGGCACCCCAAGGCATGTAAATCTGTAAGCAGTTGTGACATTAACAAGAAATGTCCAAAATGTCATTGCAATTACAACCTTAAAATAGATAGCCCTAAACCTCATGTTTGTGGAATTCTACACTGCCCAATCTGTAAAGGGCCTTTGAAAAGCAGAGACGCGGAAGTGGTTCAAGAAGTACCACATGAGTGTTACATTCAGCCCTTGGCTGAAGATGAACATACAGAGAAATATGTGTTTTATGATTTTGAGACAAATCAGCAATCAGGGGTTCATTTGCCTATTTTTGTGTCAACCATGACTTTCAAGGGTGAAAAGTGGTCGGCCGAGGGACCCAATTGTGCCCGGCTCTTTCTAAAACATTTTAGAAAAGCCCAGTACAGAAACTTCACGTTTATAGCTCACAATGCTAGAGCCTATGACTCCTATCTGCTTCTGAACCCTTTGATACAGCAAGGCGTTGCGCCAAGTGTTATTGCTCAAGGGAGTAAAATATTATGCTTTGTTGACCCAGCCTTCAAACAGAGATACATTGACAGCTTAAGCTTCTTACCCATGAGATTGGCTCAAATGCCAGAGGCCTTGGGTTTTGAAAACTCTGTCAAAGGCTATTTCCCTCATTTCTTCACAGCTGAGGAGAATCTACATTATATAGGATCTTATCCATCCCCCGAAATGTACGGGTGTGATCAAATGTCTCCCAAAGAGCGTGAGAGATTCATGACATGGTACGAGACCGTAAGACATGGCACTTTTGATTTCCATAAAGAGATGGAATCATACTGTGACAATGACGTTGTTATACTTCGTGAAGGATGCCTCAGATTCAGAGAAGAGGTAATCAAAGATGCGGGCATTGACCCCTGGAGCTGTACAACTATTGCATCAGCGTGCATGAAAACCTATCGTACACACTATCTAACTCCTGCATCTATAGCTATCCCATCGCCAGACAACTACCGACGCCAATTCAAGGCCTACTCTAGTGGTTCCATTCAATGGTTGGAGTACTTGGCCCAGGATAAAGATATTTTTATCCAACATGCTTTGAATCGGGGGGAGAAGGCGTTTGGGCCTTACCATGTAGATGGATACACACAGATTGACGGGGTTGAGACAGTGTATGAGTACAACGGTTGTTTCTTCCACGGTTGTAAATTATGCTTTGTCCCCCAGGCCATGTGTGTCCTAACCCAAAAGACTTTTGGGGAAATGTACCAAGAGTTTCAAGACAAACTGAATTCTTTAAAGGCTACTTACGGGTTAAAAGTTGTGGTTTTGTGGGAGCACGAATGGACAGCCCTCAAAAAGGCGGATCCTAGTGTTAAGGCCTTCCTTACCCATTATGACCCTCCAGAGCCCCTGGAACCGCGACAGGCCTTGTTTGGAGGCCGGACCAATGCTTTGACATTGCGTTATGTAGCTCAACCCGACGAGACAATAGGCTATGTAGATTTTACATCCCTATATCCTCATGTAATGAGTTCCTCATTCTATCCTATAGGGCATCCTGAAATTATTCACAGCGACTTTGACGAACCCCAAAATTATTTTGGTTTAATCAAAGCGACTGTCTACCCTCCTAGGGGGCTGTTTATACCTGTGTTGCCGTACAAGGGTCCTAAAGGAAAACTTTTCTTCCCCCTTTGTCGCACATGCTGTGAAAACAACAACCAGGAAAACCCATGTGATCACTCAGATCAACAAAGAGCCCTGACCGGTGTATGGGTCACCGTAGAATTCTCTAAGGCTTTAGAGAAGGGGTATCGTGTGGCCAAAATCTTTGAAGTGTGGAACTTTTCCAGGAAATCAGATACACTTTTTAAAGAGTACATCAAGACCTTCTTGAGATGCAAGCAGATGGCTTCAGGCTATCCTGCATCGGTCACAGATCAAGAAAGTAAAGACAAATACATTCAAGACTACCATGACAGAGAAGGCATACTTCTTGACCCTGACAGAATAGAGGTCAACAAAACCAAAAGAAATGTTTCGAAATTGTACTTGAACTCCCTTTGGGGGAAATTAGCGCAGAGATGCAATATGCTAACAACTTCGATCATTAAAGACCCCGAAGAATTTTTGGAATTTGTTTTTTCGGACCAATACGAAATTTCACATTTTTCCTTCTTGAGTCAAGACATTGCATTGGTGCAATGGAGGCGCCACCAAAAGTGGGTTCTACCCCCTGGTAATGTAAATGTGTTTCTTGCAGCATTTACCACAGCCTATGGCCGACTTGAACTGTACACCCTCATGGAACAGCTTCAGAGGCGGGTTCTTTACCACGACACAGACTCTGTGGTCTATGTAAGCAAACCGGGGGATTGGAACCCCCCACTTAGCAACTATCTTGGGGGTTTAACTAGTGAACTCGAAGAGGGTGACCATATTACAGAATGGTCCTCATGTGGTCCAAAAAGCTATGCTTTTAGGACTAAAGCCAATCACGTGGTGTTGAAAGCCAAAGGCGTGACTCAAAACTACGAAAATGCCCCGCGTGTAAACTTGGAATCAATCACGCGCTTGGTCGAGGGGTTCGTAAAGGACAGGAATAGTGACTTGGAGATTTTGAGCTCCTACAACAAAATAGTGAGGGATAAAAAGGGGTTCCATCTAAGAAACGCACCACTCACTAAAAGATTCAGGGTAGTCTATGACAAGAGACAGCTATTGCCTGACGGTACCACATTGCCCTTTGGCTACTGACTTATGCTACAAGCCCCCAGTGTGTCTTAAAGCTTAAGATATTATGACTGCTGTCGAGGGTTTTGACCCCCGTCTACAATTGCCTTTTTCAGCATTAATTGCAGGCCCTTCAAACAGTGGTAAAACTTTTTTTGTAAAAAGTATTTTAGAGAATTCTGAACATGTGTTATCTCAAAAGCCTGACAATATTGTATGGTGTTATTCATGTTACCAACCTCTGTATGATGAATTATTGAAGACAATAAAAATCAAGTTTGTTGAAGGAATACCCGAATCTCTGTCTGATGACGAACTTCTCCCCCCACATAAATATAATCTGCTGGTTTTGGACGATATGCTATTTGCTGGTAGCGAACACCCCGAAATTGCACGAGCTTTTACCCAATATACTCATCATAGAAACCTGTCCGTGCTTTACTTGGTCCAGAATGTGTTTCACCAAGGTAAAAATAGTCGGACCATTAGCTTGAATGCCAACTACATGGTATTGTTTAAAAATCCTAGAGACAAACTGCAAATTAGCACTCTAGCTCAGCAGATGTACCCTGGACGGAAATCATACTTTATGGAGAGCTATGAGGACGCTACCAAAGAGCCATTTTCTTATTTAATCGTGGATTTAAAAGCAAATACTCCAGAACACCTTAGGCTACGTACAGGGCTGTTTCCGGGGGAGAGGCCTGCTGCATACCTTCCTAAAAAGTAAACGCTATGTCTCTGCGTTTAAAAAGAAACCTGCCCCTCTTGAGAAGGCTAGTTGGGTCTACAGCTAAAGAACGGAAGGCCATCTTGGGTCGCTGTTCTTCAGATCTCATATTAGCCCTATGTGAGATTGCTTTGAATCTTCTCAAAGGACGCATTCCACTCACCCTGAACCAATTGAAAAAATTAAAGAGACAAAAGACAGCGATCAAACTCTTTGCCAATAAAAGGGCCAGTCTTCAAAAGAAAAGACATAGTATACAACAGTCTGGGGGTTTTCTTCTACCTTTACTCAGTATAGCCGTGCCCTTCATCACCAGCCTTATTGCGGCCAGACGTGGGGGTTGAACACGTGGTGTGATGGCCACTAAAATGTACTTGGTGCCTCAACAAGAGTTGGATAGACTTAAAAAACAAATGCAGGGTCCTGAAGATATCAGACAAACAGCGGAAAATGATTTGGATACGGCCATGAAGGATGTTTTGAACCGAAAAGGATTGAACCCCTATGATAAGATTCAAAAATACACAAACCTAATGCAAAGGTATTTGACTCGGGTAAAGCAAGGGGAGAGAGAGACTAACCATTTAACTCTTTCCCTACCGGACCCTTTAACAGATGTCGAACCTAACGATAGCCATGCCCCTGTAAGGCCTGTACCGGCGATCTTACCTAGTGGAGATAATATGTCTGGTGAAGCTCAAATGCCATTTGAAGATAAAGTTATGCATGACCTACTGACACATGTGCCTTTACGTAACAGGAAGAATGTTAAATACATTATGAACAAGATAAAAGACTCAAAGGGGATAGCTGCTTGGAACGACTCTGGAGAGTTTATCCTTCAGGGCTCTGTGGTCAGGGGGTCACATATGCAGGACTTGCTTAAAAGTACCACGGCTGCCCACAAGGTTGCTGATGACCGAAGGCCTCCCGGCTGGCGTCAGTTTCTTAAGGCCCTGGCAATCCTCAACATCCCCCTCTCCGGTGTACCCAACCATAAGCTTCGTCAACAGATTCAAGCTTTAAAACAAAAGCCTTCAACGAGATACAGCACCCCTAAAGATGCCCCAACGACACCGTCCCCCTATGAAAGCGATGATGCTAACTCATTTACTCCCATGAACGTCTCAGGACCTTTTCCTAATCCCGATCTCTCGGGGTGGTTAGACTTTTGAAAATGACTTTTGAATGACTATGATTAAATTCAATAAATTTTTTATTTGAAAAATAAGCAAGTTAACATTTGTGGCATTCTTGAAACATATGACGTGAGCATACGCCTTGATTACGCGTTCTTAAAGGACACACATTTGAACACTTTTGATATTTTCTAACAAAACAAGATACAAGGTTATCATTACTTCTTAAATCATCCTTATAAAGAGACATAACATCTTCAAAAGAAACTCCCCGGGCTCTTTGGCACAGGTAAAATACACAGTGGTGACCGCATGTAGTGGAAAGGTTATCTTGCACTTGTTTGATGCTGTAGTAGATCTTTGTACCGTTTAGGGTCAAAAAATCTTTAATAGATTTAGGGAAATGTGAAAAACCGGGGGGAAAGCCATAGGAATCAAAAAAAGTTGAGATTTTTCGTCCACCTTCCTGTTCTAATGTCATAGCTAGCCAATGTTCACCAGGCATGTGTTTAGGATGGGTATTGACAATAAACATTGCAGGCCTCTCAGGCCATATCTCAATAGGTAATTCATCACAAGCCAACACTCCACAAAATTGTTTTCCAATCAAGCGGCTCATGAGCCCGTCCAACTCTTGGGTATTCATGTCTTTGCTCAAAGGTTCTTAATAATAATCCACTAAGACCTGTCTTCGGGCATTCACTTCCAAGATTGAATCAGAGCATGCGTAAACAATCATGCTAACTGTACAGGCTAAAGGTGTACGGAAACGCATTTCCAGCCTGAGGTTACCTTGGGACACCACAGACAGATTTCCTGAGGTGTCATCATCAGGGGATAAATTGAAAGCATACAACGTGTAACCCTCTGCAAAATCATTTCTGTCAATAGGTAAAGAGAGATCTTTTAGATGTCGCCCTGTAGCCAGGAATAGATTGTAAAATTCTCGCACAGATATGTTGTTATTAAATTGGGGTTGGAAAGCCTTCGCCGGAACCTGACGTCCGTCCTGACAGAGAGCTACATACTCTGCATTGAAGTGTTGAAAATTAAAGTTTTTTTTATCTAAACTCCCCGTATTAGAGGCGTGATCAACCAGACCTATAACAACATATCTAGGTAAAGGGCCTAGAAATAGGTTTTCTTGACTGCAGATTCTACTGCCCACAGGTATGCTAAAGGTTTTCATGGTAATTCTTTGGAGAGGGTAAAGGGCATTTCCTTTCATCAAAGCATGTGAGTGACCCAGGCGTACGGCCGGAGATACAGACACTTTTTTAATAAAAAGGGTGGCCCCCAACACTTTCAAACTAAAATCCCCGTCTTGTGGAGACATCAGGCAAAAATCATCCTTGGCCCTGGTTAATTTTAATCTTAAATCAACCGAATTTAAGAGTAACCGTTCTTGAAAGAAAATGTCAGAGTGTATAGGGCCTAGCAAATGAAACTCTCGAGATTCGGCGCAGTAGCGAGCTCGTGCCGCTAGTCCTTTGTTTGCACCGGTGGAAGGGTCTGTCGATTCCATAGAGGCTCCTGCAGTATCCTTGCTAAACAGCCCGGCGCTAAATTGTGTTTTGAGAGTGTCTTCGGAGTAGTTTAGTAAACACTCCATGATGGCTCTATATGGGTATGTGGCGCTGCTTTGACTGATTAGGCGTTCACCCAAAGTCACATCAACTTGGGAGAAAATGGTGGCCAAGGGGTAATTAATGAGACTCACTTTGGCATCGCCTGCAATATTAGACCCATCTCTTTTGGTCACTTTTAGACGTAAATGCACCAAGGTGTTGTTGAGGTCCAGATAGTTGTCACCGTGGCCTGGTATGAAAAATTCGATAGGCCCGTTATCGGTAATAGCAGAGAGAGGGGCTATCTCCACATAACTGGATCTATCTATTGAATGCTGCGTTAACGGGGCCGTGAAAAGATCGAGTTCTGTCTTTATAGCTTCAGAGGACATTCGATGTAAAAGAGCCATGTCACTTATTCTTTTAGAAAATACTTCCTAGTATTCTTTTAGCCTGTTTTGGTTCAGACCTCCTCACTTTACCACGTCTTTGACTTACTGAGGTTCTTTTAACAGTTAACCGCCGCTTTTTAGGTGCCGGCCTGCGTCTTAAACCTGGGGGTCTCTTTTTTGGTCTTCGAGACAATATCATAAGCCCCGAGCCTTCTTGATGCTCCACATCTGGTGACGCCCTTCGGGTCATAGCATTGGCTACAACCTCACTTACTATATTTTTAGCCGCGGATTTTAAATGTGGTTTGGCTATGCTGAAGCCCCTCTTCATAAACGGTAAAACCATCCTAAAGAGGTTACGGAATATACCGCCTATCCCCGCACCATACATTGTCGGTGCTCCATGATATCCTGGTAGTCCATTACCAACTTGATCCACATAGTATGAAACATAACGGTTAGGGTCGAGCTGATGGTGCTCCATAACTCTTTTATTTGTATTATGTTTATAAATATAATACAGATATTATATATGTAGAGAGGTTTTGGTGGGTCTAAAGTGGAGTTTTACAATCGTTTTACCATAAGTAAATTCAATGTTTTCGTTCTGATCCGTTTTAAGCTCAACCAGAATGTTTTCAATATAGTTCTTGCTGACATGTACGTAGTGCGGCTTGTCATAATTGACAGTGACGATGTCCCCATCCTTTCCGTCTATATGAACTGTTCGCAGGAGGGGCACACAGGTGTCTCCGACCCTTTGATAGGTTATGATGTCGGTATACACAAATATGTTGTAAAATCCTGCATGTATATCCGCAGGGAATGGGAATAATTTATCGTTCACATACGTCCATTTATTGGGACCCATCCCCAACATGTAGGCTAAATTACCGCTGGTCTTTATACCTCCGTTAGCAGGCCCTGAGATTTGTATCCTTTTATGGATTGGATTGTAGAATAGGAATATTTCCATCTTGTTCAGGGTTAGGTGTTCATTCAACTCTGAGACGATCCTGTCGACGGTTCTATAGAAACCTTTTTTAAGCTTAATAAGTTTTGCAGGTTCCGATAACCTTTTGCAATAAAAATCACGGTCCTTAGCTTTGATATTATACCAACTATGGGGGTATGTAATCTCGCTGAGACCTACTTCCCAAGCCTCTGATAACTCTATAGGCTTTGGAAAATTGGTTGTATAATTCGAACTCTGATTATTACGATATATCTGTGCCGACGCATTACTGGGGAGAGTCAGGTAGAAGCCGCTGTGTTCCATGATGCCCAACTGTGTACACGCGACTGATGCGCTAGTTATCATGACTAGGGGTTTAAATTAATCCCCGTTGCCTCCACCACATCATGCTCCAATACCCAACTGTTGAACTTTTGAGGCCAGTTTTTCCAGCGGACCAGCAACCATTTTTTACCCTTTTCTCTCTTCTGATCTAGAATCTCCTCCACGTGAAAGACTTTGTCTTTACCCAACTGGACCTTCTGTAATTCCTTTTCATAAAAAGATCCCTCTATAAGATCCCCGTCATAATCTTTTAATTTGTAGACCGGGGGAATGCGTGGCAGACATTCTGTAACGGTAAACAACTCCGAGCTAAAGCCTTGTTCGTATTTTTTGTCGAAAACACCCCTCAACTTTGATATACGCACCAAGTCACCCACTAGGAATTTAAAAGTCATTTTTTTCTTACGGCGAAGTGGGAACAAACCATACATATTTTTAAAGACTTGAAAAGAGTTTTCCGAAGAGACCTCAGAGGGCTTCATACGTATACTCTTATGGAAGCTGTGGTTGTACCCGTTTACTAAATCCTGAACTATGTCTGTATATCTGTGGGTGTTGTGAGCTGTAAAATATCGCCACATCCGCTCTTTCAAAGTCCTATTAAAGCGTTCCACAACCGAAGCTTTCAAATCAGAGCCTGTAGCAAAATGTACTATATTATACTTATTCATTAGCTTCTGAAATGTTTTATTAAAAAATTCTTTTCCGCCATCCGTCTGCACTTTCTTGGGTGCGCCTCCTGCCTTCAAGATCGATTCAAAGGCCCTGGTCACCTCTGCCCCGCTCTTATTTTTTAACACCCTTACATAGGCTAATTTAGAGAAAATATCTATAACCGTTAGTATGTAGCGCTTTCCATCATTTTTATCGGCCAGGGACTGCATGTCACATAGATCCGCCTGAAATTGGGATAAGGGGTGCGTAGAAAAAACTCTATTTCTTGGAAATTGTTTTCTTACAGGTTTATGTAGAGTGTAGGCATCTTGCTCGGATAACCATTCATTCACTTTAGCATCGCTTAACAGACTACCTGTTTCTTCGACTATAGCTCTCTGTAAACGCTCTTTACCCCCATAAGACCCGGGGTTAGCGGGATTATAATATATGTTTTTCAACAGCTGCTCAGCCATCCTTCTTGCCTCTCTGAGGTACAATAACGTTAATGAGCCACTTTCATATAACGACAACATTTCAGTTTGTGAATTTTTATTTTAAGAATGCAACAAGTATTACGTATACAGACAATTCAGGATTTGTTGCAAGATACAAGTCCCAGTTTTCTCAACAATCACAGCATGCAACACCCTGTATATATGGTTTAGATTTACAGTTTTGTGTCGCTGAATTTTTAAAACACACACGTCTGATATATAAGTATATAAACAACAAATATGATACACATTCACATTAAAGGGTGGTTCAAACAAATAATGTAAAATCTTAGCCAAAGTTATTTCTAGTTCTTCAGAATCCTCAACAAGCCTTGATACCATATGTGTCCATTGTAAACTCTCGCCCGTATGTCGGACCTGTTTCATGATTTGCTCCATTTTCAGCAAACGCTCTACATTAGCCCAGGTATTGTGTGTCGTGTAGAACGATCCCTTGTTCACTTTATTTTCAATAATCTGATGCATAACATATGTAAGGTCTCTCAAAAGAAAAAAGGTATTTATTCGCTCAAACATCGTAGACACATAGTTACCCATAGCTCTAAATAACAAAATGTCACTCGGTCTCTTGGGATTTATTGAGCCAGAAAAGCATCACATCAGCCACCACAGCTTCCCGGTATTTGTTGTCGTCCACCAGGGTGTGTCGGATTTCTTTGAGTTTCTCGTGGATGAAGATGGCCTCCTTCAGTTCATGTAGGAAGGCTTCGGTTACCCCGTAAACTCTAGGGATAGACGGCACAATACCCATAGACTCCAGGGCGAGGACCAGCGCTGGTATAAAACGGCAGGACCACAGTCTTTTCACCAGCTCCTCAAAATGATTGAAAAAGTAGTATCTAGGAGGGTCGTAGAGGCAAGGATGACGACGCTGGCTGGGATGATTGATCTCACAGCCGATGCATTTTTCTCGTATATATTCGCCAATCACCACGTCTAAAAGTGTAGCTACAGAGGCCTTGATGGTATCCACAAAAATAGTACTGGCCACCCCATCAAACACATCCTCAGGCTGGGTAAATGTCGGGGGTGTCACGGGTCTTGCCAGGGGTGCGTAGAGTGTAGGGCTTCGTGGCATAGAGTCTTTAGTGTCGGGCCCCCATGACGTAGTGGCTTCCTCGTAGATGGTCTGGAGATCCATGGTGTATGCTGAAATGAAGAACTGGCTGCTTTTTTCTTTTTATTGTAGAACAAGGCCATTGGGTATCTGGGGGGGCGGGGTTAAAGCATCCGCTTACTTAGTTTTCTTCTGACGCTGTATCTTCTTGAGGCTCTTTTGCATCGTAATCTTTACGATTCGTATATATTATGCACTTCTTTAAATGAACAAGGCTCTGCCGCTGTTGGCTCTGTACAAAGAGAGCATCCAACGGTTGCAACATTTTCAATTCCATTACATCCCAACTCTTAAAAGGAATAAGCAGACGCAGTCGGGTATCCCCAGTCAGGCCACCACCCCTAATGTTGTGGTTTCGGATTGCCTCGTTGCCGATATAGAACTCCACGCAGCCGCACGGTCGTCCATTCTGTCTTTGTATTTTCACCCTGTTAAATATTTGTCCTGAGGAGTCAGGGGTACCTTCCCAACGGGTCTCGTGGCCCGTGAACACACTATACCCCTTGGTGATAAGGCTCAGTTCAGGACACACAACCTTGCGAAAAACCGACCAGTCTTCAACACCATATTCCAAGCCTACAGTCTGGTCTGTATATTCTTCTCCTTCAGCTACCGTATAGAGGGTCACTCTACAGGCCAGGTAATCAAACCGATACCCCCACTGCTGACCATTAGACATCAACACTTGATCTGTCAGAGCATTTGCTGGAGGTATTTGGGTTCTATACACATTTAAAAAACGTTTTTTTGGCGCATCATATATTGCTGGTTGATACTTTGCCCTTGCTCTATGGGCAACCCGAGGGCCTGCTTCAGTTGTTACAGTCATCACTTCTTTGTCACCGATCCCAAAATCCATGGTTATTCTTAAGATCTTGTGCACTCTTAAACAGGAATTGTTCTGGGGCTTTATAAGGGGCATTAACCACCCCAAACCGTGAGAAACAGTAACAGGTTGACCTGACACCTGGTCACTTACTCAACCCCCCAACCCTACCCCCCTAACCACCACGATGTCCTGACCTGAAACCCAAATATTGGCATGCACCCTTCTACCTGACATAGGGTCATAAATCATTACATAGGGTCATAAATCAGGCTTGGGTCATAAATCATTACCGGTTGACCTGACAACTGGACCCTTACTCACCCAACCAGCCCCCACCTAACCACCAGGCTGGCCTGACCGGCAGCCCTTGGGACATGTACACGTCATCAGGACATAGGGTTCACATAGCGGTCACATAGGTTCACATAGGGTCATCAATCAAAATTTTGACGTGTGACATCTACTTTAATCTCTCTACCAAATGATATTTTGAAAGAGGAAGTAAAGTACTTTAAGAATATATTTTCGTTTCAGGCTCCTCCATCTCCACTAACTGAAACTAATTGTATGGATTTTTTCCCTAATAATAATGTAAAATTAACATCTGTACAGAAAGACTCATGTGAAGGCCTAATTACAGAGGAGGAGCTACTTGATGCAATTGGGGCCTTTAAGGATGGGAAAACTCCAGGACTGGATGGCATACCAGTGGAAGTATACAAACATTTTTTTGATATACTCAAAGGACCATTATTAGCTTGTTTTAACCACTCCTATATAAATGATAGATTATCAGACACGCAACAAGAAGGTGTGATATCATTATTACTGAAACAGGACCCAAGTGGTATATATAAAGATCCAGTCCATTTAAAAAATTGGAGACCTCTTACACTTCAGTGTTGTGATGCAAAAATCCTAGCAAAATGCTTGGCGCATAGAATAAAAAAAGTTTTGTCAGATATTATTCATCCTAATCAGACAGGTTTTTTACATGGACGATACATTGGAGATAATATAAGGCAAGTACTGGAAACAATAGAACACTATGAAATATCGGGGACACCAGGCCTGGTTTTCATAGCTGATTTTGAAAAGGCTTTTGATAAAGTACGACTGGAGTTTATATATAAATGCCTAGAATATTTCAATTTTGGGGAATCTCTTATAAAATGGGTAAAAATTATGTATAGTAACCCTAGTTGTAAAATAGTAAATAATGGCTACATCTCAGAAAGTTTTAAACTATCTAGAGGAGTAAAACAAGGTTGTCCACTATCGGCATATCTATTTATTATTGCCATCGAAATGTTAGCTGTTAAAATTAGATCAAACATTAATATTAAGGGATTAGAAATCCAGGGCCTAAAAACTAAGGTGTCATTGTACGCTGATGATTCATGTTTTCTTTTAAAACCACAACTAGAATCTCTCCACGGACTCTTAGAGGATCTAGATACATTTGCTATCCTCTCTGGATTAAAACCAAATTATGATAAATGTACCATATTACGTATTGGATCACTAAAAAATACACATTTTACATTGCCATGTAGTTTACCAATTAAATGGTCTGACGGTGATGTGGACATACTCGGTATACAAATCCCAAAAGAAAGAAATGATCTCACTCCAATAAATTTTTATAGAAAGTTAGCAAAAATAGATAAGATCTTGCTACCATGGAAAGGAAAATACCTGTCTATTTGTGGGAAAATCACCCTGATTAACTCTTTAATCATATCACAGTTTACCTATTTGCTTATGGTTTTGCCTACACCTAGTGACCTGCTTTTTAAATTATATGAACAAAAAATATTCAATTTTATTTGGAACGGCAAGCCAGATAAAATTAAAAGGGCCTATTTATATAACGAATATGAATTCGGAGGGCAGAAATTATTAAATATTAAAGCATTAGACCTCTCACTAAAGGCATCAGTCATACAAAAGTTATACTTAAATCCAAACTGGTTCTCTAGTAGATTGGTACGAATGTCTCATCCTATGTTCAAGAAGGGCCTTTTTCCCTTTATTCAGATTACACCTGCTCACTTTCGGTTGCTTGAAAAGGAAATAATCTCCAAAATATCTTTATTTTTTAAGCAAGCCTTAGAAAGTTGGTTGCAATTTCAGTTTAATCCACCTGAAAGGACGGAACAAATAGTACAACAAATCTTGTGGTTAAATTCAAATATAGTAATTGATAAAAAAACTGTATTTATCGAAGAAATGTTTAAAAAAGGTATAATTTTTGTGAATGATATCATAAATAGGACTGGTGGAGTAATGTCACACATGCAGCTAACACAGACATATGGAAATGTCTGCTCTACCCAAAATTACAACCAATTAATTGCAGCATTACCACAAAAATGGAAGAGGCAGGTGGAAGGGGATAAAAGTAAGGAACTTGTATGTCGGCCTTATATTAAAGAACATAAATGGTTAAAGAAAAGTGTGATAAATAAAAACATATACCAATTTCATTTAAGGACCAAAAAACTTACAGCTGTGCCATATAAATTGCAAAATAGTTGGGAAGAGATTTTCGATGTACCCATTCCATGGCACATGGTGTATGAATTGATACGCAAAACAACGCCGGATTCAAAACTTCGAATTTTTCAATTTAAATTATTGTACAAAATTCTTGCAACTAATAGAATGTTATATATATGGGGGATACAATCTTCCCAGCTCTGTAGATTCTGCTGTGAGGAGGCAGAGTCATTAGACCATTTATTTTGGTATTGTCCGCATGTAGCTCGTTTTTGGTCACAGGTCCAGGAATGGTTGAAGAATTGCAACATTTGCGTAGAACTAACGCTACAGATAGCAATACTGGGGGATTTGAAAAGCCATAGTCAATCAATCAATAATATAATAATTATTTTAGCAAAAATGTTTATTTTTAATTTACAATCCGTGGAAGCTATGAGAATAGGAAGATTCAAATCTTTTGTGAAGCATCACAGCACAGTTGAAAAATATATGGCAAATAAAAATCCGAAATGGATGATGTTGGAAGATAGATGGGAAAGGTTGAGTGGAGCTGAAGGGTGGGACTAATAACAAGATAAACAATGTAGGGCATACGGGATCTGTGAAATGTGTATAGGTGCGGAGCTATTGTGAAATAGCACAGTTACAAGTGGAAATCAAACTGGATGGACAACAGAAATAGAGGAAGGACTAAGAACAAACAAGAGAGAACTATTATAAAGTAGACTGTCTGTAAAATGTGTATAAGATGTATAAATTGAAGGTAAAAACAGAAATGTTTATCAGTTTACTCCAATTGGGGGATCGGTGGTAGGGTTTGCGGGGAATAATAATAAAGGTATACTCTTTAAAAAAGTATGTATGTCTATGTAGGTATGTGTATGTATATATGTGTATATGTATGCATACGTGAATGGATATATATATTTACCAAAAAAAATATGGGGGATTGGAAATGATGCAGACAATTACATTGGAAGCAACATTCTTTCCGCAATATTAAGCTGATCCACCCCCCCAAAAAAAAAAAAAAAAAAAAAAAAAAAATAAATAAATAAAATAAACTGTCTACACTCTAATTTGCATTTGCATGTTTGCTTGCATTAAGCACATTTATTCAATTTGAAAGAACAATCCGGTGGGGTAGAACTTGTGTTTGTCCTGCCTCCACCCAGCCCTGATAATTCATTTTTATTTATTGTCCTGCTATATGCAAATAGCGAGCTGATATGAGACATATGTTTAATTTTGTGTGGCTGGCTATACGCACTTAAGCTTCAGAGCATTTACCTTGCAGACTCAGGACTGGAGACACCACTGTCTTCAGTTATGTTCTTGTTTTCATCTCTTTGCAGCAACATTATTCAGATTGTACCTCTCCCTCTCTCTGTTTCACACACTTCACTGCCACTGGACACAGACAGTCAGCTTAGTGCAGTACACATGTAACAGTATAACTTTAGTACGTCCCCTCGCCCCGACACGGGCGCGAACCAGGGACCCTCTGCACACATCAACAACTGACACCCACGAAGCGTCGTTACCCATCGCTCCACAAAAGCCGCGGCCCTTGCAGAGCAAGGGGCAACACTACACCAGTGATCCGGGTCAACAGCATCAATGTAACAGTATAACTTTAAACCGTCCCCTCGCCCCGACCTCGGGCGCGAACCAGGGACCTTCTGCACACATCAACAACGGTCGCCCACGAAGCATCGTTACCCATCGCTCCACAAAGGCCGCGGCCCTTGCAGAGCAAGGGGCACACTACATCTAGGTTTCAGAGCAAGTGACGTAACTGATTGAAACGCTACTAGCGCGTACCCGCTAACTAGCTAGCCATTTCACATCCGTTACACTCACCCCCCTTTCAACCTCCTCCTTTTCCGCAGCAACCAGTGATCCGGGTCAACAGCATCAATGTAACAGTATAACTTTAAACCGTCCCCTCGCCCCGACACGGGCGCGAACCAGGGACCCTCTGCACACATCAACAACGGTCGCCCACGAAGCATCGTTACCCATCGCTCCACAAAGGCCGCGGCCCTTGCAGAGCAAGGGGCACACTACATCTAGGTTTCAGAGCAAGTGACGTAACTGATTGAAACGCTACTAGCGCGTACCCGCTAACTAGCTAGCCATTTCACATCCGTTACACTCACAAACACTCCACTAATATTTTATTTACTCTTTCCCTCCATTTTCCCCTTTCCTTCTCCTTACCATTCCCCCCCTCCCATCCCTTATTCAACTTCCCCTCCCCTGTATCTCAATTCTCAAGAGAGCAGATTCAGAGACTCCATTCCTCACCGTTCTCTCACAGAAATCATAAAAAATTCATACCGGGTGCTGCTGTGTAATCCTATGATGAAAGATGGTTGCAAAAAAAGTAGTTACCATTTTTAACGAAGGCGAACAGAAATACAGTGGCGTGTTAGTGTGTACATCACATTTACAGGCCTAATAGATGTGGAGAAACAGCCCTGTCCTGTATCTAGGGGCTGGGGAGGAGATGAAGAGGAGCTGATGGTAGGACTCAGAGCCCCTGGGGATTCACTGGTGAACCTCCACACCTTTCTGCCTATCATAAACTCGCTCACAACGCCTGCAAGGTAAGCTGCTGCATCTGAGCAGGGATCCAGCAGTGAGAGACTCATGTAAATCTCCCTGGATTGTGGTAGACGGCAGGGGCGGGATTTATTCTTTCATAAATCATAAATACCATATACAGTGGGGAGAACAAGTATTTGATACACTGCCGATTTTGAAGGTTTTCCTACTTACAAAGCATGTAGAGGTCTGTAATTTTTATCATAATCACCTGTTTGAACTCGTTACCTGTATAAAAGACACCTGTCCACACACTCAATCAAACAGACTCCAACTTCTCCACAATGGCCAAGACCAGAGAGCTGTGTAAGGACATCAGGGTTAAAATTGTCGACCTGCACAAGGCTGGGATGGGCTACAGGATAATGAGAAGGCAACAGCTGTTGGCGCAATTATTAGAAAATGGAAGAAGTTCAAGATGACGGTCAATCACCCTCGGTCTGGGGCTCCATGCAAGATCTCACCTCGTGGGGCATCAATGATCATGAGGAAGGTGAGGGATCAGCCCAGAACTACACGGCAGGACCTGGTCAATGACCTGAAGAGAGCTGGGACCACAGTCTCAAAGAAAACCATTAGTAACACACTACGCCGTCATGGATTAAAATCCCGCAGTGCACGCAAGGTCCCCCTGCTCAAGCCAGCGCATGTCCAGCCCCATCTGAAGTTTGCCAATGACCATCTGGATGATCCAGAGGAGGAATGGGAGAAGGTCATGTGGTCTGATGAGACAAAAATAGAGCTTTTTGGTCTAAACTCCACTCGCCGTGTTTGGAGGAAGAAGAAGGATGAGTACAACCCCAAGAACACCATCCCAACCGTGAAGCATGGAGGTGGAAGCATCATTCTTTGGGGATGCTTTTCTGCAAAGGGGACAGGACGACTGCACCGTATTGAGGGGAGGATGGATGGGGCCATGTATCACGAGATCTTGGCCAACAACCTCCTTCCCTCAGTAAGAGCATTGAAGATGGGTCGTGGCTGGGTCTTCCAGCATGACAACGACCAGAAACACACAGCCAGGGCAACTAAGGAGTGGCTCCGTAAGAAGCATCTCAAGGTCCTGGAGTGGCCTAGCCAGTCTCCAGACCTGAACCCAATAGAAAATCTTTGGAGGGAGCTGAAAGTCCGTATTGCCCAGCGACAGCCCCGAAACCTGAAGGATCTGGAGAAGGTCTGTATGGAGGAGTGGGCTAAAATCCCTTCTGCAGTGTGTGCAAACCTGGTCAAGAACTACAGGAAACGTATGATCTCTGTAATTGCAAACAAAGGTGTCTGTACCAAATATTAAGTTCTGCTTTTCTGATGTATCAAATACTTATGTCATGCAATAAAATGCAGATTAATTACTTAAAAATCATACAATGTGATTTTCTGGATTTTCGTTTTAGATTCCGTCTCTCACAGTTGAAGTGTACCTATGATAAAAATTACAGACCTCTACATGCGTTGTAAGTAGGAAAACCTGCAAAATTGGCAGTGTATCAAATACTTGTTCTCCCCACTGTATCTGAAGCCTATTGTGTGTGTGTGTGTGTTTATTATACCAAATTAAGTGACAAATATTTTGGCTTGTGGAGATAGAGGTAGTATCATTAGTTGCTATTTGACAGAGATCAGACGTTTAGAATACCACATGCAGGGAAGCGTTTCAAGAATTGGAAACGGTCCTGATGAGAGTTGGAAGCGGTCCAATTACTTCCAATTTTAGACAAGTTTAATTAGGCGATTCTGAATACACCGTGGCACACAATCTAAACAACTCTCCCCTTTCACATGGATCTGAGAATCTACTTCTTCTGTATGTGTCACGTTCTGACCATAGTTCGTTTGTGTTTTCTTTGTTTTAGTGTTGGTCAGGACGTGAGCTGAGTGGGCATTCTATGTTGTGTGTCTAGTTTTCCCGTTTCTATGTTTGGCCTGATATGGTTCTCAATCAGAGGCAGGTGTTTTGTGTTGTCTCTGATTGGGAACCATATTTAGGTAGCCTGTTTTGTGTTGGGTTTTGTGGGTGGTTGTCTTCTGTCTTCGTGTGTCTGCACCAGACAGAACTGTTTCGGTTTTTCACATTTGTTGTTTTGTAGTGTTCATGTTTATTGTCTTTATTAAACATGATGAACACTAACCACGCTGTGGTTACATTTACATTTAAGTCATTTAGCAGACGCTCTTATCCAGAGCGACTTACAAGTACATACTTTTTTTTTTTTTTTTTGTACTGGCCCCCCGTGGGAATCGAACCCACAACCCTGGCGTTGCAAGCGCCATGCTCTACCAACTGAGCCACACGGGGCCCGATGGTTAGTGTTGGTCCTCTCCTTCGTCCACAGAAGAAAGCCGTTACAGTATGTTACAAGCAAACTACTGACTCAGAACCTATAGGCAGGCAGTCGCACAAACAGACACAGAATTACTAAAGCATTTTAGAAATAAGGGAATTATTTCAGAAAATCCCTCTTCAGAATGTTTCTGTGTCTCTGTGCATCTGCTTACTAACAAGCTGTTTGGAACATGGGATTAATGCAGCGATGCACTCATTTTATTGGGTGGTACATTCAGATCTGTAGGAAGATACACTTCATACCAGGCGGATTACTATTTCTTAGTAAAAGGCATGACATTCATCAACCTTGTTTATCGAGTTGACAACAGTGTGGGTGGAAAGATGGGATCTAAACACTGTTACTAACATTACTGAATACGTTAACCTTTGGAAATGAAGAGCAAACATCTAAGGGAATGGTTCATACCAAGAGCCCAGATGGTTGTATGAAATAGCACAGGAGTTAAACCCAGGAGTCATCTAATAATGGACATTACCACCTGGACTGCTATAGTTTGGTTGATGTGAAAAGTCATTCTCAGATAGTATGTCCTTCCGTATTAAAAAAAAGAAGTAATCAAACCTTTATTTAACTAGACACGTATACCCTACAGTCATTGTTCTTACTAGGAAAAACGCTGTCCTGGTGTTGCTACTGGTGTTAAATTAATGCCTCTCTCAGGACCTCATAGGGACCCTCTCTGATTAGATTTTAATTTCTCTCACATCCATCCTCTCCTACCCTCTGTCTTCTCAATAGAATCCTGACGTGACCAGTGAGAGAGAGCAGTAAAAGTCTCTGCCGTCTTATTTATTGCCAGCCGCGTCCCAGTCACTTCAGAGAGACCCGGTTAAGTGTAAATGCCAATGACCAGTGATTACCAGGGAAAGAGCTGCTATTTATTCTTGTCAATGCACCTCAAATGTTTAATCTCGAAATCAATGACAGACTAGTGGCAAATTTTGCAAACATTTCTCCCCTTGAGTTTCTGCCCCCCTCCCATTTCTGATTCTTTCGGATCCACTTAGCTGATTACAAATCCAAGTAATATATGTGATTTAACAACACCCCACTGTCACATACTACAAACTCTTTAGACCTATTTGTAAAACATGACAGATTGAGTGCAGCTTAAACAAAACATGATGCCATGAAATTGAGCCATTGGTCTGAAAGCCAATAGGACACAAAGGAATTCACATAAACCCCAACAACCTCTCCAGTTTGTTACTTTGCACATGGGTACATAGTTAAATGTATTTGAAGAGGGGCTTTGGTGAGGCCCAAGTCCTCCTCATGATTTGGCTAAGGACATGGATAGCTGTTAAGCAACTCCAGCTCTCTAAGGAAGCAGGCAGGCTGGCAACATGCTGTACTGTTACTGCACTTCATCCATGAATGCCTCCTCAGAAAATGCCATCCATGGCAAAAGATACAGACCATAATATAACACGTCTTATGTTTATAACAATTCATACTCATAACAATTTTACAAAGTAATTACACCGGATGAAAACACCCACAGGGCTACATTTCATTCAAACAAATGAAACAAATTACCCCATTATAATACTTTGAATGAAGTAATGTAACTAGAATGGCCGGATATGAAAACAGAAAAAGTGAGTTTTATATAAACCCTTTAGGTTAAAGTGAGTTTTATTAAAAATCCCTGGCTGATATCAGAGGTACTTAAAGATTAAGAATAGCCATTTTAACCTCACCCGCAAGCCAGACAGGAACTGAATTGAAGCCACAGAAGGGCTTAAGGAGAGGTTGGGGGAGGCAGCCGCAGCGCTGCACTTAAAGACTCCAGGCTAAGTGTAGCGTGGTTCATTCTGCGTTGTGTACTTTTAATTAAGACGCTGCCACAACTGACGGTCTGCTCGTTGAAATCTTTTTATTTGCCCTGCACACGAAGAGACAACACACATGTTACCCTTGGCGCAGTCACAGCTCTCGGGCACCTTGCTAGCCGAAGGTCAAGCAAAAGAGCACGATAAAGGAATTAACAGGTGCTGCGTGCACACACTCGCTGCACAACAGCACACCATACAAGTAAAACTATACAGAACATAATTCTGACAAAATAAAAGACATACCTGCACACGAAGAGACAACACACATGTTACCCTTGGCGCAGTCACAGCTCTCGGGCACCTGCGCGAGCACATGGACACTCACTCAACCACTGTCACAAGTACTCACAATTTACAACAGATACCCCAGTCAGTGAACTATGTGAAACTTGTTAACATAAATTCCTACACTGTCCACACTATAACAAACTTATGGTTGCAAAACAGTACATTGTATAACCTTATGACGGTTGTATATTAAACAGTTTCAGAGTCAAGGACAACATACCTTGCTAGCCGAAGGTCAAGCAAAAGAGAACGATAAAGGGGTATGGAAATACAGATAACCCGCGATGGGCCAAACCAAAATATACAAAACTTTTACAATCACATGTATGTACAATATTGGTATGAAAAAGTGTTTGTACACCAAATAAAAACATTAGCTATGCAGCTGTAATTAAATAAAAAATTCCACTGAATTATTATTATTATTATCAAATTATTAACATCCCCTCTTGACCTGGCCTATTTGAATTGGTCCTTGTGTGCAATTTGGTGCGTAATCTAGGGGAACAACATCACACTGCTACATTCACCCCCACTGTTTTACACTAGATTATAGGCACAAAACAAAAACACATTACCTCGAAGGTAACAAAGCAAAGAAAGAAAAAAAATTCACACCCACAGGGCGACAGAGTAACCCAGTGTAGTCCCTTAATTCTAGACCCACAAATGGTCGATCAGCTGAAAAGCTATCCCGCGAAGGATTAGGAAAAATAAGGGGTAGCTAATCCCTTATTCAACCGTATACGAAAAATGCCATATACATTTTATGCCGATGGACTACACACAAAGTTACATGAATTGTCAAATATATTAGACAAACCCACAAATCATTCTAAGACATGCTTAGATTCCTACATATATATATATATATACATAAAAAAAGAAAAGGTAGGCAATATCCTACCGTCACTGAGAAACCAAGAACTGTTTCATTTCCTGTGTAGACATAGTTTGGATTAGCCTATCCACTGGCTTAATAAGTCTACCTAGTCTAGTCCGAACACCCTCACCCACAAACCTAGCAGGAATGTCACAGATAGCACTAACCCTGCTCAGAGGTCTAACCTCAGGATGGGGAGTACTACAGATCCGCATCTCCGGAGCCAGCACACTTTCAGTTACCGACTCAACACTAGTAGTGTCAGACGACTGATCAGAATCCTGGTAGATTGTCACAGACCACACTGACGAAGCATCTTCAACCAAGGTAACATCATCCACACTGAATGGAGTTTCGCAATCAGAACTCTTGTAGGCTTCGGGGATATCTCTCTGGTCCACTTCTGTTGAGCACACCTCACTTAAGGGGACTTCATACGGTTGTTCCACCTCACTTCCATCCGCTGGAACTTCACCCTCCTCTTGGAGTATCCTCCCAGAAGACTCAGGAAGGCCTGCTACCCAGTGGACAGTCCTGGCGTCACACCCATCCATTTGGCTGGACTTTGCAGACATCTCAGAGATCACGTCACCACTCGATAGAGATCCGTGACCCTCAGGTTCCTCCCACGAAGGTAAAGGCAGAAAGTTGACTGGCATAATCAGGTTCCTATGCACAGTTTTGATGCGTCCAGTGGTAGGGTGTTGGATCCGATATGTGTTCAGTGAGCTGTTCTTTGCAACCACTATGTACACCACACTCTCCCAGCGATCAGCCAGTTTCTTCTTGCCCCTCTCCCCCTTGTTAGCAAGTAGAACTCTATCTCCCTTCTGCACCGAGTGACCCTTAGACCGTCTGTTGTAGACCTCGGCTTGTCTCTTTTGTTGCTTACTGGCATGCTGCTGGGCCAATGTCATGGCCTCTCTCAGATCCTCACCCAGAGACTGGACATATTTATCCACATCTACTGTGTCCCCATCCAACAGCACACTTTCAAACATAACATCTACCGGCAACCTAGGGGTGCGTCCGAACATCAAGAAGAAGGGTGGAAACCCAGTAGTCTCATGAACAGTGCAGTTATAGGAGAATGTCAATGTGTTCAACATCTGAGGCCATTTAGCCTTAGACCTAGCTGGCAGAGCTCTAATCATCCCACCCAGTGTGCGATTCAGACGTTCTGCTTGACCGTTACCCATGGGATGATAAGGTGTGGTGTGGGACTTTTCAACACCAGATAACTGAAGTAATTCTGCAATAAGTAAACTCTCAAAGTTAGCACCCCTGTCCGAATGGATGCAATCAGCGAACCCATAAATGCAGAAGAAATTATTCCAGAGAACACGAGCAACAGTCTTAGCAGACTGGTTTGGACATGGATACGCACATGCCAGCTTAGTAAAGTGATCAGTCACTACTAACACATCAATAGACTTGTTGTTTGAATCTTCTGCAGTCCAGAAATCAATACACACAAGTTCTAAAGGTGCCGTTGTCACAATGGAGACAAGTGGAGCTCTTGCTTCAGGCTCAGGTGCTTTACTCAACACACATCTCTTACAGTGGGCCACGTACTCCTTGACATCCTTCTCCATAGATTCCCAGTAAAACCGCTGTCTCGTGAGCCACAATGTGCGCTGCTGACCCTGATGACCAGCATCATCATGAACTCCCTTCAACACAAGGCCTCTCAAAGACACAGGTACGACATAATGGAATATTTTCTTCTTACTCACTGGGTGTTTTGAGACACGATACAGAATCCCTAACCGCGTGGTGAGTTTCCCCCACTGTCTTAGAGTATAAACTGTTTCTTTAGCTTCAAAGACTCGCTCTCTCCTAGATGGGCGCCGGCCTCTATCTACAAAGAACATGACTCTGCTGATGATAGGATCCAGTGACTGGTTATCATACAGCTCCTTGTGTGTAAGGACAGGTAAAGGGCTCTGACCCATGGACATCAACTTCTCAAGATGCTGCACATGTGAAACGGCCCTCACTGTGGCACCATCATCCCATCGGCGATGGGCATGGAGGACAGCAGACACCTCTTCACAGGAAACCAACCCACTGACATCGTCTCCAGCTCTACTCAACTCACTCCCAGGAGCCATAGACGTTCCACAGCCAGCCTCGGGCTGCTCACAGGAGAGACGGAACATGTCTTGTACATCATCCAGTCGAAGACCTCTGGCTTCCTCCAGCAGGACATCATATGGAATTCTTGTCAGTCGGTGCAGAACTTTGGAGCGGACAAATGGCTCTCTGCTCAAAGCATCAGCAACGACATTCTTGGGCCCTGGTATGTACTGGATATCAAAATCAAAAGGTGCCAGCTTTGCAACCCATCTCTGCTCACATGCATCAAGTCTCGGCTTTGTAAGAATATATTTGAGTGGATTGTTGTCGGTCCACACCGTAAACTTATGCCCTCGCAGCCAATGGCTGAACTTATCATGAATGGCCCATTTCATGGCTA
This sequence comes from Salvelinus namaycush, assembly GCF_016432855.1. Taxonomy (NCBI): domain Eukaryota; kingdom Metazoa; phylum Chordata; class Actinopteri; order Salmoniformes; family Salmonidae; genus Salvelinus; species Salvelinus namaycush. The sequence goes on from NC_052343.1 coordinate 22,615,456, forward strand.
GAAATTCCAGCCGGTGAGCAGGATACTTGGATTGTGCATGATTAAGAGATTTACTAGCAAAAGCTATTGGCCTGGCTATGGCCTTCCCATCTTGCACTTGGGATAGTACAGCTCCCAAACCACTAGTAGATGCATCAACAGAAAGCAAAAATGGCTGAGAAAAATCTGGATGAGCCAGCAGTGCCTGGTCAACTAGTGCTGCTTTCAAAGCTTCAAAAGCGAGTTGACACTCGGCAGTCCAGTCTGCAGCAGTGAGCCTGCGAGAGGGACCAGGCCTCTTTCTGCCCTTGCCTCTCCTAGGCTTCTTCTGACCTGTAGTCAGCTGAAACAATGGCCTAGCAACCATGGAACAATTCTCAATGTAGTGTTGATAGTATACTACCATACCAAGGAAAGAACGGATTTTGCTAGGAGACGGAGTGACACCATCAGCTTCCATCATCTCACTCTGTCACATTCAAAATGGTTTGAACCTTAGCAGGATCAGTGGCTACGCCCTCCTGAGAAATGATGTGGCCCAAAAACTTAAAAGACCTCCTCAAAAACTTGCACTTAGACGGAGACAGTTTAAGATTGTGCTCCTGCAACCGCTGGAAAACCATCTCGAGTCTCTGCAGACTCTCTTCCTCCGTCTTAGCAAAAACCATCAGATCATCTAAATAGCAAAGGAGACTTAGAAAGTTTTGGTCCCCAAAGATGGTCAGCATCATTCTCATAAAAGTAGCTGGGCTGTTGCAAAGGCCCTGAGGCAAACGATTGTACTCGTGCAGACCTAAAGGAGAGGAAAAGGCAGTGTATTTCTTATCCTCTTCATGCAGTGGCACATTGTAGTACCCAGATGTCAAGTCCATTGTGCTGAAGAAGGCATTACCTCCCAGCGCCGCCAGTACATCAGCCTGATGAGGCAGGGGATGAGCATCCTTCACTGTGCGGGCGTTTAACCACCTAAAGTCAGTACATAGACGCAAGTCCCCATTCTTTTTCCATACCAGCACCAATGGTGAGGCATACTCGCTGCTGGATTTTCTGACGATTTCCTTTTCCTCCATATCATCCAGTGTTTCCCTGAGTTTTTGGTAATCAGCTGGAGAAAGCCTACGATAAGGTAATCGAAATGGACGGTCATCAGTCAGCCGTATGCGATGGCAGAACTCTTTTGCCTCTCCACAATCCAGGCTATGTCTAGAGAACACCGTGTCATACTTCTCAATTAAACCGACAAGTTTGTCTTTCCAGAACTGTGAGACTGGACACTCCTCAACAGACAGGCCTTGAAGTCCAAGATTGCTCAGTGTACTGTTGCCATTAACTACACTGCCACCAACTGAACTCTTGGCTGTAAGACTGCCATGTGAGCTGTCACATTGTACTTTTGCCACGTTCTGGTAAGCAGCTTGCTGCTTGACATCATCAAAATCCTCCAATGCAATACAAGGGTACACATCTGCCACTTTAGCATTTCGTCTCAGGGTAACTGGCGAAGTTGTTGGATTCACAATCTTCACAGGGAGCCATCCATCCCCCCACAGAGGCGTAACTACTCTCCCTACTAGTATGTGTCGATTCACACAACGAGACGTGCTGGGCTCGACAACAACAGTACTGCCCACAGAGAGTTTTGTCTTTGGGGGTAAGCGGCCCCACACCAGATGCTCACTCATGGGTTGGAGCGTTACTGCCCTCTTCAACTTAATGGTGCCCACTTTATCTGGGATGGAGTCTCCTCTCCATCTCTCCAGATTTGATAGGAGACGCAGGAACTGGCTGTCCTCACACTGGCCAGAGGGACCTGGCGTACCCACCACCCGCCAGTAGCTGTCATTTGATTTGAACTGTCTAATCAGAGACTTCAACACGTTAGTGCCAACAATGAGTTCATCAACCTGCCCATCTACAATAAGCACTGGGACTACATAACTGAAGCCATAAAGCTGTAATTTCAAGTCACACATGCCCACTGGGCTAGTTTGCATCCCACCACAACCCACCAGTATGATGTCTGAAGGAGCTAGAAAGTTCCCCTCTACCACTCCTGCCTCCCTCAACCGAGGTACAATATCTGCGCGCAGAGTGGTAGCCATGGACCCACTATCTAACATCCCCTTCAGCTCAACTTTATCCTGTACTAGCACGGTGGTGTAAAACAAACTGTCATTCTGAGAAATTCTCATTGTGTTCTGAAAAATTACTGTGTTGTTCTTGGGTACTGACTCACAAAAATAAGAATAAACAGATTGGATATCATCATCAGTGGAGGAAAAATTAGACTGCCCCACATTGCCCTCCTCAGAATGGAGGCTTTCTAGTTTTCCAGACCTGCCAGTCTGTCCACATCCAGGGCTCTTTCGCTTCCCAGTCTCACTACAGTCAAAGCTCATGTGGCCAGGAGAGAAGCACTTGAAACACAGCTGGTGCATCTGACAGTGAGTTTTGGTCTAGTGATTAGTGCTTCCACAGACAGCGCACTCACGCTCACGTTTGGGGAACTGTTTACGGGGCCCTCTGTTCACAGACTGAGTATTGCTGACAAGAGCCTTCTCTAGCATACTCAAAACTTTCTCTAATGTCCCACCCTCAGATACAGATTGGGCCTGCTTTGGTTCACGGCCACATCGAGAAAAAGATGACACATTAGGTCTGCTCTCAGGATCCACTTCCTCCTGGGGGGAGTCGAAGACAGCAGCCACCTGCTGTGAAAGTTGTGTTCTACATGCTTTACGCTCCCTTAACAGTTCATCCAAACGATCCTGTACCTCACTGGCTGTCCAGTCACGAAGGGGTTTGCATTTGAACACTTGGGCCAACTCTTTATCAGGACAGTTGCGTACAAACATGACTGCCAACTCTGAGCACTGATTGGGCAAGGTTCTACCCTCACTTACAAGGTACTGTTCAGCTGCCTCTGCAGCTTTGTTAAGCCTAATCCAGAAATCTAGTGGACCCTCATTAGCATATGGTCTCATTGAATAGAAATCAGCTAATGGCATACCTGAGCAGACAGTATCCCCAAAGTGTTGCTTGAGAACACTGAACACTGCCTTAACATCTGTGACAACAGGGTTGTTACGCATCCAGACTTTGGTCACATCCCGTGCCCTCCCCATGAGCCTAGACATCACCTCCCCAACAGTCTCAGACCCAGTGTAACCCCTCTTCTCTAGGTAGACTCCCATTAGCTCCTCCCACTCCAGGACAGAGTACTTATCTGAGCCATCACCCCTGAAGAAAGGTGGAGCACTAACCTCTGACTTCACAACCAGATTCAGCTTGGACGCATCAATAAAAGTTGACCCACATTGTTCAGGCAGGGGAAACTGCTGGGATTGGTCAGGGGAATGGGCAGGAGAAAGACTTGAAGCCCCAGGCTGCAGTAAACTCGCTCTGATAGATTCTCCTATCTCTGAACCAATCTGCTTAATAAGGTCACTAAGCTGACTCTGTGTCCCATTATTACTGAGGACTGGGGACAATGGTACATCAAGCGACAGAGGTGGGATACCCTGGTCAGGTGGAGTAAACAGCCTACCCCTCCCAGTGCTTGTAAACTCAGGACTAGCAGCCACTCTACTCCCAGGAGCTGACTGTGCCAATGGTGTAAATGCATGGACACCCCTCCCTCTACCCACACTAACCACACCAAAATCCCCAGCATAACTCATCTTATGGACTTGAGAGTCTTCCATGGCTCAATAGAGAACTAAACTACAATGTAATTTACTGCATACAAATACAAAAAAAAAATGCAATAAACAAATTCCCTCAAAACATGCAAATAAACACCAATACAATTATCTAGTGAATATGCTACATTCACCTTCACTATTTACAGTATACATTCACTTATAGCAAACCATCAACAAATGCGCATGCGCGGGTCGCGCATCTCCTCCACATGCACAGCTCCGGTGGTCAGCTTGAGCTAACCAGTCGGCAGGTCGCGGCACCAGTTTGTAGCGTGGTTCATTCTGCGTTGTGTACTTTTAATTAAGACGCTGCCACAACTGACGGTCTGCTCGTTGAAATCTTTTTATTTGCCCTGCACACGAAGAGACAACACACATGTTACCCTTGGCGCAGTCACAGCTCTCGGGCACCTTGCTAGCCGAAGGTCAAGCAAAAGAGCACGATAAAGGAATTAACAGGTGCTGCGTGCACACACTCGCTGCACAACAGCACACCATACAAGTAAAACTATACAGAACATAATTCTGACAAAATAAAAGACATACCTGCACACGAAGAGACAACACACATGTTACCCTTGGCGCAGTCACAGCTCTCGGGCACCTGCGCGAGCACATGGACACTCACTCAACCACTGTCACAAGTACTCACAATTTACAACAGATACCCCAGTCAGTGAACTATGTGAAACTTGTTAACATAAATTCCTACACTGTCCACACTATAACAAACTTATGGTTGCAAAACAGTACATTGTATAACCTTATGACGGTTGTATATTAAACAGTTTCAGAGTCAAGGACAACATACCTTGCTAGCCGAAGGTCAAGCAAAAGAGAACGATAAAGGGGTATGGAAATACAGATAACCCGCGATGGGCCAAACCAAAATATACAAAACTTTTACAATCACATGTATGTACAATATTGGTATGAAAAAGTGTTTGTACACCAAATAAAAACATTAGCTATGCAGCTGTAATTAAATAAAACATTCCACTGAATTATTATTATTATTATCAAATTATTAACATCCCCTCTTGACCTGGCCTATTTGAATTGGTCCTTGTGTGCAATTTGGTGCGTAATCTAGGGGAACAACATCACACTGCTACATAAGCACAAAGTCAACAGAAAACCCACTGCTAGCACAGCTTCTCAGGAGATACAGATTTAGGAGAGTATTTTCAGAAATATCTTCAAAGACTTGGAAGCTAGTCACGGCTTCAACTCACAGAGGCTGTTTGATGTAGATTAGTCATGTTTGGGACGGTCCAGTTTGAGGAAAATACAAAACAGCATTTAAATTTGACATTATCTGACTTTTGAGTTAACATTGCAAGAAAACGTAATAAATGTTTAAATCCCATAGTAATATAATGCAGTGCTCAATTGGGTGACTTGAAACAATTCTGCTGTAGTTCAAAATGAAAATAATGAAATCTACAGCATTTGGTGGATCCAACAAGGAATTAATCATACCTCCATCCATGTGTGTGTCTGCATAGTGTCTGTGCGTGCACCTTTGTGTGTCTGTATACCTGTGTGTGTGTGTGTGTACCTGTGCTGTGCGTAAACTTGTGTGTGTGTACTGTAAAAGGTGTCCATCTATCTCGCTTAGCCTCATTCAGGGATAAACAAGTTGATTATCCTGTTAATGACACACAGAGATGGTGCAAACTGTGGTAGAAATGCGTTAATAAAGCTACACAAACACAGCTCTTATCTGCAATCACCAGTGTAGTTGGGGCTGGGGCCGCACTGCAGGGACTGCTACGGCAGTGTGGGGACTCAGGTCCGCTCTGTTATATGCGCTTATTCTACCTGCATCAAATCAATTTCCCACAGTCATATGCACCGAGTGTACAAAACATTTAGGAACACCTGCTCTTTTCATGACAGACCGGGTGAATCCAGGTGAAAGCTATGATCCGTTATTGATGTCACATGTTAAATCCACTTCAATCAGTGTAGATGAAGGGAAAGAGACAGGTTAACAAAATATTTTTAAGCCCTGAGACATGGATTGTGTATGTGTGCCATTCAGAGAGTGAATGGGCAAGTCAAAATATTTAAGTGCCTTTGAACGGCGTATGATAGTAGGTGCAAGGTGCACAGGTTTGAGTGTGTCAAGAACTGCAACGCTGCTGGGTTTTTCACACTCAACAGTTTCCTATGTGTATCAAGAATGATCCACCACCCAAAGGACATTCAGCCAACTTGACACAACTGTGGGAAGCATTGGAGTAAACATGGGCCAGCTTCCATGTGGAACGCTTGACACCTTGTAGAGTCCATGCCCTGACAAATTGAGGCTGTTCTGAGGGCAAAATGGGGTGCAACTCAATATTAGGACGGTGTTCCTAATGTTTTGTACACTCAGTATAGTATCCATTTGGTACGGTGTGGAGCAAGATTACCATAGCAGCACTACGTAGGATACTCAAGGTCTCAGGATTCATTTAATGTGAGAAACACACCACTCATTAACTATAATGCCTGCTATTGATGTCCTAGCTGCTCCTATATTCCAACCACACGGCTGGAGTTATTATATGGCTGTTAAAAGCACTACTCTACAGGCCATGGAGTCTTACATGAAGACCGTTACAGCCATGCTCAACAGGCGGACTGCGGACACTTTTGTCTTTTTTTTTGGAACCCAGTTGAGCTTCGACCCCTGGTATATGAACACACATAAGTCATGGCAAAATGTGTAGAATTGCAGGAAATTTGCTTTTAAACGGCAACAATTTTTCTCTGCCAACAAGTGGGTGTGAACAATTTGAGGTTGCATGGGTTGTGAGGTGGGGGCTTGTTACTATGCTGATAAGTGACTATCTATTCGGATCTTTGCCACTTAGGACATTTGTGTGACCAGACCTTCACAAATAGTACTTGAGTACCCCTGCCACACACACACACACACACAATAGACCCTCTTACAGGCAGAATCCGGATTCAAAGGACATACAGGAGAGATAGTGAGTTAGTAATGTATGGTATCACGATCTTCACCTCCACACCAGTGTTAAACTCCATGAGTCCTGATGGGGGCTGTTGGCTAGGGTGAGTGATAGGCCGTCTAATTGAAACTGTCCATATATTTTCCCCATTCCCTCTGAATACCCAGGGAAACATCCCGAATGTCTATCCCTTCAATTAGTCTCCCTTTCCATATGTCACAGTTCCAAAAGTGGTGATTGAAGGAGTCAGGCGCAGAGAGCAAGGTAGTTCAGAAGGACGTGGATTTAATATTCCAAAAATAACAGCGAGACGGCTACGCCACACACACAAGGGCGCGTCAAGTCCCAGTCCAAAACAAACAGGACTAAATCTAATCGGAACAGACACCACAAGAAATAACGAAACACCACAAACAGAAAAACAAGCCCGCACAAAAGTCGGCGGGCCAACTGGGTTTAAATAGCCCACAATAAACCTAATTCGTGACACCATAAGTCACTTACGGCCTCTAAAAGATAGATAAGGTGATTGGAAGAGAAGATGAGTGGAGGAGAAGATGAGTGGAGGAGAAGATGAGTGGAGGAGGAGGGAAAAAGGATGAATGATTCGGGACCATTAGTAACGCGTGGTGGGAGGGGCGCTGGATGAGCGGGTGAAGGGTGATGATAACACATTCATTAACGGGACGTAAAACCACGCGTTAAATATGAGGGCCATCCATTATTATTTCAGATCTACCAGAGTGAGTGTAGGCAGCTTGGGTAAAAAGCAGAAAGATTGTCACACATGAATGGCACCTCTCTCTCTCTCTGACAGAGATAATGCAATTAGCTGATTAATTACTCCCGTGGATCATGTTTATGAAGAGGTTGGCTGCAAACTCGACAGCTGTGTTTTTTTAATGTTCCTCACAGACGGCTGGGTAATTGCATGCAGCGGTAATAAGTGTGTTAATATGATCCCTAACATGAAAGGAAACAGGGAGAGTGATATATAACCCCACAGCCCAACAGCACTCGACAGGGGTTTGAGGGTGATGTTGATGAGCCTAGCGCCTAGATACATTTACAACCGTCACAACCCACTGAGCACAGACGTCAATTCAATTGCTTGCTGTTTGGGGTTTTAGACTGGGGTTCTGTACAGCACTTTATGACATCAGCTGATGTAAGAAGGGCTTTATAAATACATTTGTTTGAAATTTGATTGATATTGAAACAACAAGTGTGTGCCGAGTGTCAATGCTTCATCTACTTACCTCTGTCTTGATTGCATGTTAAACATTTTTTAATATATTTTTTGTTTATTTGACCTTTATTTAACTAGGCAAGTCAGTTAAGAACAAATTCTTATTTTCAATGACGACCTAGGAACAGTGGGTTAACTGCCTTGTTCAGGGGCAGAACGACAGATTTTTACCTTGTCAGCTCGGGGATTTGATCTTGCAACCTTTCGGTTCCAAGTCCAACGCTCTAACCACTAAGCTACCTGCCATCCCAACATGGATAAGATGGTAAGGGAATGTGGAAAAGATAACCTCTTAGCCGCTTAGCTGCATTTCAAAGGAGTGGGACATTGTCTTTGGTTTTAATTGCTGAGAAACTTAATCTCATGTGCTGCACTGCAGACCATATCCACTCTAGTACTGCTGGGGCACTTTTCTTCTTCCAGCAATCAGGCTAGGCTGCAGTATGTATTTGACATAATCTAGCCCTAATGAGGCTCAGAGGGAGAGTTCTCTCTCTCTCCTCTACTGTCCACGGTGTGGCCTGACAGACTCTGTGTACTGCAGCAGAGCAGAGATCGTTGTATAGTATTGGTCCGACTGAAACAGAAAGGGTGGGTTATGAGGGGAAGCCCAGATAAACTGGCTGTCCAGGGCACTGACAAACTAGTTCAACTGAATCCTCCTAGGAGACCTGCAGAGAGAGTTGGCTCAGCTGAAAACAAGGCTCCACACAAATGGCCATTTACAGTTTACAGCACTGATGTGTCTCTTAGACAGTTCTGATTGATTGGGAAATACAATACAACCTCGAGCTAACAGAAAAGCAGCAGCCAAAATGAAAATCAAACCATCACTCAGAAAGCTAAACCATCTGGATTATCAGCTTTACAAAAATGTGTTATTGTACACACCACCATATTATATAATGCAATACATCTCCCCTTTCCAGTGTGGCAGCTGCAAATATTTTAGCACCCATAATTACTGTAGTACTCAGATAATCTTAAGTGCACAACGCCTGAGGACCGTTTTATGACCTTTGACTTTCATAGGAACACAGTGCAAATACACCAGCTATCAATCACCTACGCAGACTTCATAATGATATCAACTCGAGCGCAATAACCTGGAGGTCGACAATCTTGGCCAACTGCTATCAATATTTGTATTCTAAATAAAAGGGAAGGAAAACTCATTTTGGATAAGGGCAGTAAATTTCAAATGTTCACCTTCACGTGGGGAGTCAGAATTAACAGCGTGATGACAATCTCCTTTGTTTTCCACTCCCACAGAAAGTCAATGATTCTCTCATAATGCGGAATGTGTTACAACAAGCTTTAGTAAAGAAATAGTAAATATACAGTATAAATCTCTCTCATTGAGACACAGTAAGGGAATATAGTCAGGCAAAGTGAAAGGATACATATTTGATTGACAGTCACAGAGGAGAGACAGTAGACCATTACATTTTGCTCATTTAGCCGACGCCTCAGAAGATAGAGGGTTAGCGCTAAATTAATGAAAACAGGTGCTTCACTTCAATGTATTGAAAACGGCTGTAAAAAAAACAACAGTTAACCCCTCGAGGCGAAAGAAAACGCCTAACCACCAGATTGTGATAATGGAAAACAAAACTCTTCAAAGTGAGGCAAAACAACCAATTAAGTTGACATAAAACTTGTGCAGAGTATCTGAAGCTGAAATCAACTAATAAAGTAGAACCTTTCAAGTTTTCTCATTTCAGTATAACCATTCAGATGAGGGAGGACAAATATTGAAGAGACTGTTGATTTATGTAGACGGGGTCTGCTCCAATCACTTCACCTCTCAACGTTTCACAAGCGTAATGAAAGTTGCATTCACAGGCTGATTTTATATTCCAGAGGAGAGAGTCTGGAGTTGGCGGCCATGCGGCTCACCGATATTGCCGTTTCTCTTTGCCAGACACCGTTAAAGGAAAACTCCACCCAAAAACGATATTTTGGTATTTGTTTCATTAGTCCCTTGTTGACATATACTCTTAGAAAGAAGGGTTTCAAAAGGGTTCTTCAGCTGTCCCCATATGATAACCCTTTTTGGTTCCAGGTACTCTTCTGGGTTCCATGTAGAACCCTCTGTGTAAAGGGTTCTACATGGAACCAAAAATAGTTTTTCAAATGGTTCTCCTATGGGGACAGCCGAAGAACACTTTTAGGTTCTAGATAGCACCTTTTCTTCTAAGAGTGTAGTCCCAAAATGTTGCTTGTCAGCAATCAAGTGTTCAAGATATGTAACTTTCAAAATACAGAAATTGTCCCCGTAATTTGATAGTTACATATCTTGAAAACTTGCTGATTGCTGACAAACAAAACATTTTGGGACTATGTCAACAATGGACTAATGAAACCAACTGGACTACCAAAAGATAGTTTTGGGTGGAATTTTCCTTTAAGAGGAGGGTGGTGAGGAGAGAATTAACCCTGTTTCTCAGTCTTCTCCCCTCTTGGCTTCCTGCTACTCCACCAACGTGTGAATTACAGAGCACTCAAAGGAGAGGAGGAGGAAGAAGAGGGGTCAGAGGGAGAAAGAGTACAAACTTATGACAAACACACTGGCTACAAAAATCAAGCCACCAACTTTAAACTTTCTTCACAAATCTAAAATGAAATCTTACTTTCTTCATAGCCTACATAATTTTAAATGCTGACACACTGCCCTATGACTTATGGACAGGGAACAGAAAGCGAGGAAATTACCTTCAGCCTATTCTTGGAGAGCAATACAGTAGATAGATGGGAAAATCTCATTGTCTTCCTCACTTCCTCCTCAATAGATTTTGTAATCAAATAGAAGCACAATCACTTCTCTCCTCCTCTTCGAGATGAGGGCCATCTGCTGTGGAGGAAGCCAGTGTCCAGAACCATTTAAACGTTTCAACAGCAGCAGCATCTGCCACTGCTCTCCATACAGTAGATGCCAGAAGCATTAGGCTAGTTAAGCAGGTTTTGTCTGGAATCCAAGAGAGGACGGTTGGTCCGCCAAATGGTCCTGATGGAATTTGAAGACTGTCAAACATGAAACGATTCAACAACAATTCTAGGGCCCCTTTCATGCCGTTCCACGTTCTACCCCGCCGCCATGTCACATTCCAACAGTGAATCGGCTGTGGCAATATGCTTGTCTCTTTTCATTCAGAAGCCAGCGCCCCGGGGATGATAAACAAGCAGGAATTATGGAACTGAAAAATTGTGTCACTGACCTGTAATACATTATATATATACAGTTGAAGTCAGAAGTTTACATACACTTAGGTTGGAGTCATTAAAACTTGTTTTTCAACCACTCCACAAATTTCGTGTTAACAAACTAAAGTTTTGGCAAGTCAGTTAGGACATCTACTTTGTGCATGACACAAGTAAGTTTTCCAACAATTGTTTACAGACAGATTATTTTACTTATAATTCACTGTATCACAATTCCAGTGGGTCAGAAGTTTACATACACTAAGTTCACTGTGCCTTTAAACAGCTTGGAAAATTCCAGAAAATGATGTCATGGCTTTAGAAGCTTCTGATAGGCTAATTAACATAATTTGAGTCAATTTGAGGTGTACCTGTGGATGTATTTCAAGGCCTACCTTCAAACTCAGTGCCTCTTTGTTTGACATCATGGGAAAATCAAAAGAATTCAGCCAAGACCTCAGGAAAAAATTGTATACCTCCACAAGTCTGGTTCATCCTTGGGAGTAATTTCCAAACGCCTGAAGGTACCACGTTCATCTGTACAAACAATAGCACGCAAGTATAAACACCATGGGACCACGCAGCCGCCATACCGCTCAGGAAGGAGACGCGTTCTGTCTCCTAGAGATGAACGTACTTTGGTGCGAAAAGTGCAAATCAATCCCAGAACAACAGCAAAGGACCTTGTGAAGATGCTGGAGGAAAAAGGTACAAAAGTATCTATAGCCACAGTAAAACGTGTCCTATATCGACATAACCTGAGAGGCCGCTCAGCAAGGAAGAAGCCACTGTTCCAAAACCGCCATAAAAAAGCCAGACTACGGTTAGCAACTGCACATGGGGACAAAGATCGTACTTTTTGGAGAAATGTCCTCTGGTCTGATGAAACAAAAATAGAACTGTTTGGCCATATTGACCATCGTTATGTTTGGAGGAAAAAGGGAGAGGCTTGCAAGCCGAAGAACATCATCCCAACCGTGAAGCACGGGGGTTTCAGCATCATGTTGTGGGTGTGCTTTTCTGCCGGAGGGCCTGGTGCACTTCACAAAATAAATGGCATCATGAGGGAGGAAAATTATGTGGATATATTGAAGCAACATCTCAAGACATCAGTCAGGAAGTTAAAGCTTGGTCGCAAATGGGTCTTCCAAATGGACAATGACCCAAAGCATACTTCCAAAGTTGTGGCAAAATAGCTTAAGGACAACAAAGTCAAGGTATTGGAGTGGCCATCACAAAGCTCTGACCTCAATCCTATAGAAAATGTGTGGGCAAAAGCGTGTGCTGGCAAGGAGGCCTACAAATCTGACTCAGTCACAACAGCTCTGTCTGGAGGAATGGGCCAAAATTTACACAACTTATTGTGGGAAGCTTGTGGAAGGCTACCAGAAACATTTCACCCAAGTTAAACAATTTAAAGGCAATGCTACCAAATACTAATTGAGTGTATGTAAACTTCTGACCCACTGGGAATGTGTTGAAAGAAATAGAAGCTTTAATAAATCATTCTCTCTACTATTATTCTGACATTTCACATTCTTAAAATAAAGTGGTGATCCTAACTGACCTAAGACAGGGAATTTGTACTTGGATTAAATGTCAGGAATTGTGAAAAACTGAGTTTAAATGTATTTGGCTAAGGTGTATGTAAACGTCTGACTTCAACTGTATATACAGTGGGGCAAAAAAGTATTTAGTCAGCCACCAATTGTGCAAGTTCTCCCACTTAAAAAGATGAGAGAGGCCTGTAATTTTCATCATAGGTACACTTCAACTATGATAGACAAAATGAGAAAAAAAATCCAGAAAATCACATTGTAGGACTTTTAATGAATTTATTTGCAAATTATGGTGGAAAATAAGTATTTGGTCACCTACAAACAAGCAAGATTTATGGCTCTCACAGACCTGTAACTTCTTCTTTAAGAGGCTCCTCTGTCCTCCACTCGTTACCTGTATTAATGGCACCTGTTTGAACTTGTTATCAGTATAAAAGACACCTGTCCACAACCTCAAACATTCACACTCCAAACTCCACTATGGCCAAGACCAAAGAGCTGTCAAAGGACACCAGAAACAAAATTGTAGACCTGCACCAGGCTGGGAAGACTGAATCTGCAATAGGTAAGCAGCTTGGTTTGAAGAAATCAACTGTGGGAGCAATTATTAGGAAATGGAAGACATACAAGACCACTGATAATCTCCCTCGATCTGGGGCTCCACGCAAGATCTCACCCCGTGGGGTCAAAATGATCACAAGAACGGTGAGCAAAAATCCCAGAACCACACGGGGGGACCTAGTGAATGACCTGCAGAGAGCTGGGACCAAAGTAACAAAGCCTACCATCAGTAACACACTACGCCGCCAGGGACTCAAATCCTGCAGTGCCAGACGTGTCCCCCTGCTTAAGCCAGTACATGTCCAGGCCCGTCTGAAGTTTGCTAGAGAGCATTTGGATGATCCAGAAGAAGATTGGGAGAATGTCATATGGTCAGATGAAACCAAAATAGAACTTTTTGGTAAAAACTCAACTCGTCATGTTTGGAGGACAAAGAATGCTGAGTTGCATCCAAATTACACCATACCTACTGTGAAGCATGGGGGTGGAAACATCATGCTTTGGGGCTGTTTTTCTGCAAAGGGACCAGGACGACTGATCCGTGTAAAGGAAAGAATGAATGGGGCCATGTATCGTGAGATTTTGAGTGAAAACCTTCTTCCATCAGCAAGGGCATTGAAGATGAAACGTGGCTGGGTCTTTCAGCATGACAATGATCCCAAACACACCGCCCGGGCAACGAAGGAGTGGCTTCGTAAGAAGCATTTCAAGGTCCTGGAGTGGCCTAGCCAGTCTCCAGATCTCAACCCCATAGAAAATCTTTGGAGGGAGTTGAAAGTCCGTGTTGCCCAGCAACAGCCCCAAAACATCACTGCTCTAGAGGAGATCTGCATGGAGGAATGGGCCAAAATACCAGCAACAGTGTGTGAAAACCTTGTGAAGACTTACAGAAAACGTTTGACCTCTGTCATTGCCAACAAAGGGTATATAACAAAGTATTGAGATAAATAAGTATTTGGTCAATAACAAAAGTTTTCCACCATAATTTGCAAATAAATTCATAAAAAATCCTACAATGTGATTTTCTGGAATTTCTTTTCTCATTTTGTCTGTCATAGTTGAAGTGTACATATGATGAAAATTACAGGCCTCTCTCATCTTTTTAAGTGGGAGAACTTGCACAATTGGTGGCTGACTAAATACTTTTTTGCCCCACTGTACACACACACACACACACAAGTATGTGGACACCCCTTCAAATTAGTAAATTCAGGTATGACAGGTGTATAAAATTGAGCACACAGCCATGCAATCTCCATAGACAAACACTGGCAGAAGAATGACCTTACTGAAGAGCTCAGTGACTTTTAATGTGGCACCGTCATACAACAGGATGCCACCTTTCCAACAAGTCAGTTCATCAAATTTCTTCCCTACTAGAGCTGCCCCGGTCAACTGTAAATGCTGTTCTTGTGAAGTTGAAACATCTAGGTGCAACATTGTCTCAGCTGAAAAGTGGTAGGCCACACAAGCTCACAGAATGGGACCCCCGAGTGCTGAAGCTCGTAAAAATTGTCTGTCCTTGGTTGCAACACTCACTATCGAGTTTCAAACTGCCTCTGGAAGCTACCTGCCCCAATGCAGTGCCAACTGTAAAGTTTGGTGGAGGAGGAATAATGGTCTAGGGCTGTTTTTCATGGTTCGGACTAGGCCCCTTAGTTCCAGTGAAGAGAAATCTTAACGCTACAGCATACAATGACATTCTAGACGATTCTGTGGTTCCAATTTTGTGGCATGACAATGCCCTCATGCCCAGAGCGAAGTCCAAATGGAAATGGTTTGCCGTGATCGGTGAGGAAGAACTTGACTGGCCTGCACAGAGCCCTGACCTCAACCCCATCGAACACCTTTGGGATGAATTGGAACACCAACTGCGAGCCAAGCCTAATCGCCCAACAGCAGTACCCAACCTTACTAATGCTCTTGTGGATGAATGGAATCAAGTCCCAGCAGCAATGTTTCAACATCTAGTGGAAAGCCTTCCCAGAAGAGTTGAGGCTGTTATAGCAGCAAAGGCCTTCCAACACCCAATTCTCAATAATCATCAAATACAATAATTCAAATGGCATTATTAAAATGCATTATTACTGCTACAGGAAGAACACTCATATCATTGTTGTTCAACAAAGTAGAATTGGAAGAATAATGACTTGAGTACAATAAATACTGATTCATTGGGGCACCAGCCTAGACACACCAATAGCGTTCGCTGGCCGAGAGTATTTAGCACCTCAGAATGTAATTTGAGCACCGATTTTTATACATAGAATCGGGTGAAAAATGTCAGCATTCAGACGTCTACAGCGCGCTGAACAATCGGCAGACGAACGCTAGATCCACATTCGGAGCGATGTGATTGGCCTTGGTGAGAAGGATCGAAAGGTGAGAACTCCATAAAAAAAACGAGGTCAAATCATGACGTCAGTGATCTTCAGGTCGGAATTCTAGAAAGATGCCAGTGTTTCCGAAATGATTTTCCAAGTCGGAGCCCGTTTTTTTTGGGGAGGGGGGGGTTCACAACAATTGTCTTGAACGCACTGAAGTTGGAAGTCAGAGATTTCCGACTTCCCAATTGTTTATAATGCGGCATGCGTGCCGTCTGAAACCATTAAGTGCGCCTCGTCTGACTTTTGACAATAGTTCGTCAGCCTCTGCCGCTCTTTTGGCGGGGTGCTGGTGAAGCATGCCTCTTTTTCATGCAGTGGGCCAGAGCAGTTCTTCCACTGTAGGGAGAAATGGTATTGCATATTAATATATGTTCATTTCATGCAAATAAACGTTGCTTCGCTACCACACCCACAACGGGAAAAAATAATGGTATTGGATTCGCAGGTGGAGGACTTCTGTGAGAGGCCGCTGTTATGCCTGAATTCTACCCAAAACCAACGAGGAAGTCTGCTCCAGTGTTGAGAGCGGTTGTATAAAACCAATTGGTATGTCAAGCAATGCTCTTAACCGTGCCAGGCTGCTCTTAATTTCTATTCAGTTCGACTCGCCATAAGTTTGGCGTCTAAACTGTCCGTAAGAGAGCTTTAAGAAGAGGCAGCAGAGAGAAAAGCTCTCTCTCTCCTGCATGCTCTCTCGTTTATGCGACTGACTTTCAAGGCCTCAAGTTGCTTTCTTATTTCATTCTGTGAAGTAGATCACAGAGGGAAGTGACTTGTGGCCTAAATCTGTCATCAGCTCACTGTTGTAAAGCTGTTTCTCTGCAGGATCTTTCCTCTGACCCTGGCTATGGGCAGTAAAATACACTGCTCAAAAAAATAAAGGGAACACTTAAACAACACAATGTAACTCCAAGTCAATCACACTTCTGTGAAATCAAACTGTCCACTTAGGAAGCAACACTGATTGACAATAAATTTCACATGCTGTTGTGCAAATGGAATAGACAAAAGGTGGAAATTATAGGCAATTAGCAAGACACCCCCAATAAAGGAGTGATTCTACAGGTGGTGACCACAGACCACTTCTCAGTTCCTATGCTTCCTGGCTGATGTTTTGGTCACTTTTGAATGCTGGCGGTGCTCTCACTCTAGTGGTAGCATGAGACGGAGTCTACAACCCACACAAGTGGCTCAGGTAGTGCAGTTCATCCAGGATGGCACATCAATGCGAGCTGTGGCAAAAAGGTTTGCTGTGTCTGTCAGCGTAGTGTCCAGAGCATGGAGGCGCTACCAGGAGACAGGCCAGTACATCAGGAGACGTGGAGGAGGCCGTAGGAGGGCAACAACCCAGCAGCAGGACCGCTACCTCCGCCTTTGTGCAAGGAGGTGCACTGCCAGAGCCCTGCAAAATGACCTCCAGCAGGCCACAAATGTGCATGTGTCAGCATATGGTCTCACAAGGGGTCTGAGGATCTCATCTCGGTACCTATTGGCAGTCAGGCTACCTCTGGCGAGCACATGGAGGGCTGTGCGGCCCCACAAAGAAATGCCACCCCACACCATGACTGACCCATCGCCAAACCGGTCATGCTGGAGGATGTTGCAGGCAGCAGAACGTTCTCCACGGCGTCTCCAGACTCTGTCACGTCTGTCACATGTGCTCAGTGTGAACCTGCTTTCATCTGTGAAGAGCACAGGGCGCCAGTGGCGAATTTGCCAATCTTGGTGTTCTCTGGCAAATGCCAAACGTCCTGCACGGTGTTGGACTATAAGCACAACCCCCACTTGTGGACGTCGGGCCCTCATACCACCCTCATGGAGTCTGTTTCTGACCGTTTGAGCAGACACATGCACATTTGTGGCCTGCTGGAGGTCATTTTGCAGGGCTCTGGCAGTGCACCTCCTTGCACAAAGGCGGAGGTAGCGGTCCTGCTGCTGGGTTGTTGCCCTCCTACGGCCTCCTCCACGTCTCCTGATGTACTGGCCTGTCTCCTGGTAGCGCCTCCATGCTCTGGACACTACGCTGACAGACACAGCAAACCTTTTTGCCACAGCTCGCATTGATGTGCCATCCTGGATGAACTGCACTACCTGAGCCACTTGTGTGGGTTGTAGACTCCGTCTCATGCTACCACTAGAGTGAGAGCACCGCCAGCATTCAAAAGTGACCAAAACATCAGCCAGGAAGCATAGGAACTGAGAAGTGGTCTGTGATCACCACCTGCAGAATCACTCCTTTTTTGGGGGTGTCTTGCTAATTGCCTCTAATTTCCACCTTTTGTCTATTCCATTTGCACAACAGCATGTGAAATTTATTGACAATCAGTGTTGCTTCCTAAGTGGACAGTTTGATTTCACAGAAGTGTGATTGACTTGGAGTTACATTGTGTTGTTTAAGTGTTCCCTTTATTTTTTTGAGCAGTGTATATTGGTATTCACTGTCAGTTGAAAAGGACCTGAAGCAAGTCAAAAAATGTCTTATTTTTTTTAACAGACACTTTGTCCTTCACTAAGACAGTCCATGACATAGACAACAAGATGATAAAGCATCATATTTATTGCTCTGCAACATTCTCCAAATAAAAGTTTAATTTAATAAATGTGTATAAAAATACATTATCAAGCCATCCACTTGCCACTGTACGTACCCGTTATAAATTAAAGTTTCCATTATCGTAATTAGATTCCAAATACATGATAGATCACCATATCAAGCTCATCACATCAGTCTGTGCGGTTCTGTTACACCACTGATTACCACATCAAATATGCTTGTACATTCATGAAGGGGTGGTGATTTCTGTTAGCAAAAAGGCACCATAACTAAAAGATGAAATCTCATCCTGAATTTAAAATGTTACCTCTACATTCTGAAAATTAAATCCTTGAAGTAAGCTTACGGGGACAGATCACCCTAAAACAGTTCAGATTGTGGTTCCCTTTTACATAGTGACTACATTTGACTTCATCCAACCCTTTATTTCAAAAAACAATATTTTATTAGAACGAGAACTGTTCTGTGGGTTACCTGTGATTTCCAGGCTAGTGGTGATGTCTCAGACAGAGTTTTGTTTCTGATAGAATCATCTCTAGAGGTTCAAGCTGTACTTTGTCCAAATGAGATAGAAATGGAAAACTTCATAAATATGCTGCTTATAAATCAAGGATATTGCGTGAAAATGACATCCCTTTGCAGAGGGCTTAAATGAAGAGGGTGACTAGTAAGTTGTATGTACATTTTATTAGTATTTTTATTTAACCTTTATTTAACTAGGCAAGTCAGTTAAGAACAAATTCTTATTTACAATGACGGCCAAACCCGGACGACGCTGGGCCAATTGTGCGCCGCCCTATGGGACTTCCAATCATGGCCGGTTGTGATACAGTTGTGTAAAAGCAAAACTAAATGTAGAACGCAATGTGATTGGGGAAAAAAACAAGATCTCTTAACAATATAAGCTTATATCCATGGTTGGAACCTGAACGTCTGGTTAGACTTTTCCCACAAGGCCCTCTGCTGCCGTCCGTCCACTGAAGATGACATCATTGACCGAGACGCCATCATAAGAGGACCCAGCCAGACTAAGGGGTAGATTGTGGTCTCTGATGTACTGTCTCATATTTTCTGTTGATAGAAAAACCAAGCCCAAATCAACAGATATACGGTAGATAGGTATATTTAAAAAACGAAACCTCTTTTTCGATACAGGGCACAGAGATCAGAGATACCCAGCACAAAAGCAAGTCAAATCTATTAAATGAAGACTGTCCTCATCTTACCAAGTCGTTTCCAGTGTCCAAGGTAATATTGAGGAATGCAGTCCTAGAGGAGATAAATTACATATTAAGACAACAATTATATTAGCTGTCCTGATCCCAGACCTGTATGAGCTAAAGCCGTCTCTTAACTATCATCGTAATGCCAAGGAATTGGCTAAGCACATACAGACCTGGAACCAGCCGACAAATGGTGGAGGACATTAAAACTAAGAGTGACTGGACAGGAAAGCAGACACTCAGATCACATTTATGGAAGATAGCAGTGAAAGATGAATCCATCCTGTCAACAAATTAAAAAATAGGACATTTGTTCCCCTACAGTGTCAGTTCGGAAGTGATTATCACGTCGTCTATCTATCTATACAGACCATACCATTCAAATTGAACTCTTTGTCTTGCTCAAAACTTCCTGCTATCTCTGCTGCTTGGTTGTTGGTTGACATGAGAGCACAGAGAGATAACACAAATGGAAAAGGATTTGTTGGTGCTGATGAAATAAATGACAAGAACATCTGAGCATACAACAGAGGGAATGACTTGGTGCAAGGGAAACATCAGGATTTGAGCTAGCATCAGGGAGATGCAGCATTATGAATACTGATGTCGCTGACTTGGGGTAGTGTGTGTCTGTGAAGATGTGTGTGTAGGAGTAGGGGAAAAGGATCTAACATCCCAGTGCCCCTCTCCATCCTCCCTATCCAGTTCCAGAGGGAAAGAGGGAGAAAGACCAATACAGAAACAGAGAGGAGCCATCTATCTGGTGAGATAGTGATCATCAACAGGCTTGTTGATCTGTTTGCTCCAGTCTTGCTCCCCTGGCACAGGGCTAAGTTATGACATAGTGGAGCTCAACTGAATACATCGTTGGTTGGTTCGAATACTAACTGAATCCAGGGCCCAATGAGGACCTCTGGTGACACATAGTGGTTAATGAATGAAATTGAACAAGAAGAGGCTTTTGATTCAAGTCTCATGAAAACACACACACACCTTACCTTGAGTAATGCAACGATGCTCCAGATAGGTGGTGTGGTAACACCTAGGTGTGATGTCACGGCCTGGGTGGCCCTATCCAGGAGGAGCTGCTCAGTCACTTCCTCTGGATTCCCAAACACTTCCTGGAACCAGGCCCCGCCCATCATCACCTAGGGAACACAGACAGTACACACACAGCGGATTCAAATCATCAAAGCTTGATGATGAGTTGGTTATTTTAATCAGCTGTGTACTGCTAGGGCAAAAACCAAAGCGTACACCCAGGGGAGGCCCCGGGACTGGGTTTGGGAAACCCTGATTTAGAGAACTGTCTGTCTGCCTGCCAGCCAGCTTAATAATAAATTAATCATCATCCTTTGTCCTAAAGGACCATCACTGAAGAAATGGAACTACATTCCAACAACAGCCTTGTTCAGGGCTACTGAGTTATAGTCCCACGGATGGCTGCACCATATTTGCCTTGGCCAGCAGCTTGTCTGTTTGCATAAACTAACGTGTCTAGAGAAACAGGCATCTGCCCAGTAAACAAATAATGCGAGGAGAAGGAGGAACATCAATAATGGAGTGACATTTGTTGTAGAAGTCAAGTCACATGGCACCAGAGGCTATTTGCAGTTAGTTATACAGTATGTCTTCCACACCAGGGTATTCCAAACAGAAACTCCCTCCACAACCTCCCTGTGACATGACCCCATAAGCCTGACTGAGGCTGGGGCTGGACTGTGTAAGGGACATGGGGATCTGTCATCCTCACTTCTAAAGCATGAATCATTTACGCTGTGCGTAATCCTGTATATCTTGATGGGTTCCACTGTGGTTTATACATGGAAGGTTGGTCCCTGCCATGCTGTGCATTATTAACATAGGAAAGCATTCTTGCACGGCCTATAACACACACATTGTAATTGTTTGTGTATGAGAGAGAGAATATAGTACATATATATTGTGTGTCTCTTACTGTTAGTCTGGTGGTGGGTCCTCCAGTGCGGTTGTGCTGAGGGAAGGGCACAGAGTCATAGACCACCCCTAGGAGACCTCTGTCTTCTGAGGATGGCACCAGGTGGCCAAAGCCCTGAGGCCACACAAGACAACACTCACATTAGATACACACACATTCTGAAACACACGCATACCCATACAAAATAACAGAGAATCTTCCAAAACAAATTGCTTCATTCTCATTGAGTGTTCTCACCGTGACAGGCAGGACGGAACCCTCGTACTCCAGGTTTACCACGGCAACAGTCACTGTGGCGATCTCCAGTAGCTGCTGTGACAGGGGCTGTGCAGCAGAGGGCAGTGCTGAGGCCAGAGCTAAAACAACACACACGCACAACTGAAGACCAACACCACACAGGCTTCCAGGTCCACAGGCAGAACGACAGGGACTGAATTTAGAATCACTGTTTGAAGTTAAAAGATGTAGGTTCAGAGGTCAAGTTTAGTAAAAGTGAATTTACCTTTTGCGGGTAGAGCAGAAATGATATGATCAGCTTTGATGGTGCCGTCCTCCAGTTGAATCTATGTTAAAAAATCAATTCCACAGACATCAGTTGATTAATTTACTCAATTTAATAAACAACTTAAAAATACATATACCACCACAACTCCAGTGCAATGGCAGTACACATACATGTGTCTCAACCCCCAGGTCTCCAGCAGTCTCACCTCCCAGCCGGTGCCATTAGTACTTAGCCCCATCACAGGGGTGTCTCTGTGCACCTCTACACGTCCCCCATTCCTCATCCTCTCCTCCAGGGCTTCTGGAAGGTTCTGTAAGCCCCTCTTCAGTGACCACTGGGCCCAGTTCTCCTGAGCGGCCCTCTTGGCCAGGGTAGAGGGGGGTACGTCTGGTCCAGGGCCTGGGGGGACAGTCACACTTGTTATTCATCTACTCATTTAGACAGGTCAGCAATATGACTGTTATGGGGCCCTTTAAGACTCAGAATTCCTATGTAGCTTCGGTGTGGTGGCGGACTCTCTCTCACCTGAGCCCAGCAACATCCCCAGGACGATGGAACCTCTGGCCTTCTCTGCGTTGTAGAGTGGCGGGAGACAAGAGCGCACACTCAGCTTCCTGCAGTCCCCTGCAAACACTCCCCTGCACAGGCTGTCGATGGCAATGTCTGCAAGCTGCAGAGAGAAGATGAGCATACTGTCACTCTGAACTGATGTGGAAGTTGTGTGGACATCATTTCGGGTCTTTTTTTAACGCCATCTCACCTCAGTGCCCAGCCTTCTCGACACGAAGGAATGAACAGACTCATCCTCCTCCTTTCCTCTGCTGATCAGTATCTCCTTCAGTACGCTCTGGACCAGAGGACGAGAGAACGGAGGGACTGTACGCACTACTCCACTGGATGGAGGGAGAGAGACAGAGGGTGACTTGGATAGACAGACTACCTACAGTTGATTAATTTCACCATGTTGTGAATGCATGAACATAGCTGTTTGTGTCTAACGTGGTACTATTTTATCACTCATCCTTACCCCCCTTACCCTAAGCCAGAAGGCATCTTGTGTAGCTGGCCTCCCACGTAGAGGTAACGGTTCTTAGAGGCCACGTGATCATAGGTGACTGGGAGGACCTCGCTCTCCAGCCCCAACTCTTCCACCTGTAGAAAACAGACTTCGATTTTTACCTCCTCACACACACACACACACACACACTTCACACACACACATACACACATACACTTCACAGTGCCTACCATGTTGAGTGTGTTTCGTCCCACGGCTCCTGCAGGTCGAATCCCTCTGGGTCCATGTTCAAACACAGCTCCATCCTCCCTACGAGTTGAGCTTAGCCAGCCTCCGAACCGTCCAGCCCTCTCCAGCAGCACTATCTACACAGACAGACAATGTTGTACCTGTGCAGGGCCTAGTGGGCATCTCATAATAGTGTAATAACAGCTTAATTACAGTATGTTTGGCCTTACAGTAGAGATGTAGTCTACCTGCAGCATATGTGGAGATAGTTGTGGTAATGATATTTACCTTGGAGACCTGGGGGCTCTTGCTGAGGTGGAAGCAGGCTGACAGGCCCCCGATCCCCCCTCCCAGGACAGCCACTGTCTTCTGCATTCAGCCCTAGGATTCCCAGCTCTGTGCAATGGGACAGAACAGGGCTGTAGTGTCTATTCTGTACCACACAAATGGCATGAAGAGCAACTGAGCAAGCCAAGTAGCCAAGCTTGGCTTTGGTTAAAGTGGGGGGAAACAAGGACAGCTGCACACTGTCAGACCGGTAACTGTCAAGTGGCCTGGCCAAGCCTACTTGACCCCATGAGGAAGTGTTTTTGAAGATGAGCTTCCCCACAGGGTGATGCAGTTACAAGGGTTCGTGGAATTCAGCTATGACTACATCGATTCGCTCAAGGTCAATACTTCTAAAAAGTGTAATTGTTAAACACTTACCTTGTACCTAAGTTTGTCCTCTGTAGTTCTGTGCCTGTTTGCTGAAATCCATACTTTTTAATAAAACGTTCATTAAATACAACCACCAACCATTTCCTATTTTCTGTTGCTCTAAAATGGTATGTCATGTGCCAATTGAATCTCAGATTAGGCAGGGTAATGTACGTTTTAGAGCAATCTTTGAACAATAGAAAATGTGGAAATGGTCAGTGGTTGTATTTGACAAACGTTTTGTTAAAAAGTATGGACAAAGGCACGCAACTACAGAGGACAAACATAGGTACAAGGTAAGTGTTTCATAATTAAAAAATTTGGGCGAATCGATGTAGTCAGACTGACTTCCACAAAGCCTGGTCCCTGCTCAACTCCGTTGGCGGAGATATTCAGAAACTTCCTTCACCACGGAGTTGAGTTTAGTTAGGGCCCATTACTAAAACAATATGACGGTGTCTCTCACTCATCAAACAGATGACTGACAGAGAGTTGTAGCCTATGTCTCCCACTAATCTTGAGTGGAGAAGGAGGGTTGGGTCTGGGTGGTGGCCCCTGATAAGATGATGACATAATGACAGTCTCTTTTAATCTGCTGTCTGGAGACTCAGAGAGCCAAGAGAAATGTACTATTGAAATAAATACTTTCTTGTACAGTCAGTGACAGTTTTCACTCAGAAACATTAGCAGTATCTGGATACAGCAATAGCCTAAATACAGCTAGCTTGAAGATGATCTTTTTATTGTGAACACTTTTTATAATTTTTTACTTTAGTTTATTTGGTAAATATTTTTTTTAACTCTTCTTGAACTGCACTGTTGGTTAAGGGCTTGTAGTAAGCATTTCACGGTAAGGTCTACACTTGTATTCGGCGTATGTGACAAAGTTTGATTTGATTTGCTAGCTATCTATCTAGTTTGATAAGTAAGGCCAGTGAACGTGCAAAGGCATGATGCCAAATTACACTAGGGGCCAAAGGCAGTCATTCGGTTGTGTGCAGTTTTACCGTAAATGACAATACACCGGCAACATATCTAATTGAACAAAGTAACGTTAGTTGTTTTGAAGGAGTCTTCGCTCACAACACCTGTTGTCAAGTGTTATCCAATGCATTCGAAAGAACCCCAAACGTTGTTAGCCGGTTAGCAAGCAACACAACTGGGAAAAAGTGTAGCACACGTTGCAAAGGAAGGCACAACTTCACGAGAGGTAAACTGACATGTCGATGTGCGTATTGGAATAAATGTAGAAATGTCTAGAATTTACCTTTTGCGGTCTAAAGTTGGAGTCACTACTCATATGAACCTCCGTGACATAACGTTGATGACAGAGGACTTCGTCGCTGCTTTGAATAACCAATTACAATCACCGATGTCGTCTTTTTTGCTGGAAATCCTTTGCTTGTTCTTTCTGTTTTCTGCATGGTTGCCATCTAGTGTATGGGAAAGCATTTACAACATGGCTGCTTTCTTTTATTGCTATGTGGAGTTCATAACCATTCAAAAATACAATGACTCATTTGCATACCGGTAATTGCATTTAATGTATTTATTTTTATTTGCTTAAAACCACAATGACCCATAACTTCATAAACTGGATATAACTTTACCATACAATGATTATTTGTACATTTGTATTGTATTTGTGAGACATTCTACTGCACTGTTGGAGATAGTAACATAAGTGTTTCGCTGCACCTGCCATAACACCTGCAAGTAAGCATTTCCCTGTTGTGTTGTATTTGGCGCATGTGATAAATACAATTTGATTCGATTTTAAATCTGTGTACGCTACCAATAAACTTAGATTTTATTTCGATTTTAATATAGAACATGGACCCAGTCATTCAGATTATCCAGAGCCTCTGACGTCTCACATCATGGCTTTGATACAACAGGAGACAGCCAAAAAGAATGTACCAAGCTATCTAGCTAGTTAATTAAAGGTTAAATAAAACAAAACAAATACAGTTTGTTGAAATGACATGTCACTGAAGCTTGCAAGGGTCTGCCTGGTCCTTTCCCCCCCACACCTCTGATTCCAAAAGTTCTACAACATAATGAACAAGGGCAGCCTTTCTGTGGGAAGCCAGTGCACTACACAACAGCTCCTGCAGCCTGGGGAAGTCCAGCTCCTCTGGGTGGAGAGCTGACACCAGGAAAGTGGTATGTTTGAGGCCTAGTCGACCTAGGGCCTCCTCACTCCACCTTCTAACCTCTTCAACAGCCCCTTCCCCCATTAGGTCAGCCTTGGAGAGGACCAGGTAGCACATCCTCCCCTGAGCTGACAGACTCTGCAGCAGCTGGACACAGACCTGGCTAAGCCTGAGAGGCGAGACCAGGATGTAGACATCACATAGTGGGTGCAGAAGAGTCAGCGACATCGGAGGGAATGGAGATGGAGGTTGCGGAGAAGATGAAAGAGCCTTCTGATCTGTCTTGGTCGACGAGGGAGCCAGATCCCCCACCCTGCCCATGCCTGGTAGATCCCACAGCCAGACATTAGGCAGCTCAGGGTGTGGGAACCCCAGAGCCTCCATGGTGGTTTCAGTGACTCCAGTGGGAGACGCCCTCTCGTCCTGGTTCTTCAAGCCCAGGAGGGAGTTGACTAGGCTGGAGCTGCCGCAACCCGTCTGCCCCAGGACCCCCAGGTCCAGTCGGAGGTGCTCCAAGGCCGTGAGGGCGGAGAGAAGTCTGGATGGGGGGTTGGTCAGATCTCTGGACTGGAACAGGTGTCCATTCCGATCAATGTCCCCCGGACGCACCTTATCCATTCTCAGACCAGCTGACAGCAGAGACCTGCAGGGAAGGATACGGGCAAAAGGATGCAATGAAACAAAGAAGTGTGATTTTTTTTTATTTTTAAAGTCCATATCACATGATATTACAAATTAATGGTTTGTTTTACAGTATCTCCTCAAGGGACAAACTTGATTATTTACTCTGAATCTGGAAAATTGCCATGTAGTTTCATTAATATGAATTATCTGTACACACTGTTTGCACAATTAACCATAACATGAGACTAAACACACACTCACTGTTTGTCATTCCTCAGCAGTTTTGGAACTCTGTTTTCTCTGAAAACATCCACCATGAACTGACAAAAGGCTTTCTTTCTCAGCTCAGGCAGAGCTGTAGTCATGGTCGCTCCAATCTCCCTTAACTCTAGTAATGTTTGCTTCACATCCTCTGGGACCTCAGCTTCTCCAGCTGTGGCTGCCAGCCTCTTCCTCTCAATCTCCATCTGACGGGCTTTCATTCTCTCCCAGGCACAGGTCTTACAGGGTCCTGTGAGCTTCTCCTGGATCAGGTCCCACTCCTGTTCAGCTCTGACTAAGAACAGCGGTTGGTCCCTGTCACGGAGCTCCATGATAGGCCCTGGGAGGTTGTCCTGGTGCTGCACTGAGGTGAGGACCACCAACACATCGAAGTGTTCAATAGGGTGGTTTTGGCCATCAAGGCTTGGAATTGTCCAAATCCGAATGTTGGGGATTTTAGGGTGCAGGACCATTGGTGATTTGGGGTGCAGGATGATCGGTTGATTCTCAGTGGGAGGGTCATCTCTCTTATTGTCGTCCTGCTCACTTTCCTTAACCTGTCCTTTTTCTTCTCTCTCAAACACTTTAGTCAGAGTCCCCGAAATCTCAATTTCATCATCATCACTAGCTTCCTCACCCTCACTTTTCTCCTCCTCCTCCTCCTCCTCCTCCTCCTCCTCCTCCTTCTCCTCCTCCTCCTCATCTCCTAACCCACACAGTGCTCTGGCCAGCTGAGTGTTGGCCTCCTGGGTTCCCCCAGTAACAGCCACATCTAAAGGGAAGTGGTCATACAGTTCCAACGCCGCCACCAGCGTGCACTCCAGTCCCGTCGCCCGTGGAGACGATCGCCATGGTGCAAGCAGCAGCTCCACCATTTCTTCACTCAGTTTCCCAGTCATCATGAGCTCAGTTCATATCCCTGAGAAAAAACAAATGAGTATAAAGGTATTTGTCACAATTATGTTCTCCTAAGACTTGATATTGTACAAGATGCTATTGTTACAAAATCAATAACTAGTCTACGAATATTGTTGCACTCTCTTTGTCTAGGGGTTCTATGTTCTTGACCTCTTGGTCGGCCAGTCCAAGCTTATTATATATTTTTTCAGTTGGTGAATAAACATAAATATGTACAAAAAGGAAAAATTCCAAAGGCATGCCCAAACTAAAGGCTAAAAAATAAACGAAAGGCCTCATGGCCACCAAATAAAACCCGCAGCCTTTATGGCTTGCTAGCTGGGATACTGACCGACGATCACCTTCTTCATATTATTCTTCTTCTTCTTCAATGAGGTTTAACGGCGGTTTGCATCCATATTATTTACACAGTGATGCCGAAACGTTGGTAAATACCCATTAAATTGCTGGGAGTTTATATATGGAGGGTGCGACTTTCTTTATTTTGATAGTTTATAGTTTATTCGCCATTAGTCAGCACAAACCTTTTTTCTGGGTGTGCGCCAGCTCATGTTTTTTATTCTAGCATTACCACCACCAACAATACTTTTTTGGCGGTTGGCATCCAACTTTATGTTCCATTCCTGACACCTACTGAACTGACTATCACCTTCATTGACAGCACCTGCTTATCATCCAGGCTCAGCACCTGCTGCCTCCAGGGGGAATGGAGTTTGGAAGTGTATCCTGTCAATGTGTTGCCTAACTGTGTGCTTACACTACACTACCTACTACATAACACTATGGAGTAAGAAATAATCAGGGTAGCACTTTACATTACAGCACTTTATCCCGTCTACTGTAATGTAAAGAGATACTGATTTAGTTGGGCGGAGGATGGAGAATACTTAAGCATAAATAATGACAGACTACTTACCTGGCAGAGATAAAAGAAAAATTATATGCAGACTTGATTTTAAGGCTAATATCACTAGAGTGTTTTTTCCTCTTGTATTGAGTAATCCTTCTCTTCTGGAGGTTTTCCGAGGTGGTAAGTTCTTTAGGAATAACATCTGAACCCCATTCACTTCAATGTTGACCAAGTCAGTCACATGCTGCATTGTAAATAAACCACAGAACCTGCTTCCAGGATATAGATTTTTTTTCAGGTGGAGCAAGGTGTGTGTAGTCTGGCTGGCCACGACCCACGGGACAACACAGCGAGCTAGAGAGGCTGGTGTTAGCAAGACTACGGTGTGTGAATACAGACCAACAAACTGTTGACTTATTGGAAAACACAAGAACTGGCTGCTTTTATGACATGAATATTACTTGATATGAAACAATATGAAAAAAAATATGACAAGAATATTACTTGGTATGAAACAAGATTACATTTGTTGTTTGATATTCAGATCATAATTATTACAACACAATTACAAATGGCACTTATTTTACTGTACATTTAAGACAATAACCTACGAGTTTCTTCATAGGCCAAATGTAATGTAGAGCCAAACAAAAGCATTATTATGACATGTGTGCAATGAAATTACTTTGTAGAGGTTTTTAATCATCCATTCATGAGAAACACCATTCTCAACAAGAATGTAGCCTACTACCTAATGAAATTGTCCTGTATCCTGTTTGAGTGTGAACAGTTAAGAAGAGCAATGGCACTTCTCCCCAGCAGATGTCATCATTGCTTTTCCATCTCAACCTACTAATAGTAACGCCACTCAGTCCACTGGAATAGTGTATTATTCAGCTATGTCAAATAGGCCTGTTGACAATAAATTCAATGTTGGAAACACCCCAATTAGTCAATATACAGTACAGTACACACATACAAAACAATGAAGATGCATGTACAAACATACTGTACAAATTCTTTTTTTTAATTCTTTTTTTTAGGAACTTGGGATCAAGACATGTGCAGACATGCCCCATGACATCATGGAAGTAGACTACCTTTAACAGTATGCTGAGACAGGTGCTGAGCACAGCAGGTGCAACAGAACGACAGCTGTTTGGTCAACAGAAGAAGATGCTCAGGGCCTGACATCACTGCAGTGGAGGTAATGTTTGTTGTGTGAAAAAATAGATGATGTGATGATTGCTCTAACTCTAACAGTCTTTAAACCTGCTAATTTAAGAGACTGCTGTAACCTAAAAAGGTCAAGAATGGTTAAATACCAGTTGCTATAGGTGTAACATTATACAGCCTAGGGGTAGACTGAGGACTGATGGCTTCAGGCAGAACTGCTCACTTTCTGTCTGGGCCAGATATAGTCTAGGTTTATCATGAATCCATTTCTTTTGTCATATTTTGTAGTCAATATCTCAGTGTTTCCATTCAAAAGGACCACAATGCAATCTCTTGCTGAGCCAAACTGGTTGGACCACTTCTGTTACTGCTAGTATGAATAAGATCAAGCCCCTCCCTGGACATGTTCCCATGTCAACAATACATTACATCCAGCCAGAACCTACATTCTCTTGGATCTGTTAGAAACACTTATACTTGGGTCTGTTATTTCTTCACTGTCTTCTTCTTCTCTGCTCAGGAGCAGTGGGTTTAGAAGGAGCTGACAGAAGGACTGCTACCATGGCTGATGGAAAGGGATTCACCTGTCTTATGGTCATTCTCATCCTGGGGAATATATTTGGAGCTGTAAGAGTTGCACTTGATTTTATTCCTATAGAGCTGTATTTTGAAAGTATTTGTTTAATCATATGTAATCATATGGTAGACAAATGGTGTGTAGATCTATGGTGTTGTCCTTAACATTAAAACCCAGAAGTTTACTACAGTACATTAGATTTCTGGTCCTTTTCAGCACTATACTGTACGGGTTATTGCCACTTTCAATTGTAATGTAGGATCCTGTTATAATAATGTTTACAATTTGTTATAACAACTTTTAATATGTTATTACCTTATTATAGGCAGCAGGTCTTGCCCTTTGTGCTCTGGCCATCTGGGTTGCAGTAGATGAATACAAGCTCTACCCTATATCTAGTGTGTCGGGGAAAGATGAAATCTTTGCCGGGGCCTGGATTGCCATTTTCACAGGCTTTGCCTTCTTCTGCATGTGTGTCTTTGGTATCTTGGCTGCTGCGAAGAAGAGCCGTGCCTTAATGCTAACAGTAAGACTTTGATACTAAATTCATCACAATCTATTTGGTCACCGAAGTTCTTCATTTGTTCATCTGAACACTGATTCAAAATATATAATTCAAGTGGAATATATGGTATGTCTATATCTCTTTCCCTGTTGTTCTTTTCAAGTAAAGGAAAATATTTATTTTGGGATCTTGACAGTATCTGATCCTGATGTTGATCATCTACATATTTGAGTGTGCCTCGTGTATCACTGCAGTCACCCACAGAGACTATGTGAGTACATGGGAAATGGGCAACTTGGGATACCTTCAGATCTTCACATTGTTTGAACAGCACAATTCTAGAAACACCACTTTGAAACGTATTCTCCTGTTTTGTCTCATCCTCTCCTATGTGCTGTTTGTAGCTGGTTGGAAACAGTAATCTGGTGAAGAAGCAGATGCTGAAGTACTATGCAGCCGACGGTGACTCTGGCAGTCGGATCACACTGACATGGAACAAAGTGATGAAAGAGGTGACTGGTCACCAAATCAAAGGAATCTGTCATAGGATAATCTGACTAATCAGAGCCACACCACACATTCCAAACAGACGACTAGCACGAAGACCGACTTAACCTAGGTTATTGTGTGGAGTATCTGTTAGGGAAAGGTATCACATTCCAGTAACACACACACACACACACACACACACACACACACACTCACACGCACACACCCTTGGGAGTAGCAGATGAATTGTCAGCTCTGACATGACATAGCATGTCCCTCTCTCTCTATCATCAATGCCAGAGTCCAGATGTGTCTCTGCTGGGTGAACCGGTTTGGACAGCCCCATAGTGTGGGAAAGACAAGGGTGTCACGACTTCCACCGAGGTCGGCTCCTCTCCTTGTTCGGGCGGCGGTTGACGTCACCGGCCTTTTAGCCATCGCCGCTCCATTTTTCATTGTTCCATTTGTTTTGTCTTGTTCCCCGCACACCTGGTTATCATTCCCTAATTACATTGTGTATATATATTCCTCTGTTCTGGAGACCTGGTCTGGACTTTCCAAGAAGGCGACTGAATTACCATCACATCGACGGGGGTATTGTGCGATAAATCTCCTGGTAGACGCTACACTTCCCAGGAGTCACGTGTATCCCCTGTCGCAAGCGGAGACGGAGGCTATGGAGACATATGTCTCTGAATCCCAGCGTCAGGGGTACATTCGGTCCTCCACTTCACCCGCCTCCTCGAGTTTCTTTTTCGTGAAGAAGAAGGAGGGAGGTCTGCGCCCGTGCATTGACTATCGAGGTCTAAATCAAATCACGGTGAGGTAGAGTTACCCGGCGATTGAGTCAATGCACGGGGTGCGCTTCTTCACTAAATTAGATCTCAGGAGCGCTTACAACCTGGTGCGTATCCGGGAGGGAGACGAGTGGAAGACGGCGTTTAGTACCACGTCAGGGCATTATGAGTACCTCGTCATGCCGTATGGGTTGATGAATGCTCCATCAGTCTTCCAATCCTTTGTAGATGAGATTTTCAGGGACCTGCAGTGGTGTATATCGATGACATTACTATATACTCCGCTACACGCGCTGAGCATGTGTCCCTGGTGCGCAGGGTGCTTGGACGACTGATGGAGCATGACCTGTACATCAAGGCTGAGAAATGCTTGTTCTTTCAGCAGGCCGTCTCCTTCCTAGGGTATCGCATTTCCACCTCAGGGGTGGAGATGGAGAGTGACCCCATTTCTGCAGTGCGCAATTGGCCGACTCCCACCACGGTAAAGGAGGTGCAGCGGTTTTTAGGGTTTGCCAATTACTACCGGAGGTTTACCCGGGGTTTTGGCCAGGTGGCGGCTCCCATTACCCCACTGCTGAAGGGGGGCCCTGTTCGTTTGCAGTGGTCGGCTAAGGCGGACAGGGCTTTTGGGCACCTACGGGCTCTGTTTACCTCGGCTCCCGTGCTGGCCCATCCGGATCCCGCTTTGGCGTTCATAGTGGAGGTGGACTCGTCCGAGGCTGGGATAGGAACCGTGCTCTCTCAGCAATCGGGCATGCCACCGAAGTTCCGCCCCTGTGCTTCTTCTCGAAGAAGCTCAGCCCGGCGGAGCGGAACTATGCTGTTAGGTACCGGGAGTTGTTGGCTGTGGTTAAAGCTTTGAAGGCGTTGAGACATTGGCTTGAGGGGCTAAACACCCTTTCCTCATCTGGACTGACCACCGCAACCTGGAGTACATCCGGGCAGCGAGGAGACTGAATCCTCGTCAGGCAAGGTGGGCCATGTTTTTTACCCGTTTTGTGTTCACCCTGTCCTACAGACCAGGTTCCCAAAATGTGAAGGCAGACACACTGTCCCGGCTGTATGACACAGAGGAGCGGTCCATGAATCAGACTCCCATATTCCCGGCCTCCTGCCTGGTAGCACCGGTCGTATGGGAGCTGGACGCGGACATTGAGCAGGCGTTACGTACAGAGCCCGCTCCCCTCCAGTGTTCCGTCGGGCATCTGTATGTTCCGTCTACTGTCCGTGACCTGTTGATCTATTGGGCCCACACGTCACCCTCCTCTGGTCATCCGGGGATCGGTTGGACGGTGCGCTGTCTGAGTGGGAAGTACTGGTGGCCCACCTTGGCAAAGGACGTGAGGGTTTATGTTTCCTCCTGCTCGGTGTGCGCCCAGTGTAAGGCTCCGAGACACCTGCCCAGAGGTAAGCTACATCCCTTACCCATTCCACAATGGCCTTGGTCACACCTGTCGGTGGATTTTCTAACCGATCTTCCTCTCTCACAGGGAAACACCACGATCCTGGTCGTTGTGGATCGTTTCTCTAAGTCCTGTCATCTCCTCCCTCTGCCCGGTCTCCCTACGGCCCTACAGACTGCAGAGGCCTTGTTTACACACGTCTTCCGGCACTACGGGGTGCTTGAGGATATAGTGTCTGAACGAGGTCCCCAGTTCACTTCGAGAGTCTGGGAGGCGTTCATGGAATGTCTGGGGGTCTCGATCAGCTTTACCTCAGGTTTTCACCCTGAGAGTAATGGGCAGGAGGAGAGAGTGAACCAGGATGTGGGCAGGTTTCTGCGGTCTTATTGCCAGGACCGGCCGGGGGAGTGGGCGGCGATGGGCAGAGATGGTGCAGAACTCACTCCGCCACTCCTCCACTAACCTCTCCCCCTTTCAGTGCGAATTGGGGTACCAGCCGGTTCTGGCGCCGTGGCATCAGGGTCAGACCGAGGCTCCTGCGGTGGACGACTGGTTCAGGCGCACGGAGGAGACATGGGAATCCGCCCATGTTCACCTCCAGCCGGCCGCGCTGTGCCACAAAACCAGCGTGGACCGTCACCGCAGTGAGACCGGGTCTGGCTCTCGACCCGAAAGCTGCCCCTCCGCCTGCCCTGCCGGAAGCTGGGTCTGCGGTTTGTGGGGCCATTTAAGGTCCTGAGGAGAGTGAATGAGGTGTGTTACAGGTTACAGCTTCCCCCCGATTACCGAATTAACCCTTCGTTCCATGTGTCTCTCCTCAGGCCGGTGGTGGTTGGTCCGCTCCAGGAGTCTGAGGTACGGGAGGTTCCTCCGCCCCCTCTGGACATCGAGGGGGCCCCGGCGTACTCCGTTCGGTCCATATTGGATTCGAGGCGTCGGGCGAGGGGCCTTCAATACCTCGTGGAGTGGGAGGGGTACGGTCCGGAGGAGAGGTGCTGTTCCACCTTCTCCGGCCGGATTGCCCTGCGCCTCGCCCTCCGGGTCGTCCCCTAGGCCGGTGTCAGCGCGCTGCTGGAGCCGCGCGTCAAGGGGGGGGGGGGGGTACTGTCACGAATTCCACCGAGGTCGGCTCCTCTCCTTGCTCGGGCGGCGTTCGGCGGTCGACGTCACCGGCGTCACCGGCTCCATTTTTCATTGTTCCATTTGTTTTGTCTTGTTCCCCGCACACCTGGTTATCATTCCCTAATTACATTGTGTATATATATTCCTCTGTTCCCCCATGTCCTTGTGTGGAATTGTTTGTTTTGTTACATGTTCAGTGTGTTGCGCCAGGCTGGTTATTTCCCCCCCCCCTGGGTATTCTTGTGTAACCCATAGGAGGTTGGATTATTACGTTTGTTTTTTGTGACTGTATTTTGCGCAGTTCTCTTTAGCATATTGGCTGGAGGTTTGACGATGTTGCGTCCGTTCGTTGTGCTTCTGCCCAATAAAGAGTGTGCCTGCTCACAACTCTCTGCTCTCCTGCACTCTCCTGACTTCAAACACCAGTAGCGCATACGTTGACAAAGGGATGGGATCAGTTTGCTGCACAGGGACACAAGGATAAAGAATGTAGAGCTGCACTTTCTACAAATACTTACAGTATACAGTAGCTCGCTCAGTTTGGGTGAAGTGAGTTCAGTCTGTCACAACATCAGTTTGTCCACTGACTAACTAAACTATTCCTGTTTGATTGAAGAATATTCCTCACCCATGTATTGTTTCTACAACATCCTCTCCTCTCCTATTTCAGGTGGAGTGTTGTGGAACAGATGGCCCAGTGGACTGGATAGAGTACAACTCCACCTTCAGGGAGAAGTTTGGTACAGACTACCCCTGGCCCACACACTGCTGCAAGAGGAAGAACAACTACGAGGTGGTGAATGTAGAGGCCTGCAAGAACGGCCAGAACACCACCATGTTCACTAAGGTGAGAAAACACATTCCCATTGCCTAACCCCAAAGAGATTCCTCTGGTTCTCTGATTCTCACTTGAAGGCTCAAGATTTAAGTAGCTCATAACCACAGATCTAGGATCTGATTATACAGTACCTGCCATTAATTATAACTGTACTGTAACTAATAACAGTATGGAAAATATCTGACCCTATACTGTATCAGTGGTTAGGGGTCATTTATACCTCCCACTTGAAGTAAGCACATTGTTGCTTGTCCTTGAACCACCTTGGCACAGGTTATCCTGTTTATACCCTCTATCTTTCTACCCAGGGCTGCTTCAACCACATTGAGTCTGTGTTCAGTCGATATACATGGGCTATCAGCTGGTATGGTTTCGCTGTGCTAATGTTTATGGTGAGTATTCAGTTGGTCTACTTAGGTTGGTAAATAGTTAAGTATTCAGTTGGTCTACTTAGGTTGGTAAATAGTTAAGTATTCAGTTGGTCTACTTAGGTTGGTAAATAGTTAAGTATTCAGTTGGTCTACTTAGGTTGGTAAATAGTTAAGTATTCAGTTGGTCTACTTAGGTTGGTAAATAGTTAAGTATTCAGTTGGTCTACTTAGGTTGGTAAATAGTGAAGTATTCAGTTGCAACAGTTTCATTACCCGAAAACGATTTATCGGACACTTTTGTATACTACGCAACATACAGTAGAGACATTATCATAAGATAAAGTCTAACAACACTTAAGTCTAACGTTCCCTTGTCTTTAGACTGTAAGTCTAACGTTCCCTTGTCTTTATTTGATTCAGTTCTGGCTGTTGATCCTGGCCATGGTGTACTACCTGATGCTATGAGAAGTCTGGAGGTGATGTCTGCTGAAGCCACACCAACCCTCACTTCAGGAACTACCTAATTTCTTAAATAACAAATGACTGTGGGAATGATAACAGAAAGGTTTTCTGATATATAGAGAATGAACACTGTGTAGGGATGTTCCATCTTTTTAGGTAAATGGTCTCAAATTTGTATATTTTATTTATGTATATTTTTTTAATGGTTTATTGCACTGTAAATGCTAGATGAACAAATGGTGATTGGCCTGAGAATTTCAATGTCCTAACTGCTTTGGTAATGGGATATATATATAGTTCTTGTCATTAATTGTACAGTACCAGTCAAAAGTTTGGACACACCTACTCATTCCAGGGTGTTTCTTTATTTTTACTATTTTCTACATTGTAGAATAACAGTGAAGACGTCAAAACTATGAAATAACACATATGGAATCATGTATAAAAAAACACTTTTTTGGTTACTACATGATTCCATATGTGTTATTTCATAGTTTTGACGTCTTCACTGTTATTTTACAATGTAGAAAATAGTAAAAAAAATAAAGAAAAACCCTTGAATGAGTAGGTGTGTCCAAACTTTTGACTGGTACTGTAAAATATTTGTTTTTTGTAATTTTCTAAATATTTTCAATATTATTCATTTCCATGTTGACTGTGTGCCAGGAAATGCCCCTGTCCAGAGCAAACTCCCCGAAAAAGTGTAAAAGAAAAGTGCAAAAATTAAATAACTTAGAAAGGGTTTCCTGATTTACAGTATCTGAAAACTGTGATTCCTAAAAAAAAATGTGTCAGAAGTTTTGTTCAACTCTATCAGATTTGTCTATCTTTATTAAATTAATCAGAAATGAATGAGCAGGCTCAGCTATATCTTGACAACCCCTTCTTTATTGTATGGTCCTAAAGGTCCTGTACTTTTGATAGATTTAAACAAACAATATTGAAATCACCATGTTCACAACAATAACCTGTCAACTCCATCTCCCTTATAGGGTGACCACATTTAAAATACCCAAATGCGGGACAACAGGATGCTTTTGTGGGACATTTGCGGTACAGTGTAGCCCACATGATTATTTAATTTTGTTGCAGCACTTAGATGTAACGATCGTCGTAATCCTCCTCCTCGGACGAGGAGGAGAGGCGAGAAGGATCAGACCAATATGCGGAGTGATTAGTGTCCATGATTATTTATTAATTCGAAACTGAACACGAAACAAAAGAACACCATGAAAACAATCGACAAACAGTCCCGTGTGGCACGAATGCAGACACGCGATACAACCACCCACCAAAACCACGTGAAACCCCGGCTGCCTTAGTATGATTCTCAATCAGGGACAAACGATCTACAGCTGCCTCTGACTGAGAATCATACCAGGCCGAACACAAAAACCCCAACATAGAAAAACACACATAGACCAACCCACCCAACTCACGCCCTGACCAACTAAATAAATACAAGAAAAAAGGAAAACAGGTCAGGAACGTGACATTAGATCTTCTTGCAATTGAATTACTGTTTAATTAGCAATGTAGAGCAGATGATGTTAGCAAACTATATAGCTTTCCTGTATTTTGTTTAAATCAAAGTACATTCTGCCTAGTAGCCCACATTCCTGTGCTGTTGAGTTTTGGCCACACAAGATTTTTTGTTGATGTTTTTTGGCTTCCCTTGGTATCCATGACTACACGCCACTGAGACCAAGCTGAATTTAAGGGCATCTAGCCTAGTATTTTTCCTCAGTGCAAAATGTGGTGATACAGAAACTAGAGAGCAGGTGTGGCTGTTTTTATGAAAATCTGGTAATATGTGGCCAATGAAATATTTCTGGTTGGTCTCAGGGAATGTAAAACAATAGGGAGACCTTTAAAAATGGGATTGAGTGAAGTGTCATCAAATATGTTGAATGAGCAACTAATGAGCATAGAGACTGGAGAGCCTCACACATTTGATGAAATTACCTTAGGCCTATATCTTTCATTATATACTGGGTGGTTCAAGCCCTGAATGCTGATTTGCTGACAGACTGTATACCATGGGTAGGACAAAACATTTATTTTTACTGCTATAATTACGTTGGTAAACAGTTTATAATAGCAATAAGGCATCTCGGGGGTTTGTGATATATGGCCAATATAACACGACTAAGGGCCGTGTCCAGGCACTCCGCTTTGCATCGCGCTTAATAGCCCTTAGCCATGGTATATTAGCCATATACCACACCTCCTCGGGCCTTATTGCGTAAGTCTAATACAGCGGTTTACTTACTTTTGTAGCTCTTCATCAGAAGCACCCTTTTTTAAGTAGTGAGGACTAGCTGTCCTCTCCAAGATTAAATGGAATTTAGCCTGAAAGGATTTGAGAAATGTGATTGGTTGACGATAGGCCAACAATGACTGGAGAAGTGTTTAACATCACCAGTACTACATCCTTATGATATATATTGTTTCATAAGGGCAATGTAAGTGCATGAGACAGTTTGGAATGTCTGACTGAAATACAGGACAAATCAACCTTTATCATTTTTTATTGTGGTGCTTAATTAAATTTGATAAAATCCGTGACATGAATGTTTGGTTGCGGGACGCGGCACAGAGGGCCAAAATGCGGGACTGTCCCGCACAATCCAGGACATGTGGTCACCCTACTTATAGAGAAGATAGAATATGAGTTATGGTTAAAATATGTTCATTTTAATTAGGTTTTAGAGCCATAAAACAACAGAGGAAAACCTAAATTGCTGTTAAGTATACCACTTGAAGGTTGAAGAAAAATGTGCAAATTGTCAACTCCGTAAAACATCAACTCCATCAGATTTTTTGTCTAATGTCAACTATGCCAGAGTGCTGAAAGATCTGTTAGAACAGTTATGTTTTTATTGGGGAATTTCTAATGAATTATTTTCCATTATTTAGAGAATGTTTGTATTGAACTTAAAAATATGTCTGTTTTAAGTATCTGTACTCCATTAGAGGCATTTCAACTCTGTCACTGATGGGTAACCCCCTTAAAAATCTATGTTTTTGTCAATATTCGGGAATAAGTATTAATATGCTTAAACTGTTGAAGTATTTGTATATACCTAAGTGATCATTTTAATAACTTTTTTATGTTCTGAATCTATATAGTGCAATAAATAGAAAAAAGTTAGGAGATTTGTATTACATATTTGAATAATCTCATGTTAGAATGAAACAAGCAAGGCCTTTAAACAGTTGTTGGACAATACATGTAAAAAATAACATGCCTTTTATGGTGTCTGACTGAGTTGACATGAATCCAGTTTATTGCATTTTCAAATAAATTAACAAAAATGGTTGATCCTCTAAAATATTTCAAAAATATATTATTTGTGAAAAAGAAGTTGAGATTGTTCCGTCTTTCAAGAATCTCTGAGCTACAGTGCCTTGCAGAAGTATTCAGACCCCTTGGATTTCTTCACTTTTTCCATTGTGCTATAAAATGGGATTCAAATGTATTTGTCATTTTTTGTCAACAATCTACACAACATATTCTGTAATGTCAAAGTGGAAGAAAAAGTAGACATATTTTTTAAGATTAACAAAATGTAAATAACAGCTTGTCACATAGAGTAGGCCAGAAGGCTAAACTGGAAAACCTAACCTCTATCAAAATAAAAAGATGGCGGAACCGCAAAAGTTCTTCTGTGCAAAGGTGTTTATTTACAAGGTGATTCCGGAACAAAAACCAACAGTACTGCCATCAAACGTCTACCTTATGGGACAGCTTAAAACAATGCTGCCCCATCCACAGCTCAATCCAAAAATCCTCTCTCATGAACTGAAAGAGAGGCTCCTTTTGTAGGGCTAGCCCCTCCCCTCAGAACAATTAACACTAATTAATTAAGCAATTAACTATACAAACCTACATTTTCCATTAACTAAACCTACTAAAGGATATACATTGCAACACGTTTTTTAAACAATACCACAACATAACATTTACAACATTACATCACTACTGACAGTATCTTTCAATATGCCCATATGCCCATTTACATTAATGAGCCATTTGGGACAGGCACTATAAAGTCAGCCCAATCCCTTAGATCGGGTCCTTTTCCAGCATACCCAGAAGCTACAGAGATGGAGAGAGAGAGGAACAGAACGAACAAACAAAGCGCTCATCCACAACATTGATAAGTATAATAAATATTGCATATCTTAAATATGAACACTGACAAGTATGAAATGTATGTACTAAGACAGAAGTTAATTTGTGTGTCGACCCACATTGTTAACCTATCTTATAACGGAGCAGGGAGGAGTGATGAATGTGTGCGTGCGTTAAAGAACCAAATACTGCCCGCGGCCAGTGACGGACTTCTACGTCACACAGCTCCCTGATTAAATACATGTTAGAAACACCTTTGGCATCAATTACAGCTGTAAGTCTTATTGGGTAAGTCTCTAAGAGCTTTGTACAAACCTTGATTGCACAATACTTACACATTATTCTTTAAAAAATTCTTCTAGCTCTGTCAAGTTGGTTGTTTATCATTGCTAAACAGCCCCTTTCAAGTCTTGCCCTAGACTTTCAAGCTGATTTAAGTCAAAACTGTAACTAGGCCACTCAGGAACATTCAATGTTGTCTTGGTAAGCAACTCCAGTGTATATATGGCTTTGTGTTTTAGGTTATTGTCCTGCTGAAAGGTGAATTTGTCTCCCAGTGTCTGTTGGAAAGCAGACTGAATCAGGTTTTCCTCTATGATTTTGCCTGTGTTTAGCTATATTCTGTTTCTAAAAATAAAAAAAATCCCTTGCCAATGACAAGCATACCCATAACATGATGAACCCACCACCATACTTGAACATATGAAGAGTGGTATTTACGATTTTCCCAAAACATAACTCTTTGTATTCAGGAGATCCTTATCGCAAACAGGATGCATGTTTTGGAATATTTTTATTCTGTATAGGCTTCCTTCTTTTTACTCTTTAATTTAGATTAGTATTGTGTAGTAACTACAATGTTGTTGATCCATCCTCAGTTTTCTCCAGTCACAGCCATTAAAAACTCTGTAACTGTTTTAAAGTCACCATTGGCCTTATGGTGAAATCCCTGAGCAGTTTCCTTCCTCTCCGGCAACTGAGTTAGGAAGGACGCCTCTATCTTTGTAGTGACTGAGTGTATTGATACATCATCCAAAGTGTAATTAAGAACTTTTTTGTCTTTTTACCCATCTACCAAATCGGTGCCCTCCTTTGCGAGGCATTGGAAAACCTCCCTGGTCTTTGTGGTTGACTCTGTGTTTGAAATTCACTGCTTGACTGAGGGACCTTACAGATAATTGTATGTGTGGGGTACATGTTAAACACTATTATTTCACACAGAGTCCATGCAACTTATGTGACTTGTTTAACACATTTTTACTCCTGAACTTATTTAAGCTTGCCATAACAAAGGGGGTGAATACTTATTGACTCAAGACATTTCAGCTTTTCATTTTTTATTCATTTGTAAACATTTCTAAAAACATAATTCATCTTTGACATTATGGGGTATTGTGTTTAGGCCAGTGACACAAAATCTCAATTTAATCCATTTTAATTTCACATCAAAATGTGGAAAAAGTCAAGGGGTGTGAATATTTTCTGAAGTCAGAGGAAGGGTTAATCATTCAAAAATCATATCAAGCCCTATTATTTCATACAGAGTCCATATAACTTATGTGATTTGTTAAGCCAAATTGTACTCCTGAAATCATTTAGGAATTCCTAAACAAAGATTCTGAATACTTACACCTACATTTTAGTTATGAATTTTGTATTGATCTTTAAAAAAATATAGAATTTTTCTTCCACTTTAACAGAGTATTTTGTGTAGATTTTTACAATAAAGACAACTAAATCCATTTTAATCACACTTTATAACACAGAAATCCAAGGGGTCTGAATACTTTGCTAGGCACTGCATAACTGTTGTACTCAAACGATCCTAAATGGTCTAACCCTTCCTTTGAAAATTGTACATATATATATATATTTTTTTACAGTATATGACATAAAAGGATGACAAAATATTAACATTTTGCAATATCAGGTATTCTTTTCTGGTTTTACCAGTATTTGCTGTCTGGGTGTGCCAAAAGTAAAAACATGGAGAAGTCACTGCGCTGTGTTTTGTGTATGGACATGGCTTTACCTGTACACCTATAGAATACATCACACCCAAACCTTTTATAGTCTGTCTAATTTGATAAACCCTGTTATCAAAAGTAGGAGTGCCTTTTGGTCCGGATGTACAACGAACTTTAGGTGACATCACAGGTATAAGCAAGAGACAAACAACTCCACCCTGTACATTGATGATAGCTCCATTGTTCACATTTCATTTGAAGAAATATCAGGACATCAAAATGACGTCAAAATGGTGTCTCCTGGTTTAAAGAATAACTATTTGAAGGCCATCTATGCAGCTGAAGGATAATGTTACCTTGGTTTTCTGCTATTCTACTCTCTGGGTTACAGTTAGAACGCAGAACCAGTTTAGTTTCAGTCAAACAATAGGTAGAAGGTGAAATCTCAAGGCTGCATAATGGTAAAGTAGATATATGGATGAAGAATACATTTAATTTAAAATCGCAGATGAAACCTCAACTTTAAATGTTTTAATCTTCAAAAATGTCCATTGTAGTTTATACAATTCTTATTTTAGTATTCTATTCAATGACAAAATCTGCAGTTCAGGAAAAAAACAAGGACAAATTGTTTCATCTTTGATGTAACCATCAGGTTTTTAATTCACACCTTGGAAAATATTACAAAATAAGATTAACTGCCTTTTGCCAAGTGCTATAAGGCTGAAAGGGATAGTATTGGACTGAAAATTCAGGTTACACCCACACACCTGTAATACACACATAGGTAGTATAGCCATTTTAAGTCTTTCCAACTTATATGGACTTCAATGTACTTGGTCACTGCATAGATATAAAAGAGAAGAGGGAGGGAGGGATGCATGCTTGCTCACACAACAGGACCATACTCACATGCCCACACAGTAACAGAGAACACACATGCGTGCACACAAACAATTATCCTTCAAAAAGCCCAAGTCCAGAGTCATTAGGGAGTTCAATGAAAAATGTGCAATTTTCTTTCATCTAATCTAAGGAGTTTAGGGACACTAAGAGTACCAGGTCCTGTATGCTGCTTTGTACCGTCATAGTAAAGAGCTATAGTGCACGTGGCAAGATACCATTCAATGTTACCAGCCCGGACCTAGAGAGAGAAAGTTACCGCCTTAACATGCTTCATGGAACCAAATGATTGTTCATCAAAAAGGCACGTTGGGGCCTCCCGTGTGGCGCAGTGGTCTAGGGCACTGCATCGCAGTGCTAACTGCGCCACCAGAGTCTCTGGGTTCGCGCCCAGGCTCTGTCGCAGCCGGCCGCGACCGGGAGGTCCGTGGGGCGACGCACAATTGGCATAGCGTCGTCCGGGTTAGGCCGGTAGGGATATCCTTGTCTCATCGCGCTCCAGCGACTCCTGTGGCGGGCCGGGCGCAGTGCGCGCTAACCAAGGGGGCCAGGTACACGGTGTTTCCTCCGACACATTGGTGCGGCTGGCTTCCGGGTTGGAGGCGCGCTGTGTTAAGAAGCAGTGCGGCTTGGTTGGGTTGTGCTTCGGAGGACGCATGGCTTTCGACCTTCGTCTCTCCCGAGCCCGTACGGGAGTTGTAGCGATGAGACAAGATAGTAATTACTAGCGATTGGATACCACAAAAATTGGGGAGAAAATGGGAAAAAAAAAAAAAAAAAGGCACGTTGAACAAA
Organism: Salvelinus namaycush; assembly: GCF_016432855.1. Taxonomy (NCBI): domain Eukaryota; kingdom Metazoa; phylum Chordata; class Actinopteri; order Salmoniformes; family Salmonidae; genus Salvelinus; species Salvelinus namaycush. The sequence continues at coordinate 22,659,598 of NC_052343.1, forward strand.
AACCAAAGTACATCTCAGAAGTGGCACCATTTTTCGCATTCTCACCCCCGTTACAAAACAGTTCTTCCTTCCCTCGCACTTCACTACAGTGGTATCACAGCATTACAACACAGTTGAGGAAACACCCCTGAACGATAGTTGAGGAAACACCCCTGAAAGATGTATAGTTCCCAAAGTTCAATGGACAGCACTGCTAAGCTAGCCTAATACAACCTTGTCCTTTGTTTAGCTCTCCTACAATACAACTACACTGGGACATTTGTCTAACTGTGATGGAAAAGTATCCACAAAGACAGTGAGACATACCAACGACTGGGAAAGGATTGAACCAGTTTTGTAAACGACACAGTCATAGGGACAGAAGTGAAGTGATATACATGTGCACGCACACACACACCCAGTTCAATATAGTGGAAGTCTGTGCAAAAACCATTACAGTACAGGTCATGATCTACCAAGATGAAGTGTCTCCCCCTGCTGTCCAATAACAGTAGTGCAGTCCCAACGCCAGAATGGGGGAGATACATGAATTAAGACATGGTGGTTTGTTAATGGAATGAAATTAACACATACAGTACGTGGTTTCTGCCTCCACTGAATCATCACATCACACCTTTAGTAATGTGTTGTACGTGTCAGGTATATGTTGCATAGGGGCAGGCAGTGAGTACATCTCCCAAAATGGAGGTAAGGACTTCTAGGGTGCTTCTGTTGTATTCAACCAACACGGATACAGAAAAACAACAGAGGACCAGTGTGTGGTATTGTATTATCAGCGCAGTACATTGCTTTGGATAAAAGCATCTGTTAGACTTAACATGTACAAAAACATCCTTCAAGGATAAGTACATTAGATAAGTCGCACAGTACAAACTTTCGGCAGTCAGACAGGCAGACAGAAAGACACACACAGCATTCAGAATGAAAGCGCAAACTAGTGTAGTACCACTAATCCTAAAACGACAAAGTACTGTCTGTAAAAACAGATTCCCTAAAACAGAAGGCAATGTTTTGTTTCAGTTTTTCATTTGCTGAATTATGTGCTTTTTAGCTCACCATGAGAGACTCGTCATTGGTTACATGGACACATTTAGACATGCGTACATACATTCACACACTCACATTCTGTCCAGGGATAAAAATTAAAACAATCAAATTCTACTTGGGTCGTTCCACGAAATAAGTGCCTTTTGCGTCCTTTTGATATTTTAAGTACAAAATTGTGCACCAATACTGAATTTTAAAAGCGTTATATTTAATGAAATGCCCTTTAATATAGACCACATGGAGAATTCAATATATTTTTAATATGAATAAAGACTTGCTAAAGTGCCAAAATTCTGCATTTGATATGTCCCTCTGTGACTTCCAAGAAGATGAACATTTCTCCATCATTGTAAAGCCCTAGTAATTTTGTTGCTTTGACAGTCATTTCTGATTATTATTCATTTAAAATGTGATTAGTCATTCATTTTAAGAAAAAAATGAATATTTCCCTAATTTTAAGCGCAACCCGGTTATGTGAACTGAACTCGTTTTAATATGGTGAAACTTTTAAAATAATATTCCTTTTTAAATAATAATAAAAGACATTGAACATCTACTAGTCCAAATGATTGAGTAAGAGCAGTTGAGCTGGTTCTTCTGAAAACATTTCTGGTGTTTTGTGGTGGAAAACTGAGTAGGCCGAGCACAACCCTGTTAACCACAGATAACCAGCCTAGATAATTGTATTATTTTGTGAAGCGTGCATTCAATTGCCCCTTCCTATTGCACACAACAAGCTTACATTTCCTCTGCCACTAGGGGATTTATGGCCGATTTAAGATGAACTTGTCAACCTTGTTACTTTATTTGGCACTAACTAGTCATTTATTATTTTTTTTTGCCTTGAGATGGGAAAGTTGAACAGGTGCTCTTTATGACTATATCTAAAGTAGGTGAAATCAACAAACAAACATCTCAAAAGGCACCGAATTGGTGGAACGACAGACTTATAATTTCAAACAAATTATTTATATGACATGCATTCCTCGAAACTAAAATAAATATAACATGTAAAATCAAGCTTCTGAAAACCACTAAACCAACTCAGCAGCTTTTGAGGTTCTTCTTTTTAAAAAAGGAGACAGACTGAGGTTATTTCCCTGTGTAGTCCTATTTCAGTACTACAACATTGTAAAAAACAAAGGCAAACCCAATCAAACCTAACCCACAGCCAGTCTAACAGCCACTGTGCAGAATACCTTATACTCTATTAAAAAGTACAGCAGCCAGGGTTTTTTTCTGCATAGAAAAGTCTTGGGCGGGCTGCCTAAGTGCTTTTCCAGGCCGCTTATGTAAAAAAGAAAAAGGACTATATATTATGATATATACAGTACCAGTCAAAAGTTTGGACACACCTACTCATTCAAGGGTTTTTCTTTATTTTTACAATTTTTTACATTGTAGAATAATAGTGAAGACATCAAAACTATGAAATAACACATAGGGGATCATGTAGTAACCAAAAAAGTGTTAATCAAATCAAAATATTTTAGATCTTCAAAGTAGCCACCCTTTGCCTGGATGACAGCTTTGCACACTCTTGGCATTCTATCAACCATCTTCATGAGGTAGTCACCGGGAATGCATTTCAATTAACAGGTGTGCCTTGTTAAAAAGTTAATTTGTGGAATTTCTTTCCTTCTTAATGCGTTTGAGCCAATCAGTTGTTGTGACAAGGCAGGGGTGGTATACAGAAGATAGCCCTATTTGGTAAAATACCAAGTCCATATTATGGCAAGACCAGCTCAAAAAAGCAAAGAGAAACAACAGTCCCTTATTACTTCAAGACATGAAGGTCAGTCAATCTGGAAAATGTCAAGAACTTTCAAAGTTTCAAGTGCAGTCGCAAAAACCATCAATCACCATGATGAAACTGGCTCTCATGAGGACTGCCACAAGAAAGGAAGACCCAGAGTTACCTCTGCTGCAAAGGATAAGTTCATTAGAGTTAACGGCACCTCAGATTGCAGCCCAAATAAACGCTACACAGAGTTCAAGTAACAGATACATCTCAACATCAACTGTTCAGAGGAGACTGTGTGAATCAGGCCTTCATGGTCAAATTGCTGCAAATAAACCACTACTAAAGGACAGCAATAAGAAGAAGAGACTTGCTTGGGCCAAGAAACAAGCAATAGACACACTGTACTGTAGATGGACACACTGTAGATTTTTCTATTGTGTTATTGACTGTATGTTTGTTTGTTTATTCCATGTGTAACTCTGTGTTGTTGTTTGTGTCGCACTGCTTTGCTTTATCTTGGCCAGGTCGCAGTTGTAAATGAGAACTTGTTCTCAACAGGCCTACCTGGATAAATAAAGGTGGGAAAATAAATAAATAAAATAGACATTAGACCAGTGGAAATCTGTTCTTTGGTCTGATGAGTCCAAATTTGAGATTTTCTTTGTCAGACGCAAAATAGGTGAACGGATGATTTCCGCATGTGTGGCTCACACAGTGATGGTGTGTTGCTGGTGACACTAAGTGCTTTATTTAGAATTCAAGGCACACTTAACCAGTATGGCTACTACAGCATTCTGCAGCGATACGCCATCTCATCTGGTTAGCGCTTAGTGGGACTATACTTTGTGTTTCAACAGAACAATGACCCAACACACCTCCAGGCTGTATAAGGGCTATTTGACCAAGAAGGAGAGTGACGCATCAGATGACCTGGCCTCCACAATCACCCGACCTCAACCCAATTGAGATGGTTTGGGATGAGTTGGACCGCAGAGTGAAGGAAAAGCAGCCAACAAGTGCTCAGCATATGTTGGAACTCCTTCAAGACTGTTGGAAAAGCATTCCAGGTGAAGCAGGTTGAGAGAATGCCAAAGCTGTCATCAAGGCAAAGGGTGGCTACTTTGAAATAACACATGGAATAATGTAGGAACCAAAAAATGTTAAAACAGATTTTAGATTCTTCAAAGTTTCGATGTCTTCACTATTATTCTACAATGTAGAACATAAGAAAAACCCTTGAATGAGTAGCTGTGTCAAAACTTTTGACTGGTATTGTATGTATATATATATATATATATATATATATATATATATATATATATTATATAATAAATAATTTTCGGGATGGAAAACATTTTCAATGTGTAAACTTAAATTACTAAAAAGAGATGAAGTATGTAGAAAAGATAATGAACCTATATATTTTTTAAAAATAAGATCATCTTTGAGAACTAACCATCACCTAAATAAAAGCTGGACAATCAGGGAGAATCTAATATTCCAAAAATTATGCATTCAGGAGTTTTTGTCATAGCATGGGGCCACCAGATTTGTTTGAGTTGCAGAAAATGTGCTTTAAAACTGTAAAATTGTATCTCCGTCACATGGCAAAATGTGTAGAATTGCACAAAATTTGCTTGAAAACCACTACATTTTGTCACTGCGGCCAACAGAAGGGCCTCTAAAATTGTCGCTCGGCCACCGCACCATTGGCCACGCCCACCACGTAAGCCCCATTTTGATCCAGAAAAGACCCTGGCAGCTATTCGCCTTTCTTTCTCAACACTCACAACAACAGTCTGCTCTGGAATGTTTTCAAATCTAAGCCACTTTTCGGTTCATCTCTTTGATCTCTTCATCGCCTTCCATCATTGTTCCCTTCTTTCTCATTGGTCCAGTGGTTTCAGGTGTGAAGTGGTGATAGGCCCCAGGGAATGTTCAAACAGGAAACTGGACTGTATGTCTAGCTACCCCAGAATGCCTTGCCCGTGGTCCCATTTCTAAACATGACCTGTTGTCTCACGTTTCCTGGAAGGCTTTCTATCGTCCTGTTCCCTTTCTCTGTGGACCATGAGAGTTTTACATGGTCTCTTCCTAGCTCTTTCTCTCTCTTTCACATTCAGTCTGATAGGGTACAGTGTGTAAAAGTCTACTTCGCGCTCCTCCTCAGCAGTAGCTGCGTGTCTGACCCTCAGTATGGATGGTCCAGTTGGGTGATGGTCCAGGTAAGCTGCCCTGCCGTGCCAGCCCTCTCTGGTTCCTCAGACCCTGCGGCCGCAGCACCGGCTCGTGGACCACATCTCTGCGGGGTGGAGGGTTGGGGTATTGGCCCAGCATCGGGCCAGGCTGGAAGGGGTACTGGCTGTACTGGAGGCCTCCTGGCTGGCCGGGGTAGGGCCTGGGGGCTCCCAGCGTCAGGTTGGAGAAGGCTGCAGACGGGGAGTCTGAGGGCTCCAAGAGGGGCTGGCTGGGGTAGCTGGAGGAGCAGGGGTCCTGGGGGCTCTGGATGGGGTAGGGGGGCTCCTGGTAGTGCTGCCAAGGGGGGTAGGGGTTAGCGCCAGAGCTCTGGTGCTCTCCCTGGGTGAAGTCTTGGGTCCGGTAGTATTTGAGCACCTGATCGCCTGAGGGCATGACGTCAAAGGCCTGCCTGTACTGGCCCCCGGGCGAGGACCTCCGGAGCGGGTCTTGGCGTTGGAAGCCCCCTGCCCCAGCCCTCTGAGGAGCCCTGATCCGTGAGGGGCCCGGGGTGTAGACATTATAGGCAGGCGGGGACTGGTTGTGCTGCTGGCTGGGGTAGGGGTTGGCAGGGTGCTCCATGGCAGGGGAGGAGCTGGTGGAGGCAGAGGAGGAGGTGACTGTGGAGGGACCCTCAGCCCTCTCCTCCTCAGCCAGCTTCTCTATCAGCAGGGAGGCGATCTCCTTCCCCGACAGGCCCTGGATGGGCTCTGTACTACAGCTGGAGCTCTGGGGGTCTGAGCGGCTGCGGTAGTGGATCCCTGTCGATGTAGACGCTGTGGGCGCTGGGAGGAAGTCGCTCTCCTGGATGCTCCCTGGGGTCGTTGCTGCCGAGTCATTGTGGGCGGCTGGGCTGTCTGGAGTGGAGGGGGTGAGGCTGACGCTGGTGGAGCATGCCTGGTCAGGGGCCAGGCGGGGGGAGGACTGTCTCTGGTCCTCTGGGGGAGGGGGGTCGTTTGGCGAGGCAAGAGGTTCAAAATCCTGTGGAGAGTCTCCATCCAGGTCTGTGCTGGTCCAGCTCTTTTGGGCCCCAGTAGAGGGGCTGGGGAAAGGGAAGTTGACGTAGATGGGCTCAGACAGGTCCTTGGAGGTTGGTCTGTGGGCCTGGGGAGGGGAGGGCTGGGATGGCTGGCCCTGGAGAGACTTGCCCTGGGGAGGCTGGCTCAGACTCAGAGGAGCCTCCTCTGGCTTACGATAGCACACCTTCCCGTTTTCAAAATAGGGGTGTAGCTGGGAGGCGGTGAGGTCTGTAGAGGCTGACCTGTTGGAGCGGTGGAGGTTGCGTTGGTGCTGGTGGAGCGCCAGGGGAACCATGGAGGAGGAGGGGAGGGGGTGCATCTCACTACGGGCCTGCCGGACTGAGGAGGAGGTCTGGCGCTGGGGCCGGGGGTGGTGGTGAGAGGGGTGATGGTGGTGGGTGGAGCCGTCCTGGGAGTGTCCGTGGGAGAATGAATGGGACTGGGAGTGGGCGGCTGCCCAAGCCCGCGTGGCTTCTTTGGACCAGAGCTGGGGCCCCCTCTCCCCTCTGGGTCCACCCTGGTTGTGGTGGAGAGGCTGGGGTTGGTGATGCCCCCGGGAGATGGGCCTTTTGTTGGCCTCTGGGTGGGGGGCCGGGCGGAAGTTACCCTCCAGGTCCAGCCTCATGTTCTGGTAGCTGTGGCGGGCATAGCTGGGGGGGCCCTGCGGGTTCTCAGGTCCGGCGATCTCGTAGTAGAAGTTTTCCATCCTTCCTTGGTCCTCTGAGGTGGAGGAGAGGGGCACGGGCCGGATCTGGGCCTGCTGAGGGGGCTGCTGACCCGGGGATGGTTGGCTGGCTGCCCTGGCTGCGAGGTAGCGGGTGAGGTGGTCTGGAGCTCCACTCAGACGCTCTGAGAAGGCTCTGGCCAGAGGAGGGTTCCCCTGTTGACCAAAGATCCGCCTGATGCGCCCTGAGTCCAGGGAGCGACGCATCTCAGTCTGGGCCAGTGGTGCTCTGTGGGGACGCTCCAGATCCAGGGGCTTAGGGGGTACTTTGGGGCGGGTGGGCTGGAAGGCACGGACCTGAGTCAGAGGGGACTCTGACTTGGAGTGCAGGAGCTGGGGGTGGGCCGAGGACAGCTTGGACTGGGTGGAGGTTGATTTCTGTTGGAGGTGAGGGGCAGAGAACTGGCGTGAGTAGGCTGGAGGCTTCCTCTGAGACTGGGACTCAGTGGGGCTAGGTCTCTCCCCAGACTGGCCTGGTTTGGGGGGCTGTGACTGGGGCAGCTGCTTCTGGTTCTTGTAGATGGGGCTGGGGGTCTGGTCGTCTCCAGAGGCGCCCCCACCAGACAGCTCCGAGTTGGACGCCACAGAGTCAGACGTCTCAGAGGACAGGGTCCCCGTATCCTGCAATAAAAAAAAGTATAACTTTTTTACCGCCATACAGTAAGTTACAGTACTGGTTAGTCATGCATGCTGTAGCTACGTGCAGTTAAAAAAGGAATCTAATTTATCCCAGGCAACTGTAAACATTGTGCTTGTTATGGTTAGGAAATGAAGGCTCGGCTGAAAATGACCTGACAGCACTGCACTCTTCATATGGAGCCCAAAACTAAAAAATCTCCAGCACAGTCAAAACAACATATCCACCACTTAGAATTTACCACAGTACAAACAGACACAGTTTACACAAAGTTACACCCATATAGTGCCACTTACAGACATGTGCACACTCCCACACACACACCTGTCCTGGAGTCCTCTCTCCCTGGCCGTGTCCTGTATCTGCTGCAGTCTCTGTCGTGTTTCCCTCTCCCTCGGTCATCCACACAGACAGGGGGCGCACTGTGGAGTAGAGCTGATTGGGGTCAGAGGACAGCAGCTCTCCTGCGTCGGCAGACAGGGAACTCTGGTAGCGGGTGTCGGCTACGTCCTGGGACCGGGACTGAGGGGGGCGGTAGGGGGGCGAGGCACCCTGTCTCAGGGCCTTGTTGGCACTCTCAGCCAGGGCCAGGGCCATGAGGCGTGCTGGGTTTTTAGGAGGGGGAGGCGGAGGCTGGGCAAACAGGGGGGCACCGGTGGGTCCCGTTATACCTGTAGAGGGGAGAGGAGGGTTAAATTACATGACTATGGTCTGCAGTAAAACCTCAAATCATCATTGAAAACAAACTCATTTTTGATGATGATTATAAATCAATCACCTAATACATTCAATCAATCAAACTTGTTGGCAGAGTCCATTTCTGTTTACTCACCCTGTCCTCTGATCTTGGCCTCGGGGCCCAGTTTGCTGCGGATCTCCTGCTGGCAGCTCTCCGTCAGCTGGAAGTCACATGACCGAAGCAGCATGGAGATCATCTGAGGAGGCTGCGACTGGGAGGGGCCGCTGCTCGGGATGCCAGGCTGTAATTCACCAGCTCGCCCGCCAATCATGTCCAACACCTACGAGGGAGAAAGCCAAGTTTGGTGAGGCAAATTTATCATACAGAGTATATAGGCAAGTAAACTCCAATCCTGAGATACAGAAATACAAGGACAGCAGTGACACAGAGAAGGAGGAAGTACCTTAGCTGGGACGCTGATGGATACAGGGTCAGAGATGTCCAGTGTAGGGGACTTGGGGGATTTTTGTGAGAAGGCATTCACCATCTTCCGGGTGAAAGATCTTCTCTCTGGCGGGGGCTGAGCAGAGGGGGCAGAGGTCACAGATGTAGGGGGCTGGCCCTGGCCTTGACTGTGTGAGGTACTCAGGTTGGCACCCTCCCATGATTGGCCGGCAGATGGGCTGGTATTGGCCGGTCTGTGTTGACAGAACACCTGAAGGGGCGGGGCTGTGGCGGCGATGATCAGACTTCTCCTGACGGCCGCATCCGATTGGTTGAGCACCGAGTCGGGGTCCTCTGTGATTGAGCGCTGGCTGCTGGAGTGAGAGTGTCCTTGGTGGCTGAGGCAGCGGTAGGGAGGGGGCGTGGCAGTGGGCGGGGACTCCCTGCCACCCGCAGTGACTACGCTGCTGCCCAAGCCGATTGGTCCGTCCTCCAGGAAGGTGGGGCTGAAGTCAATGACGTCCTCAGCCATCCAGGAAGCAGCCGGGTCCTGGTTGGAGAAGTCAGGCAGCATGTAGATGCCTTCCTCGTCTTCATCCTCCTCATCGTCTCCATCATCCCTGGGCTGGCGGTCCTCAGGCAGCAGGCTATCATACGAGCGGCTGGAAGGCAGGCGGGACGGGGGGCGCTGGGGCAGGTGCTGAGGGTCCATGGAGGCAGCCAAAGACAGACCGTCACTGCTGGAGCGGGGCCGCCGCAGACGCTTCGACTGTCCTGAGAGAGAGAGAAGTAGGAAAAAAAAGGAATAGTCAGGGTTTAAAATAAGTGTCTCTGTAGTGCTCAGTGACTAACACACAGCTCCACCAGCTCCCAAAGGACCCATTCTACTCCGACTGTCCCAAAATGACTCAAACTATCATCACTGCTTCCAGACATATTCCTGCTCTTCCACAGCCTCCCCTGAAAGAGAAATCTCATACTCTATACTTAACGGGCGAGAAGAGAGAGGCTCTGCTATCGATCAGTCTGCGAGGACTTAAACTGTTGAGATGAGTAGCAGTATTAGCGTCAGTGTGTTATGGCCTACTGTTGTGTACCTGCTCCACTGTGCTGGGACGATAAGGATTCCTCACTCTTAGCTGAACGCAGGGTCACACTGTCCACACGACAACCTGCAGGAGAGACCAGAGAGAGAGAGACCAGAGAGAGAGAGAGACCAGAGAGAGAGAGAGAGAGATCAGAGAGAGAGAGAGACCAGAGAGAGAGAAAGAGAGAGAGATCTGTCATACAAAGGGAGGATCAAAAGGGGCGATAAACTGTGGTTGGTATTTATTTTCCTTTCTACCTCCACCCATCCAGGTAAATGGATGGATGGATGGAGGTAGACATGGTAGACATGGAGGTAGACATGATATCAGACATGATATCTACCTGCATGTGAGGTGGCGGGCTGGAACAGGGAGCTGATCCTCATTGGTTTACGTTGCCCCGCCCCCAGGGGCTTCCCGATCGCAAAGAACGTCTTCCAGCTCCCTCCAGCTGCCTTCCGTACCTTCAGCCCTCTCTTCCTCCTGTAGGGGGAGGAGAGAGAGCAAGACAGAGAAGGAGAGAGAGAGAGATTTAGGTGGGTGAGACTGCTAAATCAACTGCATGTGATAGTGAAACTATAGAAACTTGCATTGTCTGGAATAAGCCTGGCCTCCCACTCACCTGTCGACAGGGTGGTCCAGCACGGTGTGGAACTGGCCCTGGAACTGGACTGGTGCCCCCTGGAGGAGCAGAGGAGCCTGTGTCCTGGCCTGGGCCTCTTCTAGGGAAAGCAGCCTGGTGGAGACAAAGGACTTGGGCCTGGTCAGAGAGTGCCGCCCTGCAGGCAGAGAGAGGACCTACAGTTAGTAATAGATAGAGGGTGGGAGAGTGAGGAGGCATCGGTGACGGTGGCCAAAAGCTTTGTTCCAAATGAGATCCTATTCCCTGTATAGTAGTGCATTACCTTTGGCCAAAGCCCCTAAGTGGCACACTATGTGGCATACAAATAAAAAGTGTACTGTACGGGAAATAGGGTGTCATTTCAGATTTACCCAACGAGAGCGAATAAGACACTGACACGCTTGCAAATCAGAAATCACATGGAGTTAACAACAAAGGGAGGGAAGGCTGAGGTATGCAGAGGAAGTTGGACCTTTTCATTTGAAACTCCCAGTTAAAGAGCAACCAAAGTAAAACAGACACCCGTCAGGGGAGAGCAGGGCATGGGTCATCAGACAGGATTGACATCTAAACAAATATGTATTATAATGCAATTAACAAATTACTAACAGTGTCTTATAGGGCAATTCCATGCCAGGAAAGCACAAAAATATTTTTCCCACATTAATTTACTGCAATACAATTTTTCACATTAAAATTACTCAACATTAAAGTATTCATATTAATATTTCAAAAGTACCCTTTTTGATTTAGCATATTTTTTGGACATATTGTTTGGAACAACAAGTCAAACACTCTTCAAATACGTCAAATTTCCAGAGTCCGTGCTCTGCTACTTTTGAAGACCATTTTATACATATAAACTGACAGGTCATTAAGCAATCACATTCAGCAAATCACCAGCAGAGGGAGTTCAATTTGAATCTATTTTCCCATTCACTGGTGGGGCTCACATAACTTATCATAACTTCAAAAGTAGCAGAACGTTGGAAAGTTTATGTACTTGTATAGTATATAGTTTAAAACAATGTCTAAAAATGTAAATGTACAAAATCTAAATAGTATGAGATGTTCACTAATATGTTTTATGTTGAATAAATAATATGTTAATAATATAATGAATAATATAATATGTTGAATAAAAAAATCATAATCTAGACATAATCCATGTTTTAGAGCACACTATCATGTAGAGTTCACAGATCATAGGGTCTTTTTTTTCTCACAAATGGTTTGTGATACAAATGTAAAAACCATATCAAACAAACAGTCATCCTCCCAATTAAGTTTCTGTGAGAATAGCTAGAACAATCAGACACCCAAAATATTTTTTGACTTTCCTGGCGTGGATCTGAGTCTGAGACACAAAGCAAGCATCTAACTGAGCCCTGGCTGGGACGCTGACAGAAACGCTTCAGCTGGAGAAGCACACAGACACTGCTGATCTGTCGACAATACTGAGGTTAAACATTTTAGCTACAGGGCCTATTGATTATTTAGCTAGCTGACAAGACAAAACAGATAATGAAAGCTGGGAATCATCAATTCAACATTGTTGTTTTACCTGGTGGTTCTGGCTCAATGTAATCCTCTTAAAAGAAACATCCACAGCATTTGTGACACATTGATCAAAACAACGTCTATTCTTTAATATTTTGAGCATTACAGCGCAAAACAACCTAAAAGTTACTTTAATAACTATTTAAAATGACAAAAACAAATATTGGAGTAGACACAAAATGTAACCGACCACATTTACTTCAAGATGGGATGAATTGGAACCAGGATGGAAGTTTATTGCCTATTCAACTGTCAATACAACCGAAAAATCACGTGAGAGTTCACGGTGAGAGTTCTCAAACCCTGAAGAGACACTGGGTTTATACAAACATATGTCAGCATGTGCGCACAAAACTTGGCTATATTAAATACTTGTTTTTTTTACCCCTTTTTCTCCCCAACTTCGTGGTATCCAATTGGTAGTTCAGTCTTGTCTCATCACTGCAACTCCCGTATGGACGACTCGGGAGAGGCGAAGGTTGAGAGCCGTGCGTTCTCCGAAACACAACCGCACTGCTCCTTAACACAATGCCCACTTAACCCGGAAGCCAGCCGCACCAATGTGTCGGAGGAAACACCGTACACCTGGCGACCATGTCAGCATGCACTGCGCCCGGCCCGCCACAGGAGTCGCTAGAGAGCGAAGGGACAAGGACATCCCTGCTGGCCAAACCCTTCCCTAACCCGGACGACACTTGGCCAATTGTGAGCCGCCCCATGGGTCTCCCGGTCGCGGCCGGCTGCGACAGAACCTGGATTCGAACCCAGAATCTCTACTGGCCCTTAGACCACTGCACCACTCGGGAGGCCAACTTGGCTATACTTACTATCTACTGGAAAACAACAGACAAAAGCCCAATAGGATGAGACACATTCATCATGAACTCTTTCTTGTGCACATCGTACAGAGATCTCAGGACAAATGGGTCACACAGAAGCCAAAAGTAGACCAAGCCTAAACTAAACCAATCAACGCTATAGAGCGCTTGTAAGCATCCAGCATTGAGAGAGAGAAGGCACGGACGGTCAGAACATGGAGTAGTGTCGCCTCGCTACGGTGACTTCCAAAAGAGGGTGCCTGGGGACCTAAGGGACCTCCTCACCCCTGGCCTCCCCCACCTCCTCCTCACCACCGGCCTCCTGCAGACTCACCAGCCTGGTTCTCTGGTGCTGCCGAGAGACCTTACACTCCAGCTTGCCCGTTGCTACGGAGACACACAGCTCTCGCTCACTATCTGCTGCTGCTTCCATCACACTGGGCATACACTGGTTGAATTCAATGAAATTACATTGAATCAACGTGGAATAGACATTGAATTGAAGTCTGTGCCCAGTGGGATGGCTACATCATCAGTGTGGCTGAGGGCTCACTTTATGGCAAGTTTACAGTTTTATTCCATATTTAATACTGATGTTTATTAAGAGTAAAGAACAAAGTGTTGCCAAATATTGTACTACTTTTTGGAGCAAATTGATGCAGTGGAAAAATCTTTCCATGCTGAAATCACTTATATTACTGCCATTTTAGACTATTTATACACATGTTCTACTGTGCTGCGAGGCAAGACAAAGAGTGCAATGAAATATTAGTATCACAGAGTCATTCAAGTAGAGTTGCTTTCATAGACTTACAGCATTTGCGGGGTAAAAAGCGGAGGACAGCGGGCGGTCGTGACAGTTGTAATGGAGGTAGAAGTGTCATTCATTATATACAGGGCTTTAACCAAAGCTCTCTGTTTAACCAGACAACTACAAGCATTAAGTAGAGGATAGAGGAAGCCTGGCTGGCTGAGTAGTAAAGCTAGTTACTGTAGGTACTAAAAAGAGGCTTTGAGGCTCTGAGGTAAATGCTCTGTGTGTGGCATTGATAACACAAAACCACAGAGCTGATACAGAGGGAGAGAAGACAGAGGGAGCACTCTGAAGGAGAGAAGACATTTTCAGTCGAATCCTAACTTGAAATCAAAACACGTCACTGACGATTGCCGACTGATGCATGCATTGATTTCAATGGGAAATGTGTGTTTTTCCACACAAATGGAACTCAAGTTAGGAAGATTGTGTCCAGTGACGGTTAGAGAAGCCAGCGTTGGGGTTATGGTGATGTGTGTACCTGTGCCTGTGAAGCGTCCTACAGAGGTGAAGGAGTCACTGAAGAGCACGCCCACGTGACCGAGGAGAAACTCCACCACCACAGACTGGATCCGCACCTCCTTAAACGGGTCAGCACCACTCAGACCCACCGCCTCGATCTCCATAGACCTGCCACAGAGACAACACACAGCCACACCATGTTCAACTCCAGGATGGTTTTGCAGACAGAAATGTCATGAATAGAGCTGACATGATTCCTCACTGTACATGTCAGAGGCACACTTGTTCTGAACAATATATTTCTATATGAACGATCCACAACGCACACATGCAGGTACAGTAGGTAGGTACAGACACACACCTGAGCAGGTTGGGGGCCCAGACGATGGCCAGGTTCTTGATGTGCATGTTGGTCTCTCCGCTGCAGGTGGCCAGACCAGCCAGGTGTCTAATGAGGTACTCCAGGGTCCTGACAGAGAGAAAGACAACATTAGTCCACAATCTGGGATCTGTCTCCATGGCTGTGTATACCTGTAGTCTCTATCTCCATGGCTGTGTTGTGTACACCTGTAGTTTCTGTCTCCCTCCCGGGCTGTGTTGTGTATACCTGTAGTCTCTGTCTCCCTCCGGGGCTGTGTTGTGTATACCTGTAGTCTCCATGGCTGTGTTGTGTATACCTGTAGTCTCCATGGCTGTGTTGTGTATACCTGTAGTCTCTGTCTCCATGGCTGTGTTGTGTATACCTGTAGTCTCTGTCTCCATGGCTGTGTTGTGTATACCTGTAGTCTCTGTCTCCATGGCTGTGTTGTGTATACCTGTAGTCTCTGTCTCCATGGCTGTGTTGTGTATACCTGTAGTCTCTGTCTCCATGGCTGTGTTGTGTATACCTGTAGTCTCTGTCTCCATGGCTGTGTTGTGTATACCTGTAGTCTCTGTCTCCATGGCTGTGTTGTGTATACCTGTAGTCTCTGTCTCCATGGCTGTGTTGTGTATACCTGTAGTCTCTGTCTCCATGGCTGTGTTGTGTATACCTGTAGTCTCTGTCTCCATGGCTGTGTTGTGTATACCTGTAGTCTCTGTCTCCCTCCATGGCTGTGTTGTGTATACCTGTAGTCTCTGTCTCCCTCCGTGGCTGTGTTGTGTATACCTGTAGTCTCTGTCTCCCTCCGTGGCTGTGTTGTGTATACCTGTAGTCTCTGTCTCCATGGCTGTGTTGTGTATACCTGTAGTCTCTGTCTCCCTCCGTGGCTGTGTTGTGTATACCTGTAGTCTCTGTCTCCCTCCGTGGCTGTGTTGTGTATACCTGTAGTCTCTGTCTCCATGGCTGTGTTGTGTATACCTGTAGTCTCTGTCTCCATGGCTGTGTTGTGTATACCTGTAGTCTCTGTCTCCCTCCGTGGCTGTGTTGTGTATACCTGTAGTCTCTGTCTCCATGGCTGTGTTGTGTATACCTGTAGTCTCTGTCTCCATGGCTGTGTTGTGTATACCTGTAGTCTCTGTCTCCATGGCTGTGTTGTGTATACCTGTAGTCTCTGTCTCCCTCCATGGCTGTGTTGTGTATACCTGTAGTCTCTGTCTCCCTCCGTGGCTGTGTTGTGTATACCTGTAGTCTCTGTCTCCCTCCGTGGCTGTGTTGTGTATACCTGTAGTCTCTGTCTCCATGGCTGTGTTGTGTATACCTGTAGTCTCTGTCTCCATGGCTGTGTTGTGTATACCTGTAGTCTCTGTCTCCCTCCGTGGCTGTGTTGTGTATACCTGTAGTCTCTGTCTCCATGGCTGTGTTGTGTATACCTGTAGTCTCTGTCTCCATGGCTGTGTTGTGTATACCTGTAGTCTCTGTCTCCCTCCGTGGCTGTGTTGTGTATACCTGTAGTCTCTGTCTCCATGGCTGTGTTGTGTATACCTGTAGTCTCTGTCTCCATGGCTGTGTTGTGTATACCTGTAGTCTCTGTCTCCATGGCTGTGTTGTGTATACCTGTAGTCTCTGTCTCCATGGCTGTGTTGTGTATACCTGTAGTCTCTGTCTCCATGGCTGTGTTGTGTATACCTGTAGTCTCTGTCTCCATGGCTGTGTTGTGTATACCTGTAGTCTCTGTCTCCATGGCTGTGTTGTGTATACCTGTAGTCTCTGTCTCCATGGCTGTGTTGTGTATACCTGTAGTCTCTGTCTCCATGGCTGTGTTGTGTATACCTGTAGTCTCTGTCTCCATGGCTGTGTTGTGTATACCTGTAGTCTCTGTCTCCATGGCTGTGTTGTGTATACCTGTAGTCTCTGTCTCCCTCCGTGGCTGTGTTGTGTATACCTGTAGTCTCTGTCTCCATGGCTGTGTTGTGTATACCTGTAGTCTCTGTCTCCATGGCTGTGTTGTGTATACCTGTAGTCTCTGTCTCCCTCCGTGGCTGTGTTGTGTATACCTGTAGTCTCTGTCTCCATGGCTGTGTTGTGTATACCTGTAGTCTCTGTCTCCATGGCTGTGTTGTGTATACCTGTAGTCTCTGTCTCCATGGCTGTGTTGTGTATACCTGTAGTCTCTGTCTCCATGGCTGTGTTGTGTATACCTGTAGTCTCTGTCTCCATGGCTGTGTTGTGTATACCTGTAGTCTCTGTCTCCATGGCTGTGTTGTGTATACCTGTAGTCTCTGTCTCCATGGCTGTGTTGTGTATACCTGTAGTCTCTGTCTCCATGGCTGTGTTGTGTATACCTGTAGTCTCTGTCTCCATGGCTGTGTTGTGTATACCTGTAGTCTCTGTCTCCATGGCTGTGTTGTGTATACCTGTAGTCTCTGTCTCCATGGCTGTGTTGTGTATACCTGTAGTCTCTGTCTCCATGGCTGTGTTGTGTATACCTGTAGTCTCTGTCTCCATGGCTGTGTTGTGTATACCTGTAGTGTGGTGGTGGGAGCTGCTGGATGACATCATGTACTTTCACCATGCGCTCGTCGTCTGTCATCTCTCCCATACAGTCCTACGGAGGAAGACCAGGGAAAAAACAGATGGCAAGTTTAGCCTTTGACAATGGACAGCGCTTTCAGTTGGAGGGAGTTGTGTTGGGTTATGGCCATGTACTCACAGCAAACTTGTCGTAGAGCTGGTAGGTGAGCAGGGGGTTGGGCAGCTCTCTGAAGTAGAGCTTACACAGGGACCCCACACAGTGGATGTCCTGCATGTACATATCCTTGGTCAGGTCTGGAACGTTCTCACTGTCAAACTCATGTCTGGTGGGGAGCGAGAGTGTCAAATAGGGTTGAATGCCAAAAAAGTATTGCATATTTGCCTATATGTATTTTATGCATGCAGTCAATGATCTATGTAGTCCTAAGTCTTTACAGGTTCAGGGCCTGACATGCAGGGTTAGCATGAGGAGTGGTACCGGAGTTTCTGAATGTTGGAGGAGACTCCAGAGTGCCTGTAGATGCCGTCCACCACACCATGCTTCTCTATGAACTCTGAGCAGCTCTTCAGAACCTGTGGAACTGGAGAAGCACACAAAGATCCTTGTCACACGTTACAGTAGTACACCAAACCAGACCAGGCTCTCAAGGACACACAGAGATGACTCTCTGAGACTCTAGAATTAGAACTGTAGAACTCTAACTAGGGCAATGGGCCCATTTCATCAACTCCGTAGCACTAATGTGATCCTAAAATGGCATGATTGATTTTAATATTGTTCTGAGTTCACTTGACACACCAAAACCGCTCACTCTCTGCAGCCAGCAACTCACTCTTACGTTACTATAAAAATAACAAGCCCAAAGATACTGACAACTACTTTACATCCCCAAAAGGTTACGTGAGGATAAGTGTGTGTTTTATGTACCGTCCAGTCCTGAGTTGAGGAGGTGCTCTCCCAGGTCACAGCCGAACACCCTCTCCTTAAGAATGCCTCTCTGTTTGAGCTTCTGCTTGGTGGGCCTGGACTTCATAAAGGTGCGCAGGAATCCCATCAGCTTGCCGTGCTTCTTAGAAACTGTCAGAGGGGGGCGACAGAGAGCTGCTGAGTATTGACACTACAGTGGGAAAGAGAGACTATTGTGGTGGGTGAGGGGTCCATCTCTGTGAGAGGCGTGTCTTTGTGTGTGTGTACACGTGCCTGCAAATGTGTGTGTGTGTGTATCCATATGTGAATGTTTAACATAAATGTCATCATCGTCATCAAATATAAACGGATGAAAAGACATGAGAAAATAGGAGAGTTTAGTGGGAGCTGGAGCATGGACACTAGTAGGAGGCTGGGTCGTGTTCTGGACCAATGAGCCACGACCACCAACATCATTAGAACAATAAGCAGCAGCAGATTACTTGGACGCATCGTGAAGATTAGGATTAAGAGCAAGGAAATAATGATTGTCATTGGTCATAATAAACCTGTATCGTCTTCCTCTATAACAACGACTTGCTTCTCATTTATACAACAAGCTCCATTGTGTTCCTATGATTTATGGGTGACTCTAAAATACATGTACACTAATTCTACTCTAAAAACATCCTCACCACTCCTGCATGTGAACAGCCCTAGGCTTGGCTAGTTGTATAAATGGCTATTGTACGTTTCCTGGTTGGCTTAAGGGGAAATGTGTTATACAGGCCCTGCATTAAGGGGAGAGATGAGGCGTTAGGAAAGATAAGGACGGTGGAAGGACTCTGATTAGATGACAAATAGATTAATGAGAGAGAAATTCCATTTCAGTTGTTGTTACCAGCAAGTCTTAGGTACCAAGGCTGAGGAACTGAGAGAGAGAGAGAAAGAGAAAAAGGCAATAGATACAACAGGAAGGCGGTTGGAACACCAGCTAAATACATTGTTTTGGGAGTGCGAAGTACAGAACAGAGATATACTGTGGTCAGAGATACAAATATGAAGATTGCAAAGATGTTGTGGTGACCACATTAAGCAAGCAAAACAACCTATGGGCTGAGTAATTGTGAAACTATGTAATGTCACGTGATCCGCTGTGTGTATCTGGTTAACACCACAAGATCATGTATCCTTAAATAAAAAATTGTCTAGATGTTTACAAGACGAAGATACAAGGGAGAGGGAGGAAAAGTGGCTGTTATATACGGTTCAATTAAATATAATAAGCGATATGTGCTGCATGCCATAATGTAAAAAAGTAACCATGACAGTTAATACTACATGTTGTCAACCTCATTTCAAGCCAGCCCCTGCAAAACCTTCGACACGCTCTGTGGAGACTAAATACTCATACAGCAGTGATTGGTTGATTGCGTCTGTTTACCGGATGTAGGAGAGGGAGGTCCTGGTGCGCTGGAGTTGGCTGGATCTCCATCTGGAAACACAAACGTCACTCAATACATCTGACATTGATCTGGTGACACAGTGCAGGTGTACAGTGCATTCAGAAAGTATTCAGACCCCTTGACTTTTTCCACATTGTTACGTTACAGCCTGATTCTAAAATGGATTAAAAAAATATCCCTCAAACTACACACAGTACCCCATAATAACAAAGCAAAAACAGCTTTTTCTAAATGTTTACAAATGTATTAAATATTTAAAAAAACTGAAATATGACATTTACATAAGTATTCCGACCGTTTACTCAGTGCTTTGTTGAAGCACCTTTGGCAGTGATTACAGCCGAGTCTTCTTGCGGATGACGCTACAAGCTTGGCACACCTGTATTTGGGGAGTTTCTCCCATTTTTCTCTGCAGATCCTCTCAAGCTCTGTCAGGTTGGATGGGGAGCGTTGCTGCACAGCTATTTTCAGGTCTCTCCAGAGATGTTCGATCGGGTTCAAGTTCGGGCTCTGGCTGGGCCACTCAAGGACATTCAGAGACTTGTCCCGAAGCTACTCCTGCGTTGTCTTGGCTGTGTTCTTAGGATCGTTGTCCTGTTGGAAGTTGAACCTTTGCCCCAGTCTGAAGTCCTGAGCGTTCTGGAGTAGGTTTTCATCAAGGATCTCTCTGTACTTTGCTCCGTTCATCTTTCCCTCAATCCTGACTAGTCTCCCAGTCCCCCCCACTGAAAAACATCCCCACAGCAAGATGCTGCCACCACCATGCTTCCCCGTAGGGATGTTGCCAGGTTTCCTCCAGAAGTGATGCTTGGCATTTAGGCCAAAGAGTTCAGTCTTGGTTTTATCAGACCAGAAAATCTTGTTTCTCATGGTCTGAGTCTTTAGGTGCCTTTTGGCAAACTCCAAGCAGGCTGTCATGTGCCTTTTACTGAGGAGTGGCTTCCATCTGGCCACTTTACCATAAAGGCCTGATTGATGGAGTGCTGCAGAGATGGGAGAACCTTCCAGAAGGACAACCATCTCCACAGAGGAACTATAGAGCCCTGTCAAAGTGACCATCGGGTTCTTGGTCACCTCCCTGACGAAGGCCCTTCTCCACCAATTGCTCAGTTTGGCCAGCTCTAGGAAGAGTCTTGGTGATGCCAAACTTCTTCCATTTAAGAATGATGAAGGCCACTGTGTTCTTTTGGTACCCTTCCCCAAATCTGTGCCTCGACACAATCCTGCCTCAGAGCTCTATGGACAATTCCTTCGACCTCATGGCTTGGTTTTTGCTCTAACATGCACTGTCAACTAGAGGTCGACCGATTAATCGGAATGGCCGATTAATTAGGGCCGATTTCAAGTTTTCATAACAATCGGAAATCTGTATTTTTTGGACACATTTTTTTTTACACCTTTATTTAACTAGGCAAGTCAGTTAAGAACACATTCTTATTTTCAATGACAGCCTAGGAACGGTGGGTTAACTGCCTTGTTCAGGGGCAGAACGACAGATTTTTACCTTGTCAGCTCGGGGATTCAATCTTGCAACCTTACAGTAAACTAGTCCAACGCTCTAACCACCTGCCTCTCATTGCACTCCACGAGGAGCCTGCCTGTTACGCGAATGCAGTAAGAAGCCAAGGGAAGTTGCTAGCTAGCATTAAACTTATCTTATAAAAAACAATCAATCAATCATAATCACTAGTTAACTACACATGGTTGATGATATTACTAGTTTATCTAGCGTGTCCTGCGTTGCATATAATCGATGCAGTGCGCATTCACGGAAAAAGGACTGTCGTTGCTCCAAAGTGTACCTAACCATAAACATCAATGCCTTTCTTAAAATCAATATACAGAAGTATATATTTTTTAAACCTGCATATTTAGCTAAAAGAAATCCAGGTTAGCAGGCAATATTAACTAATATTAATTAAGGTGAAATTGTGTCACTTCTCTTGTGTTCCTTGCACGCAGAGTCAGGGTATATGCGATAATAATAAAAGTTTTGTTTTCGAAATGATAGTTTCCGGATTCGACCATATTAATGACCAAAGGCTCGTATTTCTGTGTGTTATTATGTTATAATTAAGTCTATGATTTGATATTTGATAGAGCAGTCTGACTGAGCGATGGTAGGCAGCAGCAGGCTCGTAAGCATTCATTCAAACAGCACTTTCGTGCATTTTGCCAGCAGCTCTTCACTGTGCTTCAAGCATTGCGCTGTTTATGACTTCAACCCTATCAACTCCCGAGATTAGGCTGGTGTAACCGATGTGAAATGGCTAGCTAGTTAGCGGGGTGTGCGCTAATAGCGTTTCAAACGTCACTCGCTCTGAGACCTGGAGTAGCTGTTCCCCTTGCTCTGCATGGGTAACGCTGCTTCGAGGGTGGCTGTTGTCGATGTGTTCTTCGTTCGAGCCCAGGTAGGAGCGAGGAGAGGGACGGAAGCTATACTGTTACACTGCAATACTAAAGTGTCTATAAGAACATCCAATAGTCAAAGGTATATGGAATACAATTGGTATAGAGAGAAATAGTCGTATAAATACAATATTAACTACAACCTAAAACCTCATACCTTGGAATATTGAAGTCTCATGTTAAAAGGAACCACCAGCTTTCATATGTTCTCATGTTCTGAGCAAGGAACTTAAACGTTAGCTTTTACTTTCTTCTCCAACACTTTGTTTTTGCATTATTTAAACCAAATTGAACATGTTTCATTATTTATTTGAGGCCAAATTGATTTTTATTGATGTATTATATTAAGTTAAAATAAGTGTTCATTCAGTATTGTTGTAATTGTCATAATTACAAATTAAAAATATATTTAAAAAAAATTATTATAAAATTAAATCGGCCGATTAATCGGTATCGGCTTTTTGTTGGTCCTCCAAAAAAATCGGTATCGGCGTTGAAAAATCATTATCGGTTGACCTCTACTGTCAACTGTGGGACCTTTATATAGACAGGTGTGTGCCTTTCCAAATCAAGTTGTAGAAACATCGCAAGGATGATTAATGGAAACAGGATGCACCTGAGCTCAATTTCGTGTCTCATAGCAAAGGGTCTGAATACTTATGTAAATAAGGTATTTAAAAAATATATATATATTTATTTTTTAACCTGTTTTTGCTTTGTCATTATGGGGTATTGTCTGTAGATTGATGAGGAAAAACATGTATTTAATCCATTTTTGAAAAACGTAACAAAATGTGGAAAAAGTCAAGGGGTCTGAGTACTTTCCGAAGGCACTCTATGTGATAATATACAGTAAGTGGGATTCAGTATGGTGGTGTCATAACGTGTGTGTGTGTGTGTGTGTGTGTGTGTGTGAGCCACCTATTTTAGCGGCGGACTGAGGCTTCTCGTTGATGAGCTCCACACACTCACTGGGGAAGAAGCCCACCTAAAGTGGGGAAAGACCATCAAAGTAACTGAGGATAACAAGCACGGACACACAAAAACTTGGACACACACACACACACACACACACACACACACAATAGCTTACACATGACATAGGTTAAAAAACAAGAGCAAATGAGTTAAAAGAAAAGTAAAAGCTCAGTGAAAATAGAGAACAGTGAAAGAAAGAGAGGAAACAAAACGAGAAGGGAAAAGGAAGTACAGAAACATGAAGACGTGAGATAGTGAATGTAGCCATCATCTGGAGAACTGTTGTTCTGCAGCGGGACTCTTTAGAGAGGGTGAGGGAGACAGGCGTGCGGGTGAGGGAGACAGGCGTGCGCGTGAGGGAGACAGGCGTGCGCGTGAGGGAGACAGGCGTGCGCGTGAGGGAGACAGGCGTGCGCGTGAGGGAGACAGGCGTGCGCGTGAGGGAGACAGGCGTGCGCGTGAGGGAGACAGGCGTGCGCGTGAGGGAGACAGGCGTGCGCGTGAGGGAGACAGGGGTGCGCGTGAGGGAGACAGGGGTGCGCGTGAGGGAGACAGGGGTGCGCGTGAGGGAGACAGGGGTGCGCGTGAGGGAGACAGCCAGTGGTGGAATTCTCCAGTGATTGTGTTGTGTACCTGGAAGCCATGCTTCCCCCTCCACCAGTTGGAGTCCTCTTTGGGTGGCATATCAATTACAGACAGGATATCTCCCACCTGGAGAGAGACACACACACATTAGACAAAGACATTAAACAACCTCCGACTTCAGACAAAGTCTACAGGCAAACGAGCCAGATGACTTCATTTAACATCAGCCCCCCCCCCCCCCCCCCCAAAAGTACATCAACACACATAATACAGCCTCGGCAGTCAAAACACCAGCCCCAAAACTAAACATTATCCAGACACAACAAGCTGGATCAGGGCATAATGTATCCTGCCCGATTTGGCTGAACTCCTCACACTTATTTCAGATAACAGATAAGGAGAACAGATGAGATACAGTTGCCATTCCTCACTGTAAGGAGGACAGGACAGAGAGGAGATAAGAAACAGAGAGAGAAACAGAGAGAGAGAGCGCGAGAGAGAGACAAAATGAGAGTGAGACGGAAAGAGATAGAGAGACAGAAGCGCTAAAATGTGCCTCGGTGTTTGGGTCACCCCATTCCGGGGTGCTGTGGCCCAGAAACATAAAGAGGAGCAGTATGTAGAGCAGGAGGAGGAGAAGAGGACAGGAATAGACAGAACAGGAAGATGGAAAAGGAAAAAAAGAAGAAAAAGGAAGGTGACAGCCAAACAGAGAGACCAAGGCCCAGACAGAGGTGACATAGAAATCTGAAAACTATGAGTGCCACTAATGTAAATCTCATTTGGTTCTGTGTATCCCTGCAGCAGCTCCATACCTCAATGGAGATCTCGTCGCTGGCCTGCGCCGTGTAGCGCTTGATGACATGAGCAGCGGCGATGGCGGGAACGTTGAGCGAAGCTTCCTCTTTCAGGAGGAACCGATTCCCACGGTTGTCAATCTGGGGGGAACAGCGAACACAAACCTCTGTTGTTTAAGGAATAGACGGGCAAATAATTACACCACTTTCTCAATATCCCTTAATTATAGTAGTAGGGCTAATGCACAGGTGGTAAGACAAAGCCTGTCTCTCTAGGTCTGTCTTTCTCTCTCCCACTCTTCTTTGGTCTTCCCCAACAATTGTCTTCTTTCTCTGGCCAATTTCTTACGTTTCCATGTTTTTACAGCTTATTCTCACCTTCACTCTTTCTTTCAACGTCTTTGGGGGGAGGGGCAGCCCCCCGCCAAAAAAACAGTCCCACTATGTTTTATTTTTTAGCTTTATTGAAGAGATCGTACTACCGTGTGAAAAATGGGGGAGGGTGAATCAAAAGGCAGTGGGCCATATTCGAACCCATGCTGACTCTGGCATATATGTGAGCCGGGGTCAGCGGCTGTAACCACTGGACCACACAGTCCACTCTCCTATGTTTTCTAAAGACACTTTAATAGTCTCACCTCCATCCAGGTGAGCACAGGCCCACAGTTGAGCTTGTTGTCCACGATCATGGAGAGGCGGCTCAGGTACTCCGACAGCAGCGGGGTGAAGATCTGACAAACAAAAACAACTGACGCAGGACTTCACACACAGCTACTGTAGGAGCCGACAGCCATTTACATACATCTACTCCCAGATACCATAGATGAAGACAGGTGACCCTAATATCAACACCTGCTAGAATCAGAGAACAAAGGTGTACAGAGACAGACAGGTCACAGACAACGATGACTACATAACCTCGATGAAGGTAATTTCATGTCATTCTCAGAGGTCTTCATGCTAACCTACAGCGGTACCATCGACCTCCATACAGTACAACAACAAAAAACTTCTACAGCTAATTCAGTCAGAATGCTACATCACCCCCTCAACAAATAAGCTCTCCCACAGTCCCCACTCACCTCTACCCTGTCCCCGATCTCGCTGAGGGGTGGCAGGGGCAGCAGCTGGGAGTAACGGCGGTCGTAGATACACTGGTGGAGGTGAGCGTCCAGAGTACGGAACTCCTCATAGGAGCGCCGAACCATCCACGTCTTAGCCTACGTCACACAGACAGACGGAGAGACAGAGAGAGAAAGAGAGAGAGCACGCGAGACAGCGAGAGGGAAAGAAGAGGGGACAGAAATATTAATGTGAGGAGGAGAGCAAGGAAGGGGGGGAATAAGTCAGACAGGAGGAGAGAGGAAGAGAGAGGGGGAAATATATTCCCAATCTGTCAAAGTGTACGTGTTGGTGTGAATGTGTCTGGGTTAGATATAGCCCTGGCAAGGAGATGTGCGAGTGCGTGTGCACTCGTGTTTGGCGAGGGTATGTGGCCGTGCCCACTCACCTGGCAGGACACCTGCACCAGGAAAACCAGGTCTTTGGCAGAGCCCGAGATCCAGCTGGCATCGCTCTGCTCGTTCGCAAACTGCAACTGAGGAACAGAAACACACACACACAAGCATGGGTCAGAGGAACAGGTGGAGCAACTATACAAAACATATAGCATACTGTACACCGAATAAGCAAACACATATACAAGGATACTGCAAAGCACCCTCCTATACCTACACACACAATCAGGATACATTATATCCAGGGAAATCGCAATCCTTGCCTGGTACCTTTTACAGAACCTCCCTCCTAGTTGCCCAGATTCTGCATCTTCTAATAAAGCAGCCAACTAAATCAGAGGAGATCTTTCAAAATGGCCGACAACATCTATGTGAAAGCTGTGAAAAGACACGCCTGCTAAACTAGTGACATCAGAGCCATGTGTCGCTAATAGAAAGCCTCGGGTGGAGCCGTAGGACACCCATGGGGTTCTGGTGGCCCGGATTTACAAACAAATGGGCTTCTACAAACAAGCACAAAAGGAAAACAGTCATGTGTTTTTTTGTCTTTTTTGGGGAAGAGGAGGAAGAAGTGAGGGCGGTGTTGAGGCTCCAGGCAGATTAAAATAGAAAATACTTTAATCTGAAATGAGACAGGCAGTGTTGTGGACCTCGGACTTTCACATCACATCCACTACGACTAACGCCTCAGAGAGAGATACACAGAGAGAGAGGGATAAAGAGGAGAGAGACTCAGTGGAGAGAGGGGTAGAGGGATAAAGAGGAGAGAGACTCAGTGGAGAGAGGTAGAGAGAGGGGAAGAGGGATAAAGAGGAGAGACACTCAGTGGAGAGAGGTAGAGAGAGGGGGAGAGGGATAAAGAGGAGAGAGACTCAGTGGAGAGAGGTAGAGAGAGGGGGAGAGGGATAAAGAGGAGAGACACTCGGTGGAGAGAGGTAGAGCGAGGGGGAGAGGGATAAAGAGGAGAGAGACTCAGTGGAGAGAGGTAGAGCGAGGGGGAGAGGGATAAAGAGGAGAGAGACTCAGTGGAGAGAGGTAGAGCGAGGGGTAGAGGGATAAAGAGGAGAGAGACTCAGTGGAGAGAGGTAGAGAGGGGTAGAGGGATAAAGAGGAGAGAGGTAGAGAGAGGGGTAGAGGGATAAAGAGGAGAGAGACTCAGTGGAGAGAGGTAGAGAGAGGGGGAGAGGGATAAAGAGGAGAGAGACTCAGTGGAGAGAGGTAGAGAGAGGGGGAGAGGGATAAAGAGGAGAGAGACTCAGTGGAGAGAGGTAGAGAGGGGGGGAGAGGGATAAAGAGGAGAGAGACGCAGTGGAGAGGTAGAAAGAGGGGGAGAGGGATAAAGAGGAGAGAGACGCAGTGGAGAGAGGTAGAAAGAGGGGGAGAGGGATAAAGAGGAGAGAGACTCAGTGGAGAGAGGTAGAAAGAGGGGGAGAGGGATAAAGAGGAGAGAGACTCAGTGGAGAGAGGTAGAAAGAGGGGGAGAGGGATAAAGAGGAGAGAGACTCAGTGGAGAGAGGTAGAGAGAGGGGGAGAGGGATAAAGAGGAGAGAGACTCAGTGGAGGGAGGTAGAAAGAGGGGGAGAGGGATAAAGAGGAGAGACTCAGAGGAGGAGGGAGATAGGAAGAGAAGGAGAGGTAAAGAGAAAGTAGCCAGAGAGACTTAAAAAAGAAAGCAAATGCAAGAAAGAGGAAGAATAGAGGGTTTGACGTGTGTTTGTTTCTGACTCAGAGAGCAAGGACAGTGAGATCTCTTTTCTTCAGGGGCTTCAGACACTAATGAGCAGTGCTCCCTCTGCTCAACACACACACACACACACGCTCCAGCACAGAGAAAGAGAGCACTAACAGCTGTGCTGGGTGGGGAGAGACATGGAGGTGATGATGTCACTCACTACATCAGGTGTATGGAGTTCATCATCATGACAGTGTTTAAAATGGCATTAAAGTTACAAAATCCTTGTTATAGGAAGATGTTATATGATTTCTGTTGAAGTAGCGTATGTTTAACAGTGTGTGCGTTCAGATTGTTTTTAGGGGGGAATTGTACACGGTGTGTGCTTGTATAAGTAAACAAGTTTGTGAACATAAGAGTGTGAATATGAATTAACTAATTACGTTACAATGAACAGTATCTAGAGAGGTATGAGAATGTGCTCAGTGTGAATGTCAAAGAAAAGGGAGAGTACTGCTGCTCTTCCACTCCGATGCCCATGGACAGAAAATCTGACTGAGTTCGTATTTGTGAGTCCAGTTGTGGTTGTGTGCCCAGTAGCGTGTGTGTGTGTGTGTGTGAGTGAGAGAGTGAGAGAGTGAGTGAGTGAGTGAGTGAGTGAGTGAGTGAGTGAGTGAGTGAGTGAGTGAGTGAGTGAGTGAGTGAGAGAGAGAGAGAGAGAGAGAGAGAGAGAGAGTGTGTAGGTCAGGCACAAAGAAAGAGAGCCAGCCTCAGCCCTGGAGATGATGCTGCTCTCATCTCTCCACTGTGCCCACCCCCTTCCACATCTAGCCCACAGTCCTGACGCATTCTGACAGAAACACCCACAGTACAGACATGCAGTAACACACACACACCCCCAGTACAGACATGCAGTAACACACACACACCCACCCACAGTACAGACATGCAGTAACACACACACACCCACCCACAGTACAGACATGCAGTAACACACACACACCCACCCACAGTACAGACATGCAGTAACACACACACACCCACAGTACAGACATGCAGTAACACACACACACCCCCAGTACAGACATGCAGTAACACACACACACCCACCCACAGTACAGACATGCAGTAACACACACACACCCACAGTACAGACATGCAGTAACACACACACACCCACAGTAGACATGCAGTAACACACACACACCCACAGTAGACATGCAGTAACACACACACACCCACAGTACAGACATGCAGTAACACACACACACCCACAGTACAGACATGCAGTAACACACCCACAGTACAGACATGCAGTAACACACACACACCCACAGTACAGACATGCAGTAACACACACACACCCACAGTACAGACATGCAGTAACACACACACACACACACACACCCACAGTACAGACATGCAGTAACACACACACACACCCACAGTACAGACATGCAGTAACACACACACACCCACAGTACAGACTAGAGGTCGACCGATTAATCGGAATGGCCGATTAATTAGGGCCGATTTCATAACAATCGGAAATCGGTAATTTTGGACGCTGATTTTGCCGATGTTTTTTTTACACCTTTATTTAACTAGGCAAGTCAGTTAAGAACACATTCTTATTTTCAATGACGGCCTAGGAACATTGGGTTAATTAACTGCCTTGTTCAGGGGCAGAACGACAGATTTTTACCATGTCAGCTCGGGGATTCAATCTTGCAACCTTACTTACGGTTAACTAGTCCAACGCTCTAACCACCTGCCTCTCATTGCACTCCACGAGGAGCCTGCCTGTTACGCGAATGCAGTAAGAAGCCAAGGTAAGTTGCTAGCTAGCATTAAACTTATCTTATAAAAAACAATCAATCAATCATAATCACTAGTTAACTACACATGGTTGATGATATTACTAGTTTATCTAGCGTGTCCTGCGTTGCATATAATCGATGCGGTGCGCATTCGCGAAAAAGGACTGTCGTTGCTCCAACGTGTACCTAACCATAAACATCAATGCCTTTCTTAAAATCAACACACATAAGTATATATTTTTAAACCTGCATATTTAGCTAAAAAAAATCCAGGTTAGCAGGCAATATTAACAGGTGAAATTGTGTCACTTCTCTTGCGTTCATTGCATGCAGAGTCAGGGTATATGCAACAGTTTGGGCCGCCTGGCTCATTGCGAACTAATTTGCCAGAATTTTACGTAATTATGACTTAACATTGAAGGTTGTGCAATGTAACAGGAATATTTAGACTGATGGATGCCACCCGTTAGATAAAATACGGAACGGTTTCGTATTTCACTGAAAGAATAAACGTTTTGTTTTCGAGATGATAGTTTCCGGATTCGACCATATTAATGACCTAAGGCTCGTATTTCTGTGTGTTATTATGTTGTAATTAAGTCTATGATTTGATAGCGCAGTCTGACTGAGCGGTGGTGGGCACCAGCAGGCTCGTAAGCATTCATTCAAACAGCACTTTCGTGCGTTTTGCCAGCAGCTCTGCTGTTTTTGAATTCAAGCCTATCAACTCCCGAGATTAGGCTGGTGTAACCGATGTGAAATGGCTAGCTAGTTAGCGGGGTGCGCGCTAATAGCGTTTCAAACGTCACTCGCTCTGAGACTTGGAGTAGTTGTTCCCCTTGCTCTGCATGGGTAACGCTGCTTCGAGGGTGGCTGTTGTCGATGTGTTCCTGGTTCGAGCCCAGGTAGCAGCGAGGAGAGGGATGGAAGCTATACTGTTACACTGGCAATACTAAAGTGCCTATAAGAACATCCAATAGTCAAAGGTATATGAAATACAAATCATATAGAGAGAAATAGTCCTATAATTCCTATAAATACAACCTAAAACTTCTTACCTGGGAATATTGAAGACTCATGTTAAAAGGAACCACCAGCTTTCATATGTTCTGAGCAAGGAACTTAAACGTTAGCTTTCTTACATGGCACATATTGCACTTTTACTTTCTTCTCCAACACTTTGTTTTTGCATTATTTCAACCAAATTGAACATGTTTTATTATTTATTTGAGGATAAATTGATTTTATTGATGTATTATATTAAGTTAAAATAAGTGTTCATTCAGTATTGTTGTAATTGTCATTATTACAAATATATATATTTTTAAAATTGGCCGATTAATCGGTATAGGCTTTTTTTGGTCCTCCAATAATCGGTATCGGCGTTGAAAAATCATAATCGGTCGACTTCTAGTACAGACATGCAGTAACACACACAGACACACCCACAGTAACCCACAGTGTGACCTGTATTGTGAGGTCATTAGGAGAGTCTGTCAGTCCTGTTCACATGTGATAATTACTACAGTAAAACTACAACATGAGGCTGGGGTTGTCGTCACTACAGTAAAATTACAACATGAGGCTGGGGTTGTCGTCACTACAGTAACATTACAACATGAGGCTGGGGTTGTCGTCACTACAGTAACATTACAACATGAGGCTGGGGTCAACATCACTACAGTAAAACTACAACATGAGGCTGGGGTTGTCGTCACTACAGTAACATTACAACATGAGGCTGGGGTTGTCGTCACTACAGTAACATTACAACATGAGGCTGGGGTTGTCGTCACTACAGTAACATTACAACATGAGGCTGGGGTTGTCGTCACTACAGTAACATTACAACGAGGCTGGGGTTGTCGTCACTACAGTAACATTACAACATGAGGCTGGGGTTGTCGTCACTACAGTAACATTACAACATGAGGCTGGGGTTATCGTCACTACAGTAACATTACAACGAGGCTGGGGTTGTCGTCACTACAGTAACATTACAACATGAGGCTGGGGTTGTCGTCACTACAGTAACATTACAACATGAGGTTGGGGTTCTAATGCAGGCCACTGGAACATCCATAAGGACCTATGACGTTAGTAATAGACATGGCTAAAACACACTTCATTTACAGTCAGCCAAGCAGGACATCTTTGTAGTTACATTTCTAAAATGGGCATTTTAGCCTGCACGCACAGTCTTGTGTCCAGTCTAGCTACCGGTCCCCGACCTGCTGTTTTCAACTCTCTAGAGACAGCAGGAGCAGTAGAGATACTCTGAATGACCGGCTATGAAAAGCCAACTGACATTAATCTCCTGAGGTGCTGGCCTGTTGCACCCTCAATAACCACTGTGATTATTATTATTTGACCCTGCTGGTCATCTATGAACATTTGAACATCTTGGCCATGTTCTGTTATAATCTCCACCCGGCACAGCCAGAAGAGGACAGGCCACTCCTCATAGCCTGGTTCCTCTCTAGGTTTCTTCCTAGGTTCTGGCCTTTCTAGGGAGTTTTTCCTAGCCACCGTGCTTCTACACCTGCATTGCTTGTTGTTTGGGGTTTTAGGCTGAGTTTCTGTACAGCACTTTGTGACATCAGCTGATGTAAGAAGGGCTTTATAAATACATTTGATTGATTGATTGCGTCGAAACCTACCTGGATGGAGCCAAACTCCACATTGTCATAGTGGAAGTGGGCACAGTCAACGAGCTTAGGGAAGTGGCCTTTCACAACAGACAGCCTGAGATAGAAACAAACAGCAGTCAGATTAGATTAAATAACAGCATTATACAGTCACAGAGTGTGAGAGTCACAATACAGAGAATCTATTTGTCTTGAACAGCAGCAGACCAACACTGTTCTAACAGTTAGTGCAGTAGTAGAAGCCCTGTATACAGTGTCTATGTTTGGGTGAATTAGTAGGCCTACACTTAGGTTAGGAGTGAAGCTCCAGGACAAACAAAGCTGTAGCTATGGGAGCTTGACAGTGACCGTGGTTCTCGTATGAACAGAAACCACCCTGAGCAGACTGCTTTGCATGTCCCTACTCTCAAAATGCACACACTGACTGTGGCAGTTCCATTGCATGGTGATTTTTGCAGCTCGATGTTTATCATGAATCTTGCCCTGCAGGCAGAAGTGAGCGATTTCTGCTAGATGGGCCAGCTGCAAAGTCAAATTTGGCTAGATTGTAAAAATGTATGAAAACAAAAATGTGCTTTTGGTCTTAAATTTAAGGTTAGACATTAGGTTTAGCGGTGTGGTTAAGGTTAGGTTTCATGCCAACCTGCGGTGACCAGGGCCAGACTTTATCAGTGACACCACTCACTCCTCTAAGCTTCACACCACATCAACCTCCCACTGTCAACTACCACATAACCTCACCACAGCCAGGGGGAAATGAAACTGGGGAACTTCCTGTTTCACAGCACTGCGTGGGCCGTAAGGGGAGTTCTGAGGTTCCCTGTATGTGTTTGTGTATAAACTTCTCTCCGACCCGTGTCTCCACAGAAGTGGTTTAAGACCTGACAGGGATGTCCATACAAGGGCATTCATCACAGAGCACAGCTAAAAAGTATAGTGAACCTGAAATACTACAGTATATAAAATATACACCCTTCCTCTCAGTCTATGCTTGGCATCCCTTGTCTGGCACCAAAGTTCCATCGGTGCCTAATGGTTCACATTTCACACCACTTCTGCGTCCTGTAACTACACTGCAGCCACATTTCCCTCGTGCAGGTCAGCAGTGTACTTGTTCCACCCTCTTTAAAATGATCTTTAACTGTTCCAATCCACCCTCAGTGAAATGATTAAGACCCAGAGGGCAGTGTGCCAGTCTTAGTGGCAGTATCACCTCTTACTCATCTTCCCCTTCAAGTTGGCAGTGGTGCCCACGGAGCGGGTAGTGGGCTCCCCGGAAGTGTCCAGATTATCGGTGCTCCAAGCCTTAGGGAGGGAGATGAGGAAAGAGGAAAAAGACACAGTTAGTAAAACACGACAGTCAACAGGCCACGTTACATGGTGTCAGTCTGTCTCCAGGGGTGGTGGTCAAGACTGTACCTCAAAGGGAGATAGGGAGGACACCAGTCTTAAGACATCAACCAGGAGATATCTAGATATCTACTATAGTCAAAGTATGGTATATAGGCTACACCATCTACAAAATCTCTTCCTTCTTGACGGTGATTTGACTTGGTCAAAGCAACTTCCTCAGCCCCATGATGTCACTCCTGACTACAGTACATAACATGCAGAAGATACTTACACAAACACAGCACAACTAACACCACTGCAGAGGACAGAGCAAACTGTAGTAGTGGTAGCTGTGTCTGATTCTACTTCACATGCTGTAGCCTATATAAGCTGTTAGTTAGTAAATCCCTGTCCCCCTGCGCGTATCCAGTCCTTCCTGTCAGGATCTGCATGACGATGCAGCAGCCGTCACACAGCGGAGCTGAATGCGCACTGACTCATACTGACTCAACAGCAGGTGGAAACACAGCTAACCATCACACGGTTCACACCTTCACAGGCCCTACGGCAAGCCAGACACACACCCCTCCTCTCCCTCTGGCTTTGGGTCTACCTTCACTCATCTCTAAAACCAGCATACAGCCATGTAATCGTCATCACAAATGAACGAATGACAAATATTTGTCCCTCTTTCCATTCATACCTCTCTCTTGCTCTCCCTCTCTCAATGTCAATATCCACCTCCTTTCCATATTATCCAGCTGATGAATGCAAACCAACACACCCACTCCTACACAAACAGGTAGCAGCACAGATGAGCTGTCAACCACCAGAGGGAACGAACATCAATCGCTCACTGTGTGTGTGTGTTTGTAAACAAGCCATTTTTCACACACGACCAGTGTATATTACACCCATAAGGCTTTGGTAGAGGTTAACTGAAGTCATTTGTCTGTTGTCAGGGAAATATGTCCCAAATAGACAGCAGGTAGTCTAGTGGTTAGAGTGTTGTAACCAAAAGGTTGCTGGATCGAATCCCCGAGCTGACAAGGTAAAAATCTGTCATTCTGCCCCTGGACAAGGCAGTTAACCCACTGTTCCCTGGTAGGCCGTCATTGTAAATAAGAATTTGTTCTTAAAACTGACTTGCCTAGTTAAATAAAAATAAATAAATAAAATGGGCAGGGTTGTCACCCCCATGAGATGAATTGGTGACAACCATCTCCATTCACAACATAGACAGTGAGAAATGGTTTTGCCCAGATGGGGGGAGGATGAGATGGGAATTAGGCTAAAAGTATGTGGATGAGTGACTCCCGATTCTCCTTCAAATACTCAAAATGGGATCAAATATCAAAACCCCATGTTCAGAAGCTAAAGGCCTCTACCTGAACAAGTGTAAGAGAATCTACCGCTTCCTCAGAGAGTTGGCCTATCTTACAATGTCTCACTCTCACATGCCAACAGCAACTGTGACAATAACAGACTGGATACAGTTTGGAAGGGTGCAAGCCAGGTTCAAGATCAGATTCTCCACTACTCGGCCTGTCATGGGCTCCTGCAACACCTTTAAAGGATACAGCAGTGAAAACTCCTGGGCTTTTAAAACCTTCCCAGTTGTGAATCACTGTGATTGGGGACAGCGTGTCTGTTCACAGGTTATTCCTCAGCAGAAGCAGAGGATGCAGAGCTGGATAGAGTACTGCAGCTCCAGGGAAAAACATTACTCCTCAGAGTATTGGCCTAGGATCAGTAGTACTCCTACCGGCATTGACCTTTCCCACACAAACCCAAACTGGTCCTGGTCAATCAGTTAGGGACAACTGACACCCTCACCGTTCCTGGGTGAGTGAGTGGGAGAGTGAGCACCTGGCATAGGCTGCTGTGGTAAATTGACTGTTAACAGTAAGCCTGGACAGCCCTGCCTCCACCTGGTGTGTGTGTGTGTACGCACTCAGCGGGGCCCTTAGAGGCTGAAGGCACTGGGGCTAAACTGGGCAAAGCTTCATCAGAATACATCAGCGCTGCATCACTTCAGCATTGAGCGTATCACACACCAAGATGTGTCTGTTCAGCCCTCAGTACAGCCCGGCCCCTTAGAGTGACTGAGTCGAGGCTGACAACGTGGCAACAGCAGAGAAACTCAACGAGCTGAGAGTCCATCATTACAAAGCAGGGGATAAGGTATTTATAGACAAGAACCCTGGCCTGTATCCAGTCTGCACTGACTGTCTGCAACATGCATTCATTCCATCTCCAACATTCTAAAACCTTAGTTCACCACCCGACTGGTACATTAAATGGATGCTAAAGGTTATTAGCGGACCACGTCATGTCGTTGCTCTTCCAGTAACTCCACACCCCTCTTCACTCTACACCAGGCTAGAGTGTCACGGGCAGCCGGTATGGAACAACAGGCACCTGGAACTGGATCTGCCATGGAAGCCACCGCTTCCAAACAACAGTTAGCTAGACGGTCAGAGACACAGGCAGGCGGTCAGAGCAGGGCAGTATCCACACACAACCTTCCGGGACAATACCAGCCGTTAATCCTAAGAGACTAGGCTCCAGTAGGTATTGTTGTACAGCAACAACACAGAGAGGTCTTCTTTAGACCAAAACCAAAGACATGACAATCCTAATGGCATTCAGGCAGGGTAATAACCCCTGCAGTCATTCACTCTCACACCCCCTCATTGATTCCACAGCAGCCCTCTTTCTCTCCACCTCCTGTTCTCTACCTTCTGCATCCTCCTCTTCTTGAACATATTGAGGACCCCTTTCAAGGGGGGCGGGGGTTCTTTTTAGATGTTGGTGTAGTCCATCTCCAGTGCTACGTATCTCCTCTGTCCATCCATCTGTCTGTCACCATCGGTCTCCCATGATTACCTCCGCCCAGCCATCACTGTCCCTTCTCAGTGCATTCTGCTCAGAGGGACAGGTAAGTGGACCTAGCATACCTGGCGGTTACGTCTGTGTGCGTGTGCACAGACACATACTTGACTGTTGAATATTTCATGGTGTGAACACACACAGCGATCTGAACCCTGGGCCATTGCCAGAGCTCAGGCTTCTCAGCTGTTCTATGAGAGGGGCAGGAGACGGACTGAAGGGCGGTCGGTCGCTTTATATAAAAGCTTGGTTTCCTTCCTAATCTATCCAGCGACAACTGGCAGTTATACAGGGCAACACAACCTCCACATCATAGCAAAACCACATAAGGGGGATATAAAAAGGTGTCACGTTTAATGCTTCGACAAGGCCAAGAGGAGGGAGTCTTGGTGGTACAGAGAAGAACTGACCTAGAAAGCGTGTTCTGTTGAGTCTAGAGGATCCAGCATGCTATATAAACCCCCTCTCAGTTTAGACATCTTTAAATGATAAGCCCTGGTTCTCTCAGTAAGGCCGCTGTCATCAGATCTCACCTCATAGTTTGAATGTTTGTGCCCTGATCCAACAGCAACAGTCCATATAATGCATGCCTGGTATTCCAGCCTCTCTTTAGGGACCGGGAAAACAGGAACTCTGATCTCTTGTTTGGGAAGAGCGGCTGCAGTGGTTCAGCACCAGCTCTACCCAGCGTCTACCCAGCGTCTACCCAGCGTCTACCCAGCCTCTACCCAGCCTCTACCCAGCCTCTACCCAGTGCCTACCCAGTGCCAAGCAGTGTCTACCCAGTGCCAAGCAGTGTCTACCCAGTGCCAAGCAGTGTCTACCCAGTGCCAAGCAGTGTCTACCCAGTGTCTACCCAGTGTCTACCCAGTGCCAAGCAGTGTCTACCCAGTGCCAAGCAGTGTCTACCCAGCCTCTACCCAGTGCCTACCCAGTGCCAAGCAGTGTCTACCCAGTGCCAAGCAGTGTCTACCCAGTGCCAAGCAGTGTCTACCCAGTGCCAAGCAGTGTCTACCCAGCGTCTACCCAGCGTCTACCCAGCGTCTACCCAGCGTCTACCCAGCGTCTACCCAGCGTCTACCCAGCGTCTACCCAGCCTCTACCCAGCCTCTACCCAGCCTCTACCCAGCCTCTACCCAGCCTCTACCCAGTGCCTACCCAGTGCCAAGCAGTGTCTACCCAGTGCCAAGCAGTGTCTACCCAGTGCCAAGCAGTGTCTACCCAGTTCTACCCAGTGTCTACCCAGTGTCTACCCAGTGTCTACCCAGTGCCAAGCAGTCTACCCAGTGTCTACCCAGTGTCTACCCAGTGCTGGGGAGTAGTGAACTACATGTAGTTCAACAAGTAACCGAAACTACCACCAACTTCAAAATGTAGTTAACTAAATTCCAATCTTGGTAGTGTTTTAGTACATAGTTAATTACTTTTTTTTGCCATGTAGCGGTGTAGCTAACTACTGGAACTATACACTACTCTTCTTGCAAATAGAAAAGAAGGTATGGCTGAAGTAGACAATTTCCTTACTATTTTGGCATCAGCCCTTCCCCTAATTCTAATTTGAAAGACCGTTTTTGTGTTTAATATGCACATTCTGTAATCTTACTTCAGAGAGATCTGTTTTAATAAATTGTAGTCAATGACATTTGAGATTTTGATATGATAATTTATCAAAGTCATTTGGATCTAGTGAACAACTTTTTCAAATGAACTCGTGTAGTTTTTCTTCCTCCAGTGTGAAGGAATTGGTAGCTTGGTAATCAATATTCTCAGACGATCTTCCCCAACACTGGTACAAAGTCATCCATTGCTGGGTAGTTTCTGGTCCATAACTATGTGCCATAATGAAAATGTCCCACTGTTCTGTGGCAAACAGTGCCACACAGAGACATGACCACCATGGAGACATTCAGGGGAATAAGACAAAAACAAGCATGCATACTATACAGGCCACAGAGATAACATAGATAGAATGTCTTCCCAGAATAGCAGATCACTCACACCACACTGGGTAAAGCCACACACAGACATTATCGTGCTGACGACATACAGAGGTAGACAATACTTGTAATAATTGTTGACCGCATGCACAAGTATGTATATTTACACACACGTGCAGACAGACCACCACACCACACATAGACAGGCACAATAAGTACCCACAAACATAAAGAGGTGCATACAGACAGTTTGGGTAGACGGAGACTTACCAGACATGACTGTCCGGCTCATAGCGCGTATAAACATGGTACATTTCCCAACCCACTGGGGTCACGACACTTCACACAGAAAAAGAAAACGAAGGAAGCACATTTAATTTCCGTCCCTTCATACAAGAGTCTTAATGTGTGTAGACAAGAGACAATACACTCTAGACTGCTTCCTTGAGGGATTTGAGTAAGTTGAGTTCAAAGTTGATTCTGGAGAGAAAGTCAGACTTTTGTTTAGCCTAATTGTTTGAGGGTAAAAAATAAAATAAAAACATAAATAAATAAAAACAATTATATTGAGCTTTGCTGTAACACCAAGTGGCCTGTGTTGAGAGCTGGAGCGAGAGGACTTGGCTGACTGTTCACGCTCCATCAGAAAGAGCCAAACCTTAACCAACCAGCCTTTAATCTAACGTAACAAGGCCATGCATCAACACCACTGCTCTGAAAGCCTTCTCCACTCTGACACAGTTAAAAGATCACTTGATTCCCATACAGAACCATCCCTATAATAGTGCCATCTAACCCATAACCCACAGTGAGAATCGTATCTCAAATGCCTATACTGGTTTTGAATACTCCTCTTTGTTGACAACAACCCTTGGTATTTTGATAAGTCAGTCACATACCATTTCTAACAGTCTAACCTGTGAGGTTGTCAGCACGGACAGCATCATTGTGCTTGGGCTTCCCAGTATTACAGCAGAGTGAAGCGTTGGCACACTGTCTGTCTGTCTCAGGGGAGTTGGCTCATCTAGTTCGTTGGAGGTGGGAGAGGAGCAGAGAGACATGGGTCACACACAGGGGTCAACACGCTGAGGAAATGGGTTAAATGTGACAGTTTTGTTCCTTCTAGAGTATGCCTAAGTCATGTGTGTATATAAGATTTGGCGTGGCTATGCTGTGTGTTTGCGTGTGCAGGGGGGGGGGGGGCTTGAGGTTCAAGGCACATTAGAAAAGTATCAAAGAGTATCAGTGAAGCTTTCTCTGGGAGGGGGAGTATTCTGCTGCTATGTAACAATGCCCCTAAATTTTTTTACAAAAACAATGCCATTGATTTGAATGTGTGTGTAGGAGGGAATTCTCCGCAAGTGAATCTGCCCAATGATCATTCTATTACAGCCTCTGCCATTCAACTCCTACAACAGTCCCAAGTCACATGGTTAGGCTTAGTAAATGTAGGGAGTTCGGCTAGGCCTACTCTACCCTATGAATCACACGAGTGAGGCTGTTCCATGAACCTTACTAAGTCACAGGCATCGAGTGTGTTTAAAATGTTGACTAGAGTCAGTGGGCAGCCTGTTGGTCTGTGCAGAGCAGACGTTGGTGTTTATGATGTGGGAGTGAGGCTCCATGCTTTGTAGTCAGCCAGAGCCTTACAACAGTTGCCGAGATCTTCCGTCATGTGGGCAGCATCACTATAGTAACGCAGCGTGTTTTTGCATGTCAGGCCGTGAGAGGGAGATTGTGTGCTTTCTCGAGCTTATAAAAGGACTGCATGGATAAGATTTAGGTGGACAGGATGTCAGAGTAGGATAAGAGAGTGTGTGTGGATGTGCATACTAGAGTGTGTCACAGGGAAAGAAAAATAATGGTGTGAGAGCCTGATTCAACTACTTCTGTCCTTGTGCGATTGAGAGGGTTTAAGTAGGATCAAATGTGCTTGACTATGTGGGGTGAACTGGACAGTGTGTGTGCAGGGGTGTGTGAGCAACATGAGTGTGTGTTTCTCTCATTCCTCTGACTCTGAACTTGACACATAAGTTGGTGTAGCGACAGTGGCCAGCAACTCTCTCATGCCTGTAGGTGTATAGAGTGAAGTGGGTCTCACACACACACAGATTTAACACATATGCACCATATACTTATGACGACTGAAAAACAAGCTCAAAACCACTCTGCATAAATCAATCCTGACAAATCTCTCATAACTAAATCCCTGGCTGGCTATTATTACGATGATCGTTTTGTCTCTGCCTCTCTGCGACTCAGCAGGTGTCCTGGATCTTGACCCCAAAAGAAGACAATAGGATAGAGGGTCAGTCAAGCAGAAGAGCCATTTGTTATTGTCCCTTTTCTCCCACGGTCAGTAAACCCCCCCACTCCAAGCGACGCTGTCTTCACAGTCAAGGAGTCTTGGTCTGTCCTCTTCAGGTCACAGCACAACGTTGGCTTGGGATGGTTGGCTGAGTCTGGCTTGGGTCTGGCTTGGGTCCGGCTTGGGTTGGTTGGGTGGGTGGGTTTGGCTTGGGTTGGGTGGGGTGGGTCTGGCTTAGTTCAGTGGGTTGGCTTGGGTTGAATGGGATGATGATAAATGGGAAAACCCAGAAGATGGCCGCATGTTCCATCAAACATAGATAAGAGGAAGACTTTACTTCTTCTGTCTTCTGAGTGGCAACCTTGCCAACAGAGAATACTACAGCCCAAAGGGTGAATGTCTGTTTGCGTAACCCAGCTGCTCCAACAGTTTTGCTTGTTGTCTAGAACTCCCCCTGCTACTCCTCCATGCCCCATCCTCTGCTTCTCTCACTCCTCCATTTCACTCACTTTCTGTATGAAAGAGGACAATGAGTATCCCCTACCCTTTTACACCCTCCTTCCCTCTTTCTCCAGGGGGAAGAATAGGTTCAAAGAGTGTCCTTTCATGCTCACTCTCTCCCTCCACTCTCTCCCTCCTCCTCTCTGACCCAGTGTAATAGAAGTGTCAGCCCCTCTTTCTCTGAGGACTGAATAAGTGGGTAATGTTGGGAGACGGGTCTTGGGAGAATTCGGGGGGTGGGGTGAGGAGGAACGGCATCACAAATTTGCTCTTTTCGTTATTATCATCATCAAATCAAATGTATTTGTCACATACACATGGTTAGCAGATGTTAATGCGAG
The DNA here is from genome assembly GCF_016432855.1 of Salvelinus namaycush. Lineage (NCBI taxonomy): Eukaryota > Metazoa > Chordata > Actinopteri > Salmoniformes > Salmonidae > Salvelinus > Salvelinus namaycush. The sequence goes on from NC_052343.1 coordinate 22,700,494, forward strand.
TGTAGCGAAATGCTTGTGCTTCTAGTTCCAACAATGCAGTAATATCCAACGAGTAATCTAACCTAACAATTCCACAACTACTACCTTATACACACAAGTGTAAAGGGATAAAGAATATGTACATAAAGATACAGTGGGGCAAAAAAGTATTTAGTCAGCCACCAATTGTGCAAGTTCTCCCACTTAAAAAGATGATTTTTCATCATAGGTACACTTCAACTATGACAGACAATGACAGACAAAATGAGAAAAAAAAAAACAGAAAATCACACTGTAGGATTTTTAATGAATTTATTTGCAAATTATGGTGGAAAATAAGTATTTGGTCAATAACAAAAGTTTCTCAATACTTTGTTATATACCCTTTGTTGGCAATGACAGAGGTCACACGTTTTCTGTAAGTCTTCACAAGGTTCTCACACACTGTTGCTGGTATTTTGGCCCATTCCTCCATGCAGATCTCCTCTAGAGCAGTGATGTTTTGGGGCTGTTGCTGGGCAACACGGACTTTCGGCTCGGGTGGTTGTTGTCCTTGATGATCTTTATGGCCTTCCTGTGACATCGGGTGGTGTAGGTGTCCTGGAGGGCAGGTAGTTTGCCCCCAGTGAGGTGTTGTGCAGACCTCACTACCCTCTGGAGAGCCTTATGGTTGTGGGCGGAGCAGTTGCCGTACCAGGCGGTGATACAGCCCGACAGGATGCTCTCGATTGTGCAACTGTAGAAGTTTGTGAGTGCTTTTGGTGACAAGCCGAATTTCTTCAGCCTCCTGAGGTTGAAGAGGCGCTGCTGCGCCTTCTTCACAACGCTGTCTGTGTGGGTGGAACAATTCAGTTTGTCCGTGATGTGTACGCCGAGGAACTTAAAACTTACTACCCTCTCCACTACTGTCCCGTCGATGTGGATAGGGGGGTGCTCCCTCTGCTGTTTCCTGAAGTCCACAATCATCTCCTTTGTTTTGTTGACATTGAGTGTGAGGTTATTTTCCTGACACCACACCCTCCTCCCTGTAGGCCGTCTCGTCGTTGTTGGTAATCAAGCCTACCACTGTAGTGTCGTCCGCAAACTTGATGATTGAGTTGGAGGCGTGCATGGCCATGCAGTCGTGGGTGAACAGGGAGTACAGGAGAGGGCTCAGAAGGCACCTTTGTGGGGCCCCAGTGTTGAGGATCAGCGGGGTGGAGATGTTGTTACCTACCCTCACCACCTGGGGGCGGCCCGTCAGGAAGTCCAGTACCCAGTTGCACAGGGCGGGGTCGAGACCCAGGGTCTCGAGCTTGATGACGAGTTTGGAGGGTACTATGGTGTTAAATGCTGAGCTGTAGTCGATGAACAGCATTCTCACATAGGTATTCCTCTTGTCCAGATGGGTTAGGGCAGTGTGCAGTGTGGTTGCGATTGCGTCATCTGTGGACCTGGGGCGGTAAGCAAATTGGAGTGGGTCTAGGGTGTCAGGTAGGGTGGAGGTGATATGGTCCTTGACTAGTCTCTCAAAGCACTTCATGATGACGGAAGTGAGTGCTACGGGGCGGTAGTTGTTTAGCTCAGTTACCTTAGCTTTCTTGGGAACAGGAACAATGGTGGCCCTCTTGAAGCATGTGGGAACAGCAGACTGGGATAAGGATTGATTGAATATGTCCGTAAACACACCAGCCAGCTGGTCTGCGCATGCTCTGAGGACGCGGCTGGGGATGCCGTCTGGGCCTGCAGCCTTGCGAGGGTTAACACGTTTAAATGTTTTACTCACGTCGGCTGCAGTGAAGGAGAGTCCGCAGGTTTTGGTAGCGGGCCGTGTCAGTGGCACTGTATTGTCCTCAAAGCGAGAAAAGAAGTTATCTAGTCTGTCTGGGAGCAAGACATCCTGGTCCGCGACGGGGCTGGTTTTCTTTTTGTAATCCGTGATTGACTGTAGACCCTGCCACATACCTCTTGTGTCTGAGCCGTTGAATTGCAACTCTACTTTGTCTGTATTGCCTTGCGGAGGGAATAGCTACACTGTTTGTATTCGGTCATGTTTCCGGTCACCTTGCCCTGGTTAAAAGCAGTGGTTCGCGCTTTCAGTTTCACGCGAATGCTGCCATCAATCCACGGTTTCTGGTTTGGGAATGTTTTAATAGTTGTTGTCGGTACGACGTCGCCGATGCACTTTCTAATGAACTCGCTCACCGAATCAGCGTATTCGTCAATGTTGTTGTTGGACGCAATGCGGAACATATCCCAATCCACGTGATCGAAGCAGTCTTGAAGCGTGGAATCAGATTGGTCGGAACAGCGTTGAACAGACCTGAGCGCGGGAGCTTCTTGTTTTAGTTTCTGTCTGTAGGCTGGACGCAACAAAATGGAGTCGTGGTCAGCTTTTCCGAAAGGAGGGCGGGGGAGGGCCTTATATGCATCGCGGAAGTTAGAATAACAATGATCCAGGGTTTTACCAGCCCTGGTTGCGCAATCGATATGCTGATAGAATTTTGGGAGTCTTGTTTTCAGATTAGCCTTGTTAAAATCCCCAGCTACAATGAATGCAGCCTCAGGATATGTGGTTTCCAGTTTACATAGAGTCAAATAAAGTTCATTCAGGGCCATCGATGTGTCTGCTTGGGGGGGGGAATATATACGGCTGTGATTATAATCGAAGAGAATTCCCTTGGTAGATAATGCGGTCGACATTTGATTGTGAGGGATTCTAAATCAGGTGAACAGAATGACTTGAGTTCCTGTATGTTATGATCACACCACGTCTCGTTAATCATAAGGCATACCCCCCCGCCCCTCTTCTTACCAGAAAGATGCTTGTTTCTGTCGGCGCGATGCGTGAAGAAACCAGCTGGCTGCACCGACTCCGATAGCGTCTCTCGAGTGAGCCATGTTTCCGTGAAGCAAAGAACGTTACAGTCTCTGATGTCTCTCTGGAAGGCAACCCTTGCTCGGATTTCATCAACCTTGTTGTCAAGAGACTGGACATTGGCGAGTAGTATGCTAGGGAGTGGTGCGCGATGTGCCCGTCTCCGGAGCCTGACCAGAAGACCGCTTCGTTTGCCCCTTTTACTGGGATCAGATCCATTGTCCTGGGTGGAAGGCAAAACACTGGATCCGCTTCGGGAAAGTCATATTCCTGGTCATAATGAAGGTGAGTTGACGTTGCTCTTATATTCAGTAGTTCCTCCCAACTGTATGTAATAAAACCTAAGATTACCTGGGGTACCAATGTAAGAAATAACACGTAAAAAAACAAAATACTGCAGTTTCCTAGGAACGCGAAGCGAGGCGGCCATCTCTGTCGGCGCCGGAAGTTTGCTGGGTTTGCATCATCTGTAAGTGGTCGCGGCTGGGCTACTGTGACGTGAATGGGCCAGTTTGGGGCAAGTACAGTCGTGGCTACAAGTGTTGATCTGTCACGCCAGACACACTCCACAGGTGGGTGGAGGAGGTGACAGAGACAGACAGGGACTGTGTTGTTCAAATCCAGGGGCTACTACGGTGACAGGAGCTTGGGGACTGGACATGGGGGAGAAGCATCAGCCTGGACCCAGACATGAGGCCAGGGGTCAAGTCATTCAGCAGGTTGACAGCCCAATGGCACATGTGACTAACTGTACCTCACTGAGTGTGTTTACAACACAACGCTAGACTACACATGATTACTTTTCATGTTTCACGCAACATTAGGCCCCTTGGTTATTGATGTAGTAACACTGTAGAGGTGTACCAGAGGGGTGCTTCCTCTGTCTCCCAGCCTCAATACAACTTTACTCGGAGTGTGTTTCTAATGCATGAGCTCTGTTAGTTCCCCCCCACTGCCCTTTGACCTTTCATAGAACAAAACAGGCCTTCCCATTCAGCCATGCCCCACCATCCCCTCACCTCCTATAAATCCCACCCAAACGACACCCCAAAAAAGGAACTGCATTCACCCATCCCTCCCTGTACTCCTTCAGGCTAATGCAGCAAACACTGCCCCCCAAATCTTCTCCCATCTCCCAGAGTAAGCATGGGAAGCCATAGCGAAGGCTAGCTAAGATGGAAGGCTGGGGAGGATCTAGGCTGTGTAAGATGGGAGCAAGGTGGGCTCTATCATGGACATTCCAGAAGAGGGTCCCTGGGAAACAGACAGTCCCCCTGTCACCCCCCACCGCCCGTTACCCAAAAAGCGCCTCTGGGAGCCCCGTCCTCTTTCTTCCACGCGACAGGAAAGACACAGAGCCACCGGCAGCATACTAAACACCAAACACCGCCCTCATCCCAGCTGCAGCCACGTGAGATAGAGAGACACAAGAGGGAGAGAAAAGACTAAAAAGAAAAAAAGAGAGGTGGGGGAAGAAAAAAGTAGAGGAAAGAAAAAGAAAGAGAGGGAGAATTCGTCAGAAGCCTGACTGTTGTGAACAAGTGTGTGTGTGTGTGTAGCGAGACATGAGGGACAGTGGACGAGGGGGCCGTTTGTGTTGGTACGGAACAATGTGGGCATGGCTTCAGAACAGATGTTTCTATAGGGGCAGGCAGCTGGCACCCAGAGCATCTGACTGCAGCGGTGAGAGAGGAAAAACCATAAAGGAATTAGGGAAAAAGAGAATGGCTGAATGAAAACACTAACAGGAAAAAAACGATCTATACGTGGAGCCTAGGTCTGGTGGGGGGAAATAAGGTCACTAGCCACGGTAAAGGGGAAGGGTTCTGAAGACATGCTTCAGCAATGTGGAGGATGTCAAGGCAACATGAAAGATTTTAAACTATAGAGCTAGCATGTATAGTATATGGACAGACAGAGGGCTACGCTCCAGGATAGGGACTTTGTGTCTGTACTGCATAGGCAGGTATGCTGTCTGTTTAGTCAGTGTCTCTTCAAGCTGCTGTATATGGGCTTGGACAACCAGGATATGAATCATAATGCAAAACCGGTTAGTAGGCACTGACTGTACTGCAAGTCATGGATAGAAGGGTGAACCCATGAGGCAAACAGATATTGGCATAGCACACATTCCAGCCTCCAGGCCAAAACAGACAGAGAGAGGAGTAGTGAGAGGGGGAAGGGAGGAAAGTCGTAGGTTTGTATACAGGTTAATGTACTGTAAATAAACCATATATAATCGTACACAGTATTAGCACAGAGATCTAATGTTAAGCACCCATAAAAGAGTCTTTTTCCATCTCCAGGGTGAGTAGTGTGTGTGTGCGCACGTTGGGCGTGGCTGGTGCTGGCTGGCTTCTCCTCTATGAGGGCGTTAGAGGAGATGATGGGTGACAGGGCGTGAGGCAGTGCCCTCGCCCAGACCAGCCCTTCTCCGGCCTGAGGCGGGACTCTGTGACGCCCCTTGGCACCAAGCTGTCAGCAGCAGCCGTGTGAGCCCAGTTCCAGCTCTCTAGCTCCAGCCGTTCAGGCTTTAGGCCCTGGGAAAGGGGTCAGGGACAGGGATGGTGTCCCCAATCAGGCCTTTTAGCTCAGCTTACAGCTCACCTCTCTAGACCTACCAGGGATCGATGATCCCTTTACTATTCACATGGCATGAGGTACAGAAGTAAGTGCCTGGTAATAACATAGTGTTGGCTCACATGAGACGCAGCACCTCTCTATAGGGCCTGCTTTGAGAGCAGCTTGAAAGATGCTCAACATGTTAACATGCTCAGCGAAACAGCCCCCTGGCTGTAGCCTAGCGGTAATTCAATTCACCATTATCACTGTAGGAAAAAATCATTTTCATTTAATAAATAAAACTAGCAGACAGCTAGTTGAGGTGATGATCTGCGTCGCGGTTCGGTTAGGGTTGAGTCCATAACGTAGCCTACACTAGGCTACATGCAGCACGCACATTTTGGCATTCGGCTTGAATAATATCCCACAGAATAAAGCACACAGGACAAACAATAGGCGTAGTAGTGCTCCGAGGTGGTCAAACTAGATCTTTCTAAACATCTGTCCTCACGGTGAGTCCACATGCAGGGGGAAGTAGAGACGAGCAGAGAGTAGAAGCACTGAGCACACAGGAGGACTGTCTGACCGTTACCCCTGACAACGAGCTGTGCGCTGCCTAAACCAGCCCCCCCCGCCTCTCTCCACATCCTCATTTCAGCTCAAACATAAACTGCTTGCTTTGTGACTGAACGTTGTTGCTAATGCAGCCAGGCTTGTTTCGTTTCTCATTACACGGTATGTGATAAAATAATGAGCGGTCAGTGAAGAACCAAACCAGTGGCCAATGACAGAGGTGGTGTGGCCAGAACGCCAGTGTTACAGAGTCTGTAAGCAGCCATTGATTTGTGTGTGTATTGTGTTTGTGCTCAGTTACAGGCAGATCCACACAGGTGTCACACAGGGAAGAGAGAGAGTAAGCAAGAGATGAGGGTAGAGGAAGGGAGTAGGAGGGCCTCACAGTAAACAGGAAGCGATGGAGAGGATTATTGGTGGGCGTGGCCCTGCTGTGCCAACTCTCTTTGCTTTTTACCTTTCTCTCCATCTTCCTGTCTCGGGTCTCTTTCTATCCCTACCCAATTTGTACATTGAGGACATCTTAATGTAATTTGTACAGCCCAAGTGGCAGAGGGGGTGAAGGGAACAGTGGAATAGAATGTGACGTTATGTAACAACAGCAGTGCTGATTCTGACAAACATCAAAATCAACCATTCCTCTCATGTTTTCTTGCGATAATAACACTGGTGCACCGAGGACAGGGAGGGAGTGTGTCTGTGTACTGAGGCACTTCCCTGACCACTCCAACTCCTCAGGTCATCAATGGTAGCAAGAAGGGACAACAGCTGGGAACAATCTTCAATAGGATTAAATTAGCCAGAGCACATCAGAGCAACACAACTAACATGGGACCGGATGCATAAATAAAAAGGATGTATTATTAGTGAGTTCCTTTCTGTACAGTAAGAGCCCCCTATCATTCAGCTGTTGGCAGCCACAGGCCAAGCATTTCATTCTCCTGTTGGCAAGTGAGCATCCTAGGGGAGCATTTACATTAAATCAAGTGTGTTGAAAACAACTAGCATTTGAGTTCAGTTGGGGCTGGGATAGGCTAATTTGTGCTGCAACGGAAGCCTAATCTTTATAATAGTCTTACTACAAATCCAAATGCGTACAGAAAAACTACACACACACATTGAACTGCAGCCGGCTGCACACTGCGCCAACAACGCAAAGGAAGCAGAATAACTCTTGTTCAGCAAATGTAATGTCCAAACGTAAAAGGCTCTTAACACAACATTACCATCAGTCTGCATTGATTTTCCTCTTACCGAACATTGCAAGTGACCATGAGACGATTAAACGGAAATCAATTAGGTACGTAGCCAGTGAGTCCATCCAACAGCTGTAAATAAACAGTCTGTCCGAAACAAAGACACACACAGTATTTTTCTGTCTCGGTCTCAGTCGCTCAGTCTCTGTATGGTATACACACAGACACACACACACTCGGTCTCAGGCCCTCAGTCTTAGTCTCATTCAATCTCTGAAACACACAGCTCCTGCCAGACAGTGTTATGAAGATGCTGGGTTTGTAATTAAACACCTTGATCGCCCACTGCTGCTCACACTGGAGGCAGAGCTAATCCTCAAACTGACTATTGGGGAGAGCAGGCCAAGATAAGCTACACCAGCTGGACATGGAATCAGAATGACAACATTCAAGGATACTGGAAAGGGTTCAGACTAGGGAGGTCAATGTAACCAATGGGTCTTGAGATTGTGAGATGGAGGCTAAACTATAGCCTTGAGCGAAGTTTTAGACTCAGGACTGACAACACAGTAATGCTTCTCTAGAACATGGAACCAACTATCTATCTGAAGCCAGTGAGTCAATCCAACAGAGCCACAATGAAGACCATAAGATTTAGTTCCATAAAGGAAAAAGCAGTAATGACACACATGCCTTGTTTGGCCAGGCATTAGAGAATACAGAAGCATAAAATAGGCCTGGCTTTTCCTAGTTTTCCAAGGGAAATGTAATGTACAGTCTGAGAATAAACATAGGTGACATAATCTGAAGCTAAGCACCAGTTCAGCCTGTTTCCACTGTAACATACTGGGTCCACTGCGGTTGGGTAGAGTAATGATGGATTGATCATTAATGACAGAAATACCCTGTGCTGTGGCAAAGAGACAGTCTTGGGACCTAACCCAGATTACTAATTGTCAGTCTTGAGAGTAGGAGACTCATGGATGGAGGAGGATTTGTATCTGATCATAAACCACCACATTCTCTGGTAGAACGACCTGTTCCACTGGTATGCAAAACCCATGTCTACTGCAAACACAGCTGTATGTAAGAATAATGACACGTTCACGTGCTAGTCGGATATAGGAAGTCAGACATTTCCGAGTTTCCTAGATCTGACTAGCACTTGAACGCGGCATAACTCCAGGGGAGTAGACAATATATCAAAATGGAGTTGGCAGGCCAATCACTCCATTCAATAAAATACAATTTCAAGTTGCACAGCACAGTTGGGACTAACCATAAAGTCTAAAGCGCGTTTACCTTAGGAAAACATGAATTCAGTGAAGTGATGTTATAGCGCGAGACGACAGCATAGCGTTGGAACGGTTTGAAGTGTTACTTCATCACGCTGACGCACAGTTACCTGGAACCGATTGTTTTCCCATTGGACTAATTGTATCTACACGCTGAGAGGGACATTAACAATATTATATCTGAAAACGTTGCAGCCCGACAATGGGAAACAGATGAGTTGTATTATGTTGCGCATATAACATTCGTTTCTTTAGTACTAACTCATTTAAAATCATATTAGCTACATTAGTATCCCGTGCCTTTGTTATGAGAATAACGTTAGTTGGAAAAGAGCTGAACGCTGTTCATCACTGTGACTTGCGCGCAATTGATGAAATGGAAGCCCCGGCCGGAGTAGACAAAAGATGGTCAGTTTTCAAAACTGTTTTGAGCTGGCAATCTAGCAACTAACAAGGAAATCATAATAATATTAGCTAGCCTTGCTAGATTGTGTTACACGATTACACGTTGTAGACAGCACGTAAATATTCGAATTAAGGCAAGTGATGAATGCCCAGTAAAACCGAATCACCCTGTCTGGCTGACAGACAACAACGCCATTCATGCTTGCATTTCAAGGGAGGGGCGCGCGATGTGGCTAACTGGAGCTAGCTAGCAAACTAGATGAAATAAATAACGTAACTCACGTTAGTTAGCTAAATTGAGCTAATAAACGGCATAGCCACACGGGATCTGGCTTTATAGCATTAGCTATAAGATTTAGTTAGTTGGTCAGATAAAGAGAATAACCATATCAAATGACTTGAGCGAAGCAGTGATAGGCCAGGGTTCAGCAATGTCCCTGTAACTAATGGCAACAACGGACTGGACAGCATCTTCCGTTTCAGTTTGCCACAGACTAGCCATATGTGACAGACATGGTACGACAAACTAGCAAGCACATGTTTCGTTGCAAAACTAAAAAAAAAAACGTTTTTTTTTCACTTGCCTCATGTCTACTGACATATGCAGCCTGAACTAAAACAAAAATGATGACTTACCACCATTCCGATATCCAGGTTCAGGGGAAAGGGTCGGATGGGCTCCGTCTTCAAATTCCAATCTCACTGGCTTAAATTAATGTTTGATTGATGCATTCGTTAAAGTGGCCCTCCGCTTCTTACATTGATATGTAACGTTAGCAACAGTTTACCTCACATTTAGAAAATGTCGAAGCATCATTGCTAGTTGTGAATCTAACACGAAAAAGGACCTCCTAACCAGCCCTCCAAGACAGGACTGTGAGGAGTGACTGGAACCACGAGGGGGTGGCGAAATCTAGTTTGTTGCCTTGACAAAAAACAAATTTTCAGCGAGATCCTGATGAAAATGTAGACAACTGTCTCCATATTATAGACGACATAATGTGCTCGTTAGAAATCTGAAGAAGTTCTCGGTTCATGCAAAATCGTCCTTTCTACATTGTTAGTAGGCTGCATTCATTGCCTCAGTTCAGGCAATGATATGTTTCTACACACGTGTGGTTGAAATGTGGATAAGCAGTGTCTATCCGCCGATACCAAAACTCAAAGGGATATGTGTATTTTATGGAAACGTAAAGATTGAGTGTAAAGCTCTAGTTAATCGTAAATAAGATAACATTATTTTAACGCCAACAATGATAAACAATTTTTGTATCTTCATTGATCAGCCAAAAATACTCGTTTAGGTAGAGCTCCCCTATTGTGTTTAAATGCTGAGGTCCAGTTGATGCCCCTGATCGGACAAAGGCGTAAGAAGCAGACTGGCTATCCTTTATTTATGCTTTCAAGTTAAATCTATTCAGCTAGCTGTCTTTTTCCTCGCATTATATTTAGATTGGTGAGACTCAATACAATCATTCTTTATCATCCAATTACTTCCCAAGACAGACATCCTAATCTGCTTTAACACATTGCCATTTCCTAGAAATTGTGCACTGAGGGCAAAAGGTTTTAGTTCCACAATACTTCTAATCTCAAATCGAATCCAACAGTATTATCCAATATTCTCCCCAATGTATGGCACAATTGAGAATGCCTTATCCCTCAGGCTATAGTAACGTTGAATACTCCAAATGGTAGTTGGACAAAATATTCAATATCAGTTATCTTAAAACCTGACCTTCTCATCCATTTTGTATGTTACAATTTAAAGCAAGGTATGTATATCAACCCTACCTTTCAACGGTCGGTTTATTAAAGAATCAAGATGGTATTGGAGCCCCATCTTGTGACCAATTTATGAACTATCCCCCCTCACCTCAGTAAACGCTTTCATTGCCTGGGCTGGAGGAGACAGGAAAGGTGAGTGCCAGGCAAATATGTCAAGCCATTTGGTTTATTTTAAAAACTTTGCATTGGTTTGAATCCACTGCTTCAAAATAAACCACTTTAATGTACAAACATTTAGATTTTCCATAAAAAAAATAAAAATGGTTTGCTGTATGAATAACAGGCTATCCGGAAATACATAATTGCCATTGGAAGTAGTTTCCACAATAGCACAATAGATCACCAATCTCACACTTCAGACATCTGAGATGCATGGGAGCCATACCAACTAAGAAAATCTGAGTAATGTTCAGAATTCTTTTTACAAACTAAAATGTTAAAATAAAAAAACTGGAGATCAGTACATTCTAAACTTCATAAGGGCATGGTTCATAAGGGAAAGGTTCATGTCTAACCATTGCAACCAGGGCCAGTGCAATGTACAGTGTTTTGTAGCCTAGTTTAACCATGCTCTATGAGTAAAATGACATCCCTACTCTGTGGTAATTGAAAACATGTCAGATAGCTGGATGAGTGGCCTTCCAACTGGGCAATGGCAACTGTATTATGCCATCAGTGTGATTCTCACACACTCCCAGTCAAAAGAACACTTGCACATACATACAAAAGGGAAACATTGTCTATCTCAGTCCCAGTTTCTTTTTCTCCTTCTGTTTCTTGCGTACAACTTCCATGTTCCTGTCCTTCCACATGCTCTTTCTCAGTTTGATGGGTCTGCTGCCCACATACTTCCCTGTGGAGAAAAAAAGTTTAAGATCAGTTGAGAATTGGACTGGCGCCACCACACAGGTAGGTGTTAGGAAAGGAGAAGTCATTCTCAACACACACATAACTGCTCACCATTCATCTCTCTCATGGTGCGGATGTAATCGTTAGGGTCCTTGAAGCTGACAAAGCTGCAGCCCTTGGCCGTGCATTTGTCACCTTCCTTAGCTTTCTACCTATGCTTTCTTGCTAAATTATGCAGCTAATCCTGTGTTTGCATGAAAAAAGAAAAGTCCATGTTCCCACGAAATATTACTTACTACGGAGCCTCAGAATTAAAAGATCCAGATCAGGAGTTACTCCCCATTTTAAAATGACATCTTGGGGATGGATACAAAACTTGTTGGGCCATTTCACACATACTATTGCTCACCGTTCATCTCCCTCATGGCGCGGACGTAGTCATTGGGGTCCTTGAAGCTGACAAAGCCGTATCCCTTGGTCTTGCCTGTGCGTTTGTCCCGCACCACCTTGGCTTTCAGATAGGAGGGGTAGCGGCTGAATGCCCTTGCCAGGATGTCGTCGTTCACCTCATTGCCAAGGTCTCCACAGAAGATTCTGAAATCATCTGGATGGAGGAGGGAAAGTCAGATGAGGTGTGATATTGAGCAAAGAGGGAGGAACAAAAAGGGAATGGGACAGTCGCCTGTTTGTAGTGAAAACAAAAATTATACTATTCTCAATACAGGTAAGTAGGTAGCTGCTTTAGCAATGCTAGTATTTTACACACTAGTGTTGCTGGGAATTAGCTTGCGAAATAAATACAATTCAACGTACTCTGTTAATTGTCCTTATGGTCCTTATGCAGGGGGGAATTTGAAGAAAAGCAAGAAATTGTGTGGGACTTATTTCACTTTTTAGGGATAGGGGGCAGCATTTTCACTTTGGATGAATAGTGTGCCCAGAGTGAACTGCCCCCTACTCTGTCCCAGATGCTAATATATGCATATTATTATTACTATTGGATATAAAACACTCTGAAGTTTCTAAAACTGTTTGAATGATGTCTGTGAGTATAACAGAACTCATATGGCAGGCAAAAACCTGAGAAAAAAATCCAAACAGGAAGTGAGAATTCTGAGGCTGGTCGATTTTCAACTCATCGCCTATTGAAATCCCAGTGGGATATGGATTTGTTTGCACTTCCTACGCCTTCCACTAGATGTCAACAGTCTGTAGAACGTTGAATGAAGCTTCTACTGTGATGTTGAGCCGGATGGGGCTGTTTGAGTCAGTGGTCTGGCAGAGTGCCAGGTCCTGGTCACGCGCATTCCACATGATATCGACTTGCGTTCCAATACTTCTATAGACACAAAGGAATTCTCCGGTTGGAACGTTATTGAATATTTATGATAACAACATCCTAAAGATTGATTCTCTACTTAGTTTGACAAGTTTATTCGACCTGTAATATAACTTTTTGAAGTTTTCGTCCGACGTTCACCTGGATCTGCGCGAGCGTTTGGATATGTGTACTAAACGTGCTAACGAAAGTAGATACTTGGACATATAATGGACATTATCGAACAAAACAACAATTTATTGTGGAACTACGATTCCTGGGAGTGCATTCTGATGAAGATCATCAAAGGTAAGGGAATATTGATGTAATTTCGTATTTCTGTTGACTCCAACATGGCGGAGAAATGTTATTTCTATCTGAGCGGCGTCTCAGATTATTGCATGGTGTGCTTTTTCCGTAAAGTTTTTTTGAAATCTGACACAGCGGTTGCATTAAGAACAAGTGTATCTTTAATTCTATGTAAAACATGTATCTTTCATCAAAGTTTATGATGAGTATTTCTGTTATTTGATGTGGCTCTCTGCAATTTCTCCGGATATTTTGGAGGCATTTCTGAACATGGCGCCAATGTAAACAGATTTTTTGATATAAATATGCACATTATCGAACAAAACATACATGTATTGTGTAACATGATGTCCTATGAGTGTCATCTGATGAAGATCATCAAAGGTTAGTGATTAATTTTTATCTCTTTCTGCTTTTTGTGACTCCTATCTTTGGCTGGGAAAATGGCTGTGTGTTTTTTGGACTTGGCGGTGATCTAACAATCATATGTTGTGTTTTGGCTGTAAAACATTTTTTTTATTTTTTTTAATCAGACACGATGGGTAGATTAACAAGATGTTTATCTTTAATTTGCTGTATTGGACTTGTTAATGTGTGAAAGTTACATATTTCAAAAAAATATTTTTGAATTTCCCGCGCTGCCTTTTCAGCGGAATGTTGTCAGGGGTTCCGCTAGCGGAACGTGTGTCCTAGAAAGGTTAACTGATCCACCTTTTGAAATTCTGTCGAACTATACATTCCTTTAGATGTTAATGGAAGATATAATTAAACAGGATTTCCAAACGTGGGTCTGTTGTAGACCCTGCAGTTCCTCAGAGGCCTCATTGCCTGCATCCGTAATGGGTCTGTGGTCAAACGACCACCCCTCATAACTGTCAAACGCTCCCTAAAACACTTCAGCGAGCAGGCCTTTCTAATCGACCTGGCCCGGGTATCCTAGAAGGATATTGACCTCATCCCGTCAGTAGAGGATGCCTGTTAATTCTTTAAAAGTGCCTTCCTCACCATCTTAAATAAGCATGCCCCATTCAGAAAATGTAGAACCAGGAACAGATATAGCCCGTGGTTCTCTCCAGACCTAACTGCCCTTGACCAGCACAAAAACATCCTGTGGCGCTCTGCATTAGCATCGAATAGCCCCCGTGACATGCAACTTTTCAGGTAAGTTAGGAACCAATATACGCAGGCAGTTGAAAAAGCTATCCTTAGCTTTCCTAAGCAGAAATTTTCATCCCGTAGCACAAACTCAAAAAAGTTCTGGGACACTGTAAAGTCCATGGAGTATAAGAGCACCTCCTCCCAGCTGCCCACTGCACTGAGGCTAGGAAACACTGTCACCCCCGATAAATACACTATAATTGAGAATTCCAATAAGCATTTTTCTACAGCTGGCCATGCTTTCCACCTGGCTACCCCTACCCCGATCAACAGCCCTGCACGCCCCACAGCAACTCGCCCAAGCCTCCCCCATTTCTCCTTCACCCAAATCCAGATAGCTGATGATCTGAAAGAACTGCAAAATCTGGACCCCTACAAATCAGCCGGGCTAGACAATCGGGACCCTCTCTTTCTAAAATGATCTGCCGAAATTGTTGCAACCCCTATTACTAGCCTGTTTAACCTCTCTTTCGTATCGTCTGAGATCCCCAAAGATTGGAAAGCTGCCGCGGTCATCCCCCTCTTCAAAGGGGGGGACACTCTAGACCCAAACTGCTATAGACGTATATCCTACCCTGCCTTTCTAAGGTCTTCGAAAGCCAAGTTAACAAACAGATCACCGACCATTTCGAATCCTAACCGTACCTTCTCCGCTATGCAATCTGGTTTCAGAGCTGGTCATGGGTGCACCTCAGCCACGCTCAAGGTCCTAAACGATATAACCGCCATCGATAAGAGACATTACTGTGCAGCCGGATTCATCGACCTGGCCAAGGCTTTCGACTCTGTCAATCACCACATTCTTATCGGCAGACTCAACAGCCTTGGTTTCTCAAATAATTCTCCTCGCCTGGTTCACCAACTACTTCTCTGATAGAGTTCACTGTGTCAAATCGGAGGGCCTGTTGTCCGGACCTCTGGCAGTCTATGGGGGTGCCACAGGGTTCAATTCTCGGGCCGACCCTCTTCTCTGTATACATCAATGATGTCGCTCTTGCTGCTGGTGATTCTCTGATCCACCTCTACGCAGATGACACCATTCTGTATACCTCTGGCCCTTCTTTGGACACTGTGTTAACTAACCTCCAGACGAGCTTCAATGCCATACAACTCTCCTTCCGTGGCCTCCAACTGCTCTTAAATGCAAGTAGAACTAAATGCATGCTATTCAACCGATCGCTGCCCGCACCTGCCCACCTGTCCAGCATCAGTAGTTGTCCAGTACTTGTCCAATATGTGGACAACTACAAATACCTAGGTGTCTGGTTAGACTGTAAACTCTCCTTCCAGACTCACATTAAGCATCTCCAATCAAAAATTAAATCTAGAATCGGCTTCCTATTTCGCAACAAAGCATCCTTCCCTCGTGTTGCCAAACATACCCTCGTAAAAGTGACCATCCTACCGATCCTCGACTTTGGCGATGTCATTTGCAAAATAGCTTCCAACACTCTACTCAACAAATTGGATGCAGTCTATCACAGTGCCATCCGTTTTTTCACCAAAAAAACATATACTACTCACCACTGTGACCTGTATGATCTCGTTGGCTGGCCCTCGCTTCATACTCGCCGCCAAACCCATTGGCTCCACGTCATCTACAAGTCTCTGCTAGGTAAAGCCCCGCCTTATCTCAGCTCACTGGTCACCATAGCAGCACCCACCCGTAGCACGCACTCCAGCAGATATATCTCACTGGTCACCCCCAAAAGCCAATTCTTCCTTTGCCGCCTTTCCTTCCAGTTCTCTGCTGCCAATGACTGGAACGAACTGCAAAAATCACTGAAGCTGGAGACATATCTCCCTCACTAGCTTTAAGCACCAGCTGTCAGAGCAGCTCACAGATCACTACACCTGTACATAGCCCATCTGTAAATAGCCCATCCAACTACCTCATCCCCATACTGTATTTATTTATTTATCTTGCTCCTTTGCACCCCAGTATCTCTACTTGCACATTCATCTTCTGCACATCTACCATTCCAGTGTTTAATTGCTATATTGTAATTACTTCGCTACCATGGCCTATTTATTGCCTTACCTCCCTTATCCTACCTCATTTGCACACACTGTATATATACTTTTTCTACTGTATTATTGACTGTATGTTTGTTTATTCCATGTGTAACTCTGTGTTGTTGTATGTGTCGAACTGCTTTGCTTTATCTTGGCCAGGTCGCCGTTGTAAATGAGAACTTGTTCTCAACTAGCCTACCTGATTAAATAAAGGCAAAATAAAAAATTAAATAAGAGGTCAGTTCCTCTGCTTACCTCATGTCAAAATAAGTCCCCCACAAGATCTTGCTTTTTTTGGTTGCAGGTATGGGGCACGTGCGGGACTTTTATTTTGACGTGAAGTAAGCGGGTCTACAACAGACCAACGTTTGGAAAGTCTTTAATTTGTTCTATTAGATGTTTTTTCTCAATTTCCCCCTTGCATAAGGACCAACCCTATGGACAATTGGCAGAGTAAGTTGAAATTGAAGTTGATTGAACTTCTGGAATCCGGCGGGCTATTCATTTTTTTTGCACGCTAATTCCCAGCAACGCTAGTGTGTAAATACTAGAGTTGCAAATTTATTTTTTAACTAGGAATTAATCGTCTCAGTGTAATCTGAAGTCATTAGCCATCTTACCTGAGTCCCACTCCAGTAGACTCTGGTCCTCCCAGCTGGTGCCTGCGGCTGTACGGATACACTTCTTCGCCTTCTCTTGCTTACCCTTCTTCTTCTCCTCTGCTGTGCTATCCACTGGCTGCAGAGAAACCCAAGATTCTAGAGTCAGACATATTCTAGAGATTGCTGCAATACTGGCCCTTTGTAGGGTTTGGGTCAAGTCTATACCAACTGAATTGTACAAGCATTTTGAATGCAGAAAAGTTTAAACCCTTTAACTAGGGCCAGGGCTGATAAACTAGGCAGAGTGTTCTGTACCTCAGTGTGGACGGGCTCGGGCTCTGGCATGCTGGGTCCAATAACGTTGTCATCTGAGGCGGCCAGGCTGGCCTCCTTCTTAGCCTCCAGCAGTCCGGCGGCCATCACCGCTGCCTGCTGCTCTGCTACAGACGCTGCCAGCTCCTCCTGATGAAGTCAGAGGGAGAACAGAGAGAGAAAAAAACTAAATCAGAGATTTGATGATAGATGAGATTCAGTGTGAATTTGCAGCAAACAGCAGCAGACTTGGAAAGTACGTAGAATGCAAATTTTAAGTAGTCGCTGAATTTTTTTTTAATGCAAAAGGCATTCAACTAAAAAGAGTAGAAGTGAGTGTGCTTACCATGCGAGCCTTTCTCTGGGCATGGATGTCTGGTATCTTGGGTCCGGAGGAGGGAGCCGTGTAGACAGTGGGGGCCGCAGAGATGATCGAGGGGGTGAGCTTGGGAGGGGCCTGGGTCACAGACCTGGAGGGTGCAGACACCATTGAGTGTCCCATGGGTGTACCATGGGTCGATCCCACCTGTAGATGGTAAGATATGGTAACAGCATATAGAGAAATGGAGATAATGAAGCACAACAGAACGGGGTAAGATTGACCAAGCTTGTTCACACTCCTAATTGAAGACAGTTAACGCTGAATTTCCTTAAAGGCCTTCCCACACTGTACGTCGGATTCAGTCTTCTCCGATTATTACATGTCACACTGCGATTTTACCGAATTGAAATCTTTATCAACCTGGCCAGATTGTATGATTTGCTTCAGTACGGTCGACACATTCTGTGATTGGCTTGCGAGGCTACGTCAGCCGATGTATGCTACGTCAACTGCAGCAGTGTATTTGATCTGCACCTGAGCCAGCACAAGCCTCCCTCTGCTTATGTGTGAGTTCGGAAAAAACTGAAGGTATGCATCTTAGAAATAGTTTTACATACCAACTTGATATGTCTGAACTCAGAATCAAACACGCTTCCCAAAAAGCGGTAGAACGTTTATTTTGATTACCGATTGTGCATTTATCAAAATCCCATCAGGTAGCCTGATTTCAGATGTCAACATTTTCAGATGTAGCCTAAACAAGATTAGGGAAATTGTTCTTCTTGCAAAGCATTTAAATGTTTAAATCAAGCTATTACATGGACAGTGAAGCATGTTTTCTTTTGGTTCTAAAAAATCGAACAATGACTATGGAGGTTAAAGTGCAGACTGACAGCTTTAATTTGAGGTTATTGGGTGAACCATTTAGAAATTACCACTTTTTGTACATAGTCCCCCCATTTTAGGGGAGCAAAAGTATTGGGACAAATTCGCTTGCGTGTTAAAGTAGCAAAAGTTACGTATTTGTTCCCATATTCATATCACGCAATGACTACATCAAGCTTCTGACAAAAATTTGTTGGATGCATTTGGTCTTTGTTTTGGTTGTTTCAGATTAGGTTGTGCCCAATAACATTTATGGTAAATATGTATTGTGTCATTTTAGAGTCACGTTTATTATAATTAAGAATAGAATGTTTCTACATACTTTAATGTGGATGCTACCATGATTACGAATCATCCTGAATGAATCGTGAATAATGATGAGTGAGAAAGTTAGACGCACAAATACCATACTTCCAAGACTAACCTCTCACCTTTACAATAACGGGAGGTTAGCATTTCAGGACTATCTGTAATCATGGTAGCATCCACATTTATGGGCACTCACTGTATATTAATCTGACTATTCACAATAATCGTACTGTTGTGTGCGTACTCAGTGCCGGCCGTGTTCCTATTGGTAAGTCACCGGGATCGGCTCGTGACACCAGCCACACTACACGATAAAGGCTCAACATTTCTGACACTGCCAGAACTTTGTCTGAGCCTATGACTGCGTGTAGTGGTACTCAAAATCGGCAGACCTAGACCATGTCACACTGAACGAGCAAAGAAAATCGTTTATGACCTAAGAATTTTCCCACAACGTGGAAATGTTGTCTGGGAGGGCCAAATCGTGGCATAAGATGGCTAAAAGCGTACAGTCTGTGTGGGCCTTTATGGAGAACATTGATATCCGTTGTCCTAGGAGCCTCGGAGAGAGAAAAAGGCACTGTAGCAACTAACCGGGGGTCCTCCTGAGCTCATATGCCCCATTGGGTCCATGGGATGCTGAGGGGGTCCTTGCATGGGGGGTGCCATCATCATGGGCGGGGGAGGAGGAGGGCGTGGCAGTGGGGGAGCCATCATACCCTGTGGAGGGGGACCACGCATCATAGGCATCCTCGGACCCCCTGACAGAGAGATTTCAAAATTAGCTTCCCAATACATTGTCTTTAATTTGAAGACTAAATCGCTGTAGAGATTTGATCCTATTTCTTATTTCATTTAGCTAGCGCTGAGGTGAAGTCAACAACAGAAGAGATAGATGACCTGGTCTCTGCAGGATGTGCGGCATAAACGCTGGTCTCATCATTGGCGGTGGTCTGACACCTGGGGTTACAGCTGAAGAGCAGAAAAAAAAGACCAGCATAAACTGAAGAGACCTGTAGACGTGGTGGTGTAAATGATCAACATTGTTTTTGGGTAAAATTGGTATTTTAAGTATGTCTAGTAATGTACTATGTGGTCCTCTGTAGCTCAGTTGGTAGAGCATGGTGCTGGCATTGCCAGGATAGTGGGTTTGATTCCTGGGACCACCCATAATGAAAAATGTATTCACGCATGACTAAGTCGCTTTGGATAAATGCGTCTGCTAAATGGCATATACAGAGCATTCGCTAAGTATTCAGACCCCTTGACTTTTCCCACATTTTGTTACGTTACAGCCTTATTCTAAAATGGATTAAAAATAAATACTCAATCTACACACAATACCCCATAATGACAAAGGAAAAACAGGTTACACATTTTTTGCAAATGTATATAAAAAATATAAAAACTGAAATATCACATTTACATAAGTATTCAGACCGTTCACTCAGTGCTTTGTTGAAGCACCTTTGGCAGTGATTACAGCCTTGAGTCTTCTTGGGTATGACACTACAAGCCTGACAAACCTGTATTTGGGGAGTTTCTCCTGTTCTTCTCTGCAGATCCTCTCAAGCTCTGTCAGGTTGGATGGGGAGCATTGCTGCACAGCTATTTTCAGGTCTCTCCAGAGATGTTCGATCGGGTTCAAGTTCGGGCTCTGGCTGGGCCACTCAAGGACATTCAGAGACTTGTCCCGAAGCTACTCCTGCGTTGTCTTGGCTGTGTTCTTAGGATCGTTGTCCTGTTGGAAGGTGAACCTTCACCCCAGTCTGAAGTCCTGAGCTCTCTGGAGCAGGTTTTCATCAAGGATCTCTACTTTGCGCCATTCATCTTTCCTCAAGTGTGACTAGTCTCCCAGTCCCTGCCGCTGAAAAGCATACCCACAGCATGATGCTGCCACCACCATGCTTCTCCGTAGAGATGTTGCCAGGTTTCCTCCAGAAGTGATGCTTGGCATTCAGGCCAAAGAGTTCAGTCTTGGTTTTATCAGACCAGATAATCTTGTTTCTCATGGTCTGAGAGTCTTTGGGTGCCTTTTGGCAAACTCCAAGTCGGCTGTCATGTGCCTTTTACTGAGGAGTGGCTTCCATCTGGCCACTTTACCATAAAAGCCTGATGGGTGGAGTGCTGCAAAGATGGTTATCCCATCTCCATAGAGGAACTGGAGCTCTGTCAGAGTGACCATCGGGTTCTTTGTCACCTCCCTGACCAAGGCCCTTCTCCCCTGATTTAAGAATGATGGAGGCCACTGTGTTCTTGGACCTTCAATGCTGCAGAAATGTTTTCGTACCCTTCCCCAAACATGTTCCCTGACACAATCCTGTCTCGGAGCTCTACGGACATTTCCGTCAACCTCACGGCTTGGTTTTTGCTATGACATGCACTGTCAACTGTGGGACCTTATATAGACAAGTGTGTGCCTTTCCAAATCATGTCCAATCAATTGAACTTACCACAGGTGAACTCCAATAAAGTTGTAGAAACATCAAGGACGATCAATGGAAACAGGATGCACCTGAGCTAAATTTCGTGTCTCATAGCAAAGGGTCTGAATGCTTATGTAAATAAGGTACCAGTTTTTTTTTCTACTTAAATTTGCAAAACATACAAACCGGTTTTCATTTTGTCATTATGGGGTATTGTGTGTATATTGATGAGGGGCAAAAAGTATTAAATCAATTTTAGAATAAGGCTGTAACAAAATTTGGAAAAAGGGAAGGGGTCTGAATACATTCTGAATGCAAAGTATTATGTTAATAAACCTGAATCAAACCATGTCACCTGGGCCTACAAATGCAGGGGGTGGAGGTCCCACGAAAGTGGCAGCCCTTGCATCCAAGGTTTGCTGGACCTGAGAGAGAAAGGGGATTTGAAGGAGTTGGATGCATCCGGCTAACACCACATTCTGTTTGCTTTTGGCAGAAGATAGGTTTGAGTTCGTTCATTCTACGATTGATCTTTCCTATATAATGTTCAATCTATCTTTCCTCAAGATCTCAGTACCTGTCGGTAGGTGTTGGTGCCGATGATGGGCCGGATCATAGGAACAGCCATAGGAATACCCATAGGGAGCACCTCCATCACTACAGGGTCTCCTGCAGTCATTGCCACTTGACCCCCCAGGACCTCCTGCTCAAACCTGGATCAAAACCAACACAAGAGTTACCAATAGATGACGATTGTCATGAGCTATTGTTTGCCTGTCCTGATAGAGAAGAAAGACCATTTCGTAGGGGTTGTTTTGGCATAGTCACCACACACATCATTGCAATCTTATTGAAGGTAACCGAAGTGTCACGCCTCAACTCTTGTACTCACAGAGCCATTTCAGCCTCCATCTCCTTCAACCGCTCCTCTCCGGATTTCATCGCCATACTTACTGCAAAGACAAACGTTTTGTTGGTAGTCCATTCTTTGGTGTTAAACACATCTAGAGAGCTACTGAAAATGTGTACAGTCAACGTCTGGCTAACACCAAATGCATTGATAGTTGGCTTGTTTACGTTAGAACTACTGTATTGGCTAGTAACGTGAACTGTTTGCTAATAGTTATCGCTAGTTGTCTGGCTAACGTTAACCAGGATGTCAAAATAAAACATTCAGCAAGTTAGTACAGAACGTATACGTACAAAACGTTATTACCCTAAATCGTGACGTTCCAAAACTCTTGAATCTTAACTAGCTATTTAAATAAAGCATGAATTGTTGTATTTGTCCGTCCCTGGAAACCGAGGCCAACGTTGTCCAAAACAGCTAGTCGCATTATTATGACGTGGAGTCTTGGTTGCGTTCCATTCCGACGGTGTGGTTGGGTCTGTTCCAGGGGGTCTGATCTTCTTCGTGTGGTTTTCCGGCAGACAAGACACTGTTGAATATTGTTGCCTTTCACAGTTCGGAAAGTGCATTGCACATTTGTTCACAAAAAAAAGGGAAATTGCACCACCATCTAACCCTATTTATAAAGTGGGTGGTTCGAGCCCTGAATGCTGATTGACTGACAGCCGTGGTATATCAGACCGTATACCACGGGTATGACATTTATTTTTACTGCTCTAATTATGTTAGTAACCAGTTTAAAATAGCAATAATAGCAAATACCACAGCCCCTCGTGCCTTATTGCGTAAATATATACCACTATCCTCAACGCACCCCACCACCCCTCCCCACTACTTTGGCCCTCACAGATCCTACACCATGCCGTTGGCCAGGGAGCCTGTGTCCCCTTCTCTCAAAACCCCCTGTAGTTCTTCTGCAGTAAAATCTCTGACACCCAAAAACTTCTCTGCTTGTGCAGAGAACTGTTCAAGTCACTCTGTACAGGCCTACTACTCACAGGGATCCTCTCCCTCACGCTTTGTCCACTATCCTCTACTTTACTCACTGCCTCAGCATGACGCTTTCTGCACTGCGCTTGTAACAGTATAGCTTCCGTCCCTCTCCTCGCCCCTACCTGGGCTCGAACCAGGGACCCTCTGCACACATAGACAACTGCCACCCTCAAAGCATTGTTACCCATCGCACCACAAAAGCCACGGCCCTTGCAGAGCAAGGGGAACAACTACTTCAAGGTCTCAGAGCGAGTGACATCACCGACTGAAACGCTATTAGCGCGCACCCCGCTAACCATTTCACATCGGTTACACTCACCCCCCTTTTCCGCAGCAACCAGTGATCCGGGTTCCGGCACCAATGTAACAGTATAGCTTCCATCCCTCTCCTCGCCCCTACCTGAGCTCAAACCAGGGATCCTCTGCACACATAGACAACAGCCACCCTCGAAGCATCGTTACCCATCGCTCCACAAAAGCGATGGGTTGTTCCTCCTTGCTACTTCAAGGTCTCAGAGAGAGTGACGTCACCAATTGAAACACTATTAGCGCTCCTTTCAGTGGTGCTTTGTTCCGGAGAGCAAAGCAGGACAAAGCTCTCATCCCGAGTCGCGAAGCGAGCAGCGCCCTCTCCCTCTGGGCAGCAGACACACAAAAAAATCAACACAAGTCCACTTCTGGATATTTTGACTTCTTCACCGAGCCAGATACCACAAACTGATCGGCCAAAAGGCATAGATCCACTTTCTAAATGAATCATACTCCCACTGGGCCAGAGCATCTTAGGCATTTTCCTGATCATTGGGGTGAGTCTCAAAAGCCTTCTCCTAACGGTACAGGTTCTTCCTCTTCAATTCGACTGCTCACGGTTTCAGGAGTGTAACGTAATTATCTCTCCTGTACTTGAGTCAAAGGAGAAAGTACTCGGCTTGTATTTAGCAGATGTCGTCTTGGGTTTGAACCTCGCCCCCTTCTTTCTGCCTCACGTCATCTCGCAATTTTTTCTGCCTCGTGTCATCTCGCCATCCTCCATCTTGCCGCATGTCCACTAGCTAGCTTGCTCCAACTCCACCTCAAG
The DNA here is from genome assembly GCF_016432855.1 of Salvelinus namaycush. Classification (NCBI taxonomy): domain Eukaryota; kingdom Metazoa; phylum Chordata; class Actinopteri; order Salmoniformes; family Salmonidae; genus Salvelinus; species Salvelinus namaycush. The sequence continues at coordinate 22,724,636 of NC_052343.1, forward strand.
CTGTCCACGTCTAGACAAAACTTTTTCCAGGGGGTCTGATAATCACACAGAAAGCTGTCAAGTTCAAGATGTATTGATATCCACATGGCAATCAATGAAACATAAAACTGAAATAAATGTTGCGGGTGTATACATACACTAGGGTTGCTCCCTATTGTATTGGGTTGCACAAAAACAGTCCTTGGGAAGCCAGAAGTTAAATACATTCCTATACAGGCTCCGGGGCCTGTGAGGATGGAGCATTCATCGCCACGATTCCTTCTGTAAAATCCCTGAGTCCCACAAAACGTTCAGCCACACTCACAACAATGCCTATTTCCTCAGATTTCCTCTCTCTTTGTGTAGTTGTGCAGTTGATGATAACCAATGCAATCAACGTTACTACGTCCATCTTCTTAACATGCAACATGTCAGGGTCCCTCTATTGACAAGGAATATTCTCTGGTGTCAGTACTCCTACTACCATTATTTCTTCAACGGCACTCCTTTCTTCTACTTTTCTCACCGCCTATGGATAGGAGACATGCTGGACAGCCCTTATTCTTGCCACCTCCGTCTCCTTCACACTAACAAGGTACTTCAGGAATTTGGGCGCATGATCATCACCACAATTGCAGCATTTAGGCTCAGCTGGCATACGATTGTCCTCCTGTCTACATACACTTGACACATGGACAAATATTTTGCATTTATCACACTGCATGGGTTTGGATACAAAAGCTTTCACAGGGTATCTCATAAAACCCAAATACACGTGAGAAGGAAGAATGGATGGAGTGGGATTCCTCTCTCCTTCCACCATGCGGGTCAATCGGTGTGCACCAACCACCTGATCCAATTTTTCACATACACTACCGTTCAAAAGTTTGGGGTCACTTAGAAATGTCCTTGTTTTTGAAAGAAGAGCACATTTTTTGTCCATTAAAATAACATAAAATTGATCAGAAATACAGTGTAGACATTGTTAATGTTGTAAATGACTATTGTAGCTTGAAACGGCTGATTTTTAAAGGAATATCTACATAGACGTACAGAGGCCCATTATCAGCAACCATCACTCGTGTTTCAATGGCACGTTGTGTTAGCTAATCCAAGTTTATAATTTTAAAAGGCTAATTGATCATTAGAAAACCCTTTTGCAATTATGTTAGCACAGCTGAAAACTGTTGTCCTGATTAAAGAAGCAATACAACTGGCCTTCTTTAGACTAGTTGAGTATCTGGAGAATCAGCATTTGTGGGTTCAATTACAGATTAAATAACTTTCTTCTGAAACTTGTCAGTCTATTCTTGTTCTGAGAAATGAAGGCTATTTCATGCGAGAAATTGCCAAGAAACTGAAGATCTCGAACAGTGCTGTGTACTACTCCCTTCACAGAACAGCAGAAACTGGCTCTAACCAGAATAGAAAGAGGAGTGGGAGGCCCTGGTGCACAACTGAGCAAGAGGACAAGTACATTAGAGTGTCTAGTTTGAGAAACAGATACCTCACAAGTCCTCAACTGGCAGCTTCATTAAATAGTACCCGCAAAACCAATTGTGTTTTTTGTTCATTTATTTGCGTTGTTTGCAACTTATGTTTTTACTTATTTTGTACATAATGTTGCCGCTACCGTCTCTTATAACTGAAAATAATTTCTGGACATCAGGACTGCGATTACTCACCACAGACTAGTAGAATCCTTTTTTTCCTTTCACGAGTCCGACGAGCAAGACGCCAAGGATATACTGCTTTCTCGGGAACAGGCCCAGATCCCCTTGATTTGCGTGAAGAGGCGCCTGAGAAAAAGGGGCCGAAGGGCGGGCTGCCTTCTGAGAATTCATTGGCGATCGAATAAACCCCCACTTCCTTCCATTCTGCTAGCAAACCTGTAATCTTTGGAGAATTATTATTTATTTTTTTACGCAGAAGATTAAACTAATTTACGCAGAATATTAAAACAAATATATTAAGCTTCACGGATTCATGGCTGAACGACGACACTATCAACATACAGCTGGCTGGTTATACGCTGTACAAGGTGTCACGTCATTTGTGCTATTTGATGGGAACTAGCCCCTGTCCCCCTATACACCTCAAGTTTGCTCTTTCAGGCCCACAAAGACAACAAGAAAAATGTTGCCCCATAAATTGCTCCTCTGGGATTTAAACTCTCAAACCCTCCTTTGGAGATCAACCAACATAACCACTACTCTACCAGTCAGTGTCACGTTCCTGACCTGTTTTCTGTTAGTTTTTGTATGTGTTAGTTGGTCAGGACGTGAGTTTGGGTGGGCAGTCTATGTTTTCTGTTTCTATGTTGGTTTAAAGGGTGACCTGATATGGCTCTCAATTAGAGGCAGGTGGTTTTCATTTCCTCTGATTGAGAGTCATATTAAGGTAGGTGTTTTCACACTGTTTGTGGTGGGTGGTTGTCTCCTGTGTCAGTGTCTGTATGTTACGCCACACGGGACTGTTTTCGGTTTTGTTTGTTCGTTCGTTTTATGTAGTCAGTTTTCCTGTTATTGCGTTCTTCGTGTTTCATGTAAGTTCGTCGTCCAGGTCTGTCTACGTCGTTTATTGTTTTGTAGGTTGTTTAAAGTGTTGTCGTGTTTTTCCGTTTTGTAAATAAATATTATGTCAAATCGAAACGCTGCATTTTGGTTCAATCCCTGCTCCTCCTCTTCGGATGAAGAGGAGGAGGAAAGTCGTTACAGTCAGACAGATTTAACTTAGAGAATTTGGATGTATTGAGACTCCTTCCCTTTTTTTCACACGCTATTACCTTACAGCCTTATTCTAAAATAGATTACATTTTCATTTTCCCTCAATCTACACACAATACCCTATAATGACAAAGCGAAAATCAGGTTTATACATTTTAGCTAATTCATTACAAATAAAAACAGAAATACCTCATTTACATGATTAAACCAAGATTGAACTCTTTGGCCTGAATGGCAAGCGTCACGTCTGGAGGACACCTGGCACCATCCGTACGATGAAGCATGGTGGTGGCAGCATCATGATGTGGGGATGATTTTCAACAGCAGGGACTGGGAGACTAATCAGGATTGAGGGAAACACGTGCCTTTACACCTGCATTGCTTGCTGTTTGGGGTTTTAGGCTGGGTTTCTGTACAGCACTTTGAGATATCAGCTGATGTAAGAAGGGCTATATAAATAAATTTGATTTGATTTGATGAACGGAGCAAAGTACACAGAGATTTATGATGAAAATCTGCTCCAGAGCGCTCAGGACCTCAGACTGGGTCGAAGGTTCACCTTCCAACAGGACAATAACCCTAAGCACACAGCCAAGACAACGCAGGAGTGGCTTCGGGACAAGTTTCTGAATGTCCTTGAGTGTCCCAGACAGTGGAGGAACTAGAGTTTTATACATGGGGTGGCCAGGGGGTGGCCAAGGCTACTTCAGGGGGTCCATAGACCATGACAGAAAATGTGTGTGTAACCCTAACCTGGCATCTAAGTAGCATGAATGAATCCTATGATTGCTGATTAGAGGCAGAAGTGATAATTCACTTAACCCGGAGTTCTTCAATGTGGCAGATAGTCTGGTCCTAAAGGGTTACTTCACTAGAATTCTTTAACATACTTTGAATAGTCAGTGTCTCTACCTCGAAACTGCAGCTCAATTTCTTTCTCACACACACACACACACACTGGAGAGACTTTGGTCACTTTGTTTTCATGAATATATAATCTGGGTCTATAAGTGTTGAACATCAAAATATTTTCAGAAAATAAAGCTAAAGCACCAAGGAAATGAGATAGCATTTGTGTGTTACATAAATTGCATAGTTTATTTACCAAAAAGTACATTTACAAAAAAAACACACTGCAATTTGACATACCAGGTATCAAGCAGAAATTGACTTATTATTATGTTAACTAATAGCAAAGAAACGTTTTGGAATTGGTTTAAAAATTGGTTTTAATCCGTTTTAAAGCTGAGAATCTTCTCTTGCAAGAAGCACTGCTGACTGGTGTAACTACAGAAATCTTACAAAGTCGAAATAGTTCATGGAAGACCTCTTTATAAGGTTCTAGAAACACAACAAAGTCAAGAAGAGTAGACGGTCTGTCCCTTCCACTTTTCTCTATCCTATTAACTTATTGTGGCTGCAGGGGTAGTATTGAGTAGCTTGGATGAAAGGTGCACAGAGGTGCCCAGAGTAAACGGCCTGCTCCTCAGTCATAGTTGCTAATATATGCATATTATGATTAGTATTGGTTAGAAAACACTCTGAAGTTTCTAAAACTGTTTGAATTATGTCTTTGAGTATAACAGAACTCATATGGCAGGCAAAAACCTGAGAAAAAATCCAAACAGGAAGTGGAAATTATTAGGCTGGTCGATTTTCAACCAAGATCCCATTGAAATTACAGCGAGATATGAATGAGTTTTCACTTCCTACGGCTTCCACTAGATGTCAACAGTCTGTAGAACTTATTGCATGGTTTGCTTTTTCCGTAAAGTTTTTTTGAAATCTGACACAGCGGTTGCATTAAGGAGAGGTACTGTATATCTATAATTCCATGTGTATATCATCTACATTTATGTGTATTATCATGTGTATTATCATCTACATTTATGATGAGTATTTCTGTTGAAACGATGTGGCTATGCAAAATCCCTGGATGTTTTTGGAACCAGTGAATGTAACGCGCCAATGTAAACTCAGATTTCTTTCTATAAATATGAACTTGATCAAACAAAACATACATGTATTGTGTAACATGAAGTCCTATGAGTGTCATCTGATGAAGATCATCAAAGGTTAGTGATTAATTTTATCTCTATTCGTGCTTTTTGTGACTCCTATCTTTGGCTGGAAAAATGGCTGTGCTTATTGTGGTTTGGTGTGACCTAACATAATCGTTTGTGGTGCTTTCGCTGAAAAGCATATTTGAAATCGGACACTTTGGTGGGATTAACAACAAGATTACCTTTAAAATGGTATAAGACACATGTATGTCTGAGGAATTTTAATTATGAGATTTCTGTTTTTTGAATTTGGCGCCCTGCACTTTCACTGGCTGTTGTCATATCGATCCCGTTACCGGGATTGCAGCCCTAAGAAGTTTTAAGAAGCCGCGTGGTTTGATGAACCTCATGTTTGAGGTCCTCTAAATCTAACTCAAAGGTCTGAGCAAAGGCAAACAGAGGCTCCTCATTCAAGAATGTTGTACTCTTTGGGTTGAGAGACTGGACCCCTTGCATTATCTCGCAATTCTTCTTTGAAAAACGCCTCTGCAGCTCAGCTGTGAGACTGTCAAGCATGAAGCACCTGATAAAAGATAGCTCTTTGGAAGCTCTCACTACCACTTTGGTCACTATTTTTCTGTCCTACGTTGCTCATCATCAATGAGTCGTGAAATCTTAAGCTTGTTTTAGGCTATTTTACACACTGTTTGTACACTTATTTTGCAGTGCTCTGCAATCTCTTTCCATAGTTCTCCAAAGTAACCCTCTCTTCTGTAGTCCTGTAATGTGTCTGAAAGGGCACCTACTAGGTCCACAGCCCTTGCTAGGTCAAGAAAGCTTGATTGGAGCATGTCAGAAAGACATTTGGCATCACCAAGCACTTTACAAAAGGTAACCAAAAGCCCTAGGAAATGTAAATCTATCTGAGAAAGAAGGCCCCTTGCCTCCACTGATATATCACCACTATTTTCAAGTGTGATATCCTGTAGCCCTCTCAGAACTGCTGGAAGCCTGTCCTTCAGATTACAGCATGCCAAGTACAGTTGAAGTCGGAAGTTTACATACACTGAGGTTGGAGTCATTTAAACTAGTTTTCAAACACTCCACACATTTCTTGTTAACAAACTATAGTTTTGGCAAGTCGGTTAGGACATCTACTTTGTGCATGACACAAGCAATTTTTCCAACAATTGTTTACAGACAGATTATTTCACTGTATCACAATTCCAGTGGGTCAGAAGTTTACATACACTATGTTGACTGTGCCTTTAAACAGCTTGGAAAATTCCAGAAAATGATGTCATGGCTTTAGAAGCTTCTGTTAGGCTAATTAATTTGAGTCAATTGGAGTTGTACCTGTGGATGTATTTCAAGGCTTACCTTTAAACGCAGTGCCTCTTTGCTTGACATCATGGGAAAATCTAAAGAAATCAGCCAAGACCTCTGAAAAAAAATGGTAGACCTCCACAAGTCTGGTTCATCCTTGGGAGCAATTTCCAAACACCTGAAGGTACCACGTTCATCTGTACAAACAATAGTACGCAAGTATAAACATCATGAGTGTCACGCCCTGGCCTTAGTTATCTTTGTTTTCTTTATTATTTTAGTTAGGTCAGGGTGTGACATGGGGGATGTATGTGTTTTGTATTGTCTAGGGTTTTTTGTATGTTTATGGGTGCTGTGGTTTAGTTGGTTAAAGTGTCTTGTCTAGGTGTATGTATGTCTATGGTTGCCTAGATTGGTTCTCAATTAGAGACTGCTGTCTATCGTTGTCTCTGATTGGGAACCATATTTAGGCAGCCATATTCATTAGGTAGTTCGTGGGTGATTGTCTATGTGTAGTGTTTAGTGTCAGCACTATTTGTTCTATAGCGTCACGTTCGTCGTTTTATTGTTTTGTATAGTTTGTATAGTGTTCTTCGTTTCGTTTTCGTCTTCAATAAAAGAAGATGTATTGTTATCACGCTGCGCCTTGGTCCTCCTCTCTTCCACAATACGACGATCGTGACAATAGGACCACGCAGCCGTCATACCGTTCAGGAAGGAGACGCGTTCTGTCTCCTAAAGATGAACGTACTTTGGTGCAAAAAGTGCAAATCAATCCCAGAACAACAGCAAAGGACCTTGTGAAGATACTAGACGAAACCGGTACAAAAGTATCTATATCCACAGTAAAATGAGTCCTATATCAACATAACCTGAAAGGCCGCTCAGCAAGGAAGAAGCCACGGCTCCAAAACCGCCATAAAAAAGCCAGACTACGGCTTGCAACTGCACATGGGGACAAATATCCTACTTTTTGGAGAAATGTCCTCTGGTCTGATGAAACAAAAATAGAACTGTTTGGCCATAACGACCAACGTTATGATTGGACAAAAAAGGGGGTGTCACGATCGTCTATGGGTGAGAGAGAGGACCAAGGCGCAGTGTGTGCAAAATACATTCTCTTTTATTCAGAGAAGGGAAAACACACGAAACGAACACTGAATACAAACTAAACAAAACAACAAACGACCGTGAAGCTAACGACGTAAGTGCAATTACAAGCAACAAACGTTCAACATAGACAATTACCCACAAAACCCCAATGCCTATGACTGCCTTAAATATGGCTCTCAACTAGAGACAATGAACCACAGCTGCCTCTAATTGAGAACCAATCTAGGCAGCCATAGACATACAAACACCTAGATAAGACACTGACCCATTTACCCTACAAAACCCCTAGACAATACAAAAACACATACATTCCCCATGTCACACCCTGACCTAACTAAAATAATAAAGAAAACAAAGAATACTAAGGCCAGGGCGTGACAGGGGGAGGCTTGCAAGTCGAAGAACACCATCCCAACTGTGAAGCACCGGGGTGGCAGCATCATGTTGTGGGGGTGCTTTGCTGCAGGAGGGACTGGTGCACTTCACAAAATAGATGACATCATGAGGCAGGAAAATTATGCGGATATATTGAAGCAACATCTCAAGACATAAGTCAGGAAGTTAAAGCTTGGTCGCAAATGGGTCTTCCAAATGGACAATGACCCCAAGCATACTTCCAAAGTTGTGGTAAAATGGCTTAAGGACAACAAAGTCAAGGTACTGGAGTGGCCATCACAAAGCCCTGACCTAAATCTTATAGAAAATTTGTGGGTAGACCTGAAAAAGTGTGTGCGAGCAAGGAGGCCTACAAATCTGACTCAGTTACACCAGCTCTGTTTGGAGGAATGGGCCAAAATTAACCAACTTATTGTGGGAAGCTTGTGGAAGGCTACCAGAAATGTTTGACCCAAGTTAAACAATTTAAAGGCAATGCTACCAAATACTAATTGAGTGTATGTAAACTTCTGATCCACTGGGAATGTGATGAAAGAAATAAAAGCTGATATAAATCATTCTCTCTCCTATTATTCTGACATTTCACATTCTTAAAATAAAGTGGTGATCCTAACTGACGTAAGACAGGGAATTTTTACAAGGATTAAATGTCAGGAATTGTGAAAAACTGAGTTTAAATGTTTTTGGCTAAGGTGTATGTAAACTTCCGACTTCAACTGTATCTGCATGCCCACCTTACATCCGTAAGTCTCTGTTGTTCCCTGAGCTGCTGCTGTTGATACAGCTCTTTCTGAACTGCAAGCTACTTGAGATGAACGTACTTACAGCATCGACAAGAACCAAATTCAAACAATGTGCATTACTGTGCACATAAAATGCAAATCTTGCATTGCTTTTAATCCGCGCACACACACCAGAATGCTTTCCACTCATGACAGATGCACCGTCATAGCCTTGCCCCACAAGATTCTTTCTGTAGTCCAGACCATGTTTTTCAAGGCAATCAATTATAATTTTTGTGAGACCTGCTGCATCTAAGCTCCAGCTGACTGAAAGTGGAAAAGCTTTTGTGGAGGTCCCCGTTGTAATAGTACCTCTTAACTAAAGACATTGGTTTCATCAATTTAAAGTGAGGCTTAATCTGACAAATCATCTATTACAAGCTGAAGCTAAACTTAAATTCTGAACTGGGCATGTGACTGACTGCCTGATAGATGCTCTGACCTGATGGTGGTAGACTAGGTCCTTGTGAATGTAACAGTTTAACTTTATTGCGTCCCCTCGCCCCGACCCGGGCGCGAACCAGGGACCCTCTGCACACATCAACAACAGTCACCCACGAAGCATCGTTACCCATCGCTCCACAAAAGCCGCAGTCCTTGCAGAGCAAGGGGAACCACTACTTCAAGGTCTCAAAGCGAGTGACGTAACCGATTGAAACGCTATTAGCGCGGACCACCGCTAACTAGCTAGCCATTTCACATCTGTTACACTCACCCCCCTTTCGACCTCCTCCTTTTCCGCAGCAACCAGTGATCCGGGTCACGGCACCAATGTAACAGTTTAACTTTATTGCGTCCCCTCGCCCCGACCCGGGCGCGAACCAGGGACCCTCTGCACACATCAACAACAGTCACCCACGAAGCATTGTTACCCATCGCTCCACAAAAGCCGCGGCCCTTGCAGAGCAAGGGGAACCACTACTTCAAGGTCTCAAAGCGAGTGACGTAACCAATTGAAACGCTATTAGCGCGGACCACCGCTAACTAGCTAGCCATTTCACATCCGTTACATGAAGTCTGACCACACTGACTCTGACTAGCCTCATGTAGGGAGCTGCTCTGGAGTCCGGTGGTGATGCAGTCTGATATCTCTCCCTTTCTTTTCATGTTTAATTGACCCTATGCAAAAATAAGACAGTCTATGCATCCAATTACCCTCATTTTAGTCCAATCTCAATCTTAATTACAAATCCCCATTATCATAACTGTACCTTAAAATCAACTACCAGCCTAAGTTACTAGTTAAATCATGGCTAGCCCTACTCTGCAGTAAGTAACTTAGCTAGCTATTATTTCTTACACCTTTACGATAGCAAACAGACTATCTGCAAATTGTGGTTAATCTTTTGAGTAACATTAACAGATTGATAATAACAATTGTTCGTTTTGAGTTCAAGTACGAAAATCTAACTGAGTTAATGGATTTCAAATTTCTGAATGTTAACTTGCTGAACACTGACAGCTGTAGCCTACTAGTTACCCTACATTAGCTAAACATTCATATACTGTAACTTACGACACTGCACTGTATATTCGTGTATTACTAGGACAGATGTAAACATAATGTGAGGGTAAATTGGGAACCGATTTCTCTTATCTGATTAACTGTCTGTTAATGGAGCCAAAGGTCTAACATTAACTTACACAGCAACTCAACTTTCGTAAAAGTTGTTCAGGAAACCTAAACCTGATACTACCTTAAAACTTACTTGAAATATTAGAGCTATACAGAAATAGAGCTATACAGAAACCCAACCTAAAACCCAAAACAGCAAGCAATGCAGATGTAGCAGCACGGTGACTAGGAAAAACTCCCTAGAAAGGCAGAAACCTAGAGAGGACCAGGCTCTGAGGGGTGGCCAGTCCTCTTCTGGCTGTGCCAGGTGAAGATTATAACAGTACATGGCCAAGATGTTCAAACGTTCATAGATGACCAGCAGGGTCAAATAATAATCACAGTGATTGTAGAGAGTGTAACAGCTCAACACCACAGAAGTAAATGTAGGTCGGCTTTTATAGCCAAGCATTCAGAGTTAAAGTCAGCAGGTGCGTTAGAGAGAGAGATAGTCAAAAACAGCAGGTCCGGGACAAGGTAGAACGTCCGGTGATGGGACATGGTAGAACGTCCGGTGATGTCCCACGAAAGTGGCAGCCCTTGCATCCAAGGTTTGCTGGACCTGAGAGAGAAAGGGGATTTGAAGGAGTTGGATGCATCCGGCTAACACCACATTCTGTTTGCTTTTGGCAGAAGATAGGTTTGAGTTCGTTCATTCTACGATTGATCTTTCCTATATAATGTTCAATCTATCTTTCCTCAAGATCTCAGTACCTGTCGGTAGGTGTTGGTGCCGATGATGGGCCGGATCATAGGAACAGCCATAGGAATACCCATAGGGAGCACCTCCATCACTACAGGGTCTCCTGCAGTCATTGCCACTTGACCCCCCAGGACCTCCTGCTCAAACCTGGATCAAAACCAACACAAGAGTTACCAATAGATGACGATTGTCATGAGCTATTGTTTGCCTGTCCTGATAGAGAAGAAAGACCATTTCGTAGGGGTTGTTTTGGCATAGTCACCACACACATCATTGCAATCTTATTGAAGGTAACCGAAGTGTCACGCCTCAACTCTTGTACTCACAGAGCCATTTCAGCCTCCATCTCCTTCAACCGCTCCTCTCCGGATTTCATCGCCATACTTACTGCAAAGACAAACGTTTTGTTGGTAGTCCATTCTTTGGTGTTAAACACATCTAGAGAGCTACTGAAAATGTGTACAGTCAACGTCTGGCTAACACCAAATGCATTGATAGTTGGCTTGTTTACGTTAGAACTACTGTATTGGCTAGTAACGTGAACTGTTTGCTAATAGTTATCGCTAGTTGTCTGGCTAACGTTAACCAGGATGTCAAAATAAAACATTCAGCAAGTTAGTACAGAACGTATACGTACAAAACGTTATTACCCTAAATCGTGACGTTCCAAAACTCTTGAATCTTAACTAGCTATTTAAATAAAGCATGAATTGTTGTATTTGTCCGTCCCTGGAAACCGAGGCCAACGTTGTCCAAAACAGCTAGTCGCATTATTATGACGTGGAGTCTTGGTTGCGTTCCATTCCGACGGTGTGGTTGGGTCTGTTCCAGGGGGTCTGATCTTCTTCGTGTGGTTTTCCGGCAGACAAGACACTGTTGAATATTGTTGCCTTTCACAGTTCGGAAAGTGCATTGCACATTTGTTCACAAAAAAAAGGGAAATTGCACCACCATCTAACCCTATTTATAAAGTGGGTGGTTCGAGCCCTGAATGCTGATTGACTGACAGCCGTGGTATATCAGACCGTATACCACGGGTATGACATTTATTTTTACTGCTCTAATTATGTTAGTAACCAGTTTAAAATAGCAATAATAGCAAATACCACAGCCCCTCGTGCCTTATTGCGTAAATATATACCACTATCCTCAACGCACCCCACCACCCCTCCCCACTACTTTGGCCCTCACAGATCCTACACCATGCCGTTGGCCAGGGAGCCTGTGTCCCCTTCTCTCAAAACCCCCTGTAGTTCTTCTGCAGTAAAATCTCTGACACCCAAAAACTTCTCTGCTTGTGCAGAGAACTGTTCAAGTCACTCTGTACAGGCCTACTACTCACAGGGATCCTCTCCCTCACGCTTTGTCCACTATCCTCTACTTTACTCACTGCCTCAGCATGACGCTTTCTGCACTGCGCTTGTAACAGTATAGCTTCCGTCCCTCTCCTCGCCCCTACCTGGGCTCGAACCAGGGACCCTCTGCACACATAGACAACTGCCACCCTCAAAGCATTGTTACCCATCGCACCACAAAAGCCACGGCCCTTGCAGAGCAAGGGGAACAACTACTTCAAGGTCTCAGAGCGAGTGACATCACCGACTGAAACGCTATTAGCGCGCACCCCGCTAACCATTTCACATCGGTTACACTCACCCCCCTTTTCCGCAGCAACCAGTGATCCGGGTTCCGGCACCAATGTAACAGTATAGCTTCCATCCCTCTCCTCGCCCCTACCTGAGCTCAAACCAGGGATCCTCTGCACACATAGACAACAGCCACCCTCGAAGCATCGTTACCCATCGCTCCACAAAAGCGATGGGTTGTTCCTCCTTGCTACTTCAAGGTCTCAGAGAGAGTGACGTCACCAATTGAAACACTATTAGCGCTCCTTTCAGTGGTGCTTTGTTCCGGAGAGCAAAGCAGGACAAAGCTCTCATCCCGAGTCGCGAAGCGAGCAGCGCCCTCTCCCTCTGGGCAGCAGACACACAAAAAAATCAACACAAGTCCACTTCTGGATATTTTGACTTCTTCACCGAGCCAGATACCACAAACTGATCGGCCAAAAGGCATAGATCCACTTTCTAAATGAATCATACTCCCACTGGGCCAGAGCATCTTAGGCATTTTCCTGATCATTGGGGTGAGTCTCAAAAGCCTTCTCCTAACGGTACAGGTTCTTCCTCTTCAATTCGACTGCTCACGGTTTCAGGAGTGTAACGTAATTATCTCTCCTGTACTTGAGTCAAAGGAGAAAGTACTCGGCTTGTATTTAGCAGATGTCGTCTTGGGTTTGAACCTCGCCCCCTTCTTTCTGCCTCACGTCATCTCGCAATTTTTTCTGCCTCGTGTCATCTCGCCATCCTCCATCTTGCCGCATGTCCACTAGCTAGCTTGCTCCAACTCCACCTCAAGCTGTCCACGTCTAGACAAAACTTTTTCCAGGGGGTCTGATAATCACACAGAAAGCTGTCAAGTTCAAGATGTATTGATATCCACATGGCAATCAATGAAACATAAAACTGAAATAAATGTTGCGGGTGTATACATACACTAGGGTTGCTCCCTATTGTATTGGGTTGCACAAAAACAGTCCTTGGGAAGCCAGAAGTTAAATACATTCCTATACAGGCTCCGGGGCCTGTGAGGATGGAGCATTCATCGCCACGATTCCTTCTGTAAAATCCCTGAGTCCCACAAAACGTTCAGCCACACTCACAACAATGCCTATTTCCTCAGATTTCCTCTCTCTTTGTGTAGTTGTGCAGTTGATGATAACCAATGCAATCAACGTTACTACGTCCATCTTCTTAACATGCAACATGTCAGGGTCCCTCTATTGACAAGGAATATTCTCTGGTGTCAGTACTCCTACTACCATTATTTCTTCAACGGCACTCCTTTCTTCTACTTTTCTCACCGCCTATGGATAGGAGACATGCTGGACAGCCCTTATTCTTGCCACCTCCGTCTCCTTCACACTAACAAGGTACTTCAGGAATTTGGGCGCATGATCATCACCACAATTGCAGCATTTAGGCTCAGCTGGCATACGATTGTCCTCCTGTCTACATACACTTGACACATGGACAAATATTTTGCATTTATCACACTGCATGGGTTTGGATACAAAAGCTTTCACAGGGTATCTCATAAAACCCAAATACACGTGAGAAGGAAGAATGGATGGAGTGGGATTCCTCTCTCCTTCCACCATGCGGGTCAATCGGTGTGCACCAACCACCTGATCCAATTTTTCACATACACTACCGTTCAAAAGTTTGGGGTCACTTAGAAATGTCCTTGTTTTTGAAAGAAGAGCACATTTTTTGTCCATTAAAATAACATAAAATTGATCAGAAATACAGTGTAGACATTGTTAATGTTGTAAATGACTATTGTAGCTGGAAACGGCTGATTTTTAAAGGAATATCTACATAGACGTACAGAGGCCCATTATCAGCAACCATCACTCGTGTTTCAATGGCACGTTGTGTTAGCTAATCCAAGTTTATAATTTTAAAAGGCTAATTGATCATTAGAAAACCCTTTTGCAATTATGTTAGCACAGCTGAAAACTGTTGTCCTGATTAAAGAAGCAATACAACTGGCCTTCTTTAGACTAGTTGAGTATCTGGAGAATCAGCATTTGTGGGTTCAATTACAGATTAAATAACTTTCTTCTGAAACTTGTCAGTCTATTCTTGTTCTGAGAAATGAAGGCTATTTCATGCGAGAAATTGCCAAGAAACTGAAGATCTCGAACAGTGCTGTGTACTACTCCCTTCACAGAACAGCAGAAACTGGCTCTAACCAGAATAGAAAGAGGAGTGGGAGGCCCTGGTGCACAACTGAGCAAGAGGACAAGTACATTAGAGTGTCTAGTTTGAGAAACAGATACCTCACAAGTCCTCAACTGGCAGCTTCATTAAATAGTACCCGCAAAACCAATTGTGTTTTTTGTTCATTTATTTGCGTTGTTTGCAACTTATGTTTTTACTTATTTTGTACATAATGTTGCCGCTACCGTCTCTTATAACTGAAAATAATTTCTGGACATCAGGACTGCGATTACTCACCACAGACTAGTAGAATCCTTTTTTTCCTTTCACGAGTCCGACGAGCAAGACGCCAAGGATATACTGCTTTCTCGGGAACAGGCCCAGATCCCCTTGATTTGCGTGAAGAGGCGCCTGAGAAAAAGGGGCCGAAGGGCGGGCTGCCTTCTGAGAATTCATTGGCGATCGAATAAACCCCCACTTCCTTCCATTCTGCTAGCAAACCTGTAATCTTTGGAGAATTATTATTTATTTTTTTACGCAGAAGATTAAACTAATTTACGCAGAATATTAAAACAAATATATTAAGCTTCACGGATTCATGGCTGAACGACGACACTATCAACATACAGCTGGCTGGTTATACGCTGTACAAGGTGTCACGTCATTTGTGCTATTTGATGGGAACTAGCCCCTGTCCCCCTATACACCTCAAGTTTGCTCTTTCAGGCCCACAAAGACAACAAGAAAAATGTTGCCCCATAAATTGCTCCTCTGGGATTTAAACTCTCAAACCCTCCTTTGGAGATCAACCAACATAACCACTACTCTACCACTCAGTGTCACGTTCCTGACCTGTTTTCTGTTAGTTTTTGTATGTGTTAGTTGGTCAGGACGTGAGTTTGGGTGGGCAGTCTATGTTTTCTGTTTCTATGTTGGTTTAAAGGGTGACCTGATATGGCTCTCAATTAGAGGCAGGTGGTTTTCATTTCCTCTGATTGAGAGTCATATTAAGGTAGGTGTTTTCACACTGTTTGTGGTGGGTGGTTGTCTCCTGTGTCAGTGTCTGTATGTTACGCCACACGGGACTGTTTTCGGTTTTGTTTGTTCGTTCGTTTTATGTAGTCAGTTTTCCTGTTATTGCGTTCTTCGTGTTTCATGTAAGTTCGTCGTCCAGGTCTGTCTACGTCGTTTATTGTTTTGTAGGTTGTTTAAAGTGTTGTCGTGTTTTTCCGTTTTGTAAATAAATATTATGTCAAATCGAAACGCTGCATTTTGGTTCAATCCCTGCTCCTCCTCTTCGGATGAAGAGGAGGAGGAAAGTCGTTACAGTCAGACAGATTTAACTTAGAGAATTTGGATGTATTGAGACTCCTTCCCTTTTTTTCACACGCTATTACCTTACAGCCTTATTCTAAAATAGATTACATTTTCATTTTCCCTCAATCTACACACAATACCCTATAATGACAAAGCGAAAATCAGGTTTATACATTTTAGCTAATTCATTACAAATAAAAACAGAAATACCTCATTTACATGATTAAACCAAGATTGAACTCTTTGGCCTGAATGGCAAGCGTCACGTCTGGAGGACACCTGGCACCATCCGTACGATGAAGCATGGTGGTGGCAGCATCATGATGTGGGGATGATTTTCAACAGCAGGGACTGGGAGACTAATCAGGATTGAGGGAAACACGTGCCTTTACACCTGCATTGCTTGCTGTTTGGGGTTTTAGGCTGGGTTTCTGTACAGCACTTTGAGATATCAGCTGATGTAAGAAGGGCTATATAAATAAATTTGATTTGATTTGATGAACGGAGCAAAGTACACAGAGATTTATGATGAAAATCTGCTCCAGAGCGCTCAGGACCTCAGACTGGGTCGAAGGTTCACCTTCCAACAGGACAATAACCCTAAGCACACAGCCAAGACAACGCAGGAGTGGCTTCGGGACAAGTTTCTGAATGTCCTTGAGTGTCCCAGACAGTGGAGGAACTAGAGTTTTATACATGGGGTGGCCAGGGGGTGGCCAAGGCTACTTCAGGGGGTCCATAGACCATGACAGAAAATGTGTGTGTAACCCTAACCTGGCATCTAAGTAGCATGAATGAATCCTATGATTGCTGATTAGAGGCAGAAGTGATAATTCACTTAACCCGGAGTTCTTCAATGTGGCAGATAGTCTGGTCCTAAAGGGTTACTTCACTAGAATTCTTTAACATACTTTGAATAGTCAGTGTCTCTACCTCGAAACTGCAGCTCAATTTCTTTCTCACACACACACACACACACACACACTGGAGAGACTTTGGTCACTTTGTTTTCATGAATATATAATCTGGGTCTATAAGTGTTGAACATCAAAATATTTTCAGAAAATAAAGCTAAAGCACCAAGGAAATGAGATAGCATTTGTGTGTTACATAAATTGCATAGTTTATTTACCAAAAAGTACATTTACAAAAAAAACACACTGCAATTTGACATACCAGGTATCAAGCAGAAATTGACTTATTATTATGTTAACTAATAGCAAAGAAACGTTTTGGAATTGGTTTAAAAATTGGTTTTAATCCGTTTTAAAGCTGAGAATCTTCTCTTGCAAGAAGCACTGCTGACTGGTGTAACTACAGAAATCTTACAAAGTCGAAATAGTTCATGGAAGACCTCTTTATAAGGTTCTAGAAACACAACAAAGTCAAGAAGAGTAGACGGTCTGTCCCTTCCACTTTTCTCTATCCTATTAACTTATTGTGGCTGCAGGGGTAGTATTGAGTAGCTTGGATGAAAGGTGCACAGAGGTGCCCAGAGTAAACGGCCTGCTCCTCAGTCATAGTTGCTAATATATGCATATTATGATTAGTATTGGTTAGAAAACACTCTGAAGTTTCTAAAACTGTTTGAATTATGTCTTTGAGTATAACAGAACTCATATGGCAGGCAAAAACCTGAGAAAAAATCCAAACAGGAAGTGGAAATTATTAGGCTGGTCGATTTTCAACCAAGATCCCATTGAAATTACAGCGAGATATGAATGAGTTTTCACTTCCTACGGCTTCCACTAGATGTCAACAGTCTGTAGAACTTATTGCATGGTTTGCTTTTTCCGTAAAGTTTTTTTGAAATCTGACACAGCGGTTGCATTAAGGAGAGGTACTGTATATCTATAATTCCATGTGTATATCATCTACATTTATGTGTATTATCATGTGTATTATCATCTACATTTATGATGAGTATTTCTGTTGAAACGATGTGGCTATGCAAAATCCCTGGATGTTTTTGGAACCAGTGAATGTAACGCGCCAATGTAAACTCAGATTTCTTTCTATAAATATGAACTTGATCAAACAAAACATACATGTATTGTGTAACATGAAGTCCTATGAGTGTCATCTGATGAAGATCATCAAAGGTTAGTGATTAATTTTATCTCTATTCGTGCTTTTTGTGACTCCTATCTTTGGCTGGAAAAATGGCTGTGCTTATTGTGGTTTGGTGTGACCTAACATAATCGTTTGTGGTGCTTTCGCTGAAAAGCATATTTGAAATCGGACACTTTGGTGGGATTAACAACAAGATTACCTTTAAAATGGTATAAGACATGTATGTCTGAGGAATTTTAATTATGAGATTTCTGTTTTTTGAATTTGGCGCCCTGCACTTTCACTGGCTGTTGTCATATCGATCCCGTTACCGGGATTGCAGCCCTAAGAAGTTTTAAGAAGCCGCGTGGTTTGATGAACCTCATGTTTGAGGTCCTCTAAATCTAACTCAAAGGTCTGAGCAAAGGCAAACAGAGGCTCCTCATTCAAGAATGTTGTACTCTTTGGGTTGAGAGACTGGACCCCTTGCATTATCTCACAATTCTTCTTTGAAAAACGCCTCTGCAGCTCAGCTGTGAGACTGTCAAGCATGAAGCACCTGATAAAAGATAGCTCTTTGGAAGCTCTCACTACCACTTTGGTCACTATTTTTCTGTCCTACGTTGCTCATCATCAATGAGTCGTGAAATCTTAAGCTTGTTTTAGGCTATTTTACACACTGTTTGTACACTTATTTTGCAGTGCTCTGCAATCTCTTTCCATAGTTCTCCAAAGTAACCCTCTCTTCTGTAGTCCTGTAATGTGTCTGAAAGGGCACCTACTAGGTCCACAGCCCTTGCTAGGTCAAGAAAGCTTGATTGGAGCATGTCAGAAAGACATTTGGCATCACCAAGCACTTTACAAAAGGTAACCAAAAGCCCTAGGAAATGTAAATCTATCTGAGAAAGAAGGCCCCTTGCCTCCACTGATATATCACCACTATTTTCAAGTGTGATATCCTGTAGCCCTCTCAGAACTGCTGGAAGCCTGTCCTTCAGATTACAGCATGCCAAGTACAGTTGAAGTCGGAAGTTTACATACACTGAGGTTGGAGTCATTTAAACTAGTTTTCAAACACTCCACACATTTCTTGTTAACAAACTATAGTTTTGGCAAGTCGGTTAGGACATCTACTTTGTGCATGACACAAGCAATTTTTCCAACAATTGTTTACAGACAGATTATTTCACTGTATCACAATTCCAGTGGGTCAGAAGTTTACATACACTATGTTGACTGTGCCTTTAAACAGCTTGGAAAATTCCAGAAAATGATGTCATGGCTTTAGAAGCTTCTGTTAGGCTAATTAATTTGAGTCAATTGGAGTTGTACCTGTGGATGTATTTCAAGGCTTACCTTTAAACGCAGTGCCTCTTTGCTTGACATCATGGGAAAATCTAAAGAAATCAGCCAAGACCTCTGAAAAAAAATGGTAGACCTCCACAAGTCTGGTTCATCCTTGGGAGCAATTTCCAAACACCTGAAGGTACCACGTTCATCTGTACAAACAATAGTACGCAAGTATAAACATCATGAGTGTCACGCCCTGGCCTTAGTTATCTTTGTTTTCTTTATTATTTTAGTTAGGTCAGGGTGTGACATGGGGGATGTATGTGTTTTGTATTGTCTAGGGTTTTTTGTATGTTTATGGGTGCTGTGGTTTAGTTGGTTAAAGTGTCTAGTCTAGGTGTATGTATGTCTATGGTTGCCTAGATTGGTTCTCAATTAGAGACTGCTGTCTATCGTTGTCTCTGATTGGGAACCATATTTAGGCAGCCATATTCATTAGGTAGTTCGTGGGTGATTGTCTATGTGTAGTGTTTAGTGTCAGCACTATTTGTTCTATAGCGTCACGTTCGTCGTTTTATTGTTTTGTATAGTTTGTATAGTGTTCTTCGTTTCGTTTTCGTCTTCAATAAAAGAAGATGTATTGTTATCACGCTGCGCCTTGGTCCTCCTCTCTTCCACAATACGACGATCGTGACAATAGGACCACGCAGCCGTCATACCGTTCAGGAAGGAGACGCGTTCTGTCTCCTAAAGATGAACGTACTTTGGTGCAAAAAGTGCAAATCAATCCCAGAACAACAGCAAAGGACCTTGTGAAGATACTAGACGAAACCGGTACAAAAGTATCTATATCCACAGTAAAATGAGTCCTATATCAACATAACCTGAAAGGCCGCTCAGCAAGGAAGAAGCCACGGCTCCAAAACCGCCATAAAAAAGCCAGACTACGGCTTGCAACTGCACATGGGGACAAATATCCTACTTTTTGGAGAAATGTCCTCTGGTCTGATGAAACAAAAATAGAACTGTTTGGCCATAACGACCAACGTTATGATTGGACAAAAAAGGGGGTGTCACGATCGTCTATGGGTGAGAGAGAGGACCAAGGCGCAGTGTGTGCAAAATACATTCTCTTTTATTCAGAGAAGGGAAAACACACGAAACGAACACTGAATACAAACTAAACAAAACAACAAACGACCGTGAAGCTAACGACGTAAGTGCAATTACAAGCAACAAACGTTCAACATAGACAATTACCCACAAAACCCCAATGCCTATGACTGCCTTAAATATGGCTCTCAACTAGAGACAATGAACCACAGCTGCCTCTAATTGAGAACCAATCTAGGCAGCCATAGACATACAAACACCTAGATAAGACACTGACCCATTTACCCTACAAAACCCCTAGACAATACAAAAACACATACATTCCCCATGTCACACCCTGACCTAACTAAAATAATAAAGAAAACAAAGAATACTAAGGCCAGGGCGTGACAGGGGGAGGCTTGCAAGTCGAAGAACACCATCCCAACTGTGAAGCACCGGGGTGGCAGCATCATGTTGTGGGGGTGCTTTGCTGCAGGAGGGACTGGTGCACTTCACAAAATAGATGACATCATGAGGCAGGAAAATTATGCGGATATATTGAAGCAACATCTCAAGACATAAGTCAGGAAGTTAAAGCTTGGTCGCAAATGGGTCTTCCAAATGGACAATGACCCCAAGCATACTTCCAAAGTTGTGGTAAAATGGCTTAAGGACAACAAAGTCAAGGTACTGGAGTGGCCATCACAAAGCCCTGACCTAAATCTTATAGAAAATTTGTGGGTAGACCTGAAAAAGTGTGTGCGAGCAAGGAGGCCTACAAATCTGACTCAGTTACACCAGCTCTGTTTGGAGGAATGGGCCAAAATTAACCAACTTATTGTGGGAAGCTTGTGGAAGGCTACCAGAAATGTTTGACCCAAGTTAAACAATTTAAAGGCAATGCTACCAAATACTAATTGAGTGTATGTAAACTTCTGATCCACTGGGAATGTGATGAAAGAAATAAAAGCTGATATAAATCATTCTCTCTCCTATTATTCTGACATTTCACATTCTTAAAATAAAGTGGTGATCCTAACTGACGTAAGACAGGGAATTTTTACAAGGATTAAATGTCAGGAATTGTGAAAAACTGAGTTTAAATGTTTTTGGCTAAGGTGTATGTAAACTTCCGACTTCAACTGTATCTGCATGCCCACCTTACATCCGTAAGTCTCTGTTGTTCCCTGAGCTGCTGCTGTTGATACAGCTCTTTCTGAACTGCAAGCTACTTGAGATGAACGTACTTACAGCATCGACAAGAACCAAATTCAAACAATGTGCATTACTGTGCACATAAAATGCAAATCTTGCATTGCTTTTAATCCGCGCACACACACCAGAATGCTTTCCACTCATGACAGATGCACCGTCATAGCCTTGCCCCACAAGATTCTTTCTGTAGTCCAGACCATGTTTTTCAAGGCAATCAATTATAATTTTTGTGAGACCTGCTGCATCTAAGCTCCAGCTGACTGAAAGTGGAAAAGCTTTTGTGGAGGTCCCCGTTGTAATAGTACCTCTTAACTAAAGACATTGGTTTCATCAATTTAAAGTGAGGCTTAATCTGACAAATCATCTATTACAAGCTGAAGCTAAACTTAAATTCTGAACTGGGCATGTGACTGACTGCCTGATAGATGCTCTGACCTGATGGTGGTAGACTAGGTCCTTGTGAATGTAACAGTTTAACTTTATTGCGTCCCCTCGCCCCGACCCGGGCGCGAACCAGGGACCCTCTGCACACATCAACAACAGTCACCCACGAAGCATCGTTACCCATCGCTCCACAAAAGCCGCAGTCCTTGCAGAGCAAGGGGAACCACTACTTCAAGGTCTCAAAGCGAGTGACGTAACCGATTGAAACGCTATTAGCGCGGACCACCGCTAACTAGCTAGCCATTTCACATCTGTTACACTCACCCCCCTTTCGACCTCCTCCTTTTCCGCAGCAACCAGTGATCCGGGTCACGGCACCAATGTAACAGTTTAACTTTATTGCGTCCCCTCGCCCCGACCCGGGCGCGAACCAGGGACCCTCTGCACACATCAACAACAGTCACCCACGAAGCATTGTTACCCATCGCTCCACAAAAGCCGCGGCCCTTGCAGAGCAAGGGGAACCACTACTTCAAGGTCTCAAAGCGAGTGACGTAACCAATTGAAACGCTATTAGCGCGGACCACCGCTAACTAGCTAGCCATTTCACATCCGTTACATGAAGTCTGACCACACTGACTCTGACTAGCCTCATGTAGGGAGCTGCTCTGGAGTCCGGTGGTGATGCAGTCTGATATCTCTCCCTTTCTTTTCATGTTTAATTGACCCTATGCAAAAATAAGACAGTCTATGCATCCAATTACCCTCATTTTAGTCCAATCTCAATCTTAATTACAAATCCCCATTATCATAACTGTACCTTAAAATCAACTACCAGCCTAAGTTACTAGTTAAATCATGGCTAGCCCTACTCTGCAGTAAGTAACTTAGCTAGCTATTATTTCTTACACCTTTACGATAGCAAACAGACTATCTGCAAATTGTGGTTAATCTTTTGAGTAACATTAACAGATTGATAATAACAATTGTTCGTTTTGAGTTCAAGTACGAAAATCTAACTGAGTTAATGGATTTCAAATTTCTGAATGTTAACTTGCTGAACACTGACAGCTGTAGCCTACTAGTTACCCTACATTAGCTAAACATTCATATACTGTAACTTACGACACTGCACTGTATATTCGTGTATTACTAGGACAGATGTAAACATAATGTGAGGGTAAATTGGGAACCGATTTCTCTTATCTGATTAACTGTCTGTTAATGGAGCCAAAGGTCTAACATTAACTTACACAGCAACTCAACTTTCGTAAAAGTTGTTCAGGAAACCTAAACCTGATACTACCTTAAAACTTACTTGAAATATGATGATTTCGCCAATCGCGAAAAGAGCTTGTGGAGCTCCAATGTTAATATTCTCTCTTCCTCGTCCTCAATTTGAAAAATGCGCCGCCGAAGGTCAAAATAAATGCTTCTTTCAAAAAGAGGTGAAATGAGATGTCAATCAGCATCAAACTGCCAGTAGTGAATGAAATTTTGGGGTGGCACCCGAGGTGGCCAATCAGATGTCAGGGGTGTTCAGTGCCACCCCGGACACCCCTCAGGCTCCGCCCCTGGTCCCAGCCAGAACCCGGACTTGAAGCCGATCAAATATCTCTGGAGAGACCTGAAAATAGCTGTGCAGCCACACTCCCCATAGAACTTGACAGAGCTTGAGAGGATCGACAGAGAAGAATGGGAGAAACTCCCCATTCTGGAATGGTAAATTGAGACTAATACAGTCAGGATAGTATAACATATTCTATCATACCTAAGACTTAAGACATTTAGGAAATTGTTCCAATACATTAGATTAATCAAGAGTCATTGACTTTATACCATTATGGTAATTGAAACTGCCATTACCCATCAGGAAAAGTAAGGCTTTTTAATGCCACCGATAAACACCAACTTTGTGTCCAAATTCCTTTTTCATCAATATAATGGTTAACATTCTCTGTAGAAGTTGCAGAAACTAAAATATCTACTGTAGCTACGCAGGCTATCTATTGTCACTCAAAAGAAAAAAACAGAATACGTACACTTCCGTTCAAAAGTTTGAGGTCACTTAGAAATGTCCTTGTTTTCCATGAAAACATACATGAAATTAGTTGCAAAATGATAGGAAATATAGTCAAGATGTTGACAAGGTTCTAAATAATGTTTTTTAATTGAAATAATAATTGTTTCCTTCAAACTATGCTTTTGTCAAAGAATCCTCCATTTGCAGCAATTACAACTTTGCAGACCTTTAGCATTCTAGTTGTCAATTTGTTGAGGTAATCTTAAGAAATTTCACCCAATGCTTCCTGAAGCACCCATCACAAGTTGGATTGACTTGATGGGCACTTCTTACGTACCGTACGGTCAAGCTGCTCCCACACAGCTCAATAGGTTTGAGATCCGGTGACTGTGCTGGCCACTCCATTATAGACAGAATACCAGCTGACTGCTTCTTCCCTAAATAGTTCTTGAATAGTTTGGAGCTGTGCTTTGGGTCATTGTCCTGTTGTAGGAGGAAATTGGCTCCAATTAAGCACCGTCCACAGGGTATGGCATGGCTTTGCAAAATGGAGTGATAGCCTTCCTTCTTCAAGATCCCTTTTAGCCTGTACAAATGTCCCACTTTACCATCACATTGCCTCCATCATGTTTGACAGATGGCATCAAGCACTCCTCCAGCATCTTTACATTTTTTCTGCGTCTCACGAAAGTTCTTCTTTGTGATTGAATTGAATTTATTTTGGGCAACAGACATATCCGAACACCTCAAACGTTTTTTTTTCTTTTTCCCAATCTTCCTCTGTCAAGTGTCTGTTCTTTTGCCAATCTAAATATTTTATTTTTATTGGCCAGTCTGAGATATGGCTTTTTCTTTGCAACTCTGCCTAGAAGGCCAGCATCCCTGAGTCGCCTCTTCACTGTTGACATTGAGACTGGTGTTTTCCGGGTACTATTTAATGAAGCTGCCAGTTGAGGACTTGAGGTGTCCGTTTCTCAAACTAGACACTCTAATGTACTTGTCCTCTTGCTCAGTTGTGCACCGGGGCCTCCCACTCCTTTCTATTCTGTCTAGAGACAGTTTGCACTGTTCTGTACACATCATTGTACGAGATCTTCAGTTTCTTGGCAATTTCTCACATGGAATAGCCTTCATTTCTCAGAACAAGTATAGACTGACAAATTTCAGAAGAAAGTGCTTTGCTTCTGGCCATTTTGAGCCTGTAATCGAAACCACAAATGCTAATGCTCAAGATACTCAACTAGTCTAAAGGCCAGTTTTATTGCTTCTTTAATCAGGACAACAGTTCTCAGCTGTGCTAACAATTGCAAAAAGGGTTTCTAATGATAAATTAGCCTTTTAAAATGATAAACTTGGATTAGCTAACACAACGTGCCATTGGAACACAGGATTGATGGTTGCTGATAATGGGCCTCTGTCCGCCTATGTAGATATTCCATTAACAATCTGCCGTTTCCAGCTACAATAGTCATTTACAACATTAACAATGTCTACACTGTATTTCTGATCAATGATGTTATTGTAATGGAAAAAATATATATATTTAAAAAACAAGGACATTTCTAAGTGACCCCTAACTTTTGAACGGTAGTGTAGTTTTTTAAAATCCAAATTAAACAAGCATATATAAACTACCAAATCCAAAATCATTCGCTTAGGCCAGCTCAACCATAAACCATCTATACAGTGGAGTATTGCAATATGACATTATCTGTACTGTTACTTTATTTACATTTTACTGTAGTAAAAAACAACAAGTATCTAATTTCCAAAGTACTGAGTAAAAATAGTTACTTTTTAAAATCAAACATGGTGTAATGTCCGTTGTTAGGAGAAAGAGAGGAGGACCAAGATGCAGCGTGGTGAGTATTCATTTTAATTAGAATACTTGAACAAGAACCAAAACAATAAACGACGACAAAACAGTCCCATAACGTGAACACAAAACACAGGAACAATCACCCACAATACAAAACAGGCTACCTAAATATGGCTCCCAATCAGAGACAACAACTGACACCTGCCTCTGGTTCTCAATCATATCATGCCAAACACATAGAAATAGACAAACTAGACATACAACATAGAATGCCCACTCAGATCACACCCTGACCAAACAAAACATAGAAACATACAAAGCAAACTATGGTCAGGGCGTGACAGTTCCCCCCCCCCCCCCAAGGTGCGGACTCAGGCGGCAAAACCTAAACCTATAGGGGAGGGCCTGGGTGGGCATCTGTCCACGGTGGCATCTGTCCATGGTGGACCCCACTCCACCATAGTCATTGCCCGCTTCAGTGACCTCTTTGGAGCGGCGACCCTCGCCGCCGACCTTGGACTGGGAACCCTAATACAGGGCCCCACTGGACTGAGGGGCGCCTCCGGACTGGCGGGCGGCTCCGGACTGGCGGGCGGCTCCTGAGTGTTTAATAGCCTACTGATTCTGTGAGCGCCAAGCCTCATGCAACAGCCAAATTATTTAATCAAACAGTGTGCTTAAGCATCAGACAAGCTCAAAGCATATGTAGTGGGTTTCTTTAAACACATAGGGCGTATTTAAATACATTTGACCAATCGATTGGTCAAAAGAACAGGACTCAGTCGACAAAGATTTTTTTCTGTCGTTGACAGCCCTAAAACATCAATCAAATGTATTTATAAAGCCATTTTTACATCAGCCAATGTCACAAAGAGCTATACAGAAACCCAACCTAAAACCCAAAACAGCAAGCAATGCAGATGTAGCAGCACGGTGACTAGGAAAAACTCCCTAGAAAGGCAGAAACCTAGAGAGGACCAGGCTCTGAGGGGTGGCCAGTCCTCTTCTGGCTGTGCCAGGTGAAGATTATAACAGTACATGGCCAAGATGTTCAAACGTTCATAGATGACCAGCAGGGTCAAATAATAATCACAGTGATTGTAGAGAGTGTAACAGCTCAACACCACAGAAGTAAATGTAGGTCGGCTTTTATAGCCAAGCATTCAGAGTTAAAGTCAGCAGGTGCGTTAGAGAGAGAGATAGTCAAAAACAGCAGGTCCGGGACAAGGTAGAACGTCCGGTGATGTCACGACTTCCCCCGAAGTCAGTCCCTCTCCTGGTTCGGGCGGTGTTCGGCGGTCGACTTCACCGACCTTCTAGCCATCACTGATCCATTTTTCATTTTCCATTGTTTTTGACTTGTCTTCTTTCACACCTGGTTCCAATCCCATCAATTACATGTTGTGTATTTAACCCTCTGTTTCCCCTCATGTCCTTGTTGGAGATTGTTTTATTGTATGTTATGTGCAAGTCATGTGTCGGTGTTTATAATATTTTTTGTATATTTTGGTTTTTGGAGTTTTATGCGCACTTATTAAACGACTCTGTTTATACCAAGTTCGTTTTCCTGCGCCTGACTTCATGCCACCGACACACACCCATTACAGGTGAACACGTCAGGGTTCCATAGGCACAGGCAGAACAGTTGAAGCTGGAGCAGCAGCACAACCAGGTGGACTGGGGACAGCATAGAGTCATCGGCCAGGTAGTCCTGAGGCATGGTCCCAGGGCTCAGGTCCTCTGGGAGGGGAGGGAGAGAGAGAGAGAATTAGAGGGAGCATACTTAGTCACACAGGACACCGGATAGGACAGGAGAAATACTCCAGATATAACAGACTGACCCTAGCCCCCCGACACAAACTATTGCAGCATAAATACTGGAGGCTGAGAAACGAGGGTTCGGGAGACACTGTGGCCCAGTCCGACGATACCCGCGGACGATTCGACACAGTATCAACGCAATAGTAGCCTTGGTGTGCAGGTCTCCAGTGGTGGCAGGGTGGGCACATCCATTGTAAGGCAGGATTATCTCTGTGTTGATGGTAAATGGTGATGATAACCTAGCACAGGAGGTGTGATACCAACTGGAGCATGTGGAGCACTCCATCTGTGAAAGTAATTGTCAATTACGCCACTGATTCCATTATATGATGTCACAGTTAAAAGGATAGCGCAACAATCCACGATTGAGTTTTGTTTAACGGCCATTGCCATTAAATTATAGGTGAAATCATTGACCAACAATCCACACAAGAGATGATTTGGCCATGAATGTGGCAAAGAGGGGAGATTGACAGTTTGGTGAAGAAATTACAATTAGCATTTGTTGGCAGTGGCTAGTTAAAAAAACCTATAGATTGAAGTCACTACCTGCTTTAAATGTAAGAAAATATTTAAACGAGTGATATTACTGAGCCATCCCTTTAAGGTTATAAACATATAATTACTACATAACTCAACACCCATCAGACCACAGTAATAGACAGACAACAGCAATTGCCTACCTTCCGGCCATTGTTCATAGAGCATTGAAAGGTTTGAACATTCAAACATTGAAAGGTCAAAGTTCTTATGGAATTGTCATGTCAACTGTGTGACAAGTTGGCATGCTAACTGACGGGCACTAAGGCTTGCTTTTGCCTAGCTTACATCAATGTGTAAAATAATACTCACCCAGTCTCCCCCCTCATCTGTTGCACAGAATCTGCAGTAGAGTTTCCGGTCAATTTCTGAAAGAAAAAAGGAAACATGTCAGCTATATCACCTCATGCCTTAGGATGATATACTATATACAGTTCTGGCCAAATATGATCACCCTTACAATTTTTTAAAAATTATTCCCCATTTCTTCTCAAAATGTTTAGGTGGGTGTAGGAAGTTCAGTTGGGCTTTGTGTCTCTTTCAGCAGTGGGGTCTTTCTATGTTTCCCAACAACAAAATGAATAATTCTAACAAAATAACAACCTCCCTACAATCAAACATGGGGGATGTTATGTTGGTTATAGGCCACTTAGGATTTATAATGTAGTCTGTCAGCTACTTTCACCTCCATGTAGGCTAAAATTACAAAACGTTGCCAACCTCAAAAATGGTAGGTAAAACAATAGTGCTATCGAACACTATTAATCGTCTATTAAAGTGGGGCCAATGTAGCAACAGTAAATGAGATAAGCCAGCGGTGACTTGGGCTTGACTGCTGCGCTGTAGCACCTTATATCCCATGGTAATGACACAAGGAGCAGTGTATGATGTAGACTAGGCTACAATCCTTCAACTTTACATTGTCAGATTTTTTAAGTGATAGACAATCTCACCTTTGTCCAGGATCTCTTTCGCCACCTCCATTCTGGCCACACCGATGTTAACATGCATTGGGACAGTTGGGTCATTTAGTGCCTTCTCCCTCTGCATTAACTCTGGCTATCTAGGTAGTACATAAACAGACAATGGGATAAATAATGTCTACCATCTATAGAGCCATTGGGAAATATAATATAATGTGAAAGGCCTCCAACTGCCTTGTCATCTTAACAATAGTAATCAGCTGATTCATTGTGGTAGTCTAACACTTTGGAAAACCTTTTTTGCCTGGCTGTAATCATGAAAACAAGCCAGCACACTGGTGATATTGAAGCTCCACTGATTTGACGATATTACACCAACATTTCATATAGTGTCACATAGCAACCAGGTTCTCCATTGACCTGGGTCAAATTATTTAGTGCACACCATAGCACATCGGTTACCAACATAATTACTTTTTTCTCCTTGAACACGTGCACATGGGTCCCTTCCCATTTCAGACCATTTTCTTAGGTGTGCACATGACAGGTGTGAAATTTTGACTAATTTGTTATGCTAATCTAATCCTTTCAATGGAATGACTTTGGCTAAACCCTCAGAAAGATCTATGCATATGAACATTGGGTGCATTTGCTTTTGACCCACTTTGGGTGGCCTACCCTTAAAGGTTACCCACAGATTTCTAACATAACACATTTGCCTACTGAATTATCCTTGGAACTAATAAGCATATGAACTCACCAGCAGCACAAAGTAGTTGTCTCTTTGCTTGGTGTGTGGTATTGTTGTTGCCTGCAAGGGAACACTGCTGAACACAGATTGTGTGCCGGTTCTGTGGGTTAATTCGTCAAACCAGTATCTGTTTGGGGAGGAAAACATGATTTGTTTATACATAGGCTATGACATTCTCTTCTCACTGTTACAGTTCCAACATTCATACACCTGCATAGAGTCGCATAACACATGAATGGCTGCCCAGGATTGAGACAGCATGCTTGAACGGAAATCAATAATGCTTCATAATTATCTCTTCATAGCCTACAACATTCCTAACATGAATACACAGGCTAATTGAGGCATTAATATGCATAAAATACTACTTGATTAAAAGTCTAACGTTTTAAATATACTTAAGTATCAAAAGCAAATGTAATTGGTAAAATATACTTAAGTAACAAATGTAAAAGTTAAAGGATAAATAATTTCAAATTCTTTAGATTAAGCAAACCAGAAGGAAAGATTATTATTTATTTTTTTAATTTACAGATAGCCAGAAGCACATTCAAACACTCAGACATGATTTACAAACAATGTGTGTAGTGAGTCCCCCAGGTCAGAGGCAGTAGCGATGACCAGGGATATTCTCTTGATAAGTGCATGAATGCTAACATTTTCCTGTCCTGCTAAGCATTCAAAGTGTAACCACTACTTTTGGGTGTCAAGGAAAATGTATGGAGTAAAAACGGCATTATTTTCTTTAGGAATGTAGTAAAAGTAGTCAAAAATATAAATAGTAAAGTAAAGTACAAATACTCCAAAAAACTACTTTCAAGTATTTTTACACAACTGGATTTACCAAACCTGATGTGCTTGACCAGGTTCTCGCTCATATGGCGCTCTGCGTTAGGGGAACCAATAGGGTCCAGGACAATGGCAGAGTGGGTCCTTGTGATTGACATACTAAGCGCAAGCAGTAATACCAAGTCAGTATATCAAAATGGCCTCAATCATAACATATTCAAGTATAGTACTGTCCAATCTCTCACAGTACAGTAGATGGTCCATCATGTGCAGCTTACCAAGAGTATCCAGTGGTAGTTTGCCACGTTGCAAGCTCCAATCAAGCAACTGTGCTGCTCCAGACTGGTCTACAGGAAGAGGAATGAAGATGCAGTTATATGGTGTGGCAGGCCATTTTTTGTCAGGAAGGTGGCACCTCTCCACACATTGACCCCTCTAGCCTCTTATTTAGAACCATGACACAAAAGTAACTCTGCGGACATGCATTTACCTTTGACAAGGTGTTCTTGCGCATCACCACCTTATTCTCATGCAGGATATTCCCTGCCAGAAGGTGATCCACAATAAAAACATCCCTCTCCACTTGAAAGTCAATCCTCTTCAGTTGGGGGTAGAAGTCAATGACCTAAAGCAGAATGGCATATGGTTGGTCAAAGTTGACATGATTCCCAGGCAATACAGTCTAATTGTACTTTATACCAACTGCACCCATGGAAATGTCATACAATTCAACCATAACATGTGGGAAACCTGAACATACCTCCCCACTAAGCCACTCATTGGGCTTCAACGTAAGGAAGTCATGGATGTGCAGGAATGCAATGGATCCCTCCAACAAAATCCTTGCGGTTGCCCTGTCCACGCCATCCGACGACATTGTATATGTGAAGAAACTGTGGGCAAACAGAATATGGTCATAAAAATGGTGTCCAAACTGCCTGACTGTACAGATGCAATCAACATGCAATAGGAAAACATGCAGAATGTAACCAAAACAGTCACATTCCACTTACTCTATTCTCCAATTCGTCATCCCTGCTGGGGTGTTTCAGAGACTGTTGGAATTGGTCACCCTATTGAATAATGGTGACAGTTCAGTTTGGGACAAGCCTGCATTTTGTGTTCATGGATATACATAAAACCCATGAGGCCCACATGGCTTAGTAAAATGGTCAACATTTTGCGACGTACCCAAATAAGACTAAATCTAGGAACAAGTAAGACCGACCTGTTGATCAACTGTTGATTGTTCTTCCTGGCGTTAGACGGCCAACATGCTCCTTGGTGGCACACTGCTGGCCAGAGCGTTTTGCGCTCATATGCCTTGTCCTTAGCTTTATTGGCATAGGACTGTCCACACTTCCGCCAATGGCCAGTACAGCTGCCAGTCGGTGGACACACCTCTGAGCACTATCCGATGCAGAGCAGGAGCTCGTCTCCATTGGTAACAGAGTAACGCCGTGCTGCTTGTCTGAGAAGCCCTGGTAGAGGAATGATTGGGTGCTTGGCACCAGGAGGAGTCGTCCCTTTGCCACAATCATCCTGGCCAAGGCCTCCGCTCCAGTTTCTGCCACGTCATACTCTTCCTGTGCCACACAGGACTGGATGCCTTCAGCAAAGGACACCATGTCGTCCTCCGACATGTGGTAGGGGAAACTGGTGGTGGGCATTCATCTGGAAAATTGTTCATGGTACTCAGAGGTCAGGTGGAAATTCCTAGGTTACAGTAGCCCTGCAGAACCTCCCTCAAGGCATTGGTTTGGAGTTGGTAGAGTAGATAAACCAATTTACCATCCAACCTTTGCCTTGAGAACAGCATTAACTCTGAGCAGTTGTTTGTAATTCCGTCTGACTGGATGCCCAAGCTGTTTAGCACATATTGTGCGCTCTTGTCCAAGGCGTCAGACAGCGACTGATGGAAATAAGCCCTGAGATCAGGGCTCCAGTGGACACACTCTCCAGTGTGCATTTGTAGTCACTCATTGATTTCGAGGCCAAGATCTTTGATGGCCTGCTGGTAATCGGCCACAGCTTGGGCACCCTCTGACCCCATCTTGTGCTTCACATTGTTTGAGATGTGGTTCCAGCAATTGACAATCCTGGCTTGCGGCATCACAGACTGGATTGCTCCCTTACTAGCCACCTCACGGTCTGTGCAGAAGTTTGCTGTTGATAGTTGGGGAAGGAGTGAAAGGATGGTGCGAAAGAACTGTTCGTTGTTTTCCATGTGCCGGGTGGTGTGAATGAGGAAGGCCAGGGGAAGGACAGGTGTCTCTTGAAATGGTACATGGAAAACAAGGGGTGAATCATAAATTGCCCAGGTAAAATGTGGTGTCATAGTGAAAAATGTGTGCTCCTTGGTGTTTGCTTTTAATGACTGCCTTGGCCTCTTCAACCATTTCTGGTGCTGCCACCACCAGAAGGGTTGCGGGTCGAGTCTCCATATGTGTGACAAATCCGAGGAGAATGTCACCCATCATATGTGTTGACACCAACTCACCTCGGTCCAAAACAGTGACGTCCCTTGCACGACGAATTGTGTTCTTCAATTGTGCCAAGTTGTGAGGTTGGTACTCTGGCATGAATGATGCATTTGGGGGTGGTGGTGGGTTATTGGTCATGTCTGAGTGTACTTTGCCAGGTGTTTCTGTCTTTCGCCTGGACATTTCATAATTGAGGGAGCCGATCAGATGAAATCCCTTGCTTGCTGCTGTTGGCTGTTGCGGTGGGGGACAGCAGAGTGTGCCTCCTCACCAAAGTAGTGAATGAGCACAGTATGAGACTGATGCAGCAACTCGTACTCCCTTTATGAAGCCCTGGTGCTTCCTTCCCTGCATAGTACCGCACCCTTAGTTTTGGTGAACGGCGAGGAAGGTTTTGGGATCCCTTCTGAATCCATCGCTTTTGGTCCGCCTTCCGGTACTCACATGACGAGGAACTACCCGCAAACATAAAAATGTCTCCAGGCTTGGGGTGGAGTGGTGGAAGGTGGGATACGTTAGCAGGATCAACCGTTTCAAACATTTCAGCTGCTTGTGCTGGTGTTAAAGGCAGCAGGCGTGTGGTGTATACTTGCTGGGGTATTGATTGGGGGACCTGGGGTAGAGATGTGGCAATCTGGGAGACGGAGGGGGGGTTGTGCATTGGCTACCCTTCCCTTACTCCACACGTCGTAGAGTTGACGACAATAGCTGAGGGTGTTCGACCTTTCCAGTTCAATGACCAGCACAGAAAATAATAAATGTTCTTGATGGTAGCCCGCTGCTGTAACTTCGTCTGGTGAGAGGCCTAGCCTTTTAACAACTGAGGCAATGTCATCAACAGCTGGGGCCCTCTTCCTTTTTGGCATTCTGATAAGGGAAATTACATTGGGATAAGTATGGAGAGGACAAGTTTTCCAGACTAACTATATGGAATGTTACAGTACATTGAAAAATGTCCCCTAGTGCTTCAAATAGTTTACCAAGCCAGATTGGGGTCCATTCAGAATTAAATTAGACCTGTTACATTCTACATCAGTTACTTAATTTTGAATGGAAATAATCAGTGTGCAGAATTTGACATTGAATGTAAAGAACATGGATTGAAAGTGAATTACATTAGTAAAAAAAAACATATCCCCCTGTAATCAATGATAATTTCTAAATACATGACTTGCCCAATCATGTCTAAGCAATGATTACTTCCAGGGAGGATGGAATTGCGCTATGACACAACCACAGCGGGCTGCAGGCATAATCCACATAGGCAGTAGCTAGGTGGCCGCTGACCATTACTATAATTTTTATTTAATTTTTAACAACGGTCAGTTACTGTTGTGTTACAATAGTAAAATACACAAGGTGAAATTTAGAGATTTGGTTGTGCATCAGCAGTTGGTTAGCAAATAAAAGTTTGTCACATACACATATGTTATCGCAGGGGCAGCAAAATGTTGGTTTCTAGCTCCAATGTTACACTACAATGTTTTGCCAGCGACATGGGGAGCCCCCAAACCAAATATCGGTTAGGGCCCCCAAAAGGCATGTTAAGATCCAAATGAACAACATAACATGGACAGAGGGGGACCTGGGACTTCAACCACAAATCATCTCAGAGTCAGTGCTGATCTAGGATGTGTCTAATCTTGTTCTTGTTGTAAACTGCAAAACTGATCCGAGAGGAACACTCCTACTCGGAGACACTTGATATGTAAGGCCCCAGGTTAGATTGAATGTTGACACTTGGCCCCTGGGGTTGAGTGGGGTTATATGGGTATCAAACTTCATGCTAATGAATTTACCTGGAGTAGGAGTGATGAGTTATTGCTGACGTGGACGAGGCAGAGGCTCAAGTGTTTCCACTGTACGAGATATCTGTGGAATGGTTACAGACAGTATACAGGTCAGAAGTCAAAAGTATATTACATGCAAATAACAGGATTGGGTTGTGCAGCTGACAATAGTGGCTTGCTCAATCTTTTACATCTTTCCCTCCTTTCTTCCTCCCTAGAAGTAATCACTGATTAGACGGGTTAAAGCCATGTGGTTGAGGCCTTGGTTTTACGTCAAGAAGGGAGGAAGGAGTTGTGCAGTAATTTGTACCAAACATCTCAGTTCTTCCAAAGTGCCCCCTTTCAATTCTCTGCATGAACAGGAAGTATGGTGGAAACTCCTTTTGGCCCATGCATACGCCAATCTAATGCTTTTACATTCGTGGCGAATAGTGAATCATATGTGCGCCCTTCAGGAGAAGTGAGTGATGTCATTACACTAAATTGAAATAATGATCATCATAAGTGATTTCTTACAGACATCCCACCAAATGATGTTAAAATATTTGCAGGCCACTCAAAACGACAAATTAAGAAAGACTACAAAGGAAATGCTTCACCCACATATTAAACATATTCAAAGTGTCTACATGAACAAATATATCGATGTGCAGAATAAATTAGCAATTTCAATTGTCATTGATTGACATTTCCCCTCATCCCAAATCACATGTCATGTCTAAGTCATGTAGCACCTTTCCATTTAACTGCATAGAAGGCCAGCCAACATGGGACAAGTGCTGGGGGAAAAAATAGTCAGTCACACACACTAGATCAAACAACGAAATGTGATCATGGACTATAAGAAAAGGAGGGCCAAACAGGCCACCATTAACATCAACGGGGCTGAAGTGGAGCAAATCGAGAGTTTCAAGTTCCTTGGTGTCCTCATCACCAACGAACTATTATGGTCAAAACACACCAACACAGTTGAAGAGGGCACGACAAAATCTTTTGCCCTCCAGGAGACTGACAATATTTAGCATGGGTCCCCAGATCCTCAAAAGCTTCTACAGCTGCACCATCGAGAGCATCCTGAGAGGTTGTATCACTGCCTGGTATGGCAACTGCTTGGCATCTGACCATAAGGCGCTACAGAGGGTAGTGCCTACGGCCCAGTACATCACTGGGGCCAAGCTTCCTGCCATCCAGGACCTCTATAATAGGCGGTGTCAGAGGAAAGACTCCAGTCACCCAAGTCATAGACTGTTCTCTCTGCTACCGCACGGCAAGTGGTACGGGAGCGCCAAGTCTAGGACCAAAAGGCTCCTTAACAGCTTCTACCGCCAAGCCATAAGACTGCTGAACAATTAATCAAATGGCAACCCACACTATTGACAATATCTATGCATAGTCACTTTACAAATGACCTCAACTAACCTGTACCCCCACACATTGACTCAGTACCGGTACCCCATGTGTATAGCCTCGTTATTGTTACATCATTTTCTTGTGTTACTTATGAATTTACTTTTTTTTTTTTTAACTTTAGACTATTTAGGAAATATTTTCTTAACTCTATTTCTTGACCTGCATTGTTGGTTAAGGGGCTTGTAAGTAAGCACTTCACGGTAAGGTCCACAGCTGTTGTATTCAGCGCATGTGACAAATAAAATGTTGTTTGATTTGGCTTGGTTTTTGCTGTGGGGTGCACTGTCAACTGTGGAGCCTTATATAGACAGGTGTGTGCCTTTCCAAATCATGTCAAATCAATTGAATTTACCACAGCTGTACTCCAATCAAGTTGTAGAAACATCTCTAGGATGATCAATGGAAACAGGATGCACCTGAGCTCAATTTGAGTCTCATAGCAAAGGGTATGAATCATTACGTAAATTAGGTATTTCTGTTTTTATTTGTAATGAATTAGCTAAAATGTATAAACCTGATTTCCGCTTTGTCATTATGGGGTATTGTGTGTAGATTGAGGGAAAATTAAAATGTAATCTATTTTAGAATAAGGCTGTAAGGTAATAGCGTGTGAAAAGGGGAAGGAGTCTCAATACATCCAAATTCTCTAAGTTAAATCTGTCTGACTGGTAGAGTAGTGGTTATGTTGGTTGATCTCCAAAGGAGGGTTTGAGAGTTTAAATCCCAGAGGAGAAATTTATGGGGCAACATTTTTCTTGTTGTCTTTGTGGGCCTGAAAGAGCAAACTTGAGGTGTATAGGGGGACAGGTGCTAATTCCCATCAAATAGCACAAATGACGTGACACCTTGTATAGAATGTCCTTTTAATAGAGTTGTGATAACATATTATGTCGTGGAGTAACAATATATCCCTTCTCTACAAAAGCCTACTTTTACCTGGGGGCATGCTTTGTAGACTATTCAAAGGCGTTCCGATTCCTGGTCCCCGTGAAGAAACCCACATGTTATGATAGCTTAGAAACAGTAGTAGGCAAATGAAGGGAAAAAGGTAAAATAATACAGTATGATGATGGTATAATATTTCTTGCGTCTATTTGCTCGTAATTGGAAACATGTAACTTTCGAATTGCGTCCCCCATTCCTAAACACATCCATCCTATAGTGTAGGTTTTGAAGGTTCATAATATATGCTTGTAGTCATCAGAAGAAGACTGAGGAATGGTTGATGGATTTCTATACCCAGAAATGCTAACCAGATCCTAGTTCAGCACTCCTACTTCAAGCCACCAAGTGAACGTTGGGTCTGGGGTGCTAAATGTCTTGAACAGTGGTGGAAAATGTACAAAATTGTCATACTTGAGTAAAAGTAAAGATACCTTACTAGAAAATGACTCAAGTGAGTCACCCAGTAAAATACATTAGAAAAAGTCTAAAAGTATTTGTTTTTAAATATACTTAAGTATCAAAAGTAAACATCATTGCTAAAATATACTTAAGTATCAGTGGTAAAAGTATAAATTATTGGACATTCCTTAAATTAAGCAAACCAGACGGCACTATTTTCTTGTTTTTTATTTAAGAAATAGCCATGGGAACACTCCAACACTCAGACATAATTTACAAACGAAGCATGTGTTTAGTGAGTCCGCTAGATCAGAGGCAGTAGGGATGACCAGGGATGTTCTCTTGATAAGTGTGTGAATTGGAACATTTTCCTGTCCGGCGAAGCATTCGAAATGTAACAAGTGCTTTTGGGTGTCAGGGAAAATGTATGGAGTAAAAAGTACATCATTTTATTTAGGAATGTAGTAAAGTAAAAGTTGTCAAACTACTTAAGTAGTACTTTACACCACTGGCTGTTCACGGTACATAGGTTTATGGTTCAGTTCCTCTCTCTTAAGATTTCACTTAAGGGCCAATGGAATGGTTTAAAATGTGAAAAACCCGCCCATCCAGAGTAAAACGAACTCACCCACTGCAGTACTTCCTTTATGCTTCCTTCTCGGCACATGGGGTATGCGCTAGAATGTCATTCCTTCACCACAAAGTTGAAAGAAAATAAACGATAAAGTCAGTACATGGATTATTAGAAGCCAATTTCAAACAGTATGTGTCTCTCTGTATATATTTGTTTTTCAGGCTGCATGTGGTCTCAGTACTGTTTATTACCAGTAAGTAAAAACGACGTATTTTTATGTGTTCGTAAATGGCATCCCTCATCGACGATCACGTGTACATTGATTAGTGCATTAGTGTGCAGTACTCAAGTCTGTTATTGGTTTACTACATATTCAACACTGTTTGATGAAAACAAATAATACATGCATAAACAAGCCCAGGACAACAGATATCATGGATTGTGTAATTTAAACCATTCTGTCCTTTCTTGGTTACACAGCAAAGAAGTAGGGATACAATATTGGAACAATGATTGATTTTCTGCAATTATTACTGTAATAAGTTAGAATGGCTGCGCAAAAAGTAATATTGTGATAAATGTAACTATTTTGTAAGATAACAATAAATGGCCTACAATGATGAAATCATTTTTTTAATGGACAGTTACTTTACATTACATTATTAGCGGCAAGGCTCTAGACATTTTTTCCCAGTGCCAAGTACAGTACGCTAAATCAACTCAGATGGTAGTCTGGTATTTATAAAGTCATCTGTTTCATCTAAAATACCCAGGGAATGCATGATATTTTGATGTTCAACCTGCCAAAATAGGATCCAGATTCATCAGATAAATGTTTTGCTCTTCATAGAATTTGCTGACATTTTTGTGCATATATACTATAGGCTATATTATTCACCACCTGAGGAAGTGGGACCTCAAAAAACTTAGCTAGATTGCTAACTCACAATATATTGTTGCTATACATGTAGGATAATTGATCTATCAGTCCTACTACAACTTTCCAGAGCTAGGCCTAGGCTATTTGATGTACAACAAGAGCTCATGGTTTTACCAATTTGAATGTTATGTAATGTGCAAAGTGTGAGGGAGTTTAGTGGCTCAGGACAGCAGCCGACAGCCTCCTGGGCAAATACTTTAATAGCAGGAGTCACTGCCACTCACTAAGTAGGCCTATAGACCGGGGTTTCCTAAACTTGGTCTTTAGAGATTGAAAGAAATTGTGTTTCTTAAAAAAAAGAGACATTTAATGCCCTCTGAATTGACTCAGAAAAGTAACATAAGTAGGTTTTCACACAGTTTATCGTACCAGCTCTATTAAGAGCGAGAATTGTAGGTAAGGAACATTTAATTAGTAGGCTAATGCCTGGCATTTGTCTATGAATTCTTGTCTTTCACTGAAATTATTGAGATGGTGGTTGCTTCTAGAGAATAAGACCCATTTTGTAGAGCTGGTCTTAATTTAGTCGATTAAACTCAACTCCACGATTTATGATGGAGTTGAGCTGAGACTAGTGTGGGAAGACTGGAGCTCCGATGTCACATAAAATGACCTTTTTATCAAAAGACTGATTTCAGAACCCCAAAAACATGCTGCAATTACACACAACATTTGTCTGTGTAATTGTGGGCTATTCTTTGGGTACAGAAATCAATCGTTTTTTATTTAAAAAAAACAATTTTATGTGTCGTCGGCGCTCCAGTCTGCCCACACTAGTCGCCGCTCAACTCCATCGTAAAGTTGAGTTTAGTCGGCTAGATAGCTAGTCTTAACTTTCATTATAGTTGACCTTCCACTCTGAATCCTCCAAACAGCGCATTACATTACCAATATAACTCTCCCTTTCTCAAACCTCTCTTTCCACCTATTCCATATATCAGTGATCTCATCAGTGGTAACTACAACAAGTCTACAACCCCGAGAAGTGGCAGCTCCGGGCAGTGACTTCACCCTTAATTGCTCTTTCCCTTCGTCTAAAAACCTGAACCTCAACCACCTGGTCATCAACTGGCAGCGTGGAGAATCAGAGGTGGTCCACAGCTATTACCATGGGAGAGATCAGCTGGAAAGACAGAGTGTTGTTTACAAGGGACGCACTCATCTGTTTGAAGACCAGCTCATTGTGGGAAATGCCTCACTTAGACTGAGTGGTGTGCAGCCGAGTGACCAAGGCCAATACACCTGTGATGTGACAGATGAACAGGGAGGCGCCCAGGAAAAGCTACAACTTCTAGTGGCAGGTAAGTTCCATTGGTGCTGCATCTATATTGTATAGTTTAAATTATGATAACTGCCCCTACAAAAGTATTTTTAATATCTCAAACCAGCCCCTTATGATGAGCCCAGGATATCCGCCCAAGCCACCTGTGATGGCTTCATTGTCACCCTCCATGCCTCTCAGGGGTTTCCCCAGCCAGAGTTAGTGTGGAAAGGTGTGATGGACAGTAACACCACTATGGAATTGGACAGCAGGGGGCACTATGAGCTGAAGAGTGAGGTGACACTGTGGTTGAACAGCACTCTGACTGTTACAGCCGAGTTGAGACTGAGGGTTCTGGACCAGAGTTTCACCAAGTCTCTCACACTCCACCCACCACCAGGTAAAATATCAGGGTTCCAGAGTTTGTTCCTTGACTCAATGTTGTTTTCAGATACTTTTAACATTTGTTTACAGTTCTTTTGGAGTTTTTTATTGGATATTTTGGATTATTGATCATACAGTACATGTGTTCTTATTATCATTCTTCTGGTGTAGTTTGTACCATGGGCTTCTCTGAAGCAGCCTGTGAGTGGTTTTCACAATACTTTGTTACAGTTCATGATAAAACTCTTGTCAGATATAGAGGGGAATGTTGCTTATTTCAGTGACTGAGGTTGAGTGCTCCTTTCTTCTCTCCTCCCTTCCACAGTGTGCTGTGTGATTCCTGCTGAGAAGAGGAGCAGATTTTTTATGTATCCACTGCTGCTAATGCTGCTGGGATTGGTGCTCCTGTTGTCCTGGAAGAGGTCTGAGCAGGAGACCAAAAAGGATAAGAAAACACAAGAATAGAATGACCTTCAGTCCATGGTCACTCAACAGGCTTTATGCCAGAGCAACTATCATTGCTTGTTTACAGAGAAAACATAAAGGGAGGAAAGCCTTTTATACTAAAGTCCATTTTCATGGGAAGTCATTTTGTAAAATCTGAACTACACTACAATACTTTATACACAAAGTTAAACATGATAGAGTTGACACACTGTATTGTCAAACAACACAGTTGACACACTCACTAAAGATAGACAATGGGAGTTGCACACCACACCACTAGATGGTCATATGTACCTCTACTCCGAATCTACTTCCTCTTAAGGTTTCTTCCATGTAGCGAGTTTTTGCTTACTGCTACTTGCTCAGGGATTTAGCCCAGGTTACTGTGTAAATCACCTTTTTTCATCTGCAGTTGTCTTACTGGGCTTTATAAATTACATGTATTTATTGATTGAAATTATGGCAGCTATAGCGTCTAATGAAAGTTGTTACATGTGTGTTCCAGTCAGTGTATCATACTTTCCAGAATTTGTTATTTTGTAATAAAAGGAGATGAAACCCCAATTGTGATGTATTTTTGCTAAATCTATTTTACAGGAAAGAACTGGCATGTTGGCAGTATACCAGCAGTACAGGGAGAGTGTCATTTTCTCCTGTAACATTTCTTATTTTAGTAGAATCCTCTTGGTCAAATAATGA
Organism: Salvelinus namaycush; assembly: GCF_016432855.1. Taxonomy (NCBI): domain Eukaryota; kingdom Metazoa; phylum Chordata; class Actinopteri; order Salmoniformes; family Salmonidae; genus Salvelinus; species Salvelinus namaycush. The sequence goes on from NC_052343.1 coordinate 22,766,412, forward strand.
CATGGAACTCTATAGTTTTATTTCATTATACCCAGAGCAAATATATTTGTTTTGGTGTTCCAGTGGGATGCAGGGGGCAACATTGATCAAAGCCAGGGAATTTCTCATTCTCATGTGCTTAGACTGCACAGGGGAGAATTCCAATTCATGTAGGGATGCCTGGATTTATTTTCCACTGTAGCAGGATGATGTACAGTACTCATCTAAAAAGCAGAAAGATAGTCCAACATAGCCTCCAACAGCTACTCTATAGTTGAACAGGCTACCAATTACTTCTCACTAGAAGAAGTTAAGCTACACCGGCATTTCCAATGTTTTGTTTTTTGCCCTAGCACTACAGAGCTGGTTCAAATAATCAAAGCTTGATGATTAGTTGATTATTATCCCCAGGACTGTCACGTGTGCTCCCTCTCCAGCCTCTAGGTCACCAGGCTGCTGATTATTATTCCGCACACCTGTCACCTTCGTAACGCGCATCAGCACCTAATAACACATACCTGGACTTCATCACCTCCTCGATTACCTGCCCTATTTATGTAAATCTCTTTGGTTCTTTCCAAAGGTGCTATTGTTTCTGGTTTGTGGGTTGTTCATGGTTTGTATTATGTTTCGTTCATTTATTAAATGATTCACTCCCTGAACTTGCTTCCCAGCGCACACGTTAGAGAATAACGCCTCACCTAAGGGAAGCATCAGGGAGTGTTTTTTGGTGTTGGAAGGGATGTTGGGTCCGGGTGTCAGTACCGGAGCTACCGGGGAGTCCTTAGCGGCTTGTTGGACTCTCAAGCCTCAGTTGGTTCATCGGACTCACACCGCAGTTGGTTCGTCGGACTCTCACGCCTCAGCCGGTTCGTCTGGTTTCTGCCCCTCAGCTGAGACAACCGGTCCACTCCTGATCCCCGGGATCGTCCCCTTGGTCGGTGTCCTGCGGCTGGAGCTGCATGCCAGGGAGGGGTACTGTCACGTATGCTCCCTCTCTGGCGCTCTAGGTCGCCAGGCTCCTGCGCATCAGCCGGCTCGACAGTTTCCCGCTCCTCAGCAGAAGTGACTGGTCCGCTCCTGATCCCCGGGATTGTCCCTTTGGTCGCCGTCCTGCGGCTGGAGCCATGCATTGGGGAGGGGGTACTGTCACATGCTCCCTCTCCGGCGCTCTCCGTCACCAGGCTGCTGATTATTGCGCACACCTGTCATGCGCATCAGCGCCTCATCTGGACTCCAACACCACATAGTACACAACCCGAACGTTGTGGACTACGTCACAAATGTTCAGATATGCGTATCACGTCATTGCTCTCTGCTGTGTCAACTGAGCCATTGGGCCTGCCCTATAACCTAATTGGATAACGCTGGGCAGCCCTCTTGCTAGTTGTCACTCAAATGCGAGGAGCTAGAACTTGAATTGCTAAGGGGGTGGCCCACATGCGGAGATATTTAGGGAAAATAGCGCAGCTTCAAGAAAACAGTCGCTTTCAAACTAGGGATTTCGTGGCTAGTTGAAGTTAGACAGTAAGTCTGCTCATAGATTATGCATGTATGAACTACACATTGACACATCCAGCCCAAAACGGCAGGTTTAAAAAATACGTTCTTAGTCGCCAAAGTACCAGAGCAAGTCTTTAAGAAAAAGATAAGTAAAACTAACTAGTTACTTTGAAAAAGTAGTTCACTACATCCAAACTACATTGTGAAAAATGATATCTGAAATGTCATAAACTAGGTTTCCATGAACTTATCCAGTGATGTTTGTCGACATTTAGAAAGTTTGCATGGCTAGTAGATGCGAGAATTGCCTGTTCACGGTGCATTTCCATTGAACTGTCTTGTCTATAAGAACAGTTGGACGTAATTGCATTACACCCCCCAAAATAAATTGTGCCTTGATAAATGTCAACAGCCTGTTTGACCTGCCCGGCAATGGGTAACTTCCAAAATAAAGGAAACACCAACATAAGGTGACATGATAGGGCGTTGCGTCACCACGACAGAGCAGGTTGGGCGTGATGTAGCGAGCAGAATGGGGGATATCACAAGAATGGTAGATATGCAAAAGGTTGTTACATTTGTAACAGCAGCTATCAATTTCACAGAAAAGGGCCATCTAAGACTGAGCTACAGTTCATTGTGGATGAGGCTGTGAAGTATCTTGTGATCACAGGACTGACATGGGAAAATGTACAGGATGACCTCAATGAAATTGAGAATCAGTCCACCCAGGAATCATGTCTTGGTTAGTTTTATAATGGTGTTATCCTCCAATCGAATGTGAGAAGTTTGATAGCCAATGGGCAAGATTTCAAACAGTTTCTTGAGGATTTACCAGATAAACCATATGTGATATGTCTCCCATAGACGGGGATTAAAACGACCCTAGATTTTGTAATTCAAGGTTAAATTGAAGTCCATAGAAATGGGGTGGGAGTGGGAGGGGCAGGGTGTGCTACCTTTTATAAAGTGGGGGATCCCATATAGGCTTGTGGGAGAAAGAGTTGAGCAGGAGTATGTAGTGGTAGAAGTGTGGTCGGGAGAGGGGAATCTGCTAATAGTGAACTTTTACAACCCATGTAAGAGTTGATGGCCCTTGGGAGTGTAAAAGGTCAAGATATGAGAATGGTGATGTGGTGTGGGGATATCAGACTGATGTAAATGGACAAGTGTTTGAGGAACTCCTGGATGAGAAAGGGCTTATGTGCCTTAATGATGGCTGGGGAACCAGTAACTGGAATTGAATCTGCTCTGGATCTTACTCTGATCTCGAGTTCAATGGCAGGCAGATGTAGTTGGGAGGTACGGGAGGAATCTACAGAGAGTATTGATCACTACCCTATCATTAATGTACTCTAGGAATGCGGGTGGGAGATAGAACAGGAAATTGATTGAGGAGATGGATATTTGGCAAAAAGTGGAGTGTGGTCAGTTTCAGGAGATGAGTGAACAGGGGCTGTTTCGGATTGATCTCCATGCAGATATAGAAAAAGTGAATGATGTAGTAAGACGAGCAATAGTACAGGCCTCAAGGCAGGTGATACCCACAGGTACAGGGGGAGAAGGAGAAAGGCAGTTCCTGGTGGACTGAAGAGTGCAGAGAAGCTGCAAAGAGTAGGAATGGGTCTTTCAAGATATTGAAAAGGTCCAATAACTACTAGCACCTGATACAGCAAGCACACGCAGTAGTAAGGAGGACCATTAGGACAGAAAAGAGGGAGTATTGGCACCGGTTCTGATGAAACATAGGCAGGACTACCCCAGTGGGAGAGGTATTGGGGATGATTAAGAGTGGGGAGAGGGGACAGACGATATTGGAATCTCCCTGTGCTGAAAAGTGGGGAAAACTGTTGCATTGAGAAACATGGAGAAGGCAGAGATTTTAGCCCAGGCATTTGTGAAGGTGCACAGATCAAATAATTTGGCAGAGAAGGGACAGTTTGTGAGAGAGAGAAGGTCAGAAGAGAACATCTGGGGGTCCTGGATCAGAGAGGTGGTGGAGGAGGCATTGCCTGCACCTTTTACATTGGCTGAGATGAAGAGAGCGATAGCTAAAGCTGGGATAACATCTCCTGGGAAGGATGAGATGTGTTACATCATGATGGCTCATCTCAGTGACACTGTAATTGGGGAAAATATTGTGCCCTTACTATAAGGTGTGTCAGGAACGGACCAGGCTGTGGTGGTGCCGATACGGACACCAGGGAAAGACCCTACTAATCCATCAAGCTATAGGCTGATAGTGTTAACATCTCTTGTCTGTAAATGTATGGAAAGGATGATAACAGAAAGGCTCACTTACTTCCTGGAGAGTAGAGGCCTATTGTCACGAGACCAAAGTTGGTTCAGAAAAGGTGACACTGTAATTGGGGAAAATATTGTGCCCTTACTATAAGGTGTGTCAGGAACGGACCAGGCTGTGGTGGTGCCGATACGGACACCAGGGAAAGAGGTGGATAATGGTATCCCCCAGGGAAGTGTCATTAGGACTTTTTTGTTCTCCATTATGATAGACAATGTATTCTCCAAGGTTAGACCAAATAATGGGTGTAAAGGGTGCGTGTTGGTGGAAGGGAAGTCAGGCGCAGGAGAACGAACTTGGTATAATTGGAGTTGTTTAATAAATGCTGACCAAACTACAAAACAACCAAAATGTACAAAATAACAAAGTGGGTACAAAACCCGTCGCACACCAACACTAAATAGCACATCACATACAAACAAAACAATCTCCGACAAGGACATGAGGGGAAACAGAGGGTTAAATACACAACATGTAATTGATGGGATTGGAACCAGGTGTGAAGGAAGACAAGACAAAAACAATGGGAAATGGATCAGTGATGGCTAGAAGGTCGGTGATGTCGACCGCCGAACACCGCCCGAACAAGGAGAGGGACCGACTTCGGCGGAAGTCGTGATAATGGGAGGTCTTTGTTTGCCGATGATGGGGCACTGTGGAAGAGAGGGAGAAAAATTCCCGATATAGCCGGGAAAGTTCAAGAAGCGATAAGACAAGTTGATCAGTGGTGCCTCAGGTGGGTCTTCAAGTTCACCATTGAGAAAGCACAATGAAGACTTTAGAGAAGGAAGTTTGGGGAGGAAATATGCCTGAAGCTGTACGGGCATTTAGGTTCCTGGGGGTCTGGTTTGACACTTGAATGACGTGGATGGAGCATATTAACAGAGTAGTTGTCAAAGGAAATAAAATATTCAATGTGATGCATTGCCTGTCAGGAATGGAGTGGGGGCTGGATAGAATGGCGTTGAAAATGCGATATATAGCGCTGAATACAATTTTGGGTGGAAAGGTAGGTGTTGTTATGGCGAGAGAGATGGGACTGTTTGAGAAGGAGTTCAGCCCCTCTGTGGTTCTTCCTGCTATCCCACCTTGGTTGATCCCTCAGCCAATGCTTGACCTAGGGTTGCATGAGAGGGTAAAGGTTGGTGAGGAAGAAGTAGATACAGTAAATATTGTAAGTGAACACTTTAGAACACAGTACTATGCTTTCTTGAATATACTGTATTCGCTGATGGCTCTAAGGACCCTCAAACAGGCAGGATAGGTGCATGTTGTAGTGTTCCTGGGTTTAAGGTTGCAGTGACAAAAAGGATAATTTATCTCAAATCAATCAAAATCAAATCAAATTTTATTTGTCACAGGCGCCGAATACAACAGCATTTCACCTTACAGTGAAATGCTTACTTACAAGCCCTTAACTAACAATGCAGTTTTAAGAAGAAAAAAATATATAGAAATATAACAAATAATTAAGGAGCAACAATAAAATAATTATAGCGAGGCTATATACAGAGTCAATGTGCGGGGGTACCGGTTAGTCGAGGTAATTGAGGTAAAACGTACATGCCGGTAGAGGTAAAGTGACTATACATTGATAATAAACAGAGAGTAGCAGCAGTGTAAAAATGGGGGGTGGGTGGGGACAATGCAAATTGTCCCTGTAGCCATTTGATTACTTGTTCAAGAGTCTTATGGCTTGGGGGTAGAAGCTGTTAAGAAGCCCTTTTGACCTAGACTTAGCGCTCCGGTACCATTTGCCGTGCGGTAGCAGAGAGAACAGTCTATGACTAGGGTGGTGTCACGACTTCCACCGAAGGTAGTTCCTCTCCCTGTTCGGGCAGCGCTCGGCGCTCGGCGTCGCAGGTCTACTAGCCATCACCGATCCCTTTTTCCTTTTCTGTTTGTTTTGTCTTTGGTTCTTTTCACACCTGGTTTAATTTGCCTTAATTTCTGTGTGTATATATGTACCCTGTTGCCTGCCTAGGTTTGTGCGGGATTATTATTTTATTGTGATGTGCTCGGTGAGGTTATGCCATTTTCTTGTTTTCACGGATTTATAAGAGTGTGTTATTGTCCGAGCTTTGTTTGTTCCTCCATGCGTTTGTACGGGTTCTCTGTTGTCGAAGGCGTTTTACTTTTTTGATTGTGCCATACCTGTGTTGGTGGACTTGCCAATTAAAGTACGCTTCTCAGACATCTCTGCTCTCCTGCGCCTGACTCCTTCACCTACCTCCTAACGCAACATTATCACAGAATCCCGCACCAGCTTCGATGGAGTCAGCAGGAGCGGACACGCTCCCAATATCTATGGAGGAGCGCGTTCAACACCACACGGCAGTGTTACACCGGCTGGGGACCGCGATGGATCAGGTGATGGCGACGATGGAGAGATGGGAGAGCGGTGGCCTTCCCACACCTCCATCAGCCACACTCCAACCAGTACAACAACCCTCTCCTTCATTGCCTGGATCCAGTGGTATTCGACTCGCACTCCCGAGGGAGTACGATGGAACGGCGGCCTCTCAGGCAAAGCCCTGGAGTGGGCCAACGCGGTATGGAACGATCCTGACTCGGCGAGGGACCACTACCCAGAGTTCACCCGCTGCTTTCGGGCCGTGTTCGACCACCCACCTGAGGGCCGAGTGGCGGGTGAACGGCTGTTCCATCTAAGGCAGGAGAAGAGGAGTGCTCAGGACTTCGCCCTAGAGTTCCGGACTACAGGACTACTATCACTATAGGTGCAGTTTGCGCGAGGACGTCCGTAGGGAGCTAGCCTGTAGAGACACCACCCTCTCCTTGGACCAGCTGATAGACATGTCCATTCGGTTGAACAACTTGCTGGCGACCCGCGGACGTCCAGATCGGGTCCTGTCAGTTTCATCCCCCAGCCCCTCCACTCCAACGCCCATGGAACTAGGAGGTGCTGCAGCGAGGGCGACTGGAGGAGGGGGCCTTTCCTGTACCAGCTGTGGTCGTAGAGGGCACACTGCTGACCGGTGCTGGAGGGGTCCTTCAGTGAGTCGAGACGCCAGGCCGAGCACTGCTCGGACACCTCAGGTGAGTCGGCACCAGGCTCACCCAGAGCCCCCTGTTGGTCACATGTATGTGTTAATTTCTTTTCCTGAATTTTCCCCTCATTCTTGGCATAAGGCGCTAGTAGATTCAGGCGCAGCAGGGAATTCTATTGACCGCGGTTTAGCGCATAGTTTAGGGATCCCCCTTGTTCAGCTTGACAAACCCTTCCCAGTGCACGCCTTAGATAGCCGACCATTAGGGTCAGGACTAGTCAGGGAGGCCACGGCTCCACTGGGCATGGTTACGCAGGAGGGTCATGAGGAAAAAATTAGTCTCTTCCTCATTGATTCTCCTACGTTTCCGATGGTGCTGGGGATCGCCTGATTGGCCCGTCACAACCCCAGGATTTCGTGGCAACAGAGGGCTCTAAAGGGGTGGTCAGAGGAGTGCTCAGGCAGGTGTGTAGGAGTTTCCATCGGTGCTACGACGGTGGAGAGTCCAGACCAAATCTCCACCGTGCGCATTCCCTCAGAATATGCCGATTTGGCTATCGCCTTCTGTAAAAAGAAGGCGACCCAATTACCACCTCATCACGCTGCACTTCCCAGGAGTCACGTGTATCCCCTGTCACAGGAGGAGACGGTGGCTATGGAGACATATATATCTGAATCTCTGGGGCAGGGGTACATTCGGCCCTCCATATCACCTGCCTCCTTGAGTTTCTTTTTTGTGAAGAAGGAGGGAGGACTGCGTCCGTGCATTGACTATAGATCTCATTGCCACGGCGATTGACTCATTTCACGGGGCGCGCTTTTTCACAAAACTGGATCTCAGGAGCGCGTATAACTTGGTGCGTATCCGGGAGGGAGATGAGTGGAAGACAGCGTTTAGTACCACATCCGGCCATTATGAGTACCTTGTCATGCAGTACGGGTTGAAGAATGCTCCAGCAGTCTTCCAATCTTTTGTAGACGAGATTCTCAGGGACCTGCACGGGCAGGGTGTGGTGGTTTATATCGATGACATTCTGGTCTATTCCGCTACACGCGCCTCGCATGTGTCTCTGGTGCGCAAGGTACTTGGGCGACTGTTGGAGCATGACCTGTACGTCAAGGCTGAGAAATGCTTGTTCTTAAAAACAGGCCTTCTCCTTCCTTGGGTATCAACTTTATAGGGTCTTATCTCAGTCGACCCACACTTCCCCTTTGTCCACCAAGCCGCGATACCGGTTTATCCCACTAGGGAAACTCCACTATCATTTCCTTGTAACTATCTACTGTTTGTTTATGCATTTCTGTGAAGTACTTAGTTAGTAAATAAATAATTTAAGACAATTGATGTATGGATGACTCATAGTGAAGACTGGGTTCGTGTAGATAACCAACAATTTACGACGTTTGGAATGAGACTGTCACGCCCTGACCTTAGATATCTCTGTTTTTCTATATATTTTGGTTAGGTCAGGGTGTGACTAGGGTGGGTACGCTAATTTTGTATGTCATGGGTTTTTGTATGTCATGGGTTTTTGTAGGTCATGGGGTGTTGTAGGTCATGGGGTGTTGTAGGTCTATGTTGGCCTGATATGGTTCCCAATCAGAGACAGCTGTTTATCGTTGTCTCTGATTGGGGATCATATTTAGGTAGCCATTTTCCTCGTTTGTGTTGTGGGATCTTGTCTACATTGACTTGCCTGAGTGCATACATGTAGCGTCATGTTTCGTTGATTGTTTATGTCATGTTTTGTCTTTCATCATGTCTTGTCCCTGTGCTTCCCTCTGCTGGTCTTATTAGGTTCTTTCCCTCTTTCTCTCTCTCTATCGTTCCGTTCCTGCTCCCAGCTGTTTCTCATTCTCCTAACGACCTCATTTACTCTTTCACACCTGTCCCCTATTTTGCCCTCTGATTAGAGTCCCTATTTCTCCCTCTGTTTTCCGCTTCTGTCCTTGTCGGATTCTTGTTTGACGTTTGCTGTTCCTGTGTCCTTGTTCCGCCCTGTCGTGTTCTTTGCCTTCTTCAGATGCTGCGTGTGAGCAGGTGTCAATGTCAGCTACGGCCAGTGCCTTCCTGAAGCGACCTGCAGTCTGTGGTCGCGTCTCCAGTCGTTCCTCTCTGTTGACGAGAGGATAGTATCCAGGAGAATCATTATTTGTTTTATTCTGGAATAAAGACTCTGTTACTATTACGTCGCTTTTGGGTCCTCATTCTGCAGCACAACAGAAGAATCCGACCAAGAATGGACCCAGCGACTACGGATTCTCGCAACACTGCCGTCGAGATCCAGGGAGCAATGCTCGGCAGACACGAGCAGGAATTGTCTGCTGCTCGTCATGCCGTTGAGACCCTGTCCGCTCAGGTCTCCGATCTCTCAGGACAGTTTCAGAGTCTTCGTCTCGTGCCACCAGCTACTTCCTGGTCTTCCGAGTCTCCGGAACCTAGGGTTAATAACCCACCATGTTACTCTGGGCAGCCCACTGAGTGTCGCTCCTTTCTCACCCAGTGTGATATTGTGTTCTCTCTCCAGCCCAACACATACTCAAGAGAGAGAGCTCGGATCGCTTACGTCATATCACTCCTTACTGGTCGGGCTCGGGAGTGGGGCACAGCTATCTGGGAGGCAAGGGCTGAGTGTTCTAACGTTTATCAGAACTTTAAAGAGGAGATGATACGGGTTTTTGATCGTTCAGTTTTTGGGAAAGAGGCTTCCAGGGCCCTGGCTTCCCTATGTCAAGGTGATCGATCCATAACGGATTACTCTATAGAGTTTCGCACTCTTGCTGCATCCAGTGACTGGAACGAGCCGGCGTTGCTCGCTCGTTTTCTGGAGGGACTCCACGCTGAGGTTAAGGATGAGATTCTCTCCCGGGAGGTTCCCTCCAGCGTGGACTCTTTGATTGCACTCGCCATCCGCATAGAACGACGGGTAGATCTTCGTCACCGAGCTCGTGGAAGAGAGCTCGCGTTAACGGTGTTTCCCCTCTCCGCATCTCAACCATCTCCTCCCACCGGCTCAGAGACTGAGCCCATGCAGCTGGGAGGTATTCGCATCTCGACTAAGGAGAGGGAACGGAGAATCACCAACCGCCTTTGCCTCTATTGCGGTTCTGCGGGACATTTTGTCATGTCATGTCCAGTAAAAGCCAGAGCTCATCAGTAAGCGGAGGGCTACTGGTGAGCGCTACTACTCCTGTCTCTCCATCAAGATCCTGTACTACCTTGTCGGTCCATCTACGCTGGACCGGTTCAGCTGCTTCCTGCAGTGCCTTGATAGACTCTGGGGCTGAGGGTTGTTTTATGGACGAAGCATGGGCTCGGAAACATGACATTCCTCTCAGACAGTTAGGGAAGCCCACGCCCATGTTCGCCTTAGATGGTAGTCTTCTCCCCAGTATCAGATGTGAGACACTACCTTTAACCCTCACAGTATCTGGTAACCACAGTGAGACCATTTCCTTTTTGATTTTTCGTTCACCTTTTACACCTGTTGTTTTGGGTCATCCCTGGCTAGTATGTCATAATCCTTCTATTGATTGGTCTAGTAATTCTATCCTATCCTGGAACGTTTCTTGTCATGTGAAGTGTTTAATGTCTGCTATCCCTCCTGTGTCTTCTGTCCCCTCTACTCAGGAGGAACCTGGTGATTTGACAGGAGTGCCGGAGGAATATCATGATCTGCGCACGGTCTTCAGTCGGTCCAGAGCCAGCTCCCTTCCTCCTCACCGGTCGTATGATTGTTGTATTGATCTCCTTCCGGGGACCACTCCCCCTCGGGGTAGACTATACTCTCTGTCGGCTCCCGAACGTAAGGCTCTCGAGGATTATCTGTCTGTTTCTCTCAACGCCGGTACCGTGGTGCCTTCTTCCTCTCCCGCCGGAGCGGGATTTTTCTTTGTTAAGAAGAAGGACGGTACTCTGCGCCCCTGCGTGGATTATCGAGGGCTGAATGACATAACGGTTAAGAATCGTTATCCGCTTCCCCTTATGTCGTCAGCCTTCGAGATTTTGCAGGGAGCCAGGTTCTTTACTAAGTTGGACCTTCGTAACGCTTACCATCTCGTACGCATCAGAGAGGGGGACGAGTGGAAAACGGCGTTTAACACTCCGTTAGGGCATTTTGAATACCGGGTTCTGCCGTTCGGTCTCGCTAATGCTCCAGCTGTCTTTCAGGCATTAGTTAATGATGTACTGAGAGACATGCTGAACATTTTTGTTTTCGTTTACCTTGACGATATCCTGATTTTTTCACCGTCACTCGAGATTCATGTTCAGCACGTTCGACGTGTACTCCAGCGCCTTTTAGAGAATTGTCTCTACGTGAAGGCTGAGAAGTGCGCCTTTCATGTCTCCTCTGTCACATTTCTCGGTTCTGTTATTTCCGCTGAAGGCATTCAGATGGATCCCGCTAAGGTCCAGGCTGTCAGCGATTGGCCCGTTCCTAAGTCACGTGTCGAGTTGCAGCGCTTTCTCGGTTTCGCTAATTTCTATCGGCGTTTCATTCGTAATTTCGGTCAAGTGGCTGCCCCTCTCACAGCTCTGACTTCTGTCAAGACTTGCTTTAAGTGGTCCGGTTCCGCCCAGGGAGCTTTTGATCTCCTCAAGAAGCGTTTTACATCCGCCCCTATCCTTGTTACTCCTGACGTCACTAAACAATTCATTGTCGAGGTTGACGCTTCAGAGGTGGGCGTGGGAGCCATTCTGTCTCAGCGCTCCCAGTCTGATGATAAGGTCCATCCTTGCGCTTACTTTTCTCATCGCCTGTCGCCATCGGAACGCAACTATGATGTGGGTAACCGCGAACTGCTCGCCATCCGCTTAGCCATAGGCGAATGGCGACAGTGGTTGGAGGGGGCGACCGTTCCTTTTGTCGTTTGGACTGACCATAAGAACCTTGAGTACATCCGTTCTGCCAAACGACTTAATGCACGTCAGGCTCGTTGGGCGTTGTTTTTCGCTCGTTTCGAGTTCGTGATTTCCTATCGTCCGGGAAATAAGAACACCAAGCCTGATGCCTTATCCCGTCTCTTTAGTTCTTCTGTGGCTTCTACCGACCCCGAGGGGATTCTCCCTGAGGGGCGTGTTGTCGGGTTGACTGTCTGGGGAATTGAGAGACAGGTAAAGCAAGCACTCACTCACACTGCGTCGCCGCGCGCTTGTCCTAGTAACCTTCTGTTCGTTCCTGTCTCTACTCGTCTGGCTGTTCTTCAGTGGGCTCACTCTGCCAAGTTAGCTGGCCACCCCGGCGTTCGGGGTACGCTTGCTTCTATTCGCCAGCGGTTTTGGTGGCCTACTCAGGAGCGGGACACGCGCCGTTTCGTGGCTGCTTGCTCGGACTGCGCGCAGACTAAGTCAGGTAACTCTCCTCCTGCCGGTCGTCTCAGACCGCTTCCCATTCCTTCTCGACCATGGTCTCACATCGCCTTAGACTTTATTACCGGTCTGCCTTCGTCTGCGGGGAAGACTGTGATTCTTACGGTTATCGATAGGTTCTCTAAGGCGGCACATTTCATTCCCCTCGCTAAGCTTCCTTCCGCTAAGGAGACGGCACAAATCATCATTGAGAATGTGTTCAGAATTCATGGCCTCCCGTTAGACGCCGTTTCAGACAGAGGTCCGCAATTCACGTCACAGTTTTGGAGGGAGTTCTGTCGTTTGATTGGTGCTTCCGTCAGTCTCTCTTCCGGGTTTCATCCCCAGTCTAACGGTCAAGCAGAAAGGGCCAATCAGTCGATTGGTCGCATATTACGCAGCCTTTCGTTTCGAAACCCTGCGTCTTGGGCAGAACAGCTCCCCTGGGCTGAGTACGCTCACAACTCGCTTCCTTCGTCTGCTACCGGGCTATCTCCGTTTCAGAGTAGTCTTGGGTACCAGCCTCCTCTGTTCTCGTCCCAGCTCGCCGAGTCCAGCGTTCCCTCCGCTCAGGCTTTTGTCCAACGTTGTGAGCGCACCTGGAGGAGGGTCAGGTCTGCACTTTGCCGTTACAGGGCGCAGACTGTGAGAGCCGCCAATAAACGTAGGATTAAGAGTCCTAGGTATTGTCGCGGTCAGAGAGTGTGGCTTTCCACTCGTAACCTTCCCCTTACGACAGCTTCTCGCAAGTTGACTCCGCGGTTCATTGGTCCGTTCCGTGTCTCTCAGGTCGTCAATCCTGTCGCTGTGCGACTGCTTCTTCCGCGACATCTTCGTCGCGTCCACCCTGTCTTCCATGTCTCTTGTGTCAAGCCTTTTCTTCGCGCCCCCATTCGTCTTCCCTCCCCCCCCCCCGTCCTTGTCGAGGGCGCTCCTATTTACAGGGTACGGAAGATCATGGACATGCGTTCTCGGGGACGTGGTCACCAGTACTTAGTGGATTGGGAGGGTTACGGTCCTGAGGAGAGGAGTTGGGTTCCATCTCGGGACGTGCTGGACCGTTCGTTGATTAATGATTTCCTTCGTTGCCGCCAGGGTTCCTCCTCGAGTGCGCCAGGAGGCGCTCGGTGAGTGGGGGGGTACTGTCATGTTTTGTCTTTCATCATGTCTTGTCCCTGTGCTTCCCTCTGCTGGTCTTATTAGGTTCTTTCCCTCTTTCTCTCTCTCTATCGTTCCGTTCCTGCTCCCAGCTGTTTCTCATTCTCCTAACGACCTCATTTACTCTTTCACACCTGTCCCCTATTTTGCCCTCTGATTAGAGTCCCTATTTCTCCCTCTGTTTTCCGCTTCTGTCCTTGTCGGATTCTTGTTTGACGTTTGCTGTTCCTGTGTCCTTGTTCCGCCCTGTCGTGTTCTTTGCCTTCTTCAGATGCTGCGTGTGAGCAGGTGTCAATGTCAGCTACGGCCAGTGCCTTCCTGAAGCGACCTGCAGTCTGTGGTCGCGTCTCCAGTCGTTCCTCTCTGTTGACGAGAGGATAGTATCCAGGAGAATCATTATTTGTTTTATTCTGGAATAAAGACTCTGTTACTATTACGTCGCTTTTGGGTCCTCATTCTGCAGCACAACAGTTTATTGTTTTGTTAGGTGAGTTGATTAAAATTATGTGGAACTCTACTCACGCTGCGCCTTGGTCTCATCTTTACGACGAGCGTGACAGAGACTAACGTGAGGTGAAGAATAATTCATTAATTCGAAGACTAATTGATCAGATATTAAAATATCTGAAAGTTATATTAGGAAAATTAATTAAAATAACTTTGTAATCTGAATATTTTCCTTGGTGCCCCGACTTCCTAGTTAATTACAGTTACATTATTAATTAGTTTAATAGCGTAATAATAATTACAGAGTTATTTGATCAAATAAGTCTTCAGTTTTAATGATGCCAAAGACATGACATGAGGCTACAAATAATTATATAGGTACATCTACTAGATCCTGCAAACACTTAATTTTCCCTAAGCAGTTTCCTTCCTCAAAAGAACGACTGTAGCTTATGATGTGTCTGGGTGGTTTAATGCATCCTCCACAGTATAATTATTAATTTGACCATGTTTAAAGAGATATTAAATGTCTGATTTGTTATTGTTACCCATCTACCAATCACTGCCCTTCTTTATGAGGCTTTTGAAAATCTCCCTGGTCTTTCCAGTTGAATCTGAGCTTTAAATGTAATACCTGACTGAGGGACCTTACAGATTTTCTACGTGGGACAGAGGAAAGGGTAGTCATTCAAAAATCATGTCAACCCCTATTATTTGAGTCCATATACAGTTGAAGTCGGAAGTTTACATACACCTTAGCCAAATACATTTAAACTCAGTTTTTCACAATTCCGTACATTTAATCCAGTAAAAATTCCCGGTCTTAGGTCAATTATGATCACCACTTTATTTTAAGAATGTGAAATGTCAGAATAATACTAGAGAATGATGATGTAGGTATGTAGGCCTCCTTGCTTGCACACACACTTTTTCAGTTCTGCCCACATTTTCTATAGGATTGAGGTCAGGGCTTTGTGATGGCCACTCCAATACCTTGACTTTGTTGTCCTTAAGCCATTTTGCCACAACTTTGGAAGTATGCTTGGGGTCATTGTCCATTTGCGACCAAGCTTTAACTTCCTGACTGATGTCTTGGGATGTTTCTTCAATATATCCACATAATTTTCCTACCTCATGATGCCATCTATTTTGTGAAATGCACCAGTCCCTCCTGCAGCAAAGCACCCCAACAACATGACGCTGCCATCCCCGTGCTTCACGGTTGGGATGGTGTTCTTCGGCTTGCAAGCATCCCCCTTTTTCCTCCAAACATAATGATGGTCATTATGGCCAAACTGGACTGATGAAACAAAAATAGAACTGAGGACATTTCTCCAAAAAGTACAATCTTTGTCCCCATGTGCAGTTGCAAACCGTAGTCTGGCTTTTTTTATGGCGGTTTTGGAGCAGTGGCTTCTTCCTTGCTGAGCGGCCATTCAGGTTATGTCGATATAGGACTCATTTTACTGTGGACATAGATACTTTTGTACCTGTTTCCTCCAGTGTCTTCACAAGGTCCTTTGCTGTTGTTCTGGGATTGATTTGCACTTTTTGCACCAAAGTACGTTCATCTTTAGGAGACAGAACGCGTCTCCTTCCTGAGCGGTATGACGACTGCGTGGTCCCATGGTGTTTATACTTGATGTGACATCACCACTATGGCGTTGGACAGCAGGGGGCGCTATGAGCTTGAGAGTGAGGTGACCCTGTGATTGAACAGCACTCTGGCGGTTACAGTCGAGCTGAGACTGAGGGTTCTGGACCAGAGTTTCACCAAGTCTCTCCCACTCCACCCACCACCAGATACAATATCAGGGTGTTAAGGTTTGTTCTTTGACTCAGTGTTGTTTTCAGATCCTTTATTTACAATTATTTTTACGATTGGATATTTTTGATCATTTATTTGTTTTATTCTTCTGGTGCAGTATACCTAACTCAGTCCAACGAGATGTGATACTATACTTGCGCTAAATGATTCGGGGGAGCTGCAGGGTTTAGAGAAGGTGATGTTATTGTGCGAAGCTAAGCTGACTGGTGCTAGCTCCACCACCACATCCACCCCCCTTTAACCATGTCCTTCTTCAAAGCATGCTGTGAGTGTTGTTCACAATAATCTACTACAGTTCATAAAACACTAGAGGAGAATGTTGCTTATTTCCGTGACTGAGGTTGAGTGTTCCTTTCTTCTCTCCTACCTTCTACAGTGTGCTGTGTGATGCCTGCTGAGAAGAGGAGCAGATTGTTGATATATCCCCTGCTGCTAGTGCTGCCGCGATTTGGTTCTCTTATCCAGGAAGCAGGAGACCAAAAAGGATTAAAAAACAGAGGAATGGCCTTCAGTCCATGGTCACTCGAGGTTTTATGCCTGAGCAATTATCATTGCATGTTTACAGAGATAAAAGGAAGGAAAGTTGTTTTGCAAAATCAGAACTACACTACAATACTTTATACACAAAGTTCAACACTTTACCGTTGACACATTCCTTACAGGACTCAGACTAACACAACATTATACGAGGAATGGGAGATGCACACCACACACACAACCTTGTCTGACAATTGTCTGGCCTAGCTGGATGGTCACCCACATAAAACATTTTAACTAACATTTCATTTGCATATAGTCTGCCCATTTCCCTCCGATATCTCAATTTGTGCCACCCATAAGTGAGAAATGTACATGCCAAGAATACCCGGAGGTGAGACTGACCATGACCCGCAGGCGTTCCATGAATGCTTTCCATACACGTGAGGTGAACTGAGGGCCACGGTCTGACAGAATGTCCTCCGAGATATCATACTAACCATAACCCCTAGCCTAGCTAACGTTAGCCAGCTAGATAACATTAGCCACCTAGCTAGAATTTGTAACATATACATTTTTAAAATGTGTAACATATTGTACAAATTGTAATTCATAACATATCATATGAAATGGGTGATGGACAGCCACAAATTAATATATACCAGACGAAACAAAACACATCATAATAAATGGAATGTCTCGGATATACGTACAGAATAATTCTAAATGCTCTGAGACCAGGTTGGATGTGCCACCTTCATAAAGCAAGGACTTCCTTACAGGATGCTAGGCAAAGGTATTGAACAGAAATATGTGGTGGTGGATGTGTGGTTGAGAGGATGGGTACTAGTGCTAGAGAACTACTATAATCCCTGTCAGATATTGGACCTGGAAGTGCTGGAGAGGGTGGAGGTACAGGATAGAAGTAAGGTTATGTGGTGTGAGGATTTTGGCCAAGTGATGGAAAATCTGATGGAAATTAAAGATATGGTGTGTCTGAATGATGACCAAGGGACCATGATTGATGTAGCAACAGGGAAAGAGTCTGCCTTGGACCTCACTCTGGTATCTAGTGTGATGGCAGGAATCTGTGAGTGGGAGGTATGGGAGGAGTCGACAGTAGAGAGTGATCATTACCCCATAGTATACACAGTAGACTGGAGGGAGGAGGAAGTGTCAGTGGATGGAGTAGGCAGGTGAGTGTTTGGAAGGGCAAAGTGGGATCAGTTTCAGGAGCTGAGTGAGCAGGTGATGGCTCAGGTGGATATGAGAGGGGATGTGGATAGTATGAATAACTCGGTGAGAACAGCATTAGTGGGGGCAGCTACTGAGGCTAATCCTAAGAGTTCAGGGAGGAGGAAGAAAGCAGTCCCATGGTGGACGGAGGAGTGTGGAGCATTGGTGAGGAAGGAAGCAGTAGAGGTACCAATCCGGAAGCCAGGGAAGGGCCCAATGAGGCCAACAAGCTATCGGCCAGTAGCTTTAACATCACATGTATGTAAGATTATGGAACGTATGATTACGGAGAAGCTAAATGACTTCCTGGAGAGCAGGGGGCTAGTATCACCACATCAGAGTGGGTTCAGGAAAGGTAGGGGAACTATGGACCCAGTGCTCTGCTTAGAAGCAGAGGTCAGGAAGGCTCAGGTGAACAAGGAGATTGTTGTTGCTGTCTTTTTTGATGTGGAGAAGGCGTATGATATGATGTGGAAGGAGGGTTGTTAATCAAGATTGATATTATGGGGATAGGAGGAAATACGTACACCTGGATAAAGGATTTCCTGTTTGGAAGGTCCATCCAGGTGAGGGTGGTGGGGAAGTCTCATCAGGCAGCTACCTAGTGGATAACAGAACACCACAGGGGGCGTGATCTGTCCTCTGTTGTTCTCAATCATGATCAATGATGTTTACTCTCCAGTACAGCCGGATATTGGGAGGTTGTTATTTGCAGATGATGGGGCCTTATGGAAGAGGGGAAGAAATGTGCCATACATAGTCAGGAAGGTACAGGAAGAAATTGATGAGGTAGAGCAGTGGGCATTAATGTGGAGATTCAGGTTCTCTGTAGAGAACTCAGATAGTGTTCTTTACCAGGAGGAAGGTGGAAGATGAGGTATGCTTGAGGTTAAACTTGGAGAGGGTGGTGGCCTTCATGTTCCTTGGGGTATACACCTTGACACTAGACTGACTTGGGCAGAACACATTGAGAGAGTGGTTTGGGCAGAACACACTGAGAGAGTGGTTTGGGCAGAACACATTGAGAGAGTGGTTTGGGCAGAACACACTGAGAGAGTGGTTTGGGCAGAACACATTGAGAGAGTGGTTTGGGCAGAACACACAGAGAGTGGTTTGGGCAGAACACATTGAGAGAGTGGTTTGGGCAGAACACACAGAGAGTGGTTTGGGCAGAACACACAGAGAGTGGTTTGGGCAGAACACATTGAGAGAGTGGTTTGGGCAGAACACATTGAGAGAGTGGTTTGGGCAGAACACACTGAGTGGTTTGGGCAGAACACACTGAGAGAGTGGTTTGGACAGAACACATTGAGAGAGTGGTTTGGGCAGAACACACTGAGTGGTTTGGACAGAACACATTGAGAGAGTGGTTTGGGCAGAACACACTGAGAGTTTGGTTTGGGCAGAACACACTGAGAGAGTGGTTTGGGCAGAACACATTGAGAGAGTGGTTTGGACAGAACACATTGAGAGAGTGGTTTGGGCAGAACACACTGAGAGAGTGGTTTGGGCAGAACACATTGAGAGAGTGGTTTGGACAGAACACATTGAGAGAGTGGTTTGGGCAGAACACACTGAGTGGTTTGGACAGAACACATTGAGAGAGTGGTTTGGGCAGAACACACTGAGAGAGTGGTTTGGGCAGAACACACTGAGAGAGTGGTTTGGGCAGAACACACTGAGAGAGTGGTTTGGACAGAACACATTGAGAGAGTGGTTTGGGCAGAACACACTGAGTGGTTTGGACAGAACACATTGAGAGAGTGGTTTGGGCAGAACACACTGAGAGAGTGGTTTGGGCAGAACACATTGAGAGAGTGGTTTGGGCAGAACACACTGAGAGAGTGGTTTGGGCAGAACACACTGAGAGAGTGGTTTGGGCAGAACACATTGAGAGAGTGGTTTGGGCAGAACACATTGAGAGAGTGGTTTGGGCAGAACACACTGAGAGAGTGGTTTGGGCAGAACACACTGAGAGAGTGGTTTGGGCAGAACACACTGAGAGAGTGGTTTGGGCAGAACACATTGAGAGAGTGGTTTGGGCAGAACACATTGAGAGAGTGGTTTGGGCAGAACACATTGAGAGAGTGGTTTGGGCAGAACACACTGAGAGAGTGGTTTGGGCAGAACACATTGAGAGAGTGGTTTGGGCAGAACACATTGAGAGAGTGGTTTGGGCAGAACACATTGAGTGGTGGGAAAGTGTAAGAAGGTGCTAAATGTGATGCGCTGTCTGATGGGGAAGGAGTGGGGGGCTGGGCGTTCCTCATTGAGGACCATGTATGTTGCATTGATCCGATCTGTAATAGACTATGGCAGTATAGCATATGGTTCGGCAGCCCGGACCTCATTGGAAAGACTAGATGTCATATAGGGGCAAGGACTATGTAAAATATGTAGTGGGGCGTTTCGGACGTCCCCTGTGGCTGCACTACAGGTGGAGATGGGGGATATGCCATTGCAGATTAGGAGACAACAGCTGGCAATTAATTATTGGGTCAACCTATAGGGACATGTTGTGTCTCATCCTGCGTAATGGATTTTACAGGCTTGCTGGGAACTTGAGCGAAGACTGAACATGAGCTTTGGGTGGGTAATACCCAGGCGAAGGAGATGGGACTGTATGGATGAAGTTTAGTCCAACGGTCACTATTCCTGTAAATCCAGCATGGCTACTCCCGCCTCCAGTAGTTGATCTAGAAGTGTTGGAGAGACTACAGAAAGATAGGGAGGGTGTTGATCCATATTATTTGTTTAAGAGACGCCTGTATACTGTGTATCAGGATTTTGTGGCAATTTACACAGATGGTTCTAAAGATCCAAGGATAAAACATACTGGATCGGCATTTGTAGTGCAGGAATGTGGGGTGGATGTCAGGAAACGTATTACAGATCATCTGGCTGTATATACGGCAGAGCTGATGGCCATACTGTTGGCCTTTCAGTGGGTGGAGGAAGTCAAGCCAGACACAGTAGTTGTTTGCGCTGATATGTGCAGTGTTAATGAGTATACAGTCATGTAGCTCACGTAGCAGACAAGGCCTGCTGTTTGAGGTGTTACAAACCCATTGCAGGATTAGACAGATGGCTATACAGATAAGATTTACTTGGGTCCCAGCCCATGTGGGGGTGGAGGGGAATGTGGCAGTTGATGTACTGGCTAAATAGGAACTTAGTAGTGGGGATGTTGATGTCACTCCCTGACCTTAGAGAGCCTATTTATTTCTCTATTTGGTTAGGTCAGGGTGTGATTTGGGTGGGCATTCTATGTTTTCTGTTTCTTTGTTTTTGGCCGAGTGTGGTTCCCAATCAGAGGCAGCTGTCTATCGTGGTCTCTGATTGGGGATCATACTTAGGCAGCCCTTTTTCCCACCATTAGGTTGTGGGATCTTGTTTTCTGTTTAGAACTGTGCGCTTTCGTTTTCACGTTTGTTTGAGTGTTTTTTGAAATAAAAGAATAATGAACACTTACCACTTGGTCCACTTTTCATACCACCAACGAGAGCCGTTACAGTTGGTCGTTTTTCTCAAAATTCACCTGTCCTCGGTTTCATACATAATCCATCTAGTTAATATTGTCTTAGTCGACCTGTGAGTCTACAAAACGTAAGTAGTATACAGTAACAGATGTACTGGATGATGTAGTCTATGCACTTATGAAACGCATTAAAATGTAAACAATGATAATTTTTAACCTTGGTGGGGTTTCTTCTTCTTGTAGTTAGCCAATCTCTTTGTAACATAACATTTTCACCCATAACACAAACTAATACTTTATCAATGAAATTAAGTTATCATGAAATTGATGTCTGCCTGAGACAAGCAGTCATGTTTAACTCAAAGCATATAAACTCAGCAAAAAAGAAACGTCCTCTCACTGTCATATTCGTTTATTTTCAGCAAACTTAACATGTGTAAATATTTGTATGAACATAACAAGATTCAACAACTAAGACAAACTGAACAAGTTCAACAGACATGTTACGCACACCTCTAAGAACAGGGAACGCAACACCCTGCTACAACTCAACTCCCCGTGAAGTGAAAGAGGTATGGGACTGTAGGTGCAAGTAAGGATGACAAAAGGCAGAGAAGTTACCGTTTACTAGGAATTTATTCCTTCACACGGTAATATGGGGAAAAGGGGCTGGACGGAACCAAAGCAAAGAAAGTAAATATCAAAGCCCCCTCTCCTACCTTACCTGCCTACCCACTACTTACCTAACTTAGCACCATCTGGTGCGCTAACCAAAATACAGGGGGTGGTCCGCCCAGGTCTTACCTAGTGTGCCTAGACAGTGAATATACTACGGGTATATGTATGCTCACGGGCCTCTTGCCTAAGCACTCCCTAGGTGCCTTCCCCTTCCCCCCTGGGAACAAATGAAACAAAAACGAATCATCTCCCTCTGAGAACAACCAACACAGTATATCACCCTCAGCCATCAGCCTCCTCTCTCAGCAATCCTCTCTCAGCAATCCTCTCTCAGCATTCTTTTTCTCTTGAACAGAACACTGGCTTTTATATAGCTTCAGGAGTCTAATCGGATACAGCTGTAACTTGACGAGCGGGCGGGGTCAGCTCCAATCATCAATGGGGCTGACCAATCAGCTGCTTGGGGAGAATTCAGGAAGCCATCTCCTGAAACACACACACTCAAATACACAAACTACAACACAGAAACTGGGGAACGTAACAACATGTGACTAACAGAAATGGAATAATGTGTCCCTGAACAAAGGGGGTGTCAAAAGTAACAGTCCGTATCGGGTGTGGCCACCAGCTGCATTAAGTACTGCAGTGCATCTCCTCCTCATGGACTGCACCAGATTTGCCAATTCTTGCTGTGAGATGTTACCCCACTCTTCCACCAAGGCACCTGCAAGTTCCCGAACATTTCTGTGGGGAATGGGCCTAGCCCTCACCCGCACCCAACAGGTGCCAGACATGCTCAATGGGATTGAGATCCGGGGTCTTTTCTGGCCATGGCAGAACACTGACAATCCTGTCTTGCAGGGTATCATGCACAGAACGAGCAGTATGGCTGGTGGCATTGTCATTCTGGAGGGTCATGTCAGGATGAGCCTGCAGGAAGGGTACCACATGAGGGAGGGTAATGTCTTCCCTGTAACGCACAGCGTTGAGATTGCCTGCAATTACAACAAGCTCAGTTCGATGATGCAATGACACACCGCCCCAGTTCATGACGGACCCTCCACCTCCAAATCGATCCCGCTCCCAAGTACAGGCCTCGGTGTAACGCTCATTCCTTTGACGATAAACGCGAAGTCGACCATCACCCCTGGTGAGACAAAACCGCGGCTCTTCAGTGAAGAGCACTTTTTGCCAGTCCTGTCTGGTCCAGCGACGGTGGGTTTGTGCCCATAGGCGACGTTGTTGCTGGTGATGTCTGGTGAGGACCTGCCTTACAAAAGGCCTACAAGCCCTCAGTCCAGCCTCTCTCAGCCTATTGTGGACAGTCTGAGCACTGATGGAGGGATTGTGCGTTCCTGGTGTAACTCGGGCAGTTGTTTTTGCCATCCTGTACCTGTCCCGCAGGTGTGATGTTCGGATGTACCGATCCTGTGCAGGTGTTGTTACATGTGGTCTGCCACAGCGAGGACGATCAGCTGTCTGTCCGGTTTCCCTGTAGCGCTGTCTTAGGCGTCTCACAGTACGGACATTGCAATTTATGGCCCTGGCCACATCTGCAGTCCTCATGCCTCTTTGCAGCATGCCTAAGGCACGTTCACACAGATGAGCAGGAACCCTGGGCATCTTTCTTTTGGTGTTTGTCAGAGTCAGTAGAAAGGCCTCTTTGGTGTCCTAAGTTTTCATAACTGTGACCTTAATTGCCTACCATCTGTAAGCTGTTAGTGTCTTAACGACCGTTCCACAGGTGCATGTTCATAAATTGTTTATGGTTCATTGAACAAGCATGGGTAACATTGTTTAAATCCTTTACAATGAAGATCTGTGAAGTTATTTGGATTTTTACGAATTATCTTAGAAAGACAGGGTCCTGAAAAAGGGACGTTTCTTATTTTGCTGAGTTTAGTATTTAGTTGAAAATATGGATGTGATCCCTCCCATTGTTTTTCACATTGAAGCTTTCTTTTTACAGGTCTACTCAAAAGCATGTAGGATGAAGACAAGCCATCTCAAAGCTTTGTTTGGCTTCACCTGTAACGACTCTCGTCATTGGTTGAAGGAAAGGAGGACCAAAGCGCAGCTCTGGCCGGGCGCACAGGGCGCACAGGGCTCTGGAGACGCACAGGAAGCCTGGTGCGTGGTGTAGGCACTGGTGGTACTGGGCTGGGGCGAGGAGGTGGCGCCGGATATACCGGACCGTGAAGGCGTACAGGAGCTCTTAAGCACCGAGCCTGCCCCACCTTACCTGGTTTAATGCTCCCCGTAGCCAGGCCAGTGCGGCGAGGTGGAATAGCCCGCACTGGGCTGTGCTGGCGAACCGGGGACACCATGCGTAAGGCTGGTGCCATGTACACCGGCCCGAGGAGACGTACTGGAGGCCAGATACGTTGAGCCGGCTTCATGGCACCTGGCTCGATGCCCACTCTAGCCCGGCCGATACTTGGAGCTGGAATGTACCGCACCGGGCTAAGCACACGTACAGGAGACACCGTGCGCTCTTCCGCATAACACGGTGTCTGCCCGTACTCTTGCTCTCCACGGTAAGCACGGGGAGTTGGCGCAGGTCTCCTACCTGACTTCGCCACACTCCCTTTTAGCCCCCCCCCCCAATACATTTTTGGGGCTGCTTCACAGGCTTCCGTGCTAGCCGCGTACCTTGATAACGTCTCCGTTCCTCCATTCTCCTGTATCCCTCCTCGCACTGTTCCAACGAATCCCAGGCGGGCTCCGGCACTCTCTCTGGATCGATCGACCAGTGCTCTATTTCCTCCCAGGTTGTATAACGCTGCTTGGTCCGATTATGGTGGGTGATTCTGTAACGACTCTCGTCGTTGGTTGAAGGAAAGGAGGACCAAAGCGCAGCGTGGTACGCTTCCATATTTATTTGAACACTTACTTTAACACGAACAAAACAATAAACAAAACGAAACCAACGACGTTACAGTCTTGAACGAGAGAACATAAAACACATGAACGCACGAACAGGAATAATCACCCACAAACAAACAGTGAGAAACAGCCTACCTTAATATGGTTCCCAATCAGAGACAATGACAAACACATGCCTCTGATTGAGAACCATATTAGGCCAAACAATAAACCCAACATAGAAACACAAAACATAGAATGCCCACCCAGCTCACGTCCTGACCAACTAAACAAAGACTAAACAAAGGAAATAAGGTCAGGAACGTGACATCACCGAATTTCTCAGGTAGCTATAGCTTTCATATTCCATAATTGTATCAAGTGTAAACATGCAGGGAGTGTCAGATATTGCGCTGCAGTTTAGGTAAACTCATCTGACATCATTATAACTGGATGATGCCCACACTAGTATATATCCTTCTTTAAATTATATGTTTAATCTCTTTAAGTAAGCCATGCTATTCAATTTTAATTGAGTTCACATGGGCTCTGATTGCACTCAATGATGATATTTCTAAGATAAAGTTAAGTTACAAAACCCAAAGAATGGATACAGGTAACTGCCGAAATAATGGAAACACCAATATCAAGCCTCATAATATGGTGTTGGGCCACCATGCAGCCGGGTATCATAGACTAGACGTAACATAGTAAAAGTAAATCTGGGATACAAATTATACTGAACAAAAAAATAAATGCCACAATTTCAAAAATTGTACTGAGTTTCAGTTCACATAAGGAAATCAGTTAACTGAAATAAATTCATTACCCCCTAATCTATGGATTTCACATGACTGGGAATACTGATATGCATCTGTTGGTCAGACACCTAAAAAAAAAGTTAGGGGCGTTGATCAGAAAACCAGTCATATCTGGTGTGATCGCCATTGGAATCATGCAGCGCGACACATCTCCTTCGCATAGAGTTGATCAGGCTGTTGATTGTGGCCTGTGGAATGTTGTCCCACTAGCTGGATATTGGCGTCATCTGGGTTAGGGGAGGGTTTGGCCGGGGGGGGGGCTTTACTTGGCTCATCGCGATCTAGTGACTCCTTGTGGCGGGCCGGGTGCCTGCAGGTTGACTTCGGTAGTCAATTGAACACTGTTTCCTCCACACATTGGTGCGGCTGGCTTCTGGGTTAAGCGGGCGGGTGTTAAGAAGCGCGGTTTGGCGGGTCATGTTTCGGGGGACACATTACTCGACCATCGCCTCTCCCGAGCCCGTTGGAGAGTTGCAGCGATGAGACAAGATCGTAATTGGATTGCAATTGGATATCATGAAATTGGGGAGAAAAAGGGGGTTAAATAAAAAAGAAGATGTAGGTAGGCTAGAAGCTATCACAATGCTGTATTTCAAGTCGGATGGCCAGGAATCAGATTTGTATCTGACTTCAAACAATCTACGATGCTGGTTTGAAATGTGGCTAGACATATCTGATTCCATGTGCTTTTTGGCAGTTCAGACTGCAGGAAAAAGCGCCGTTTCTAATCGGATATGCAAAAAAATCTGATTTGAGTCACTTCAAACTGCCAATGTGAAAAAGGCTATAGTTAGCCAACCTCTTTTTTTTTTTTTTTTTTTTTTTTTTTTAATTTTATCCCCTTTTCTCCCCAATTTTCGTGGTATCCAATCGCTAGTAATTACTATCTTGTCTCATCGCTACAACTCCCGTACGGGCTCGGGAGAGACGAAGGTCGAAAGCCATGCGTCCTCCGAAGCACAACCCAACCAAGCCGCACTGCTTCTTTAACACAGCGCGCCTCCAACCCGGAAGCCAGCCGCACCAATGTGTCGGAGGAAACACCGTGCACCTGGCCCCCTTGGTTAGCACGCACTGCGCCCGGCCCGCCACAGGAGTCGCTGGAGCGCGATGAGACAAGGATATCCCTACCGGCCAAACCCACCCTAACCCGGACGACGCTAGCCCAATTGTGCGTCGCCCCACGGACCTCCCGGTCGCGGCCGGCTGCGACAGAGCCTGGGCGCGAACCCAGAGACTCTGGTGGCGCAGTTAGCACTGCGATGCAGTGCCCTAGACCACTGCGCCACCCGGGAGGCCATGTTAGCCAACCTCTTGACACGTTTCACCCACATATAACTGATAAAGTTGAAATAGGCCTACTTCATCAGTTATCATGACTCTTGGTACATCTGACTGAGGCAGGTATAACCATGCATGGTGTAACTCAAGGCATATAGTATTTTCAATATATGGATGTGATCCCCATTGTTTTCCCACATATAAGCTTTCTTTTTACAGGTCCACTCAAAAGCATGTGGGATGAAAAGACAATTGTCATCTCACAGCTTAATTCGACTTCATTGCTTTTCTCAGGTAGCTAGTTATCATATTCCATCTTCTTATCATGTGTTCATTTGTATACTAACATTTAGTAAAGCATTATTAGAATGTTGGTTTTACAACAACCGTCACCAAGAAGCACACAAGTACCACAGTATCTTTGGTGATCTAATACAAGAGAATTTAAGTTTCTCCCTAATCCATGGCTGTATTGTCTGTCTCCTTCCTTAGTCATTATTGAGGTTCAGTTGCCTATTTCACCTATGGGAGTGTCAGCTCCAGGTAGTGACATCACCCTTAGATGCTCTTTACCTCCGTATGAAAACCTGAACCTCAACCACCTGATTGTCAACTGACAGTGTGGAGAATCAGTGGTGGGCCACAGCTATTACCATGGGAGAGATCAGCTGGAAACACAGTGTTGTTTACAAGGGACGCACTCATCTGTTTGAAGACTAGCTCGCTGTGGGAAATGTCTCACTTAGACTGAGTGGTGTGCAGCCGAGTGACCAGGGCAAAAATACTTGTGATGTGACAGGTGAACAGGGAAGCACCTTGGAAAAGCTACTACTTTTAGTGAGATGTTAGAGAGTGTATTTTTGTCCGTTCAGATTTTTTTGGGGAATCTTTTGTCATTGGGAGATTAAGAGACATAAAAGTATTAAGCTATCTGCACAAAATCAACTTAGTCATCTACTTGCCTGCCCTTTGCAGTCAGAATTATCCTTTGTTAAGAGCTGAATATGAGTATTGTTGTTTTTGTTTACCCCTGGCCCCCTTCAAGAATCCACAGCTCAGCTGTCTGTACAGTCATCCTGTGACAGCTTCATCATCACCCTCACCTTCTCCCAGGGTTTCCCCCAGCCTGATGTGTGGTGGACGGACTCTCCAATTAGAGCCACGGCCGTATCGGTCTGGACAGCAGGGGGCGCTATGAGGTCCACAGCTCCATGGAGGTCAGGCCAAACAGTACACTCACCATCATTGCTGAAATGAGACTGGATCTCAATCAAAGCTTCACCCGCTCGCTCACCCTCCACCCACTCCCAGGTAAAGGTGCGACCTACCAACAGGTTTAGGGGTAGAGCAATGTGACCAAGTATGGATCACTGATTTAGTGATGAAATATTAAACCATTTCATAATCACTAATGGCTAAACCCTGACAAGAGATTACTCCTACACAAGTTCTGCAATGTATGAATTCTAGACAAAATTTGTAGTCAAACACCCATCCTAAATATGGATTTGACATTTCACTTTGAGGGCAAATGAGTCATATGAGCATTGTGTATAGATGTACTGCATGCAAGAATAACATCATTGCAGAGTGCAACTTTCCATGACAGGAACTGTTTACAATGCCCTCAATGAAAGGTTCAGTGACCAGGCAGTACTACTAGAGGAACAGGTCTTTGGGATGTGAAGCTGAAAGCCTGTCTCTTTCTCTCTTCTCCTCCTCTTCAACAGAATGCTGTGAGGTGCCTCTTGCAACCGGGGGCAGACCTGCTTTGACATTATTAGGGATAGTTCTCTTAGCAGCGTTAGCAATGCCACTCATTTTGTACTTCAGACGCAGGCCTGAAACACACCAACACCAGCTGGTCCCACAATACTATACAACTGGACAAGATGAGGCTCATGAAACAGAGACTTGATAGATCATGAACAAAAACGAGTTATAAAAGTCTAAGCTTACAGGACTGTTTCAATGTCACAAATATAGGTGTGTTTGTTACTGCCTTGTGAAATATTTCCACTCCCTCTTGGTCATGTATTATAGAGTACTGCTAGCAGTAGACTTTGCTACTCTCTGCAGCCCTATGTAATCCAGACTACTTTGTTTTTTTGGGGGATGCAGAGCTGTCATGAAGGTGAAGGGTGGCTGCTTTGAAGAATCTCAAATATACATTTCGATTTGATAACACTTTTTTTGGTTACGACATGATTTCATATGTGTTATTTCATAGTTTTGATGTCTTCACTAGTATGCTACAATGTAGAAAATAGTAAAAATAAAGAAAAACCCTTGAATGAGTTGGTGTGTCCAGACATTTGACTGGTACTGTCCATTTGGTACAATGTTATTGTCAAAGGTGGCCTGGTAACAACAACTGGGAAAAGTACTATCCCCCTTACAGTTGGGCTGGTTGAAAAGTTGATGCCACATGACGAGGTGGATGTAACTGCAACGTCTGGGGCATATTACAGAAATATTTCACGTTATTACATGGTACTTGGAGTCACTCTGTGAGACAGTTCATTACATTACCAATTTACTGTTGCTGCAACACAGGCATTTTGAAAAGCAACTGTTCAACCAGCATATCAACCAATAGTTGTTACAAGCTGTTGCAACAAGACATGTTTGACAAATCTTGAGCCACCCACAGAAGGTACATATACAAATACAACACACCTACTCCTCCATCCCCACCTTAAGTATATTTGTTTTGTAAATTCGTACGTTGACCCAACAGGAAAAGGTTACTAATAGGAACTTTTCATTTTATGGGAGGAATTTGCATTGTCACTTAGATAAAGAATGAAAAACAACCCTGGTTGTACCCTGATAGCAGTTCAAAAAGATACCCTCTTACACATCACCCTCAGAGCTAGACTGTGAACCCATACACCAGCCTTCACACCACCACTACCTGCCTTCGTCCCATCTAAGCCGGTTCGTGGAATACCCCTGTCCCTCCCAGAGAACTTTGACGGCGCGTCATCGACCTGTACCTCGCTCGCTACGCCGACGCTAGCTCGCTATGCCGACGCTATCTCGCTACGCCAACCCTAGTGATAGCAGTTCAAAAAGGTGCCTTCTGACACGTCACCCTCAGAGCTAGACTGTGAAACCATACATGCATTTGAAGCACTTTACTTATATTGATGACAGGGATAAGGCCAGCCTGTGCCCATCCTTTCAAAGTGCCAAAGAAACTAAGCAAGAGGAGTGTTTTGTCTGTGAGCTGCAATGCCATGTGGGCCTACTGTTGGTTACAAGAGGAGACATTTTAAAGTTTAATAAATATGTCAGCAGCTCTGTAATGCATTTCAGATACTCACCTCCCCCCTTAAACTATACAAACACGCCCATGACATGATGTGTATTTAAGACAAATAAATCCTCACCACTTTCGTCACCCCCAAAATCCTCATGAGGTTCTATAGTCAAATCTTGTTCAGACCTCTGTCACCCTATTCTTTATTGAGCTGACAGTAAATATGATCTGGCTCTCAGATCCTGTTTCAATAACAATGTTTCTGTAAAGGCGTCCATGGTTTGTGTAAGTTCTCCTCGCCCGTCTCCTATTGACATACACTTAAAACATCCATGTGTATGTAATGAGCACTTCTTCTAATCCATGTTTTAATAATTCCATAAAACAATTAATTAAACGCCCATGATATTTTGAATAATTTGAAAATACATTGTTATTTTATATGGTCCCAATTTTTATAACGTTTTTATTTAACCTTTATTTAACCGGCCAAGTTAATTAAGAACAAATTATTATTTACATCACTACACAGTGATGCTAAAAACTATATAATAATTACATGGTTTACATGCCTTATAAGAGGTATAATAGTTGATAGTACTATGTAACAACTACCCACACTAGTTACATTATGCTGCTATATTAACATTATGTGATACGTAATATAAAGTGGGACCTTTTTTAAAGTTTTATTCTATTGCAAAAAAATAAATAATTGTTTCTGGTCAGTAGGCCATAGTTTGGCAATATTATTTACCAGGTCTCTCTTACAAAATCTAAATGGGACAAACCTGCTTAAATACATTTTTTATTTTATATATGTTGAGGTAGATTGAGGTAACATTTTATGAAACAGATGTTTGTTTCCAATTTCTTTTAAAAGTATTGCTTATGAGGAAAAATACTATGTAAATGTTTTGGTTAGATGGAAAATTCAGACACGCAGTTGTCAATATATGCATTACAGTCATGCATACGCTATGTTGACTTAATAAGTACGGTAATTCAATATTTTGTCAAGGATGTGTTTTTTTTTTACCCATCCTCTTCACAATATAAGACACCCTCTCATCCCTCCCTGTCTGTTACATCCTTCATGGTCCCACCAACAGGTAAAGTATGGACATCAAATCAGTCTTTTGGATTAGAAATATTGGTGAATAGTATCAGTTGAAGACCAAATTATTACGGAGATGAAAGTGAATTGAAATAAACTATTTCCTGTCTTTGTAGATACATGTACAATGTATTAATGCAAGCTAATTTATATTTACAAAACATTTATGTAATTTATTGATGGATATAAATGAATTAAAGTAAATGCATTTAATATGATTTATATATGTTTTCTCTCCTGTCAGTAGCTACTCTATAATCTAATCTAAAACAAAACTGATTTAGTTTTTACATCCATTTTCCATTTTTTCCCATGTCATTTGTTGACTGCATTTTAGTTTCCAGCCATGGGGACAACTTTCCTGCTTTGTGTGGCTGTCACCCTATTCATAGGTAAGAATCACAGATTACCTTTCAATATTCCATGTCATGTAATCACTGCCAGAATTGAACAAGTTGATCATTTATTATTATCTAACATTATGGGGAAACATAAACCTACAGTAGCTTGGCAAATGAAATCTTTCTAGCCTCCTCTATTTAGATAGTACATTTATGTTGTTTGTTCTGCAGGGCACACTATATAGACATAATACTGGTTAGAAAGCTATACAGGGGGAAGCGACAGCATGTGTATTGTTATGTACACAAACATTTGTATAAGGTCATGTCATTCAAGCAAAAACAAATTATTTTGTGCCTTACTAAATTGACACTTGACAGTCAGTGAAGTCAGCAAGAGCAGTCGGAGCAAGACAATTGTACTGTACTTAATTAAGCTATAGTATATGTTTCATTATTAAACTGATATTACATTCGTCAAATGGTTGTGAAAAGAATGCAGGTGCTCATCTGTAAAATTGTCTTTCTTCCTTTATGTTTTAGTGGTCAGCGGATCATGCCCAGTGGGGCGGGAGTTCATTACTGCCTTTATGCCTAACTATTTGCTGAGCTACCATGATGATCAGAGTCTTCAACTGGCCATAACCACACAGGATTATCCAGCCATTGTTCAAATTCAGGTCAATGCAATCGCCTTCTCGACCTCAGTGAAAATAGAGAAACAGAACACCAAATGGATCGCCATACCTGGTACCGCTGAAATTGGGGGTCCAGGAGCTTCCACCAAAACAGTGCAGGTCACCTCCAACTCTGACATCTCAGTGGTGGCCTTCAACTACAAGTTCTCGACCGGAGACAGCAGTGTGGTCTTTCCAACTGACCAGCTGGGTACTGACTATGTGGTCTTCACCCCCGATGAGGGTCCAAGCAACATGCACAAGCTTATGTCTATTGTCAACGGCAAAGAGCCCAACAAGATCACGATCATCCCTGTCTCCAACATGAATCTCAGTGGCTTGGATTCCTGGAAGCAAAGAAAGGCGGTGATTGTTACCATGGAACCATACCAGGTCTACCTCTACCAAAGCTACACCTCTTTCACTGGGACCAGGGTCAAAGCCAAGCTTCCTGTGGCGGTCCTGGGGGGACACGAGTGCATTGCAGATGGAGGCCGCTGCAATCACGTCTACGAACAACTGCTACCAGTACAGAGCCTCTCCACCAACTACTTGGTTCCCTCCATGCACATGACCCAATCAACAGACTTTGTCAACATTGTGGCCTCAGAGGACAACACTCTAGTGAAGATCTTTGAGGGAAAGGTATCCACTGCTAAAGAGCTGAATGAGGGGCAGGCATATGTGGTTTCTGTCCAACCCAAATATCCGCTGATCATCAAAAGTGATAAGAAGGTCATGGTGATGTACTTCAGCAACAACAAGCCCTACGATCCGTTCCTCACCAACATCCTCCCAACGTCTGATCTAGCCAACGAGTGGTCGGTGGACACGCAGAGCAAATTCGAGAGCACATTGGTCATTGTCTCCGAGGGGGAAGGGATCAAAACCGTTAAAGTCTGTGAGAAAAATAATTGTGTGAAATCTCTCCAATGGACATCATTCAACTCAGACCCTAAGTACGTGTGGGTAAATATTCCATTGGGAGAGCAGCAACAGCATTTCTCCATCAAAGGCGACTCCCTCATGGCTGTTTACGTTTATGGTGGCATGCCAAGAGACGGCTACGCTACAACAGGAGTATGTTCCAAAGGTACGCTGTTTAATTGACACATCCACTTAACTGGCCTATCAACTGCCCATCCACACCTCCCCTGTTAAAGAGGTCAACTCTTCAACAACCCAATGCAACGCAACACATTGCAATTCTACGCAACACAATAAAACAAAATGCAACACAACACAACAAATGCACTGCATGAAAACTAGAGTTAGTCTTGAATGTTGCTTCTGTTCTCACTCAGGCACTGCCCCACCCACTCCACCACCAGACCCCTGTGAGAACGTCAAATGCAGAGAAAAGGAAGAATGTACAAAGGGGGTTTGTGTGGCCCAGTCCAAGGCCACCTGCAGGGCTGTGGGCGACCCCCACTACCTCACCTTTGATGGGGAGCGATTTGACTTCCAGGGCACCTGCTCTTATGTCATGGCCACGGTTGTTAAATCTGAACCTGGCCTCATCCCGTTCACTGTCCTGACCAAGAACAACCACAGAGGGAACAAGAGGGTGTCTTTCGTAAGGAAAGTCTCAGTCACGGTCTATGGGCTGACTGTTGTGATCAGCACGCATAAAGGGAAGGTTGAGGTAAGTAACAAGAGACCAGAGGGAAATGATCAGGACTGGGGTCAGTTCCATGGTAAATTTGGTCAACCCAGGAGGTGAACTGAGTGGTTTTTCCATATGCTTATTGATCTTTTCTTAGGTGAATGGTGAGAATGTCTACCTGCCTGTGACCCTAGCCGGGGGAAACCTAACGGTGGTGTATAGTGGCAGCTATGCTGTTCTGAAGACAAACTTTGGCCTGAAGGTTATGTACGACTGGAACATGAAGTTCTACATCACTGTCCCCAGCAGCTAC
This sequence comes from Salvelinus namaycush, assembly GCF_016432855.1. NCBI lineage: Eukaryota > Metazoa > Chordata > Actinopteri > Salmoniformes > Salmonidae > Salvelinus > Salvelinus namaycush. The sequence continues at coordinate 22,800,142 of NC_052343.1, forward strand.
TTCCGCACCCTGGGTGGGCTCTGTGGGAACTACAACGGGGATCGCAACGACGAGTTCACTAACCCCAAAGGTAACAAGGAACCCACAGTGGTGAAGTTTGCCCAGAGCTGGAGAACTGAAGACGGCGACTTGTTCTGTCATGATGACTGCCAAGGGGAATGTCCTAGCTGCACTCCGGCTCTCCAACAGAAATACAAGGGAGAGAAGTTATGTGGTCTCTTGGCCAAAAAAGATGGCCCATTCGCCAGCTGCCACAAGGTCCTGGACCCAGGCATGTTCATGGACAACTGTGTCTATGACGTCTGCATCAATAAAGGCATCTATCAGTTCCTCTGTGAGAACATGAAAAGCTACAATGATGCCTGTTTGGCCGAGGGGGTCAAAATTAGCCCTGAGTGGAGGACAATCACTGGATGCTGTGAGTTTTCCTCTTTCCAGACATTTCATGCAGATTTTTAGATTGTACTTTTCACTATTATTTAAATCTATTTCACATTTCACATTTGCAGCACTGGAATGTCCGTCAAACAGCTACTACGAGGCGTGTGGCACAGCTTGCCCTGCCTCTTGTTCAGATCTAGATGCCGAAGCAAAGTGCAAGGAACCCTGTGTGGAGACCTGTCAATGCAACAAGGGCTTTGTCCTCAGTGGAGACAAATGCGTCTCCAAGGAGAGCTGTGGCTGCTCATATGAAGGACGATACTACCCGTCTGGAATGAAGTTCTGGGAAGATGACAAATGCACAAAGCAGTGTGAATGCAATCCAGGAACAGCCAAGGTTGAATGCAAAGCAACAGCATGCAAGAAGTCAGAGATGTGTGGCCTGCAGAGTGGTAAGAGAGATTGCTACCCAACATCTTATGCCACTTGCCAAGGTTCAGGCGACCCCCACTACCGCACGTTTGATGGCAAGAGGTTCGACTTCCAGGGAACGTGTACTTACGTTCTCTCCAAATTGGTCAGCAAAGATGACAAGTCTCTGGCGCCTTTTGAGGTGCTTGTAAAGAATCAGAATAGGGGGAGGAACACGGCAGTGTCTTATACAAAAACAGTCACCATCATTGTCTTCAAAAACATCATCACCATGAGTAGGGACAACCCTGGCAAAGTATTGGTAAGCTACCTTAAAATGTTATCCATTCCAAATGAATGACATAATTGCATTCCGGGTTTACTTGGTCAATGAGCTTTTATGATTATACTACTTAATGTAAGAGGAAATATCAGGACAGTATCATCCTTCGTGTTTCATTAACGTTTCTTTCTCTCTTCCCAGGTCAACAACCAGTACGTGAACTTGCCATTTGATGTAGAAGATGGCCAACTGTCCATCTTCCGCAGTGGGTATTTCGGGGTGGTGAAGACCAAATTTGGCCTGACACTGAAGTTCAACTGGAACAGCCACGTCTCCCTAACCCTCCCCAGCTCCTACTCAGACCTCATCGGAGGGCTCTGCGGAAACTGGAACGGCCAACGGAACGACGACCTCCTCAAACCAGACAAGAGCCCTGCCAACACCCCAACAGTATTTGGGGACAGCTGGAAAGTGGGGAACGACCCGGGCTGCTCCAGCGACTGCGACGGCAAAAAGTGCCCCACCTGTGACCACAGCCTGATGCTTGATTACCAAACAGGGAAGTATTGCGGCAGGATCACAGACAAAAACGGTCCGTTCAAGCACTGCCACGCCAAGGTGGACCCCACAGAGTACTATGAGGACTGTGTGTTTGATATGTGTCTGTACCGTGGCCATGCCTCTGCCCTCTGTAACGCCCTCAGCACCTACACCACTGCCTGCCAGGATGCCCCTGCCAAGGTGGAACAGTGGAGGTCGGACAGCTTCTGTCGTAAGTAGTGCACAGACACACCTCATCAGATGTGTATTTCAAAACAACGACTGTAACAATTATGGTCATTACAATAAGTCAGAAGTGGCTTGTCTAGCTAACAGCTCCTGGTTCCGACATTATTCAATTGTATCATGTTTGACCTAATGTGTTGTAGCATCTTCCTGCAAGGCCAACAGCCACTATGAGGTGTGTGCCTCAGGCTGCCCCCAGACCTGCAGCGGCCTCGGTGAGCCTGAGAGCTGTGAGAACTCCCTGTGCACCGAGGGCTGTGTCTGTGACGACGGCTTCATACAGAGCGACAGCGAGTGTGTGCCGCTGGCTGAATGTGGCTGCATTCACCAAAGCCAATACTACCTGATGGGCCAGGTGTTCTTCCCCAACGGCCAGTGCAAAGAGCGCTGTGTGTGTAAAAAGGATGGACACATGGAGTGTAATGTGAAGTTTGCCTGCGGTCCCAATGAGAAGTGCCAGGTCCAAGACGGGGTGCAGGCTTGTATACCCATGAGCACAGGCACCTGCCATGTGAGCGGGGCCAGAAGATTCCACTCGTTCGATGGCAGCTGCTTCAGCCTACACGGGGACTGTGTGTACAAAATGTCGGAGGTTGTGGAGAAAGACGGATCGATGGCTCCGTTTGTTGTGTCAGTGCAGCAGTTGACCAAGATAGATGATGCAATGGTCACCAGGAGGGTTGAAATACAGGCCTACAAATACAAGATATCTATGTCTCCCAGAGTTATATGGGAAATAACGGTAGTTTTCTGTCTTGATCTACTCATTTCAGTATTAAAAAGCAATACTTGATTAGAAAAACTGATGTTTTCAATCTTTCCTCCTTTCCCAGGTGGATGACGTTGCAACAAATCTCCCACTGTCACTCGGAGATGGAAAGGTCAGGGCCTACCAGAACGGCATTAACATCATCGTGGTAACAGACTTTGGCTTGATGGTGACCTACGACACCGTTGCTGGCGCCATCATACAGCTTCCATCCACTTACAAAGGTGTTACCGGTGGTCTCTGTGGCAACTATAATGACAAGAAGGAGGATGACTTCCTGCTGCCCAGTGGGCTGCAGGAGCCGTCTGTGGAGAAGTTTGCAGCGGGGTGGTTAGTGGTTCAGGAAGGGGTCAAATGTCAGACAGGATGTGACGGTGGCTTGAAGTGTCCTCCCACCAGTGGACCCCCGCCGGCTTGTAGCATCATAAAGTCAACCAAGGGTCCATTTGCCCAATGCCATGCTGTTGTGCCACCACACGAGCACTTTGAGGAGTGCATGAAGGAGGGAGAGGGTGGGGATGCCCTGTGCCGCCACTTACAGACATATGTGACTTTCTGTCAGGCATCCGGTGGCCTTGTCAGCAGCTGGAGATCTGACCAGTTTTGTCGTGAGTAAATTTTGATATTGAAAGTTGATTTACCTTATCCTGGTTTATCTTAGTGTGCAATATTTCTCTGACCTAATGCTCTGCTGAAAAACAATTGAAGCTGAAGCTGATTTCAGTTTTTTGATAACATGCATCTCCTCCCATTTCCATCTGTCCTCTAGCTCTGACGTGTCCAGCTAACAGTCACTATGAGTTGTGTGCCGACACCTGTTCTTCCACCTGTGGCTCTCTGAGTGAGTCTCCCAAATGCCCACTATGCCAGGAGGGCTGCCAGTGTGACGATGGATTTGTGTTTGATGGTGGCAAGTGTGTCTTACTGGAGAACTGTGGCTGTGGGGTTGATGGACACTATTACAAGGTGATTACTGATTTATTGACAAAAATTGCCATTTCATATCCCAGAAATTCAATAATATACTAAAGTCATTATTACAATTATAGGCCTATATCTGTTCTACGCTAAATGCAAAAATATATAATCAATCTCTATTCTTGGTAAATATTTATTGTTTACAATCATCCTATGGTTTCCACCATAGTATAAACACTCAATGATATCACTGACATGTTTTGCTGGTTTTCAGTCTGGCCAGTCTGTGATGCTTGGCAACTGTTCTGAGACCTGCAGCTGTGCAGCAGGAGTATTCACCTGCAAGAACTCACAGTGCAAAGAGGGTCAGAAATGTGGGTTGAAGAATGGAGTCATGGACTGCTACAGCACAGGTAAAAAACATGAATAATAATGCAACCAAACAGATATGGCTTTGTGTTAGTACATTTGGATGTGGAATTTTGGACTTTGTTGATGTTTCTATTTTGATATTGCAATGAGCAAGATATGTTAACATCTCTAATACCCATTTTGTCAGACCCCTGTGAGGGTACTGTGTGCCGTGAGAAGGAAAACTGTGTGGTGAAGAACAATAAGGCGGTATGTGTGGCCCAGTCCAAGGCCACCTGCAGGGCTGTGGGCGACCCCCACTACCTCACCTTTGATGGGGAGCGATTTGACTTCCAGGGCACCTGCTCTTATGTCATGGCCACGGTTGTTAAATCTGAACCTGGTCTCATCCCGTTCACTGTCCTGACCAAGAACAACCACAGAGGGAACAGGAGGGTGTCTTTCGTAAGGAAAGTCTCAGTCACGGTCTATGGGCTGACTGTTGTGATCAGCACGCATAAAGGGAAGGTTGAGGTAAGTAACAAGAGACCAGAGGGAAATGATCAGGACTGGGGTCAGTTCCATGGTAAATTTGGTCAACCCAGGAGGTGAACTGAGTGGTTTTTCCATATGCTTATTGATCTTTTCTTAGGTGAATGGTGAGAATGTCTACCTGCCTGTGACCCTAGCCGGGGGAAACCTAACGGTGGTGTATAGTGGCAGCTATGCTGTTCTGAAGACAAACTTTGGCCTGAAGGTTATGTACGACTGGAACATGAAGTTCTACATCACTGTCCCCAGCAGCTACTTCCGCACCCTGGGTGGGCTCTGTGGGAACTACAACGGGGATCGCAACGACGAGTTCACTAACCCCAAAGGTAACAAGGAACCCACAGTGGTGAAGTTTGCCCAGAGCTGGAGAACTGAAGACGGCGACTTGTTCTGTCATGATGACTGCCAAGGGGAATGTCCTAGCTGCACTCCGGCTCTCCAACAGAAATACAAGGGAGAGAAGTTATGTGGTCTCTTGGCCAAAAAAGATGGCCCATTCGCCAGCTGCCACAAGGTCCTGGACCCAGGCATGTTCATGGACAACTGTGTCTATGACGTCTGCATCAATAAAGGCATCTATCAGTTCCTCTGTGAGAACATGAAAAGCTACAATGATGCCTGTTTGGCCGAGGGGGTCAAAATTAGCCCTGAGTGGAGGACAATCACTGGATGCTGTGAGTTTTCCTCTTTCCAGACATTTCATGCAGATTTTTAGATTGCACTTTTCACTATTATTTAAATCTATTTCACATTTCACATTTGCAGCACTGGAATGTCCGTCAAACAGCTACTACGAGGCGTGTGGCACAGCTTGCCCTGCCTCTTGTTCAGATCTAGATGCCGAAGCAAAGTGCAAGGAACCCTGTGTGGAGACCTGTCAATGCAACAAGGGCTTTGTCCTCAGTGGAGACAAATGCGTCTCCAAGGAGAGCTGTGGCTGCTCATATGAAGGACGATACTACCCATCTGGAATGAAGTTCTGGGAAGATGACAAATGCACAAAACAGTGTGAATGCAATCCAGGAACAGCCAAGGTTGAATGCAAAGCAACAGCATGCAAGAAATCAGAGATGTGTGGCCTGCAGAGTGGTAAGAGAGATTGCTACCCAACATCTTATGCCACTTGCCAAGGTTCAGGCGACCCCCACTACCGCACGTTTGATGGCAAGAGGTTCGACTTCCAGGGAACGTGTACTTACGTTCTCTCCAAATTGGTCAGCAAAGATGACAAGTCTCTGGCGCCTTTTGAGGTGCTTGTAAAGAATCAGAATAGGGGGAGGAACACGGCAGTGTCTTATACAAAAACAGTCACCATCATTGTCTTCAAAAACATCATCACCATGAGTAGGGACAACCCTGGCAAAGTATTGGTAAGCTACCTTAAAATGTTATCCATTCCAAATGAATGACATAATTGCATTCCGGGTTTACTTGGTCAATGAGCTTTTATGATTATACTACTTAATGTAAGAGGAAATATCAGGACAGTATCATCCTTCGTGTTTCATTAACGTTTCTTTCTCTCTTCCCAGTTCAACAACCAGTACGTGAACTTGCCATTTGATGTAGAAGATGGCCAACTGTCCATTTTCCGCAGTGGGTATTTCGGGGTGGTGAAGACCAAATTTGGCCTGACACTGAAGTTCAACTGGAACAGCCACGTCTCCCTAACCCTCCCCAGCTCCTACTCAGACCTCATCGGAGGGCTCTGCGGAAACTGGAACGGTCAACGGAACGACGACCTCCTCAAACCAGACAAGAGCCCTGCCAACACCCCAACAGTATTTGGGGACAGCTGGAAAGTGGGGAACGACCCGGGCTGCTCCAGCGACTGCGACGGCAAAAAGTGCCCCACCTGTGACCACAGCCTGATGCTTGATTACCAAACAGGGAAGTATTGCGGCAGGATCACAGACAAAAACGGTCCGTTCAAGCACTGCCACGCCAAGGTGGACCCCACAGAGTACTATGAGGACTGTGTGTTTGATATGTGTCTGTACCGTGGCCATGCCTCTGCCCTCTGTAACGCCCTCAGCACCTACACCACTGCCTGCCAGGATGCCCCTGCCAAGGTGGAACAGTGGAGGTCGGACAGCTTCTGTCGTAAGTAGTGCACAGACACACCTCATCAGATGTGTATTTCAAAACAACGACTGTAACAATTATGGTCATTACAATAAGTCAGAAGTGGCTTGTCTAGCTAACAGCTCCTGGTTCCGACATTATTCAATTGTATCATGTTTGACCTAATGTGTTGTAGCATCTTCCTGCAAGGCCAACAGCCACTATGAGGTGTGTGCCTCAGGCTGCCCCCAGACCTGCAGCGGCCTCGGTGAGCCTGAGAGCTGTGAGAACTCCCTGTGCACCGAGGGCTGTGTCTGTGACGAGGGCTTCATACAGAGCGACAGCGAGTGTGTGCCGCTGGCTGAATGTGGCTGCATTCACCAAGGCCAATACTACCTGATGGGCCAGGTGTTCTTCCCCAACGGCCAGTGCAAAGAGCGCTGTGTGTGTAACAAGGATGGACACATGGAGTGTAATGTGAAGTTTGCCTGCGGTCCCAATGAGAAGTGCCAGGTCCAAGACGGGGTGCAGGCTTGTATACCCATGAGCACAGGCACCTGCCATGTGAGCGGGGCCAGAAGATTCCACTCGTTCGATGGCAGCTGCTTCAGCCTACACGGGGACTGTGTGTACAAAATGTCGGAGGTTGTGGAGAAAGACGGATCGATGGCTCCGTTTGTTGTGTCAGTGCAGCAGTTGACCAAGATGGATGATGCAATGGTCACCAGGAGGGTTGAAATACAGGCCTACAAATACAAGATATCTATGTCTCCCAGAGTTATATGGGAAATAACGGTAGTTTTCTGTCTTGATCTACTCATTTCAGTATTAAAAAGCAACACTTGATTAGAAAAACTGATGTTTTCAATCTTTCCTCCTTTCCCAGGTGGATGACGTTGCAACAAATCTCCCACTGTCACTCGGAGATGGAAAGGTCAGGGCCTACCAGAACGGCATTAACATCATCGTGGTAACAGACTTTGGCTTGATGGTGACCTACGACACCGTTGCTGGCGCCATCATACAGCTTCCATCCACTTACAAAGGTGTTACCGGTGGTCTCTGTGGCAACTATAATGACAAGAAGGAGGATGACTTCCTGCTGCCCAGTGGGCTGCAGGAGCCGTCTGTGGAGAAGTTTGCAGTGGGGTGGTTAGTGGTTCAGGAAGGGGTCAAATGTCAGACAGGATGTGACGGTGGCTTGAAGTGTCCTCCCACCAGTGGACCCCCGCCGGCTTGTAGCATCATAAAGTCAACCAAGGGTCCATTTGCCCAATGCCATGCTGTTGTGCCACCACAAGAGCACTTTGAGGAGTGCATGAAGGAGGGAGAGGGTGGGGATGCCCTGTGCCGCCACTTACAGACATATGTGACTTTCTGTCAGGCATCCGGTGGCCTTGTCAGCAGCTGGAGATCTGACCAGTTTTGTCGTGAGTAAATTTTGATATTGAAAGTTGATTTACCTTATCCTGGTTTATCTTAGTGTGCAATATTTCTCTGACCTAATGCTCTGCTGAAAAACAATTGAAGCTGAAGCTGATTTCAGTTTTTTGATAACATGCATCTCCTCCCATTTCCATCTGTCCTCTAGCTCTGACGTGTCCAGCTAACAGTCACTATGAGTTGTGTGCCGACACCTGTTCTTCCACCTGTGGCTCTCTGAGTGAGTCTCCCAAATGCCCACTATGCCAGGAGGGCTGCCAGTGTGACGATGGATTTGTGTTTGATGGTGGCAAGTGTGTCTTACTGGAGAACTGTGGCTGTGGGGTTGATGGACACTATTACAAGGTGATTACTGATTTATTGACAAAAATTGCCATTTCATATCCCAGAAATTCAATAATATACTAAAGTCATTATTACAATTATAGGCCTATATCTGTTCTACGCTAAATGCAAAAATATATAATCAATCTCTATTCTTGGTAAATATTTATTGTTTACAATCATCCTATGGTTTCCATCATAGTATAAACACTCAATGATATCACTGACATGTTTTGCTGGTTTTCAGTCTGGCCAGTCTGTGATGCTTGGCAACTGTTCTGAGACCTGCAGCTGTGCAGCAGGAGTATTCACCTGCAAGAACTCACAGTGCAAAGAGGGTCAGAAATGTGGGTTGAAGAATGGAGTCATGGACTGCTACAGCACAGGTAAAAAACATGAATAATAATGCAACCAAACAGATATGGCTTTGTGTTAGTACATTTGGATGTGGAATTTTGGACTTTGTTGATGTTTCTATTTTGATATTGCAATGAGCAAGATATGTTAACATCTCTAATACCCATTTTGTCAGACCCCTGTGAGGGTACTGTGTGCCGTGAGAAGGAAAACTGTGTGGTGAAGAACAATAAGGCGGTATGTGTGGCCCAGTCCAAGGCCACCTGCAGGGCTGTGGGCGACCCCCACTACCTCACCTTTGATGGGGAGCGATTTGACTTCCAGGGCACCTGCTCTTATGTCATGGCCACGGTTGTTAAATCTGAACCTGGTCTCATCCCGTTCACTGTCCTGACCAAGAACAACCACAGAGGGAACAGGAGGGTGTCTTTCGTAAGGAAAGTCTCAGTCACGGTCTATGGGCTGACTGTTGTGATCAGCACGCATAAAGGGAAGGTTGAGGTAAGTAACAAGAGACCAGAGGGAAATGATCAGGACTGGGGTCAGTTCCATGGTAAATTTGGTCAACCCAGGAGGTGAACTGAGTGGTTTTTCCATATGCTTATTGATCTTTTCTTAGGTGAATGGTGAGAATGTCTACCTGCCTGTGACCCTAGCCGGGGGAAACCTAACGGTGGTGTATAGTGGCAGCTATGCTGTTCTGAAGACAAACTTTGGCCTGAAGGTTATGTACGACTGGAACATGAAGTTCTACATCACTGTCCCCAGCAGCTACTTCCGCACCCTGGGTGGGCTCTGTGGGAACTACAACGGGGATCGCAACGACGAGTTCACTAACCCCAAAGGTAACAAGGAACCCACAGTGGTGAAGTTTGCCCAGAGCTGGAGAACTGAAGACGGCGACTTGTTCTGTCATGATGACTGCCAAGGGGAATGTCCTAGCTGCACTCCGGCTCTCCAACAGAAATACAAGGGAGAGAAGTTATGTGGTCTCTTGGCCAAAAAAGATGGCCCATTCGCCAGCTGCCACAAGGTCCTGGACCCAGGCATGTTCATGGACAACTGTGTCTATGACGTCTGCATCAATAAAGGCATCTATCAGTTCCTCTGTGAGAACATGAAAAGCTACAATGATGCCTGTTTGGCCGAGGGGGTCAAAATTAGCCCTGAGTGGAGGACAATCACTGGATGCTGTGAGTTTTCCTCTTTCCAGACATTTCATGCAGATTTTTAGATTGCACTTTTCACTATTATTTAAATCTATTTCACATTTCACATTTGCAGCACTGGAATGTCCGTCAAACAGCTACTACGAGGCGTGTGGCACAGCTTGCCCTGCCTCTTGTTCAGATCTAGATGCCGAAGCAAAGTGCAAGGAACCCTGTGTGGAGACCTGTCAATGCAACAAGGGCTTTGTCCTCAGTGGAGACAAATGCGTCTCCAAGGAGAGCTGTGGCTGCTCATATGAAGGACGATACTACCCATCTGGAATGAAGTTCTGGGAAGATGACAAATGCACAAAACAGTGTGAATGCAATCCAGGAACAGCCAAGGTTGAATGCAAAGCAACAGCATGCAAGAAATCAGAGATGTGTGGCCTGCAGAGTGGTAAGAGAGATTGCTACCCAACATCTTATGCCACTTGCCAAGGTTCAGGCGACCCCCACTACCGCACGTTTGATGGCAAGAGGTTCGACTTCCAGGGAACGTGTACTTACGTTCTCTCCAAATTGGTCAGCAAAGATGACAAGTCTCTGGCGCCTTTTGAGGTGCTTGTAAAGAATCAGAATAGGGGGAGGAACACGGCAGTGTCTTATACAAAAACAGTCACCATCATTGTCTTCAAAAACATCATCACCATGAGTAGGGACAACCCTGGCAAAGTATTGGTAAGCTACCTTAAAATGTTATCCATTCCAAATGAATGACATAATTGCATTCCGGGTTTACTTGGTCAATGAGCTTTTATGATTATACTACTTAATGTAAGAGGAAATATCAGGACAGTATCATCCTTCGTGTTTCATTAACGTTTCTTTCTCTCTTCCCAGTTCAACAACCAGTACGTGAACTTGCCATTTGATGTAGAAGATGGCCAACTGTCCATTTTCCGCAGTGGGTATTTCGGGGTGGTGAAGACCAAATTTGGCCTGACACTGAAGTTCAACTGGAACAGCCACGTCTCCCTAACCCTCCCCAGCTCCTACTCAGACCTCATCGGAGGGCTCTGCGGAAACTGGAACGGTCAACGGAACGACGACCTCCTCAAACCAGACAAGAGCCCTGCCAACACCCCAACAGTATTTGGGGACAGCTGGAAAGTGGGGAACGACCCGGGCTGCTCCAGCGACTGCGACGGCAAAAAGTGCCCCACCTGTGACCACAGCCTGATGCTTGATTACCAAACAGGGAAGTATTGCGGCAGGATCACAGACAAAAACGGTCCGTTCAAGCACTGCCACGCCAAGGTGGACCCCACAGAGTACTATGAGGACTGTGTGTTTGATATGTGTCTGTACCGTGGCCATGCCTCTGCCCTCTGTAACGCCCTCAGCACCTACACCACTGCCTGCCAGGATGCCCCTGCCAAGGTGGAACAGTGGAGGTCGGACAGCTTCTGTCGTAAGTAGTGCACAGACACACCTCATCAGATGTGTATTTCAAAACAACGACTGTAACAATTATGGTCATTACAATAAGTCAGAAGTGGCTTGTCTAGCTAACAGCTCCTGGTTCCGACATTATTCAATTGTATCATGTTTGACCTAATGTGTTGTAGCATCTTCCTGCAAGGCCAACAGCCACTATGAGGTGTGTGCCTCAGGCTGCCCCCAGACCTGCAGCGGCCTCGGTGAGCCTGAGAGCTGTGAGAACTCCCTGTGCACCGAGGGCTGTGTCTGTGACGAGGGCTTCATACAGAGCGACAGCGAGTGTGTGCCGCTGGCTGAATGTGGCTGCATTCACCAAGGCCAATACTACCTGATGGGCCAGGTGTTCTTCCCCAACGGCCAGTGCAAAGAGCGCTGTGTGTGTAAAAAGGATGGACACATGGAGTGTAATGTGAAGTTTGCCTGCGGTCCCAATGAGAAGTGCCAGGTCCAAGACGGGGTGCAGGCTTGTATACCCATGAGCACAGGCACCTGCCATGTGAGCGGGGCCAGAAGATTCCACTCGTTCGATGGCAGCTGCTTCAGCCTACACGGGGACTGTGTGTACAAAATGTCGGAGGTTGTGGAGAAAGACGGATCGATGGCTCCGTTTGTTGTGTCAGTGCAGCAGTTGACCAAGATGGATGATGCAATGGTCACCAGGAGGGTTGAAATACAGGCCTACAAATACAAGATATCTATGTCTCCCAGAGTTATATGGGAAATAACGGTAGTTTTCTGTCTTGATCTACTCATTTCAGTATTAAAAAGCAACACTTGATTAGAAAAACTGATGTTTTCAATCTTTCCTCCTTTCCCAGGTGGATGACGTTGCAACAAATCTCCCACTGTCACTCGGAGATGGAAAGGTCAGGGCCTACCAGAACGGCATTAACATCATCGTGGTAACAGACTTTGGCTTGATGGTGACCTACGACACCGTTGCTGGCGCCATCATACAGCTTCCATCCACTTACAAAGGTGTTACCGGTGGTCTCTGTGGCAACTATAATGACAAGAAGGAGGATGACTTCCTGCTGCCCAGTGGGCTGCAGGAGCCGTCTGTGGAGAAGTTTGCAGTGGGGTGGTTAGTGGTTCAGGAAGGGGTCAAATGTCAGACAGGATGTGACGGTGGCTTGAAGTGTCCTCCCACCAGTGGACCCCCGCCGGCTTGTAGCATCATAAAGTCAACCAAGGGTCCATTTGCCCAATGCCATGCTGTTGTGCCACCACAAGAGCACTTTGAGGAGTGCATGAAGGAGGGAGAGGGTGGGGATGCCCTGTGCCGCCACTTACAGACATATGTGACTTTCTGTCAGGCATCCGGTGGCCTTGTCAGCAGCTGGAGATCTGACCAGTTTTGTCGTGAGTAAATTTTGATATTGAAAGTTGATTTACCTTATCCTGGTTTATCTTAGTGTGCAATATTTCTCTGACCTAATGCTCTGCTGAAAAACAATTGAAGCTGAAGCTGATTTCAGTTTTTTGATAACATGCATCTCCTCCCATTTCCATCTGTCCTCTAGCTCTGACGTGTCCAGCTAACAGTCACTATGAGTTGTGTGCCGACACCTGTTCTTCCACCTGTGGCTCTCTGAGTGAGTCTCCCAAATGCCCACTATGCCAGGAGGGCTGCCAGTGTGACGATGGATTTGTGTTTGATGGTGGCAAGTGTGTCTTACTGGAGAACTGTGGCTGTGGGGTTGATGGACACTATTACAAGGTGATTACTGATTTATTGACAAAAATTGCCATTTCATATCCCAGAAATTCAATAATATACTAAAGTCATTATTACAATTATAGGCCTATATCTGTTCTACGCTAAATGCAAAAATATATAATCAATCTCTATTCTTGGTAAATATTTATTGTTTACAATCATCCTATGGTTTCCACCATAGTATAAACACTCAATGATATCACTGACATGTTTTGCTGGTTTTCAGTCTGGCCAGTCTGTGATGCTTGGCAACTGTTCTGAGACCTGCAGCTGTGCAGCAGGAGTATTCACCTGCAAGAACTCACAGTGCAAAGAGGGTCAGAAATGTGGGTTGAAGAATGGAGTCATGGACTGCTACAGCACAGGTAAAAAACATGAATAATAATGCAACCAAACAGATATGGCTTTGTGTTAGTACATTTGGATGTGGAATTTTGGACTTTGTTGATGTTTCTATTTTGATATTGCAATGAGCAAGATATGTTAACATCTCTAATACCCATTTTGTCAGACCCCTGTGAGGGTACTGTGTGCCGTGAGAAGGAAAACTGTGTGGTGAAGAACAATAAGGCGGTATGTGTGGCCCAGTCCAAGGCCACCTGCAGGGCTGTGGGCGACCCCCACTACCTCACCTTTGATGGGGAGCGATTTGACTTCCAGGGCACCTGCTCTTATGTCATGGCCACGGTTGTTAAATCTGAACCTGGTCTCATCCCGTTCACTGTCCTGACCAAGAACAACCACAGAGGGAACAGGAGGGTGTCTTTCGTAAGGAAAGTCTCAGTCACGGTCTATGGGCTGACTGTTGTGATCAGCACGCATAAAGGGAAGGTTGAGGTAAGTAACAAGAGACCAGAGGGAAATGATCAGGACTGGGGTCAGTTCCATGGTAAATTTGGTCAACCCAGGAGGTGAACTGAGTGGTTTTTCCATATGCTTATTGATCTTTTCTTAGGTGAATGGTGAGAATGTCTACCTGCCTGTGACCCTAGCCGGGGGAAACCTAACGGTGGTGTATAGTGGCAGCTATGCTGTTCTGAAGACAAACTTTGGCCTGAAGGTTATGTACGACTGGAACATGAAGTTCTACATCACTGTCCCCAGCAGCTACTTCCGCACCCTGGGTGGGCTCTGTGGGAACTACAACGGGGATCGCAACGACGAGTTCACTAACCCCAAAGGTAACAAGGAACCCACAGTGGTGAAGTTTGCCCAGAGCTGGAGAACTGAAGACGGCGACTTGTTCTGTCATGATGACTGCCAAGGGGAATGTCCTAGCTGCACTCCGGCTCTCCAACAGAAATACAAGGGAGAGAAGTTATGTGGTCTCTTGGCCAAAAAAGATGGCCCATTCGCCAGCTGCCACAAGGTCCTGGACCCAGGCATGTTCATGGACAACTGTGTCTATGACGTCTGCATCAATAAAGGCATCTATCAGTTCCTCTGTGAGAACATGAAAAGCTACAATGATGCCTGTTTGGCCGAGGGGGTCAAAATTAGCCCTGAGTGGAGGACAATCACTGGATGCTGTGAGTTTTCCTCTTTCCAGACATTTCATGCAGATTTTTAGATTGCACTTTTCACTATTATTTAAATCTATTTCACATTTCACATTTGCAGCACTGGAATGTCCGTCAAACAGCTACTACGAGGCGTGTGGCACAGCTTGCCCTGCCTCTTGTTCAGATCTAGATGCCGAAGCAAAGTGCAAGGAACCCTGTGTGGAGACCTGTCAATGCAACAAGGGCTTTGTCCTCAGTGGAGACAAATGCGTCTCCAAGGAGAGCTGTGGCTGCTCATATGAAGGACGATACTACCCATCTGGAATGAAGTTCTGGGAAGATGACAAATGCACAAAACAGTGTGAATGCAATCCAGGAACAGCCAAGGTTGAATGCAAAGCAACAGCATGCAAGAAATCAGAGATGTGTGGCCTGCAGAGTGGTAAGAGAGATTGCTACCCAACATCTTATGCCACTTGCCAAGGTTCAGGCGACCCCCACTACCGCACGTTTGATGGCAAGAGGTTCGACTTCCAGGGAACGTGTACTTACGTTCTCTCCAAATTGGTCAGCAAAGATGACAAGTCTCTGGCGCCTTTTGAGGTGCTTGTAAAGAATCAGAATAGGGGGAGGAACACGGCAGTGTCTTATACAAAAACAGTCACCATCATTGTCTTCAAAAACATCATCACCATGAGTAGGGACAACCCTGGCAAAGTATTGGTAAGCTACCTTAAAATGTTATCCATTCCAAATGAATGACATAATTGCATTCCGGGTTTACTTGGTCAATGAGCTTTTATGATTATACTACTTAATGTAAGAGGAAATATCAGGACAGTATCATCCTTCGTGTTTCATTAACGTTTCTTTCTCTCTTCCCAGTTCAACAACCAGTACGTGAACTTGCCATTTGATGTAGAAGATGGCCAACTGTCCATTTTCCGCAGTGGGTATTTCGGGGTGGTGAAGACCAAATTTGGCCTGACACTGAAGTTCAACTGGAACAGCCACGTCTCCCTAACCCTCCCCAGCTCCTACTCAGACCTCATCGGAGGGCTCTGCGGAAACTGGAACGGTCAACGGAACGACGACCTCCTCAAACCAGACAAGAGCCCTGCCAACACCCCAACAGTATTTGGGGACAGCTGGAAAGTGGGGAACGACCCGGGCTGCTCCAGCGACTGCGACGGCAAAAAGTGCCCCACCTGTGACCACAGCCTGATGCTTGATTACCAAACAGGGAAGTATTGCGGCAGGATCACAGACAAAAACGGTCCGTTCAAGCACTGCCACGCCAAGGTGGACCCCACAGAGTACTATGAGGACTGTGTGTTTGATATGTGTCTGTACCGTGGCCATGCCTCTGCCCTCTGTAACGCCCTCAGCACCTACACCACTGCCTGCCAGGATGCCCCTGCCAAGGTGGAACAGTGGAGGTCGGACAGCTTCTGTCGTAAGTAGTGCACAGACACATCTCATCAGATGTGTATTTCAAAACAACGACTGTAACAATTAAGGTCATTACAATAAGTCAGAAGTGGCTTGTCTAGCTAACAGCTCCTGGTTCCGACATTATTCAATTGTATCATGTTTGACCTAATGTGTTGTAGCATCTTCCTGCAAGGCCAACAGCCACTATGAGGTGTGTGCCTCAGGCTGCCCCCAGACCTGCAGCGGCCTCGGTGAGCCTGAGAGCTGTGAGAACTCCCTGTGCACCGAGGGCTGTGTCTGTGACGAGGGCTTCATACAGAGCGACAGCGAGTGTGTGCCGCTGGCTGAATGTGGCTGCATTCACCAAGGCCAATACTACCTGATGGGCCAGGTGTTCTTCCCCAACGGCCAGTGCAAAGAGCGCTGTGTGTGTAAAAAGGATGGACACATGGAGTGTAATGTGAAGTTTGCCTGCGGTCCCAATGAGAAGTGCCAGGTCCAAGACGGGGTGCAGGCTTGTATACCCATGAGCACAGGCACCTGCCATGTGAGCGGGGCCAGAAGATTCCACTCGTTCGATGGCAGCTGCTTCAGCCTACACGGGGACTGTGTGTACAAAATGTCGGAGGTTGTGGAGAAAGACGGATCGATGGCTCCGTTTGTTGTGTCAGTGCAGCAGTTGACCAAGATGGATGATGCAATGGTCACCAGGAGGGTTGAAATACAGGCCTACAAATACAAGATATCTATGTCTCCCAGAGTTATATGGGAAATAACGGTAGTTTTCTGTCTTGATCTACTCATTTCAGTATTAAAAAGCAACACTTGATTAGAAAAACTGATGTTTTCAATCTTTCCTCCTTTCCCAGGTGGATGACGTTGCAACAAATCTCCCACTGTCACTCGGAGATGGAAAGGTCAGGGCCTACCAGAACGGCATTAACATCATCGTGGTAACAGACTTTGGCTTGATGGTGACCTACGACACCGTTGCTGGCGCCATCATACAGCTTCCATCCACTTACAAAGGTGTTACCGGTGGTCTCTGTGGCAACTATAATGACAAGAAGGAGGATGACTTCCTGCTGCCCAGTGGGCTGCAGGAGCCGTCTGTGGAGAAGTTTGCAGTGGGGTGGTTAGTGGTTCAGGAAGGGGTCAAATGTCAGACAGGATGTGACGGTGGCTTGAAGTGTCCTCCCACCAGTGGACCCCCGCCGGCTTGTAGCATCATAAAGTCAACCAAGGGTCCATTTGCCCAATGCCATGCTGTTGTGCCACCACAAGAGCACTTTGAGGAGTGCATGAAGGAGGGAGAGGGTGGGGATGCCCTGTGCCGCCACTTACAGACATATGTGACTTTCTGTCAGGCATCCGGTGGCCTTGTCAGCAGCTGGAGATCTGACCAGTTTTGTCGTGAGTAAATTTTGATATTGAAAGTTGATTTACCTTATCCTGGTTTATCTTAGTGTGCAATATTTCTCTGACCTAATGCTCTGCTGAAAAACAATTGAAGCTGAAGCTGATTTCAGTTTTTTGATAACATGCATCTCCTCCCATTTCCATCTGTCCTCTAGCTCTGACGTGTCCAGCTAACAGTCACTATGAGTTGTGTGCCGACACCTGTTCTTCCACCTGTGGCTCTCTGAGTGAGTCTCCCAAATGCCCACTATGCCAGGAGGGCTGCCAGTGTGACGATGGATTTGTGTTTGATGGTGGCAAGTGTGTCTTACTGGAGAACTGTGGCTGTGGGGTTGATGGACACTATTACAAGGTGATTACTGATTTATTGACAAAAATTGCCATTTCATATCCCAGAAATTCAATAATATACTAAAGTCATTATTACAATTATAGGCCTATATCTGTTCTACGCTAAATGCAAAAATATATAATCAATCTCTATTCTTGGTAAATATTTATTGTTTACAATCATCCTATGGTTTCCACCATAGTATAAACACTCAATGATATCACTGACATGTTTTGCTGGTTTTCAGTCTGGCCAGTCTGTGATGCTTGGCAACTGTTCTGAGACCTGCAGCTGTGCAGCAGGAGTATTCACCTGCAAGAACTCACAGTGCAAAGAGGGTCAGAAATGTGGGTTGAAGAATGGAGTCATGGACTGCTACAGCACAGGTAAAAAACATGAATAATAATGCAACCAAACAGATATGGCTTTGTGTTAGTACATTTGGATGTGGAATTATGGACTTTGTTGATGTTCTTATTTTGCTATTACTGT
This sequence comes from Salvelinus namaycush, assembly GCF_016432855.1. NCBI lineage: Eukaryota > Metazoa > Chordata > Actinopteri > Salmoniformes > Salmonidae > Salvelinus > Salvelinus namaycush. Next base: position 22,818,330 of record NC_052343.1, read on the forward strand.
GAGCAAGATATGTTAACATCTCTAATTCACATTTTGTCAGACCCCTGTGAGGGTACTGAGTGCCGTGACAAAGAGAACTGTGTGGTGAAGAACAATAAGGCGGTGTGTGTGGCCCAGTCCAAGGCCTACTGCTGGGCGTTCGGTGACCCTCATTACACCACATTCGATGGCCAGCCCTTCTCCTTCACGGGCACCTGCTCCTACATTCTGGTGAATACGACCGGCAAAGATCCCTCCCTGCCTCAGTTCAGCATCCAGACCAAGAATGAGCTGCGCGGCAACTCCGAGGGCTCCTTCGTCAAGTCAGCCAACATAGACCTGAGTGGTCACAGGATCACCATTCTCAGTGGCCAAAGAGGGACAGTGGAGGTGGGTGGCTTCAAGTTATACTTGATACAGATTTTCCATGTTGAAGTTGAATGTAAGAATCCTCTATGCTCTCCATCCACTTTAAGTCCTCTTTAAATCCTCATCTCTCTCTCGTCTCAGATTGATGGCATTAGGTCTGACCTCCCTGTGAGTTTGGAGTCTGGCAGCATCAGAATCACAGAGTCTGGTATTCGAGGGACCATCCAGTCAGATGTTGGCCTGGAGATCACTTTTGACTGGACCAGCCTCTTCATGGTGACCATCAGCAGCAGTTACTACGACAACCTCGGTGGCATCTGTGGCAACTACAATGGTAACAAAGCAGATGACTTCACCACTCCCACAGGTGTGCTTTCAGCAAATACCACGGCGTGGGTGGCATCCTGGAGTGTTGCCGACGGTGACCCATTCTGCTGGCACGTCTGTAACAGCAACTGCCCCACGTGCTCAGATGCAGACCGGGCACTTTACACTGGACCACAGTACTGTGGTTTGATGACAGACGTAGGGGGTCCATTTGAACAGTGTCATAAGAAAGTGCCGGTGAAGGAGTTTGCCTCAAACTGCCTCTATGATGTGTGTCTGAATGAGGGTCGACAGGAGGTGTTGTGTGAGGCCTTGGCTAACTACGTGGCCGAATGTCAGCAGGCTGGGGCTGTAGTCTCACCGCTGTGGCGAAAGGCCTCCAACTGCCGTAAGTACTCAGCTATTACAAAACATCACATTTAGGAACTCAGACATCTTCAAATGTGTATAATGACACGATAGACCAACTTGTGCATTTGCAGAATGTATTAGGACTACATTTGTGATGTTTGTTTTTTCTCAACTCGAACAGCCCTGGCTTGCCCATACCACAGCCACTATGAGCTATGTGGCACTGCCTGCCCTGCTACCTGTGCCGATCTCAAAGTCTCAGAGATCTGTTCCAAAGTCTGTGTGGAGGGCTGCCAGTGCGACAAGGGTTACGTGCTCAGCGGTGAACAATGTGTCGTCAAGGAGACAGGGTGTGGCTGTACACACAATGACCACTACTACCTGCCCGAAGAAACCTTCTGGGAGGGAAACACATGTCAGAGTAAGTGTGTGTGCGACGGAGCCACACAGAAGGTGATGTGTATGCCCAGGAAGTGCAAGGCTAGTGAGCACTGTGCAGTGGTCAATGGGGTTCAGGACTGCTACCCCCTCAGCTTCAAGACCTGCTCAGCACAGGGGGACCCCCACTTCCGCACCTTTGATGGGAAGCGCTTCGACTTCCAGGGCAACTGTATCTACAAGCTGGCGGGGGTCTGCTCCAAAGATCCCGATCTGGAGAACTTTGAGGTGACTCTGGAGAACAACAACAGAGGCAGCACCAGAGTCTCCTACGCCAAGGTGGTGACTGTCATTGTGTTGGGAAGTAGTTACACCATCACAGGTGATTATCACGGCAAAGTCCTGGTGAGTAATACAGGTCCTTTACTAGTTGTTGTTATTAACTATTTTGTATAATGATTGTTTTGAAAAAAAATCACTCTTATGGAATTCCACTCTCTTTTTTCACTGGACTGTATTTTAGGTGAACGATGTCCTGACGTCTCTGCCATACTACTCCAACAACACTGAGGTTCAGATCTACAGAAACAGACGTTTTGCTGTTCTGGAGACTCATTTCGGTCTCACGGTCTCCTTCGACTGGTCCGGCGAGGTGAGGGTGAAGGTCCCGAGCACCTACCACAACGCCATCTGTGGTCTCTGTGGCAACCTCAATGACAACCCTGATGATGACCTGCTTCTGCCCAACGGGAAAAAGCCCATGAGTCCCAAGGAGTTTGGAAACAGTTACTGGGTAGCTGACGTACCGGGCTGCTCCCACGAGTGCAAAGATTGTGCCGTTGTAGACATCCCCCTTATAAAGCCCAAATATGTCAGCGCCTGTGATGTCATTGTGGATAAGAGTGGTCCCCTCAGAGACTGCATTGGTAGAGTGCAATCTGATGAGTACAAAGAAGACTGCATCTATGACATGATCCTCAACAACGGCCTACTGACGGCAGCCTGTGACATCATCACCAACTATGTAGAAGAGTGTCAGGAGAAGGGAGGGAAAATTGGGGCCTGGAGGAGTAAAGACTTCTGCCGTAAGTCCTCTGGTTTTGTATCACTAATCTTCAGGTTTATGATGAGTCGCAATTAATAAATTCTTCAAAACCGGAATCTGACAATAAAATAAGACTGCAAATTCTAAACTCTACATTTTAAATGAAATCCTGAAATTTTTAAATTGTAACTGATTCCACAGACCTCTCTTTCTCCCTTTTCAGACCTCCCCTGTCCAGAGAACAGTGTCTACAGCCTCTCGGCCTCCGGGTGCCCGGCCACATGCTATTCCATGACCTCCGCCCCAGGATGCACCACTCCTCCAGGGGAGGGCTGTCAATGCAAACCTGGTTTCCTGCTGAGTGATGACAAGTGTGTTCATGTGAAGAACTGTGGCTGTCACCACAAGGGTCGCTACTTTGTGTCCGGCGAGGTCTTCTATAAGGAGGAGAACTGCCACCACCGCTGCAGCTGTAACTCCGGCGAGATGGCCTGTGAGGTGGCGCCCTGCGGTCCGAAGACCACGTGTGCGGTGGTGAAGGGGGTCAGGGGCTGTTACATTATCAGTAGCACAGATTCAAACAACCAGTCATGGATTGAAAAACTCCTTAACAAATATGTAAAACCTGTACATATCAAGTTTGGAGGCTAGAACATTTACATTTTCAAATAAGATCTCATGGCTCTAAAATATCCTTTAAAAACTTCCCTTTCATGTCCAGGTTGTAGGCTAAAGCATTTCAACATAAAATCGCAAAATTACCTTAATATTACCTTCTGTATGTGATAACATATTCCAATCTATATAATGTTGTGAGGGGTTATGAGTATTCATGCATGGAATTGTTATTGAACTGTATTCATTATAATCCAAATATAATTCCATAATTGTGTATTACTAAAACTGAGATTATCTCTGTACGCGTGTATCTGTGTCTATCCTTTACAACTTTCAAAAGTCTAATAATAAACATATTGCAGCAAAATGAGTCTGTGTCATCTGTTTATCCAGCATTTAGTAGTAATGGTGGAATTACTACAGTTTTGACTTAATCAGATAACTCAAAACCTCTCAAGTAATTCATTCATACAAAACTGTTGAGTATATTAATCTTGTATATGCCATGCCAATTTATATACTGCCTCTGCCCACTGGGCACAGATGTCAGTTCAACGTCTAGTTTTGAATTATTACTTGCGAGGTATTGAGTTGTCAACTGATGTGAATTCAACGTGAAATCAACAACACATGTCACCATATCATTGGATTTAGGTTAAAAGTTTGGTGAAAAAAGACAATCCCCTTACATTGATGCCTTTTTGCAAATCCAATTAGTTTTTCACTTTGATACAATATCATGATATTGATTTTTGGGGATTGAAATGACATGGAAACAACATTGATTCAACCAGTTTTTGCCAGTGGGTGTTATTGCAAAATAACAGAAATCAGTTTGGTTGGTTGGCTATGATATTGTTGTGGCTGTTGGAATTTTTTCTCTCTCCATAAAGCAGAAGTTTGACAGTAATTTCAGCGAAATAGATGTTTTATGTAGACATCAGTACTCCTCTACAACCCCCCAGTCCTCAATAAGAAGAGTTTGCCCAGACACTGCTGGTCAGATAACACACAGCAGAGATGTTGGTACTACGTTCTTGGATCAAAGATTGTATTGATGATATATTTTCTGGAATACAACTCTCCTTCCTACAGGGCTAAAGCCGCTATGCACTGTCAATACATTCTACAGATATCTCTGTTAACTCTACTCTCCCTGCCAGGTACGTTTTATCTTTGTTTCAGTTAATAATATCCATCAGTGTTTTTTCTCATCACAAGGGCAATGACATTTTCAATCGCTGTTTTCAGGCACACTGGCCCAGAACTGGTCTGTTTGGTACCGTGACAGGGACAGGACTACCTTTATCTGTGCATCAAAAGGCTCATCAGTGGTATTTGACTGTACATACAGCTACCCAGCTACCCAGATAGTTAGAAGAAGGATATGGTTCACTCCGAGAGGCAATACAAAACTAGACAGCTCACAGCAAGGAGATGGAGTGTATAACACATCTGGACTGATTAAGGCAAGATACAATGGAAGAACAGTTTTATGACCAAGACAATAACTGCACACTGAAACTCAACAATGTGACTGAAGATGACAGTGGAAGATTTTTCTTCAGATTTAAGTCATATACAAGTATTCACGCCCCTCAGGGATTTACAGGATCATTGGGTGTGGACCTGAAAATATCAGGTAAAATAGATTTATGTACAGTTGAAGTCGGAAATTTACATACACTAGGTTGGAGTCATTAAAACTCGTTTTTCAACCACTCTCTTGTTAAAAAACTCTAGTTTTGGCAAGTCAGTAAGGACATCTACTTTGTGCATGACACAAGTAATTTTTCCAACAATTGTTTACAGACAGATTATTTCACTTATAATTCACTGTATCACAATTCCAGTGGGTCAGAAGTTTACATACACGAAGTTGACTGTGCCTTTAAACAGCTTGGAAAATTCCAGAAAATTATGTCATGGCTTTAGAAGCTTCTGTTAGGCTAATTGACATCATTTGATTCAAGTGGAGGTGTACCTGTGGATGTATTTCAAGGCCTACCTTCAAACTCAGTGCCTCTTTGCTTGACATCATGGGAAAATCAAAAGAAATCAGTCAAGAACTCAGAAAGAATTTGTAGACCTCCACAAATCTGGTTCATCCTTGGGAGTAATTTCCAAATGCCTGAAGGTACCACGTTCATCTGTACAAACAATAGTACGCAAGTATAAACACCATGGGACCACATAGCTATCATACCGCTCAGGAAGGAGACGCGTTCTGTCTCCTAGAGATTAACCTGTTGAGGACAGAGGGCGCTGTTTTCACTTTGGGGGAAAATCGTGCCCAATTTAAACGGCCTCGTACTCAATTCTTGCTCGTACAATATGCATATTATTATTACTATTGGATAGAAAACACTCTCTAGTTTTTAAAACCGTTTGAATTATATCTGTGAGTAAAACAGAACTCCTTTTGCAGCAAACTTCCTGACAGGAAGTGGAAAATCTGAAATCGATGCACTGTTCTAGGGCCTGCCTATTAAAGTCCTTGATATTTATTAGTTTAGATGCACTTCATACGTCTTCCACGAGATGTCGACAAGCAGTGAGAGAAGAAATTGAGTGTGTAACTTGATCTGGGGTCGAATAATAGCTCTTGGCATGACGTGTCACCAGTTTCCTGTTTTCTGGAGAGCGCGAGAAGGGACCTGGATTTGCCTTCTGATAAGCTGTCGTTATGGACGACTAATATCTCCGGCTTTGATTTTATTTGATACATGTGACAATATCATCGTAAAGTATGTTTTTTCAATATAGTTTAATCAGATTATTGAAATTTTTTCGGGAGTTTTGCCGTGTTCCGTTCTCTGAGTTTGTTGACGATGGAGAGATTCGCGCCACTTGGCAAGTGTGCTTGCTAAATCGAGAGGGAAAAAGGCCGTTCTAAAACCAAACAACGATTGTTCTGGACAAAGGACCCCTTGTACAACATTCTGATGGAAGATCAGCAAAAGTAGGACCCATTTTATGATGTTATTTCATATATCTGTCGTACATGTGAACTAGTAGTTTGCGGCCAGGTTTTGGGCACGCTCTCGCCATAACGTAAACTGCATATCGTAATGAAGTTATTTTTAGAATTCTAACACGGCGATTGCATTAAGAACTAGTGTATCTATCATTTCCTATACAACATGTATTTTTTAGTTATGTTTATGAATAGTTATTTGGTCAGAATATGTGTGTCAGAAAAAGTGTCAGAAAAATATCCGGACGTTGTGGGAAAAAGATGCTACATTAGCACAATGTATAACCACTGATTTCAGCTCTAAATATGCACATTTTCGAACAAAACATAAGTGTATGTATAACCTGATGTTATAGGACTGTCATCTGATGAAGCTTATCAAGATTAGTCAAAAATTATATATCTTTTGCTGGTTTATTCGCTATCGCTAACGTGCCTATTGCTATCGCTAACGTGCCTTGATGAATGAATGCGGTAGTGTGGTAGGCTATTGTAGTAAGCTAATATAATGCTATATTGTGTTTTCACTGTAAAACACTTAAAAAATCGGAAATATTGGCTGGATTCACAAGATGTTTGTCTTTAATTTGCTGTACACCATCGATTTTTCAGAAATGTTTTATGATGAGTATTTAGGTATTTGACGTTGGTGTCTGTAATTACTCTGGCTGCTTCGGTCCTATTTGTGACGGTAGCTGTGATGGTAGCTGCAATGTAAAACTGATTTATACCTCAAATATGCACATTTTTCGAACAAAACATAGATTTATTGTATAACATGTTATAAGACTGTCATCTGATGAAGTTGTTTCTTGGTTAGTTTGGTTGGTTCTTGGTTAGTTAGGTTGGCTTTGTGCATGCTACCTGTGCTGTGAAAAATGTCTGTCCTTTTTTGTATTTGGTGGTGAGCTAACATAAATATATGTGGTGTTTTCGCTGTAAAACATTTTAAAAATCGGACATGTTGACTGGATTCACAAGATGTGTATCTTTCATTTGCTGTATTGGACTTGTTAATGTGTGAAAGTTAAATATTTCTAAAAAATATCTTTTGAATTTCGCGCTCTGCCTTTTCAGTGGAATGTGGGAGGAGTTCCGCTAGCGGAACGCCAGAGCCAGACAGGTTAACGTAATTTGGTGCGAAAAGTGAAAATCAATCCCAGAACAACAGCAAAGGACCTTGTGAAGACACTGGAGGAAACAGGTACAAAAGTATCTATGTCCACAGTAAAATGAGTCCACAGTAACAGGCCGCTCAGCAAGGAAGAAGCCACTGCTCTAAAACCGTCATAAAAAAGCCAGACAACGGTTTGCAACTGCACATGGGGACAAAGATCGTACTTTTTGGAGAAATGTCCTCTGGTCTGATGAAACAAAAATAGAACTGTTTGGCCATAATGACCATGTTTATGTTTGGAGGAAAAAAGGGGAGGCTTGCAAGCCGAAGAACACCATCCCAACCATGAAGCACGGGGGTGGCAGCATCATGTTGTGGGGGTGCTTTGCTGCAGGAGGGACTGGTGCACTTCACAAAATAGATGACATCATGAGGATGGAAAATTATGTGGCTATATTGAAGCAACGTCTCAAGACATCAGTCAGGAAGTTAAAGCTTGGTCGCAAATGGGTCTTCCAAATGACCAATGACCCCAAGCATACTTCCAAAGTTGTGGCAAAAAGGCTTAAGGACAACAAAGTCAACATTTGACCCAAGTTAAACAATTTAAAGGCAACGCTACCAAATACTAATTGAGTGTATGTGAACTTCTGACCCACTGGGAATGTGATGAAAGAAATAAAACCTGAAATAAATCATTCTCTCTACTATTATTCTGACATTTCACATTCTTAAAATAAAGCTGTGATCCTAACTGACCTAAAACAGAGAATTGTTACTAGGATTAAATGTCAGGATTTGTGAAAAACTGAGTTTAAATGTATTTGGCTAAGGTGTATGTAAATTTCCGACTTCAACTGTACATTAAGGTAACCAGATTTCTGAAATGAAAACCGGGGACATTTCCAGTTCGGCTGTCAATATATAATTAAAATATCCAATGTTATTATTTATGAAATAAAAAAGGGGGACAATTCCGGTTTCATGTATTTAGTCTAACAGGCACACTGTGATAGACAGAGAAAACAACTATATTACAGAAACACTACAGACAAGACAGAACTGTCCGATCTGAACAGCCATTCAGTGGTCCTGGTAGAATAAGAGACATCAGCAAAATTGAAAAAACAGACAATAGTATATGTGAAATACTTAACAACATAATAAAGAAATAAGACGATGATGAGATTGGTAACTACATAATATACTTATACCAACCTAATCTGTATATTTCTCAGAAGAATGATTTTTCTTCAGGATTGCGCTGTCTTTGGCCAGCTTCTCCATGAACTCCTGGCAGGGGAGGTTAAAGTTTGTCTTCACAATAAGCATGGCCTTGATGGTAGGAACAGTGAACCTATTTCTTGCTGCTGTCCATAGATCATCCATTTGGGAGAACACTCTCTCGACTGGTGCATTACTTCCAGGTAAGCACATAACAACAGACGCTAATCTAGCCAGGTTAGTGTGTGGGATATCATTCTATTTGAAGTGGGTAACCACCGTGCTCCATCTCTGACTAAGCGGTGTCTCAGATGTTTTCCATTCTTCAAGCGATTCCCCCTTTAGGAACTCTTGCAGGCCAGTAACCTCGTCACACAATGCATCCTCATTGATGGACACATTGGGGCATTTGTCCTGCAGTGTGCCTGCTGCCTTCTGGATCTCTTCATGCAGAGGTTGCCTTTTAAAAAGGAGACAATGTAAATCTTTTAGATTATCTGTGTGCTTTCCCCATGCTTGCAAGTAGTTCACAGCCATAGGGAAGAATGATTGGAATGTTTTGAGAAAGCTCTCTTTAGACATGGCTCCATTTTCCTCTAGCTCTCTCAGAAGTCCTCTGACCAAAACTGGAATGAAGTTGTCATCACGTTTTGCAGTCAATTTTGCCTCAACGTTTCTCAGAATTGCAGCGGAGTCCACAGCACAGTGGTCCTGGCCTCCAAGCATCTTGATCGTGTCACTGAATACAGTCAAGTTTCCATGGACAAAGGCCAGCCAAAGTTCAGTCAGTGGATCTTCGAACATTGTTCACAGGACAACAGGGCATTTGTCTTCAGAAATAAAAAAGGATTTCAATGGCACATACATTTTCAGCACTCTTTCTAGAGCAGGGAGCATGGACATCCAGCGAACATTGCTGTGTCCTAAAATGTTATGGTACTCCTGGCCAACAAACTCACAAAAGCCCCTCAGTCTTTCTACTCTGACGGTGAAAATATGAACATATTCAAATATCTGTGAGCAGATACTCAACATCATATCCAAAGCTGTTCTGGCCATGTTATGAATGATGTGGGCAGGAAAACCTAAGCCAATCCCCTCCCGCTGCAGTACATTTTTAACTTTGGTATGGACATTGACCCTCCCCAGCCTATTCAGTCCTCCAAAGTTGGTATTTGTTGTCGGCAGAGAATGTTTTCCAGGTTACATTTTTGGATGACCACCAGGACCTCAGCTGCAATTTCCTCTGCTGTTTCTCCATTCAATTCAACAAAATCAAGCAGTTTTGTTTCCACAGATGTGCTGCCATCATATATCTTACAATATCTGACTACTATTGGCAGCAGCTTTACATGTCCATGATTGGACGCATCAATGGACAGGGACACAAATTCAACCTGGTCTAGGTCCTGTGTTACCAAAGTAGTTGCCCATGTTACTAACACGTTACTCACTATGACGTCACATTTTGTCCTAGCACATGTAAACTTTGGCTCATAAAGCTTCCGTGTCAGTTGTGCTGTGCAGTCCATAGATCTGTAACTATGATTGTGTATCATAGTGTGGTATGCAAAGACACCCTCCTGCACAGCTAAACCATATTCTTCTTGGGAAGGCTCTACCTTCTTGAAGAATGTGGTGACAGAGGACCAACATGGGCAATCAGAGAGGCTTTATACTTTTTCGTCTGCTGATGTTCTACCACTGCCGTTCTTCCCCGGCTGCCAATTGAAAGAGAGGATGCAGTGAACCATTCTATCTTCTTGACCTGAACGTATTACATGGAAATTCTCTCATCATGTTTATCATAAAAAGTGCATTTCCGTTTCTTGGAAAGAGTCATTGTGTCTCCTCTGTCTGCTCTTCTTCACTCTCCTTGTGCCACTCTTAATTACTCTCTTAACTTTTTATTCTCCTCCAATCTTTCTCCTCCTCTTTTCTTCACTCGTCTTCCTTTCCTTCTCTTCACCTTTCCACCTCACTCTTCTACACTCTCCTTGCTTCACTCTTTTTACTCCCTTCATTTTTCCATCTTCTTCCTCTCCAATCGGTATTAATAAATAGCATACTATTAGATAACCAAAGTATTTTAACAGATTCCCATTGTTTGCCTCATGTTTGTATTTTATCTCAAAAACATTGTTTTGAATAATAAATTGGCAGGCTCTGTAACCATATCTTTACCTTTCCTCCTCTGTCTCCTTCACTCTTCTTCCTATCCAGTCTTCCTCCTCTCCTTCCTCTCCACTGCTAATGCTATCCATGAACATTTCTAAATATATCTTCACACTACTTATTATAATGCCAAACCATTAAAATTGTAATCTACAAAAATATTCTCTGAATTAATTGTGCATTCATTTAATATAATCATATTTTCAAAATAGCCCGTCCACTGCATGTTTACATGTGCACGTTTTTTAACCTAGCTACCATAACAGTAGCTAGCTAACCTAGCTAGCTAACTTAGTCTACATAGCTAACGTTAGCTAGGATAACCTATTTAAAAGCTTATAGAGCAGATCATCTATCTATTACATTCATGTTATATTTCAGTACATTAAGGGTGCTGTAAATTGTCAGGGAGACCATCGTAGTTCATGAATTTAATCATAACTCATTATTTATTGAAGTCTATATTCACTTTAATCTGCAAAAAATCTGTAAGTGACATACCATTATTTAATAAGGACATTTTGTCCTAACATATTAACATATTTTAACATTGAATGTACAGTATATTGCATAATCTCATTAACAAATAACGACGTGTCAAAATTACATCTCTTCAAGTGTTGTAATCATGAGAAATATACAGAGCTCTTATATATTACAGAGCAATATGAAATGCTTATTTTTTTATAACCTGTTGTTAAATGGCATACCCTGTGTTCTCATGTAATCATTTTATGTTTGTATTTGTATAATTATCCACTTTTTACTGTTTATTTGTACATTGTACACTGTACATTGTTTGTACATACACATACAGTATATCAGCTATGTATTTTGCTATTTAAAAAATGTGACTTAAAAACATGCTGTTTTTCATTCACTTTTCTTGAGTTTACCATACTGTAGGCCTTGTGGTCTAGATATCAAAGTTCTCTGACCACCTCAGTGTGTTTGTAGTTGGCTGTAGTTAACTGCATCGTGATCCTCTGCCTTGTTATTCCGCTGCCTCCTTTTAAGGGGAACAAGTTTTAGTGCAGAGCTATATTTGTATTTACCTAGTAGTTATTACTATATTACAGATACTACGTAATGTAAGCCTGTTGTTGAATTGTTGGATACATGTTTTTTTGCAAGTTATTATGCAATTGTTTTGATACACATTATTTTCCTTGTGGAATTTACTTTGAGCGTCTCACTCACTCTGTGGTTATTTACCTGTGTGAAGGAGCACGGCTGATATTGAGCTCTGCGTAGTTCATGTCATTAGGATCAGTGATCGGCTTGGCTGACCGTCTCATGTTTTCATAGATGTCCTCTGGTGTAGACAATGTTGCTTTCTGTATATAACAGTCAGAATACAGTAAAAATACTGAGCACTGGCCCCAGGCATAGAATGACTCTCTTTCTACTCTGGCATACTTTAACTAACTCAAAGTTCAATGAGATTGATTTTCACATTTACCATTCACTTTCATGCGCGCTGGTTTTTATTTTCTAAGAAAAAAAGAACAATAAATGTCATGTGTAAGGTTTGTTTCGCTATGACAACATAGCCCATTGCATCGCTTTGAACTGACTCTCCACAGTTACCGATTTAGTAATTTCCCTTCAGACAACAGGGCCTGGTGAGCAGACTGACTGAGTTGATGCCCTTCGAACAGTTTTGAATGAAACCACTCAATGCAATAATGTTATATTCCAAAAGCTGCAGACCAAAGACGATCAGTTAATGAACACAATGATCAAGTTGGTTGACAAAACAGCAGAACTCCTTGAAGTCGCTGATTTAATCAAGGATGAGAATGACTAGTTGAGAAAGATGGAAAACTCGACCTCTAAGCAAAAGGAGGACATCTCATCAATGGATTGCTCGCTCCACACTCGAGACCTCTCCATGCAAGCCATGACAGATAAGTATGAGGCCGAACGGAGCAAGTGTGACACCTACGTGTCTAAGATAAACACCCTCAACTCCCAGGTGGACTCTGCGATGCAGCAGAATAACACCCTTAGGTATCATCTGGAGACACTCCAGAACAGTCACGCGCTATCGCGGGACTACCAAACCAAGCAACCTAGCTCACAACCGGAGCTCAGGGAACGAGGGAATGCAGATGACAAGAGATTTCACCTCTCTTAGGGGTCCCTCAGTGTCTTCCTCTTGGCCATTCGGCCCACAGTGACATGGTGCCTCCTCGCCAGCACAACCAAAGCTTGTCTTTTCCTCTTGGCCTTTCGGCCCACAAGTCCCCACAGGAGGGTGCAGAAGCTCCCAGCGCACTTGGCGGGGAACATCTTGAGAAAATCGTCAAAAGCTTCTGCATCTTTGACCCCATCCCAGGTAAGCCAAACGACACCGAGACATTCTTAGCAGACATTGAGGACGCCTTTTATGGCTACCCAAAAGCTGCGAGAACCTACAGGCTCTACCTGTTGAAGTGAACGTCCAACAGACACGTGACAAGGTTCATCCGTCTACAAGAGCAACACGTGCAAAACGACTACGCTAAACTTGCCACGGTTTTGAAAATAGAATTCAGTGGTTCTGCGACTCGCAAACACGACAGCTCGTTGGCCAACAATATCAAACAAGCTCGAAATGAACACCCAAAAGGCTACTATCATAGGCTTTGTTTAGCTTACTTTGGCATGCTCACTGAAACAGGAATAGAATAGCTATTACCATTCAAACAACTGTTTCTGTCAAACATGTCTCCCAACTTCATTAACTACTTGGGCCCTACTGCCCATGTTGGTTTGACAATCTCAACACTCCGAGAGCTTGCGAGCACAGCTTTTGAAGCATCGAAAGCAAGGCGGGCTAAGAGCTCGGACAGCTCGGTTTCTGAGCTTAGGACGGAACAATCACTTAAATTGGAAGGTGCGGCATCAGGGACAGGTGCGGTAAAAGATGACTCACAAAGGGTGGCTACCAAGTAACCACCACACCGATAACCACCGCAGTAATGATGAACTTCCCCAACCTAACAGGTCCCGCAGAGATCAACCTGGCCTCACAAAGGGTCAGGACACAAGGGTAACAAGCGTAACAAGTGCAACAAAGTGTTCAACAATGATCTAAACGTTAACCAAAACAATATAGAAGCTCTGATAAGAGATGTACTGCAGCAGACGAAATTTGAGAAAGAGGACAGGGAGAAGTCATCGTGACTAGGCGTGCAATTGCCGGAGACCGAGTCCAACGATATTCACACCATTCGCGATGACGTCAACATTTCCATTACCCCCGCCCTCACTCAAATCCCTGTCCAGGACTGCTCATTCTAGACACAAGCCCACAGGTTTTGTCTACAGACTTTGATACGGATGTGGAGAAGTGTGAGAATGTGCACAAGGTAAGCAGCATTGCAACAGATGAGTCCTCTCCCATTCTAATAGAAGACCCACTGGGTCACGAAGGTGGGTTATCTGTCTTGAAAATCGACACCGATAACAAACCGCTCCGTTCTTCCAACCCACTCCACTTTGTTGGGGATATGACAAAAAAAAAAAACTCGAACAGGCCATAGCAAACTTCTTGTGAATAGGGGGGCGCTGTTTTCACTTTGGAAAAAATCGTGCCCAAATTAAACGGCCTCGTACTCTGTTCTAGATCATACACTTGTAGACCTAATGGTTTATGTTTCAGAAACCGATGCCACACGAAGGTGGATGTTTCCTAAAACACAGAGGGGGATAATGATAGTTCATGCCCACGACGAGCCATGTGGAGGCTATAGGGGGGGTCAAGGCTACATGTGAAACATTGCGACAGGTGGCCCACTGGCCTCACATGGAACGTGGCACAATAAGTGAGGGGGTGTCTAGTTTGCTGCTAGTTCCAACCCTCCAAGCCACTTCACAGAGCACCCCTGCACAAGGGTGTGTCTTACCCCTGGAGCTCGATCCAGATCGACTGGGTCGGCCCAGTTGCCAGGTCGGCCAGAGGCAACAAGTATCTCCTCACAGTGACTTGCGCATTCACAAAGTGGGTGGAGTGCCTGCCCGCGACCAATGACACAGCGGAAACCACGGTTTTCCTCCAGCAAGGAGAAACCGTGGACAGCATCAGAGGAACCCAGTTTTCGGGCAGCTGTAATGACCAAACTGTTTTACACATACATGTTCTTCAATCATTGCACCCACACTGCTCACGTGCGCAAACGAGCGTCTGCATTGCCAGGTGCTAAAATATAAGTTGCTTCTGTTTGTGATGCTGAACGCGATGCAAGTCCTGCCTCTCTCATCTCCTCATTGGCTCTTAGAAGCATATAGCCATGTGGGTGATTGAAAGATGAACTGAGGTCGGTCGTGGTAATAAACGTTATTATGAAAGTTAGATGCCAATCGCCATATAAAGTCCAAAGAAGAAAAAGCCTGGAAGGAGGAGAGATGACTAGAAACGAATCGGTTGACCGTTTTATGTGTGGATTAATTGTCAGAGTAGAGGACCTTCCGCATTTCAGGTAAAACTCAATGTTTATATCCCAGGACAAATTAGCTAGCAACAGAAAGCTAGCTAGCTAAATAGGACAAATTAACTAGCAACTGCATGCTAGCTAGCTAAATTGCCATACATGTTTAATGAATGCTTTTTGACCTGTCCCCAAATTAATATAATTGGTTCAGAGTTTGTTGTGATATTTCAACCTGCGTGTAGGTGATCGCGTTTGGCGTCAACTTGTGCACGATGGCGCACGCCATGGTGTTAGACAGCGTGGGTAGGCCACTGGCATGTCTTTTTCTAAAACTACTGTGAGTTCCGGTAATTTAGTGCTAGCAAATAAGAATGCCGAAAAGGTTTGAATGATAAACGATTACTAGTAAAACCGTTCCCTTGTTTAAGGGGATCCTGTGTTATGCTGAACGTGTACAAAGTAGGATTAGCTTGCACAAGATGCTACAGCTAACAAAGGAAGAGCAGACATTTTGTTTTTCCTGTGTCACGTTGAAATTCCTCCATCTTGGGCGATGGAAGTCCCGCGCTTTATACTTCCATTTAATTTCAGCTGTCTGCGATCAGTAACCCCTGGTGGTAAAGAATCGGCAGTAATAAAACATTATTTATTTATTCATGTTACACTCAACGTGTATCATGTTTAACAAGTAGTTACTTATGATATCCAGCCAATCTCAACTGATTGGATATCGATGTCTCATTCAATTTAACTAAGAGGTAAAATTGCCAGATTGACCTTTTTCAAATGGAAATTTTAATTAATATCCAAATTGATTGGTTTCTACAAATGAGACAATTTAAACTTTCCCACATTAATCTTGATACAGCTACGCTTTCAGGTAAATTATCTTTTAATTCCCAAATAGCCAATACTGTCACGCCCTGATCTGTTTCACATGTCCTTGTGCTTGTCTCCACCCCCCTCCAGGTGTCGCTTATTATCCCAGGTGTATTTATCCCTGTGTTTCCTGTCTCTCTGTGCCAGCTCGTCTTGTTTTGCCGAGTCAACCAACGTTTTTCCTAGCTCCTATTTTTCCCAGCCTTTGTTATTTCCTAGCCCTCCTGGTTTTGACCATTGCCTGTCCTGACGCCGAACCCGCCTGCCTGATCACTGTGCCTGTTCTGACCTCGACCTTGCCTATCCCCTTGTACTGTTTGGACTCAGACCTGATCACTGAACCCCTGCCTGGCCTGACCTCGAGCCTGCCTATCGCCTGGTACTGTTTGGATTCTGACCTGGTTTATGAACTCTCGCCTGTCCCAGACCTGCCTTTTGCCTACCACCTTTGTTATAATAAATATCGGAGCTCAACCATCTGCCTCCTGTGTCTGCATTTGGGTCTCGCCTTGTTCCCTTATACTATATACAGGTTTGATTTATCATTAATATCAACTTGTGAGGTGTCTGTTTAACATAATTGAAAAGGGTTTTCTAATGATCAATTAGCCTTTTAAAATTATAAACTTGGATTAGCTAACACAACGTGCCATTCGAACACAGGAGTGATGGTTGCTGATAATGGGCCTGTGTACGCCTATGTAGATATTCCATTAACAATCAGCCGTTTCTAGCTACAATTGTCATTTAATTAACAATGTCTACACTGTATTTCTGATCAAATTTATGTTATTTGAATGGATTTTTTTGTGCTTTCTTCCAAAAACAAGGACATTTCTAAGTGACCCCAAACTTTTGAATGGTAGTGTATCTTTTCAGGTTCTTCCAATTAAATTTGACATTTTAAACTTTCCAATATTAACTTAGATGATCCAACTTCTCAGGTTAATTAAAGTTTAATTATCAGAAAGCCAATCTAGGTATCATTAACCAATTCAATTTGCTTTTGCAAATTCATTCACATCCAACTCCCACATTACTGATACAGTACTGATGATTCATTCATGTCTATAAATAGATTAAAATCGTCTTTACAGCGTCCAACGAATTCCAAACTTTGAATTTTTTTTTTTTTTCCCCTCTCAATTTTTCAAATAATGTGCAAGCTATCAGAGGGGTTTGTCCCCACTCCCCCGCTAATTAGTGAACTCACCCATAAAAGGATTGATTTCTGACCTCAGCAGCGATACCAACCCTAACTATGCCATTAGTTTCCGCCATTAGCGGAAACACAGTAGAAATCGCGACAAACGCTCTCCAAAATCAGGCACAAGCCTTGTAAAAGTTCTCTCCAGTTTAGTCCTGATGTCTTGCCATCCGAGTTTGGCATCGGTCCAATACCGCAGTGCAAGGCTGAAGCACGAGCAGGAAACGGTAGTCATAAAGGGACAGGTGGAGAGAACCGGGAAACTAAAATTCTGCTAGCTATGTAATTGCAAAATCTTATGACGACGAACGAGTACAAACTCTTCAACAAAATCGTCTTCAACAGGAACAAAATCATCTTCTACAGGAACAACTCGATATAGCCAAAACTAAATACGATGAAGTCAACGCCAAACTAGATAAATCTGACGAGTTATCTACAAACAAGAGCATGCAACTTGATAACATGCATGTAGTTTGTTGAACGTTACTCAAAGTAACAATGTTCTAGTCCAAATGCTGCAGACCCTAGATGATCAGTTAAAGAACACAATGACCAAATCAGCAGAACTCATTGAAGTCGCTGACCAATTGAATGATGAGAGAACTCAGGTGATGATGATGGAACTATTGATTTCCAAGCAAGCGGAGGATATCTCATCACTGAATCTCTCGCTCCGTACTCGAGACCTCTACCTGCAAATCATGTCAGATAAGTATGTGTCGCATGTGCTCCCTCTGCGGCCTCTAGGTCACCAGGCTGCTCGTTATGGCGCACACCTTTCACCATCGTTCTTGTTTTGTATTATGTTGCATTTATTTAATAAAACACTCACTCCCTGAACTTGCTTCCCGACTTTCAGCGCACATCATTACAGTATGAAGCCGGAGCAAGTGCGACACTCGGCCATTCGGTCCAGGGTAATATGGCGCCTCCTCGCCAACAAAGCCAAAGTTACGCTTCTCCTCTTGGGCTTTCGGCCCATAATCCTCCACAGGATGAAGTAGACGCTCACCGCGCACTTGGCAGGGAACCCTTGACAAACTTGTCAAAAACTTTTGCACCTTTGACCCCATTCCAGGCCAGCCAAACGACACTGAGACGTTCCTAGCAGACATAGAGGACGCCTTAAATGGCAATCCGAATGCTACGGGTGCTGACAGGCTTTACCTGTTAAAGCGAATGTTGAATAATCAGGTGATAAGGTTAATTCCTATCCAACAGCAACACGTGCAAAACAACTACTCTAAACTTGCCACATCTTTGAAAATAGAATTCAGTGGTTCTGTGACTTGCAAACACGACAGGTTGCTGGCTAACACTGTCAAACAAGCTCAGAATGAACACCCACAAGCTTACTATCATAGGCTTCGTTCAGCTTACTTTGGCCTACTCACTGAAACAGGAATGGAAGAGCTGTTACCATTCAAACAAATGTTTCTGTCGAACATGCATCCCCACTTCATAACCTACTTGGGCCCTACAACCCACGTTGGTTTGCCAATCTCAGAACTCAGAGAGCTTGCGAGCACAGCTTTTGAGGCATCAAAAGTGCACAGCTCTGAGATCCCTGACATCCCAGTTCTGAAGTTTGAACCGGAACACTCACTCCAGTTAGAGCGTGCATTATCAGGTATTGAAGCATCGAGAGATGACGTACAACAACGGTTTCTACCACGAAGCCACAATACCAATACCCATCGCGGTTTAAATAACTGTAAAGTACGTCGCCAGCGACCGGAACGCAACGTTCCCGCACCCCATCCACCTGAAGTGTCAGAACACAAGGGTGACAAAGGGTTCAATGATGACCGAAACACTAGACGTGGAATTGCTGGACAACAGGTCTGCCCGAATTAACACCCTTAGCAAGGACGTTAACAACCAAATGACCCCTGCTCTAACTCGAGACCCTATTCAGGGCCCGCTCGATCAAGACACAAGCCCACATGCTTAGTCTATAAACTCTGATAAAAAGGTTGCGAAAAAAAAGTAAAAACTTTGTAAGAGCCAATTCCATTTGAAAACCGAGAAGTCAATCTGTCTTCACCATGAACAGAAATTACACATCACGTCGTAGCGAACGACCACTCCACTTTGTGGCGTATATGACCGCAAAACACAACTCAAGGCGCCCATACCTGGAAACAGTCCTAGGGGACTGCTTAACCTGTCATGCGCTAATTGATTCGGGAGCTGCCATGTCGCTCATCTCTCAAACAATGATCTCAAAAGGGCTATGAACCCAGCTAAACGTTTGTTGAAAACAGAACGATGCAATTCTTTCCTTCAAGGTTTCACTCAGGCTACATCGCCTCTTATAATGCGACTCATGCTGAAACTACGCTTCCAAGACGTATCACTTGTTCACCCTTTGTATGTTACCAGGCTCGAATCTGAGCCACTGCTACGCGGAACAGACTTGATGGATTGTTTGATCCCTCTGATGGATTGGAATACCAACTAAGTATGGTCAGAGCCAACTGTGCAGTCTCCATGGACCATAATGTCATCTTCTACCGCTGACTGCAACACAGTCACCCACAAGGACCATCTATCAAAAGAATCCCTTTTGAAAAAGATGTTTCAACACTTCTCAGTGCAGCATCTGATCCAAGGAGATATTACGATATCTCGTCACATTCAATCTGAAAACCTGATTGACAAGTCTTTTCATGATTTCGAGCCAGCAGTCTCTGTGAATGACAAACTTCCCTCCACCATGGAGTCATGTGATACTATTGCCGAGATTAACTTATCTTGTCCTTCGGACACTTCCGAAAGCACTGCGGCCATCTCAGAATTAAAAGCATTGACGCGTAGAGTCTACTCTGCTTCCCATGATACATTTTCCGCTTTGAGGGGGACTGAAACCCCTTACAATGAATCGAACAGCGTCAGTCCCACAACTGACCCGATGACTCCCACTGGTGAAACACCTCGCAATATCACAGACAGATATCCTCGTCTCAGTTTGCTGGTACTGAAGAGGTTGCCACAGGCAGACGCTGTGGTGACTGACAAGCCTCGACAGTCACTGAGCATTTTGAAGCACAAACACCAGAAGATTTGGTTGAAAGGTTACAGCCATTCTCATAACAACGCGGCCGCTGACAACTCGTACATCGGGTCCAACCTTTTCCTTTGTGCCTCGGATACCAACACCAACCACTGGTGGGGGGGTCCCGAGACACAAAGGGAGGGAATAGTAGCCCAGACCCATGACGAGCCTCATCGAGGCCATTCAGGAGGAAAGTTATTAGAAGTCATGAACCATGATCACACCGCGTACGACTGGTTCAGTGGTTATAGAGTACTTCCGTTGTGAGGTTAGCACCTCTGTGGATAACATAGCTATGAAGTAACTTCTTCATACCTATTGCCACTACAATGGTGGAAGACATAGTGACTTGTAATAAAACCACTACAGACTCCCTCACCTGCAATTCTTACTGACCTCCAGGCATTGACCTGAAAATTACCTTATTACATTCTGAACAAGTTGTAGTCTACCAGGATACTTGATTTTCTTCCCTTGGCATGCACACTTATGTAAGCATAAACGCAAATGTACAATGGAACATTCAATGAGGATTTATGCTAGGATCACTTAAGGGTCAGAGCAAAACAAGATGGTGCCGGATAACAGGGCTGACGTTTTACATATTCATAACCAATTGTGTTTTTTTGTTCATTTCTTTGCGTTGTTTGTAACTTATTTATTTATTTATTTTGTACATAATGTTGCTGCTACCGTCTCTTATGACCAAAATTAACTTCTGGACATTTGAACTGCGATTACTCATCATGGACTGGCAGAATCCTTTTTTCCCCTTTAACGAGTCCGACGAGCCCGACGTGAATGACATACTGATCTCCCGGGAACAGGCCCAGATCCCCATCATTTGCGTGAAGAGAAGGTGGAGAAAAAGGGGCCAGATGACTTGAATAAACCCCCTGTTAGAGCCGATTTGGACATATTTGTATAAAAGACAGAGCATACAGACCTCCATGTACGTTTGTGTAAATATTTAAAATATTTATGTATATGATGAAATATTAGGTACATACCTTTATGATCTATATTTACCTGATTGAGATGCATTAAGTTGTTGTTAGTGTAACTTAGCTTTTTCCCCCCCCTCTTGCCCATTCATTGTACTGTGGTAAGTGTGTTAGGATAAAGGCAGGAAGTTGGGCCTAGGGGGGGGGGGGGGGGGTTCCTTGCTAGACACGGGAGCGGTATAATGTTTTGACCATACAGACAGGTCATATTATGTATTTTCCATATCAAGTAATCTATGCTTTAAGTTGATTGGATAATATTTTTTTGTTAGATAAAAGAAGAATAAACCTTTTTGTTGCACCATATCCCTGGATCTCATTGAATGTTTTGGCCGTTTGGAAACCTTGAGTGTGGACTGTATGCGTACAAAACAACCCCGCTTCAGGCTAGGGCAGTGGCTATGTTAAAGAGGAAAGGAAGCCACTACACCCCCACTTCCTTCCATTCTGCTAGCAAACATGCAATCTTTGGAAAATAAAATCGATGACCTATGCAGAAGATTAAACTACCAACGAGACATTCAAAACTTTAATATCTTATGCTTCACGGAGTAGTGGCTGAACGACGACATTATCAACATACAGCTGGCTGGTTATCCTGTTTGGGATAGAGGGCAGCATTTTCACGTTCGGATGAAAAGCGTGCCCAGAGTAAACTTCCTGCTACTCAGGCCCAGAAGCTAATATATGCATATTATTAGTAGATTTGGATAGAAATCACTCTGAAGTTTCTAAAACTGTTTGAATGATGTCTGTGAGTATAACAGAACTCATATTGCAGGCGAAAACCTGAGAAAAATCCAACCAGGAAGTGGGAAATCTGAGGTTTGTAGTTTTTCAACTCATTGCCTTTCTAATATACAATGTCTATGGGGTCATATTGCACTTCCTAAGGCTTCCAATAGATGTCAACAGTCTTTATAACCTTGTTTGAGGCTTCTACTGTGAAGGAGGAGAGAATGAGAGCTGTTTGAACCAGATGTCTGGCAGAGTGCCATGAGCTGGTCAGGCGCGTGGCCGTGAGAGTGACCTGCATTCCATTGCATATCTAAAGACAAAGGAATTCTCCGGTTGAAACATTATTGAAGATTTATGTTAAAAACATCCTAAAGATTGATTCTATACATCGTTTGACATGTTTCTACGAACTGTTACATAACTTTGGACTTTTCGTCTGAACTTTCGCCTGGACTTGCCCGCGCCTCGTGAGTTTGGATTGTGAACTAAACCCGCTAACAAAAAGGAGGTATTTGGACATAAATGATGGACTTTATCGAACAAAACAAACATTTATTGTGGAACTGGGATTCCTGGGACTGCATTCTGATGAAGATCATCAAAGGTAAGTGAATATTTATAATGCTATTTCTGACTTCTGTTGACTCCACAACATGGCGGGTACCTGTATGGCTTGTTTTTGTGTCTGAGCGCCGTACTCAGATTATTGCATGGTGTGCTTTTTCCGTAAAGTTTTTTTGAAATCTGACACAGCGGTTGCATTAAGGAGAAGTATATATTTAATTCTGTGCATAACACTTGTATCTTTTATCAAAGTTTATGATGAGTATTTCTGTAAATTGATATGGCTCTGAAAATTTGAGGCACAACATTACTGAGATTTTTGGATATAAATATGAACTTTATCGCACAGAACATAAATGAATTGTGTAACATGAAGTCCTATGAGTGCCATCTCATGAAGATCATCAAAGGTTAGTGATTAATTTTATCTCTAATTCTGCTTTTTGTGACTCCTCTCTTTGGCTGGAAAATGGCTGTATGGTTTTGTGGCTAGGCGCTGACCTAACATAATCGCGTGGTGTGCTTTCGCCGTAAAGCCTTTTTGAAATCTGACACAGTGGTTGCATTAAGGAGAAGTTTATCTTTAAATGTATGTTAAAAACTTGTATCTTTCATCAATGTTTATGATGAGTATTTCTGTAATTTGATGTGGCTCTCTGCATTTTCACCGGATGTTTGTTTGAGACAATGATTACTGTACATAACGCGCCAATTTCAACTGAGGATTTTGGACATAAAGATTAACTTTATCGAACAAAACACACATTTATTGTGTAACATGAAGTCCTGTGAGTGCCATCTGATGAAGATCATCAAAGGTTAGTGATTAATTTTATCTCTATTTCTGCTTTTTGTGAGCCCTCTCCTTGGCTGGAAAATGGCTGTATGGTTTTCTGTGACTAGGCGCTGACCTAACATAATCGCATGGTGTGCTTTCTCCGTAAAGCCTTTTTGAAATCGGACGCTGTGGTTGGATTTACAAGAAGTTTATCTTTAAAATGGTGGATAATACTTGTATGTTTGAGGAATTTTAATTATGGAATTTCTGTTTTGAATTTGGCGCCCTGCAATTTCACTGGCTGTTGTCGAGGTGGGACGCTACCGTTCCACTGGTACCAGAGAGGTTAAGAACCATTACTCATTATTCACTACCACTCATCTCCTCAGCCTTCGAGCCGCTCCAAGGGCCGGCTTTGTTTTCCAAGCTGGATTTACGGAACGCCTACCACCTGGTGCGGATACGAGAGGGTGGACGAGTGAAAGACCTCCTTCAACACAGCCAGTTTTCACTGCAAGTATCTGGTCATGCCCTTTTGCCTCACCAACGCCCCTGCTGTGTTCCAGGCTCTGGTAAATGATGTCCTCCGCGACATGTTGAACCGGTTCGTCTTCGTCTACATTGACATCCTCATCTTTTCCCGCTCCCCTCAAGAACACGTCCGGCAGGTCCTTCAACGCCTTCTTGTGAAGGCGGAGAAGTGCGAGTTCCATCGCTCCACCATCCCCTTTCTGGTTTACATCATCTCTGCTGGGAGTATCCAGATGGATCCCGGGAAGGTGAGAGCAGTGATGGATTGGCCTCAGCCTACATCCAGGGTGGATCTGCAACGTTTCCTGGGGTTCACCAACTTCTATCGCCACTTTATACGGGGTTACAGCACCATGGTTTCCCCCATGTCAGCACTCACCTTGCCCAAGGTTCCGTTCACGTGGACTCCAACTGCTGACCGGGCATTCTGGGACCTCAAAGATCGCTTCACCACAGCTTCCATCCTGGTTCATCCTGACCCATCTCGTCAGTTCATGGTGGAGGCCAACGCTTCGGATGTCGGAGTGGGGGCTGTCCTGTCCCAGCTTTCTGCCATTGACCTCAAGCTACATCTCTGCGTCTTCTTCTCCCATCGCCACAACGCCACGGAATGGAACTACGATGTGGGGAATCGTGAGCTTCCTGTGGTGAAGATGGTGTTGGAGGAATGGAGGCACTGACTGGAGGGGACGGAACATCCGTTCATCGTGTGGACTGACCACAAGAACCTGGAGTATCTCCGCACCGCCAAGTGCCTCAACTCCAGGCAAGCCAGATGAGTCCTGCTGTTCACACGGTTCAACTTCTCCCTCTCATACTGGCTGGGATCCAAGAATGCCAAGCCGGATGCACTGTCCCGCCACTGTAGCCCTATGACTACTACCCCGGAACCCGAGACCATCCATCTGGCACTCAGCTGGGAAATAGGGAAGCAGGTCCGTGAGATGCAGCGTTCCCAGCCGAACCCCTGGGGGGCCTTGATAACCGGATGTTCGTTCCTGAAGCCGTCCGCTCCACGGTTCCACTCCACGGTTCCACTCCTCCAGGCTTGCCTGCCACCCGGGCGCCCGTAGGACCCTGGCCTTCGTGCGACAGCGCTTTTGGTGGCCTGGTGTTCCTGATGTGTCCGCATTTGTCCCTGCTTGCACGGTGTGTGCACAGAACAAGACTCCTTGGCAAGCTCCGGCTGGTCTCCTCCAACCTCTACCTGTCCCCCACTGTCTCTGGTCTCACCTCTCCCTGGACTTTGTCACGGGTCTTCGCCCGTCTGATGGCAACACCGCCTTCCTGACCGTGGTGGATCGGTTTTCCAAAGCCGCCCACTTCATTGCTCTCCCCAAACTACCCTCTGCCAAAGAGACGGCCCAGCTCATGGTGCAGCACATCTTCCGGATCCATGGACTGCTCGTGGACATGGTCTCCGACCGGGTCCTCAGTTCTCGTCCCAGTTCTGGAAGGCGTTCTGCACCCTCATTGGGGTGTTGGCCAGCCTGTCTTCCGGGTTCCACCCCCAGTCCAATGGCCAGTCGAAGCAAGCCAACCAGGACCTCGAAACTACGCTGCACTGCCTGGTCTCTGCCAACCTCATCACCTGGAGCCAGCAGTTGGTGTGGGTCGAATACGCCCGCAACACCCTTCCCTGCTCTGCCACGGGCTTATCTCCCTTTGAGTGTTCTCTGGGGTATCAGCCCCCGCTCTTCCCTGAGCAGAAGAGGAGGTCGGCATACCTTCTGCCCTGATGTTTGTCAGCCGCTGTCGTCGTTCCTGTAGGAGAGCCTGGTCGGCCCTCTTCAAGACCACCTCCAGGTACCGACAACAAGAGGATCGCCATCAGACCCCGGCTCCCCAGTATCATCTCGGGCAGAAGGTATGGCTGTCCACCCGGGATCTGCCCCTCCGGGTGGTATCTCGCAAACTGTCCCCCTGGTTTATCGGCCCTTTCCCCATCTCCAAGATCATTAGCCCCTCTGCTGTCCGCCTTTTGTTGCCCCATACCCTTCATATTCATCCTACATTCCATGTGTCTAGAATTAAGCCTATGTCTCACAGCCCTTTGTCTTCTATTTCCAGGCCCACCCCTCCACCCCATGCCATCGATGGCCATCCGGCGTACACAGTGTGATGCCTCCTGAGGGTTTGACCACAGGGCAGGGGTTTCCAGTACCTGGATGACTTGAAGGGTTATGGCCCGGAGGAGAGGTGCTGGGTCCCCGCAAGAGACATCCTGGACCCTGCCCTCATCGCTGACTTCCACCACCGGCACCCCAGCCAACCAGCTATGCGCCCAGGTAGGACGTCAGGTGGTGCCCCTAGGGGGGGTGAGGTACTGTCACACCCTGATCTGTTTCACCTGTCTTTGTGATTGTCTACACCCCCCCTCCAGGTGTCGCCCATCTTCCCCTTTATCCGCTGTGTATTTATACTTGTGTTCTCTGTCTGTTGCCAGTTCGTCTTGTTTGTCAAGCCAACCAGCATTTTTGTGTCATCTTCTGCTTTTCCCAAGTCTCTCTTTTCTCACCCTCCTAGTTTTGACCCTTGCCTGTCCTGACTCGGTGCCCGCCTGCCTGACCACTCTGTCTGCCCCTTACCCTGAGCCTGCCTGCCGTCCTGTACCTTTGCCCTGTTGCTGTAATAAACATAGTTACTTCGACACAGTCTAATCTGGGTCTTACCTTGATACCTGATATACATGATGTTTACATCCTGTGCGTTGTGAAGAAAATCTCCAGATCATAGAGAATGTTTTCGTAAAGATGAACTGTGAATTTAGTTGTTTAAACTAGATCAGAGTCAACATTGTGATACCTTGCCTGGTAACAATATGCCCCAGAGAACTTGCCATAAAGACGGAAACGCCCTTTGTGACCCGGGGGTATAAAACATGTGAGTTAAGAATGTGGCGTACTGCATTAGCATCGAATAGCCCCCACGATATGCAACTTTTCAGGGAAGTTAGGAACCAATATACACAGCAGTTAGGAAAGCAAAGGCTAGCTTTTTCAAACAGAAATTTGCATCCTGTAGCACAAACTCAAAAAAGTTCTGGGACACTGTAAAGTCCATGGAGAATAAGAGCACCTCCTCCCAGCTGCCCACTGCACTGAGGCTAGGAAACACTGTCACCACCGATAAATCCACGATAATTGACAATTTCAATAAGCATTTTTCTACGGCTGGCCATGCTTTCCACCTTGGCTACCCCTACCCCGGTCAACAGCCCTGCACCCCCCACAGCAACTTGCCCAAGCCTCCCCCATTTCTTCTTCCAAATCCAGATTCCTGATGTTCTGAAAGAGATGCAAATTCTGGACCCCTACAAATCAGCTGGTCTAGACAATCTGGACCCTCTCTTTCTAAAATGAACCCGCCTCAATTGTTGCAACCCCTATTACTAGCCTGTTCAACCTCTCTTTCGTATCGTCTGAGATCCCCAAAGATTGGAATGCTGCCATGGTCATCCCCCTCTTCAAAGGGGGAGACACTCTACACCCAAACTGTTACAGACCTTTATCTATCCTACCTTGCATTTCTAAGGTCTTCGAAAGCCAAGTTAACAGACAGATCACCGACCATGTCAAATCCCACCGTACCTTCTCCGCTATGCAATCTGGTTTCCGAGCTGGTCATGGATGCACCTCAGCCACACTCAAGGTCCTAAACGATATCATAACCGCCATCAATAAAAGACAATACTGTGCAGCCGTATTCATCCGACCTGGCAAAGGCTTTCGACTCTGTCAATCACCACATTCTTATCGGCAGACTCAACAGCCTTGGTTTCTCAAATGACTGCCTCGCCTGGTTCACCAACTACTTCTCTGATAGAGTTCAGTGTGTCAAATTGGAGGGCCTGTTGTCCAGACCTCTGGCAGTCTCTATGGGGGTGCCACAGGGTTCAATTCTCGGGCAAATTATTTTCTCTGTATACATCAATGATGTCGCTCTTGCTGCTGGTGATTCTTTGATCCACCTCTACGCAGACGACACCATTCTGTATACATCTGCCCCTTCTTTGGACACTGTGTTAACTAACCTCCAGACGAGCTTCAATGCCATACAATTCTCCTTCCGTGGCCTCCAACTGCTCTTAAATGCAAGTAAAACTAAATGCATGCTCTTCAAACGATCGCTGCCCGCACCTGCCCGCCCGTCCAGCATCACTACTCTGGACGGTTCTGACTTAGAATATGTGGACAACAACAAATACCTAGGTGTCTGGTTAGACTGTAAACTCTCCTTCCAGACTCACAGTAAGCATCTCCAATCCAAAATTAAATCTAGAATTGGCTTCCAATTTCGCAACTAAGCATCCTTCACTCATGCTGCCAACATACCCTTGTAAAACGAACTATCCTACCGATCCTTGACTTCGACGGTGTCATTTACAAAATAGCCTCCAACACTCTACTCAGCAAATTGGATGCAGTCTATCACAGTGCCATCCGTTTTGTCACCAAAGCCCCATATACTACCTACCACTGCGACCTGTATGCTCTCGTTGGCTGGCCCTCGCTTCATATTCGTCGCCAGATCCACTGGCTCCAGGTCATCAATAAGTCTTTGCTAGGTAAAGCCCCACCTTATCTCAGCTCACTGGTCCCCATAGCAGCACCCACCCATAGTACGCGCTCCAGCAGGTGTATTTCACTGTTCACCCCCAAAGCCAATTCCTCCTTCGTCCTCCGTTCTCTGCTGCCAATGACCGGAAGGAATTGAAAAAATCACTGAAGCTGGAGACTCATGTCTCCCTCACTAATTCTAAGCATCAGCTGTCAGAGCAGCTCACAGATCATTGCACCTGTACATAGCCCATCTGTAAATAGAAATATCACTCCAGTGTTTAATTGCTAAATTGTAAACTTCGCCACTACGGCCTATTTATTGCCTTACCTCCCTAATCTCACCTCATTTGCACACACTGTATATAGATTTTTTTCTATTGTGTCAATTACAGCTACCCCCCCTTCTTTCAATTTCCGCCTGAAGACTGTTAGGAATTTTATGAATAATGACTAAAACTATGTCTACATTAGGTAGTATGAACAATGAGGATAAAAACACCATTCCAACTTAGAGAGATTTGTGCTGTGGGTTATAAAGTAAGCAAAAAGGGTCGTTAAACTATGGTTGAACTGACCCAACTTAGCCCTGAGATGTTTAGATAAGACAGTGAGTAACTTTTTAGGTCTTCCATTATCTTGAGTTGTCTGCTAAAGTGGTAATAAATTATAGTGAGCCTTCAGGAGAATAAATGATATTGTGTGTCATGTGTGTGCGCTGGGGAGTTGGAATGAACTTTTGAACCTGTTAAATCTTGGTCAAGAGGAGGAGATTTATTCTGTAACCAATGGCGTCATATCTTGTATATAAACTGTTGTTCATGGTTAAATGGGAGCGTGCTCCGAGAATATATACTATTATCTAATTTTAATAAGACTGTATCCTGTCTATTTTATGTTAATAAGTATCTTACAAATTCTTATAAATAGACAGATTGATTTTAATTAATGAGTACATAAAGGAATTATGAAATTCCTCTAACAAGACATACCCAAATCTAACTGCCTCTAGCTCAGGCCCAGAAGCAAGGATATGCATATTCTTGGTACCATTTGAAAGAAAACACTCTGAAGTTTGTGTAAATGTGAATTGAATGTAGGAGAATATAACACAATAGATCTGGTTTAGATAATACAATGAAAAAACCATACGTTTTTTCTTTTTCATTGTTGTATCATCATCTTTAAAATGAACAAGATAAAACAAACATTCAGATATGAATATGGGGACAATTTCAATGAAAAACATAAGAGGGCAACAGTACTTGTGCAAAGTTTCAGAATGATAACTTCCAAAATGAGTGTGCTACATGACATTTATCATGAAGTCACCCAGGTGTCCCACACAAGTAGCCCAAATGTACCCAAGTGGCCAAATTGGTGAAGGTATACATTTTGAAACAAATAACTATATACAAAATACCAAAATGGTATTCTAACACACCCCTCCAAAAAAGATTGAAAAAAATGAATTAAAAAAATGAGAAAAAAAAGATTGAAAAAAAAAAGATTGAAAAAATATATACATTTACAAAATAACATGGGTAACTATTTACACACTTTCAATATTTGGAAGACCCTCAGTCCTCTATCAAATCAAATCAATTTATATAGCCCTTCGTACATCAGCTAATATCTCAAAGTGCTGTACAGAAACCCAGCCTAAAACCCCAAACAGCAAGCAATGCAGGTGTAGAAGCACGGTGGCTAGGAAAAACTCCCTAGAAAGGCCAACACCTAGGAAGAAACCTAGAGAGGAACCAGGCTATAAGGGGTGGCCAGTCCTCTTCTGGCTGTGCCGGGTGGAGATTATAACAGAACAGATTTTCAAACGTTCATAGATGACCAGCAGGGTCAGACACTAATAATCACAGTGGTTGTAGAGGGTGCAACAGGACAGCACCTCAAGAGTAAATATGAACAGTTTACCTCTAGATGGCCCGGGAGGTGTGGAGCCAGAGACAGCAGGGGTCCAGCTGGATGAACCAGCTTCAGAGGGGGATGGACACGTTTGCACTGGGGGCTCCCATTCAGAGTCAGTGTCACTGTGAAAGAAAATGTTCATACATACATTATAATTACACATATGTTATAAATGCACAGCACAGAATGTTAGTCAAAAAACAGAACTGAATACATGCCTTTGAATTCCTCTGCATTATGGTGGGTGACATTTCTTATATAAGGCATAGTTTAATGTCTGTTTGCTGTATTAAGTTAGAATAGTTTCACATATGAGCCCTGTATCAACAGGTATAATAAACAGATATATAGAGTACAGGGAACATAAAGTTCCATTTCACTTTGGCCATTGTTGTGGGCCTGCCTCAAATAGGCTATTTCATGTGGGGGTGGGGTGGAGCGGCAGACACACGCATCTCGACCATGCTCCCTCTAATCCATAATATGTAGACTGAGTGGAGGAAGCATGCCGCTGGAGGTAGTATAGCAAATGTGTACTTTACACATTTCATTAAATTTGTATATATTGCAAATAAAATGTAAAAACAATCACAAATAATATTTTATATTATTAATTTCAAACAACGGCATTAGCATGAGAAGAACTTACCAGTCCAAAACAATGTCCTCTCCATTCAAAAAATATGCTTCCATTTGAGTCATGGTCGCTAACTGAGTCGTCTTCCAAAAGCATATGTTTCACTTTCACGATCAATTTCCTCTATAATTTTGTCTACATTCGTATATCTAGTCTTAGATTTAGCTTTCCCTGACTTATTCGCCATGATGTTCGATATATAAACAGCTGAAGATGCTCGTTACCGAAATAGTGCTGTGCGTAACAAGCTTGGTTCCTTCCAGTATGAATCTTCAATGGCGATAGACCGTCTTTACGCCGGAGTTTACTACATGGGTTGGTCTTCCAACACAGAAACATTACATATTGCCGTTTACCTCTGCTCATTGGCTATCTACCCAGCTAGATTTCAAGACGATCAGTGGTCATTGGGTTAAAATACAGTCAATCAACGAAACAACGGTCATATAATTGGTGCACAATGAGGTCATTACTTGTTGTCTTCCAATCGGTTTCTTTGGGTCAATATGTCCCGCGAAATGACCCATCAAGTTTGGTTGTGTTACAAACAAACAGTTGATTGCAATGAAACCAAACATGACTGGATAAAGTCACGTTTAGTGTGTGTATTTACGTCGAATGTTTCGTCGAAAATTGAATGACACGGAATTCAACGAGATAAGCGTTCACAAAATGTTTCGTGTTAGGCTATAAAAATGGATATAACCGAACAAAAGACCATTCATTGTGTAACAATGAGCCTTGGGATTGCAAACAGAGCAAGATCTTCAAAGGTAAACAATTTATTTCATTGCAATCTGTGATTTTGTTACGCCTGTGCTGGTTGAAATAGAATTTTGGTATGGGGCTCTGTGCTCAGATAATCGCATCGTATTCTTTCGCAGTAAATCCTTTTTTAAATCTGACAACGCAGTTGGATTAGCAAGATTCTAGGCTTTTGAACCATGTGAGACACTTGTATTTTCAGGAATGTTTAATATGACTATTTATGTGGCGATCACCGTATGTTGTCGAATTTAAACCCGCTACCGGGATCCGTAGCTGAGAGAAGTTAACAAGCCCAGGTAAACATATGTGCTTATAGAAAGTCTACACACCTTGGATTTCTTCACATTTTATTGTGTTACAAAGTGAAAAGTGGAATTAAAATGTATTTAAATGTATTTTTGTCAATGATCTACACAAAATGATTTGTCGAAGTGAAAGGAAAATTCAAACATTTTTTAAAGATGAATGAAAAATAGAATAGTAATATACCTTCATTAGATAAGTATTCTCCCCACTGGCAGCCATTACAGCTGTGACTCTTCTTAGGTAAGTATCATAAGAGCAGATTAAGTCAAAACTGTAACTTGGCCACTCAGGACCATTGACTGTCTTCTTGGTAAGCAACTTCAGTATATATTTGGCTTCGTGTTGTAGGTTATTGTCCTGCTGAAAGGTGAATTCCTCTCCCAGTGTCTGGTGTAAAGCGGACTGAAGCAGGTTTTCCTCTAGGATTTTTGCCTGTGCTTAGCTCCATCCCGTTTCTTTGCATCCTGAAAAACTCCCCAGTATTTCCTGATGTCAAGCATACCCATACCCTGATGCAGCCACCACCATGCTTGAAAATAAGGAAGCCGTTAAACAGTGATGTTTTATATTTGCCCCAAACATTGAGGCCAAAAAGTGTATTCCATTGTTGTGATTTGCTGCAGTATTACTTTAGTGCCTTGTTGCACACATATGGATGTTCTGGAATACTTGTATTCTGTATATATTTTTTTCTTCACTAACATCCCTAAGCAGTTTCCTTCCTGTCCTGCAGATCAGTTCAGAAGTACGACTGTATCTTTGATGTGTCTGGGTGGTTTAATACATCATCTACAGCATAATTATTAACTTAACCATGCTTAAAGATATATTTATTCTCTTATGTGTTATTGTTAACCGTCTACTAATCACTGCCCTTCTTTAGGAGGCTTTTGAAAAGCTCCCTGGTCTTTGTAGTTTAATCTGTGTTTGAAATTCAATACTTGACAGAGGTACCTTACATGCTGACCAGACCGTGCCTGCGTGCGCATGTTGATTTTGTCCCCCCCCACACCAGACGCGATCAGGACACGCAGGTTGAAATAACAAAACGAACTCTGAACCAATTGTATTCATTTGGGGACAGGTCGATGAGCAAACATTTATGGCAATTTAGCTAGCTAGCTTGCTGTTGCTAGCTAAATTGCAACAATTTAATGATGTATGACAGATGAACAGGCTAGCACCCAGGAAAAGCTACTAGTTTTAGTTGCAGGTAAGTTCCATTGTTGCTGCGTGTTTCTTTTGGTGAACAATTTTATTTATTTATTTTTATATATTTCTTGTATTTCATCCACTTTTTCTCCCCAAATTCGATCTTGTCTCATTGCTGCAACTCCCTAACGGGCTTGGGAGGCAAAGGTTGAGTCATGCGTCCCCCGAAACATGACCCACCACACCGTGCTTCTTAACACCCGCCCTGACTGGTGTTCACCTGACTACCGAGGTCAGCCTGCAGGCTCCCGGTCCGCCACAAGGACGCGCTAGAGCATAAGAGCCAAGTAATGTCCCCTCAGCCAAACGCATCCTAACCCGGATGACTCCTGGGACAATTATGTGGCGCCCTATGGGACTCCCGATCACGGCCGGTTGTGGTACAGCCCGGGATCAAACCCGGGTCTGTAGTGACGCCTCTAGCACTGCGATGCAGTGCCTTAGACCGCTGCACCAATCGGGAGGCCCTGAACAATGGTTTTTATTGGGTCACAATATCAATACAATCATCAAAGAATATGACACCTTTTTTAAATTTAATTTAATTTAAAATTAATATTTAATTAAAATTTAAATTAAAAAAATTAAAATTAAAATTTTATTTTATAAAAAAAAAAAAAAAAATGACCCCCCTTTCTCCCCAATTTCGTGGTATCCAATTGTTAGTAATTACTATCTTGTCTCATCGCTACAACTCCCGTACAGGCTCGGGAGAGACGAAGCACAACCCAACCAAGCCGCACTGCTTCTTAACACAGCGTGCCTCCAACCCGGATGCCAGCCGCACCAATGTGTCGGAGGAAACACCGTGCACCCGGCCACCTTGGTTAGCACGCACTGCGCCCGGCCCGCCACAGGAGTCGCTGGTGCGCGATGAGACAAGGATATCCCTACCGGCCAAACCCTCCCTAACCCGGACGATGCTAGGCCAATTGTGCGTTGCCCCACGGACCTCCCGGTCACGACAGAGCCTGGGCGCGAACCCAGAGTCTCTGGTGGCGCAGCTAGCGCTGCGATGCAGTGCCCTAGACCACTGCGCCACCCCGGGAGGCCCCTCTTCCCCCCTTTTTTGAACAAACACACCCTCCCATCCCATCCATCCCAAGCATACCCCTGGCAGCCCCAGCCTATCCCCAACTTTCGACAACCCATTATATTAAACTAAAAATACACAAAAAATGGAAGTTATAATAAAATATAAATAAACAACACACACTACACAAGAGTACAAATTATAAACAGAAAAGTTTTTTGCCAATATAACACATTTTACACCACACACCTACATCATCTACTGAAACTCAGAGATTTCTGAGGCAGCAACTTTCCACGTTTACAAAGTCTGGCTTTATTCACACGGCAGTGGATAACTCCACATAACTACATCTTGAAAATATGCCAGCCATGTGGAGGCAACCAGCACTGAACAACAAGTTTGGCAGCAGTCAACCCAGCCAGCCAAACCTTTCGCTGTTTCTCATTCAGCTGCATACCAGTATTATCGTTAAGCAACTGCGGAATTGCTTCAAGCGGTACAGTTTTATCAATCATGTCAGAGAGAATAGATGACACTTTCCTCCAAAACTCATAAACCTCAGGACAATCCCATACCATATGTTTGTATGTGCCAAGTGTATTGAGGTTACATAGGTCACAGTATGGACTTGGAGCCTGTTTTGCATCAAATCTTACAAGTGGTGTCCATTACGATCTATGACAAAGTTTAAAATGAATTAGCTGATGGTTTGGGTTCTTTGATTAATTAAATATTTTCTCCCAGACATTCGCTCAATCAATAGTCTCATCATTGACAGCGAATCTTATACCCGTGCTTTAACCATTTGAAAAATGTTTCTCCTTTTAGTAATTGAAGATGAGAGTAAATACACAACCTCTGGACAAGAATGTAAAAATCCACACTATCATCGGGTGCCTTCCCAAACTTGTACCCAATGGGACCCCATAGGCACAAAGCGCTGACCGCAGTCTAAGATATAGAAAGAATGACAACCCTGGCAAATAAAAACGTAAGGACACCCTCTGAGTTGAATATATCCCCTAGATTATTGACCCCTTTTGCAGACCAGGCTCAATTGGTTTATTACTGGAAGTAATAGCCTTGTTATGCCACAGAGGTGTTTGGAGATGCCATGTCCAGTTTACACTTAGAACCCTTCTCAACCTTCCTAAAATTCTCAATTGAATTAGAAATAATAGGACCAAAATACATTATTCTTATTAGATATACCAGAAAATAACGCATCCTGCAGTCTAATAGGTGAAACAATTTCTTCCTCAATAGTTCTCCAGGAGACTGATGCAGACTGATCAAACCATGATCTAAGTGGGCGTAACTGGTGGTCAATACTCAAATTTGGTAATGCAAGTCCACCATTACACTTCTTTCATTGTAACACCTCAAACCTGATCTTTGGATGCTTGCCATTCCAAAGGTATTCACGTATAAGTTTATCAATCATTCCCCAATAACCTAGTGATGAAGGGAGTGGGATCATCATGCTCAGGAAACTAATACGTGGCAGCACATTCATCTTTATGAAAGCAACCCTAGTTTATAAGGAAGCATGCGACTTCTCCCAAATGGTTAGATCTCGTTAAATTTGATCATAATTCCATTTCAGCAGACAGTGCAAAGATGTTTGTATACTATTCTTCAAATAAGTGAACTGAGTTTTCATAGGAATTGTTGAGGGAAGTGACACTATCTTGGCCACTTCATTAAGCAATATTAATGCGGATTATGTCCAATGTATCTTATACCCGGACAGCAACTTGAGTTCTTCAAATGTAGATAATAAAGATGGGATTGAATTCTGAATATCTGTCATATATAGGAGGATATCATCCGCATATAGTGATATTATATGAGTAGATAATTTAATCAGTATAGGAGAAGAAATTACATTCTGCCTTAGATGTTTGGCTAAAGGCTCTAGTGACAGAATGAATCATGTTGGGGATAGGCCATCACATTGTCTACACCCCTGAAAAATAGGGAATGGACTTGAGTGTATGCCATTAGTAGACACCATAGCAACAGTGTACGCATATAACACACGAACGTGTCGATACAATTTTTTCCCAAACCTAATTCTGTTGCTGCATCTTTATAATGAAACTGAAATGGTGACAACTGACCTTACAAAAGTATTTATAATATCTCAATCCAGTCCCTTATGATGAGCCCAGGATATCCGCCCAAGCAACCTGTGATGGCTTCATTGTCACCCTCCATGCCTCTCGGGGGTTTCCCCAGCCAGAGTTAGTGTGGAAAGGTGTGATGGACAGTAACACCACTATGGAATTGGACAGCAGGGGGCGCTATGGGCTGGAGAGTGAAGTGACCCTGAAGGCTGAACAGCACTCTGACTGTTACAGCCAAGCTGAGACTGAGGGTTCTGGACCAGAGTTTTACTAAGTCTCTCACACTCCACCCACCACCAGGTAAAATATCAGGGTTCCAAGGTGTGTTCTTTGACTCAGTGTTGTTTTCAGATAGTTAATTTACAGTTCTTTTTACAAATTGATATTTTTCATCATTCATTTGTTTTATTCTTCTGGTGCAGTATGTACCTAACACAGTCCATCGAGATGTGATACCATACTTGCACATAATGTTTATAGGGAGCTGCAGGTCTCAGAAGGTAATGTTATGTGCGAAGCTAAGCTGCCTGCAGGTGGCTCCACCCCCACATCCACCCCGCTTTGGCCATGTCCTTCTCCAGGGCAAGATGTGATTGTGTTGTTCACAATACTATACTACAGTTCATGATCAAGTACTAGTCAGATATAGAGGGAAATGTTGTCTATTTCAGTTACTGAGGTTGAGTGCTCCTTTCTTCGCTCCTCCCTTCCACAGTGTGCTGTGTGATTCCTGCTGAGCAGAGGAGAAGATTGTTGATGTATCCACTGCTGCTAGTGCTGCTGGGATTGGTGCTCCTGTTGTCCTGGAAGAGGTCTGAGCAGGAGACCAAAAAGGATAAGAAAACACAAGAATAGAATGACCTTCAGTCCATGGTCACTCAACAGGCTTTATGCCAGAGCAACTATCATTGCTTGTTTACAGAGAAAACATAAAGGGAGGACAGCCTTTTACACTAAAGTCCATTTTCATGGACAATACACTATACACAAAGTTCAACACAATACAGTTGACTGATTCCTTACAGGACTCAGACTAACACAAAATCATACGAGGAATGGGAGCTGCACACCACACATAACCTTGTCTGGCCTAGCTGGATGGTCACCCACATAAATGTATATACTAATATTTTGTTTGCGTATACTCCGCCCATTTCCCTCCCCAATATTCCAATTTGTGCCACCCATGAGTGAGAAACCTACATGCCAAGTATAGACCA
The DNA here is from genome assembly GCF_016432855.1 of Salvelinus namaycush. Taxonomy (NCBI): domain Eukaryota; kingdom Metazoa; phylum Chordata; class Actinopteri; order Salmoniformes; family Salmonidae; genus Salvelinus; species Salvelinus namaycush. The sequence continues at coordinate 22,855,860 of NC_052343.1, forward strand.
CATATTGTTACATAACAGCCTTATTCTAAAATGGATGAAATTGTTTTCCCCCCTCATCAAACTACAAACAATACCCCATAATGACAAAGCAAAAACAGTGTTTTAGATATTTGTGCAAATGTAAAAAAACATGTCAACTGAAATATTACATTTGCATAAGTATTCAGACCCTTTACTCAGTACTTTGTTGAAGCACGTTTGACAGCGATTACAGCGATTACAGCCTCGAGTCTTCTTGCGTATGACGCTACATGCTTCGCACACCTGTATTTGTTGAGTTTCTCCCATTCTTCACTGCAGATCCTCTCAAGCTCTGTCAGGTTGGATGGGGAGCGTCGCTGCACAGCTATTTTCAGGTCTCTCGTGAGATGTTCGATTGGGTTCAAGTCTGGGCTCTAGCTGGGCCACTCAAGGACATTCAGAGACTTGTCCCGAAGCCACTCTTGCGTTGTCTTGGCTGTGTGCTTAGGGTCATTGTCCTGTTGGAAGGTGAACCTTCGCCACAGTCTGAGGTCCTGAGCGCTCTGGAGCTGGTTTTCATCAAGGATCTCTCTGTACTTTGCTTCGTTCATCTTTCCCTCGATCCTGACTAGTCTCCCAGTCCCTGCCTCCACCATGCTTCACCGTAGCGATGGTGCCAGGTTTCCTACAGACGTGACACTTGGCATTCAGGTCAAATAATTACATCTTAGTTTCATCAGACCAGAGAATCTTGTTTCTCATGGTCTGAGAGTCCTTTAGGTACCTTTTGGCAAACTCCAAGTGGGCTGTCATGTGCTTTTTTACTGAAGACTGGCTTCTGTCTGGACACTCTACCATAAAGGCCTGATTGATGGAGTGATGCAGAGATGGTTGTCCTTATGGAAGGTTCTCCCATCTCCACAGAGGAACTCTGGAGCTCTGTCAGAGTGACCATTGGGTTCTTGGTCACCGCCCTGACCATGTCCATTCTCCCCCGATTTCTCAGTTTGGCCGGGTGGCCAGCTCTAGGAAGAGTTTTGGTGGTTCCAAACTTCTTCCATTTAAGAATGATGGAGGCCACTGTGTTCTTGGGGACATTCAATGCTGCAGGCATTTTTTGGCACCCTTTCCCAGATCTGTGCCTCGACAAAATCCTGTCTCAGAGCTCTACAGATATTTCCTTCGACCTCATGTCTTGGTTTTTGCTCTGACATGCACTGTCAACTGTGGGACCTTATATAGACAGGTGTGTGCCTTTCCAAATCATGTACAATCAGTTGAATTTACCAAAGGTGGTCTCCAATCAATTTTTAGAAACATCTCAAGGATGATAAATGGAAAAAGGATGCACCTGAGCTCAATTTTGAGTTAAAAGTTTTTTTGTTATAAATTTGCTAAACTTTCTAAAAACCTGTTTTTGCTTTCTCATTATGGGGTATTGTGTGTAGATTGATGAGGATTATTATTTACTTAATCCATTTTAGAATAAGACTGTAACATAACAAAATGTAAAAAAAAGTCTAGAGGTCTGAATACTTTCCGAATGCTCTGTATTACAGAAATGTCCACAAAAACACTACAGTGATTACAATAGTATATAAATATAGTAATACTACAATATTTATACCATAGTATAGTACAGTATTTTTTCATGTGGGCATTTGCTTTTTACATCCACTGTTGTCCCACGGGGCTTTGTCAATAAAATGTATTTATTGATCTATTGATTGGTTGGTTGAAATGATGGCAGCTATCGAGAATCTACTGAAAATTGTTACATGTTTGTACCAATCAATGTAGAATACATTCCTGAATGTGTTATAGGAGATGAACTAGCAGTTGTGTTGTCTTTTCGCTTAATTTAAAAATGCTGATAGTAAAAAGTTAACAGAATTACAACACATTTGAACGTTTTTTAATTGAATAGGAAAAATGGTGTGAAAAAAAAAATGTAATTAACAGGCAATGTTTATTTTTTAAATGGGGCTATGGCAGTCAATTGCAAAACATTCTAACAGTATTTGTTATTGTATTCTCAACTCACCATAATATACTTTTAATGTGGGGTTATGACAGACATTTGCAAATTAGTCTGACATAATTTATCTTATCACCACCACTAATGAGATGGGTGTGCTTGATACATGTTAGGTCTGAGATTCTCAAAGTCAGGGGTGTGGTCGACAATGTGCACCTCATCTCTCCTGTCACATCCAACCTGGATCGCAGCTGAATCAACTTTAGGAGATGGTCCTGGCGCTTGCTGGACTTTCTTGTGCGCCCTGAAGCCTTCTTCACAACAATTGAACCGCTCTCCTCGAAGTTCTTGATGATCCGATAAATGATTGATTTAGGTGCAATCTTACTGGCAGCAATATCCTTGCCTGTGAAGCCATTTTTGTGCAAAGCAATGATGACGGCACGTGTTTCCTTGTAGGTAACCATGGTTGACAAAGGAAGAACAATGATTCCAAGCACCACCCTCCTTTTGAAGCTTCCAGTCTGTTATTCAAACTCAATCAGCATGACAGTGATCTCCAGCCTTGTCCCCATCAACACTCACACCTGTGTTAACCTCTCCGGGATATGCGGGACGCTTGCGTCCCACTTGGCCAAAAGCCAGGGAAAATGCAGAGCGCCAAATTCAAATAAAATGATATAAAAATCAAACTTTCATTAAATCACACATGTAAGATACCAAATTAAAGCTACACTCGTTGTGAATCCAGCCAACATATCAGATTTCAAAAAGGCTTTTCGGCGAAAGCATAAGATGCTATTATCTGATGATAGCACAACAGTAAACAAAGAGAGTGTAGCATATTTCAACCCTGCAGGCGCAACACAAAACGTAGAAATAAAATATAAATCATGCCTCAAGTTTCTTTTGTTGGCACTCCAATATGTCCCATAAACATCACAAATGGTCCTTTTGTTCAATTAATTCCGTCCATATATATCCAAAATGTTAATTTATTTGGCGCGTTTGATCCAGAAAAAAACAGCTTCCAATTTGCGCAACGTCACTACAAAATATCTCAAAAGTTACGTGTAAACTTTGCCAAAACATTTCAAACTACTTTTGTAATACAACTTTAGGTATTTTTAAACGTTAATAATCGATCAAATTGAAGACGGGTCTATCTGTTTTCAATACAGGAGGACAACAAACTAACGCTACTTTTCTAGTCTTGCGCAACTCTCAAACAGTACACATAACGTTACACTGATTCAAGATGGCCGTACTTCTTCATTGCACAAAGGAATAACCTCAACCAATTTCCAAAGACTGGTGACATCCAGTGGAAGCGGTAGGAACTCCAAACAAGTCCCTTAGAAATCTAGTATCCCAATGAAAACTCATTGAACAGACAGTGACCTCAAAAAAATAATTATCTGAATGGTTAGTCCTCGGGGTTTTGCCTGCTACATAAGTTCTGTTATACTCACAGACATGATTCAAACAGTTTTAGAATCTTCAGACTGTTTGCTATCCAAATCTACTAATAATATGCATATCTTATATTCTGGGGATGAGTAGAAGGAAGTTGAAATTGGGCATGCTATTTATCCAAAAGTGAAAATGCTGCCCTCTATCCTAGAGAAGTTAACGAGAGAATCACTGACATGATGTCAGCTGGTCCTTTTGTGGCAGGGCTGAAATGCAGTGGAAATGTTTTTTGGGGATTCAGTTCACTTGCATGGCAAAGAGGGACTTTGCAATTCATTGCAATTCATCTGATCACTCTTCATAACATTCTGGAGTATTTGCAAATTGCCATCATACAAACTGAGGCAGCAGACTTTGTGAAAATTAATATTTGTGTCATTCTCAAAACTTTTGGCCACGACTGTACTTCAGACACAAGCCGGAAACACACCAACACCAGATGATCCCATGTGACGATACAACAGGACAAGATGAGGCTCACGAAACAGACTTGAAAAAAAAAACTAGTTTGAGAAGTCAAAGTGTAAGCTTTTACAGGACTGGGTTTCAATGTCACAAATGTGCATGTGTGTGTTGATGCCTTATATTTCCATTTCTTAGTAAAGTATTATAGAGTACTGCTAGCAGTAGACTTTGCTACTCTCTCTGCAAGCCTATGTAATCCAGCCTGCTTTGTTTTTTACATAACTACTTGTTAGTCAAATATGGAAAACAGGGAAAAGATGAGTATTCACCCCCTTGGATTTCTTCTAATTGTATTGTGTTACAGAGTGGGATTAAAACTATCACTCTCACACATTTTAGATGGTAAGAGCTGCTCTAACTTCACCATGTGTAACGTCCTGACCAGAGTTCTTATGTGTTTTGCTTGTTTAGTGTTGGTCAGGACGTGAGCTGGGTGGGAATTCTATGTTGTGTGTCTAGTTAGTCTGTTTCTGTGTCCAGCCTAATATGGTTCTCAATCAGAGACAGCTGTCAATCGTTGTCCCTGATTGAGAATCATATATAGGTGGCTTGTTTTGTGTTGGGGATTGTGGGTGGTTGTTTCCTGTCTTTGTGTTTTGTCTGCACCAGCTAGGACTGTGACGGTTAGTTTGTTTTGTCATTTTGTATAGTGTCTTGTTTTGTGGTAATTAAATAATGGAAAATTACCACGCTGCACATTGGTCCTCAGATCCTTCTCGCCTCTCCTCGTCTGAGGAGGAGGACGACTTAGACTGCCGTTACACCATGTGGCGAGATGTAGGCTTGCAACCCCATAACAACTACAGTATGCTAGCGAACAGTAAGCAGTCAGATCACATAATGTTTTTACATAACTGAAATGTAGAGTATGTTAACTCTAATCAATATTTATGGACATACATTTTGTCCAATGTTATTGTCAAAGGTTTCCCAAAAACTGTGGGAAAAGTACTATCCCCCTTACAAGTGGGCTGGTTGAAAAGTAGATGCTACACCACGAGGTGGATGTAACTGCAACGTTTGGGGCATATTACAGAAATATTTCAAATTTCATTACATGGCACTTGGAGTCACTCTGTGAGACAGTTCATTACATTAACGATTTACTGTTGCTGCAACACAGGCATTTTGAAAAGCAACTGTTCAACAAGCACATCAACAAATAGTTGTTGCAAGTTGTTGCAACAAGACATGCTCGACTAACCTTGAGCCACCCACAGAAGGTACATATACAAATACAACACACCTACTCCTCCATCCCCACCTTAAGTATAATAGTTTTGTAAATCCATACATTGACCCACCAGGAAAAGGTTACTAATAGGAACTTTCATTTTATGGGAGGAATTTGCATTGTCACTTAGATAAAGAACGACATTCAAACCTAGTGATAGCAGTTAAAAAAGGTGCCCTCTGACACGTCACCCTCAGAGCTAGACTGTGAAACCATACATGCATATTAATAATTTGCCCTTTACTTATATTGTTGACAGGGATGAGGCCTGCCTGTGCCCATCATTTCAAAGTGTCAAAGAAACTAAGCAGGAGGAGTGTTTTGTTTGTGAGCTGCAGTGCCATGTATGTCTACTGTTGGTTGTAAGTATGTTGGCAGCTCTGTAATGCATTTCACATACTCACCTCCCCCTTAAACTATACAAACACGCCCATGACATGATGTGTATTTAAGACAAATAAATCCTCACCTCACTCCTCTCGTCACACCCCCAAAATCCTCATAAGGGTCCATAGTCAATTCTTGTTCAGACCTCTGTCACCCTATTCTTGATTGGGCTGAAAGTAAATAACGATTGTTTTCTTTGTTAACTGGGATGTGGCTCTCATATCCTGTTTCAAGATCAATGTTTCTGTAATGGTATCCATGGTTGGCTTTGTTTGTGTAAGTTCTCTTCGCTCGTCTCCTATTGACATACACTTAAACCATGTTCTGTTGACATACACTTAAAACATCCATGTGTAAATGATGAGCACTTCTTCTAATCCATGTTTAAATAATGCCATAAAACAATAAATTAAAAACGTATGATATTTAGAAAAATTTGAAAGTACATTGTTATTTTATATGGTCCTAATTTGTATTTCATTTTTATTTGACCTTTATTTATCCGGCCAAGTCAATTAAGAACAAATGATTATTTACAACACTACACAGTGATGCTAAAAACTATATAATAATTACATGGTTTACATGCCTTATAAGAGGTATAATAGTTGATAGTACTATGTAACAACTACCCACACTAGTTACATTATGCTGCTATATTACCATTATGTGATACTTAATATATAGTGGGACCTTGTTAAAAGTTTTATTCTATTGCAAATAAAAAATTAAAAAATCTGGTCAGTGGGCCATAGTAAATGAGTCTATGAAAAATGTTTGCCAATATTATTTACCAGGTCTCTCTTACAAAATCTAAAAGTGACAAACCTGGTTAAATAAATCAATTAAAATGTTTTATTTTATATATGTTGGGGTAGATTGAGGTAAAATTGTATGAAACAGATGTTTGTTTCCATTTTTTTTTTTTAAGTATTGCTTCTAAGGAAAAAGCCTGTAACTGAGATAATGTGAGTCGAGAAGCAGTTGCAGGTGAAACAATTAATAAAATAACAAACATGAAACGAGACAGCATAACAGTGGCGATAAGGCATGAACAATACCAACTGAGGAAGGAACCTAAGTGAGTGACAGATACAGGGGAGGTAATCAGGAATGCAATGGAGTCCCAGATGATCTGCAGGTGCGCGTAATGATGGATGCCA